>NC_052026.1:2332784-2996951 GCF_015832195.1 Motacilla alba alba
TTCCTACTGTAGCTACTAGAAATATTGAACATCCTATAGATGTCAGTATTTTATTTCTCCTGCTGCAATACCACATTTTGCTGTGCCAGACCAGCTCCTGCTGGAGCTGCAGCCAGTGGCTCAGATGGGATACCTGGTTCTTTAACTACCACTCATTCCTGACAAATCAGCTCATCAGAGGTGGCATGTGGAATTCACTGCAGTGTCACCTGTGGCCCCTAAAGCCAAGACCTTGAAAAAACGCTTTCTTTGATCCTTTCAGACGTTGGGCTCTTGGAAGAGCCCTCCTTGGCTAAAGGATCCCCCTCAAGGTCCAGCCAGGGCTGGGTCCAGCTGCTCCAGGGCTCTCTTCTCTTCCATCTGCGCTCTGGCCATGGCTCCTGTGCAGGTGGCATTTGAGCAGAGCACAGCTGTCACCTGAGGCGCAGCGAGCCCCTGAGACCTTTGGCGGCCGAGTGCTCCCGAAACATCAGTTGGTAAAGGTGTGGTGTGAGGAGCTGCTGGCATCGACCTTTCCAAATGTGCCCCTCTCTTGGAAAAGTGCTTTTGATTTGTGGACACAGGTCAGGGCTGAGCTGGTGCTGGTGCTCCTGGTGAGCACTGTGAGGCTGCCCCAGGACACCCCACGCTGCCCCTGCCAGGGCTACAAGGTACATCCTCCTGGCAAAGAGTTTTCCCACGTTTGCTCTCACTGAGAGCACATTCTCCACACCAGGAGGTTCATTTTGCTCTTTCTTTGCAGGGAAGAAGTGTCAGAAGTTTTTTTCCCCACTTGTGCAGTTGTAGGTGGGCAGGGGATGCCGCGGTGCTGCTTTCTGTGGGGCTGGGACTGGATGGCTGGGACTGCCCTGCAGCTGGAGGAGTGGAATACCTCTGCCCCCCAGGGTTATTTTTGTCAGCCTCCTGCTGCCAGCCCTGATTAGCTGCGCATTCTCTCAGTGCTCAAAGCCTTATTGGCTAATTGAATGAAGTGAATGAATCAGATTAAAAAAAATAAATACGGATAATTCTACTTCTGCCTAAGAGATTGCCTGATCTGTGCCATTTCCAGGAGGATACCGCATGTGTGAGGAGCAAAAAGAACAAAAACAACCCCCCACACTTTACACTGCTTTGCTTTAGCTCTAAGGAAGATCCAGTTACTCCTTTAAATGCCACCTTAAAGTAACAAGTCCAGCAATACCCAAGTCTTGCCCCAGCCCTGTTAGGAGCTGTTATTTCATGAAAGGAAATAAAACAAATGACAGTTTAATCCTTTCCTGAAAGCTCTTTGGACACAGATGGCTAACTAGCCATAACAGAGACACTGTTCCTGGTGAAGTGAACAAAAAATAAATGCCTTACTGTATAATAAATAATCCCAGTCAGATGTTCATGTTTCATTTTGTTGATAAATTGCTGCATAATCATGGGTGAAGGAAAAATAATTTTAATTTGTCTTTCCTTTTCTATGCTTAAATATAATGTAAAGAATTTTTTTAAATACTGTTTTGCTTGGCAAAAACCACTAAAAATGTCACCAAAGCAACCTGAATTTTAGATCTACTATCTATCTCTTTTCTATTTTTTCCTCTTTTTGATAGGCTTTCCCTTCTTCTCTTGAGGTAATGAACATTATTGAATGGGGGTCCACTAGAGGTTAAGAAATGAGAGAATTTCCCTCGAGGGAGGACATGAGAGGGAAAATGAACCTCGTGACAGATGTTAGTAACATTGCTTAATGCACTACTGGAAGAGGCTCAGATGCTCTGGAAATAACCTATTACAGACACCACAGGCTGCAGTGCATTGCAGGAGGGTCACCCGAAACTTCCCCTTGTAAGATTTTCTCTTTCACTGTCTTAAAACTTTGCCAAATTTAATCATTTAGGCTGAACTTCTTCATGCTAGGTTTTTGCCTCTGGCTGACTTTGCTGTCATTAGTTGTTGAAAGTTTCATCTAGAGCTGTTCATCCATTTCAGTGAGTAAGACTGGAGGAACTCTGCCCATAAATCCTCAAAGAGAAAGGCTCTACAAGCTTCATTTTGCACATGGCAACCATAAAGAGACTCAGCGCATTGCAGACCTGCGGGAGCCTTTGGGTGTCCTCTCCCTGCCCTCCCCTGCCCGAGAGGGCTGTGGCAGGAGGAGGGCAAGCAGCCCATAGCCCAGCAGAGCCCCTTGCAGCCCTGCAGTGTCTCTCCGGCCTTCTTCCTCCTCTCCATCCAGTCTGGTGGCGTTCTGGATCCCTTTCTCCCCCACCCCAGCCACTGGTCCCCAGCCTTCTCTTTGCTGGTCTCTGCAATGCAGAAGTTGGCTACAGAGGACATGCAGGGCTTTGTCTTACATCCACAACTGTAAATGTCACAGTGAGATCAGAAATGCAGAAGTTATCAGGGTGTGCAAGAGCAGGAGGCAGGTGGGAAATGGAAACGCTCATCCTGTCACGGGGAAGGGACAGGATCTCACTCAGGAGCAGCTGAGTGATGGGCAGCTCATCAGAGCAGGGCTTGCACCTTCATCTCCTGTAGCACCAAACACAGCAAGACCCCTACCCCAGCCAGGGCCCCTGGGCATGGCTGCCATGTAAATATTAATACTAATGAGGCTTTTCTTCTCAGTTTGTGCACATGCTGTTTTCCAGGCCTGGCAGTGTGGGAAATGGCCTGTCCCACTTGCTGGGGCCCTCAGAAGATAGTTTTTATTTAGTTTAAAGGAAGCTGGTGTCAGCTGGAGTCAGAGGTTTGATTTTCCATCTCAGTGACTATAAATGTTTGGAAGTCCCCCTTGGGAGGGAGCCCTGGGACTGGTGCATTAGTCAGAGAGCCCATTTCTGCCAAGTGAGACTCATAGAAAAAAACAGACTCAGTTGAAAAGGTGAATGATTGAAGTTGCAGCTTGTGTCCATTTCCTATCTAAGGGGAATCACAGAGCACATGGAGTTGTAGATAACTGGGAGGATGCTGTATGGAGGAGACTGGCTGTTAGAAGCCATACTCCAGTCAGAGAACAGACAGACATTGGAGTTTATTGATATGTTTAAAGAATGATGGAATCAAACCTTAGAAAGGGATTTGCTGCAATATTCCTGATGTACAGAAGCATAAGGAAGTCTGTGAGTGTTTTCAAGGTGCTGGTTGCTCTAGGTTGGGACAGAAGGTTCCAGAGTCGGTGCTGCTGTCACTGAAAACAAAGGCAAACAGTTGGAGCATGTTCCTGATGGGGGCACGAGGGAGTGCAGTCATGTTGCTGCTTGTGTTTGTCTTGCTCCAGCCCCTCCCTGCCAAAAAAATTTGAATAATTTTCTTCCTTAGTTTTCCCTAAGTTTGTAATATGCCAGTGGTTCTGGGTGTATTTTATAAATGAGTTTGACAGTAATGATGACTAATTGAGGTATTCTGAATTGAAGCATTGGGTCAAAAGTACAGGTGGGCCTAAAATTCAAGTTTCATACTATGTAGGGATATTAGTCAAATATTGGTCTGCCTCTGCACTTTGGACTTGGATGTGAATCAGCATGAAGAGTGTGTAGAGCTGATAGTTTGGATTTGCTTCTTATTGCAACACAATTCCAGAGTGCTGTATCCTGGATCAAGAAGTTACAAGTCCATTGAAGCTGGTGGCAGAAGTCCCATTGTCTGCAGGAGGCATCTGGGTTTTCTCCTGGGGACCCTCCCCAGAGGACAAAGTATCAAAGCTGGGGCCCATAAACAAGGAGAGAAGCTGAGGGTGCAGGCTGTGAGCACCGTGTGCAGGACTCACCACAGGGCCCACTGGGCAGCACTGGGGCCCCAGGAGAAACCAGCTGGAGTCCTGAGACACCTCAGGTTTATGAAAGAGCAATGCCCAGGTGGTACCTAGCCCCAGGTGATAATGCACATAAACGTGATGCAATGAAATTTCAGAGTGTGAGGAAGGCCTGTGTTCACTATAAGGGCGCTCAGCCTTTCCTGAACTGGGCTGCAGGTTGTTAAATGAGTTGGAGGAATCACTCTGGGACATGGCAAAGGAGACAAGGAGAGGCAAAGACAGTTTTTTTCTGAGATGTATCACTACTGACTACCTTTTGTAACTATCCCATGTGTTACACTTGCTGGTGGAATGTTGGAAGAGCCTGTTACCAAGTCCAGTTGGTTTCATGCCAGTTAATCACTCCGCTATTTTCTCTTGAGATGGTGATCCAAATAGTCAGACTGTCCATTTTTCTTAATATTCCATTGAAAAGTAAATTACAATAACTGAAGCACACTTAAAAGAACTAGAGCTCTTTCTAATTATGTCTTAACTCCTGCCAAACACTTGCAAGCAGACAGCATTAATTTTTTTCTACGGGAGGGTTAGAAAAAGACCCGTGTGAGAAAGTGGCATGTTTCCACTTTGGTAATACACGTTGGTATTAGCTGCTGTTATGTTCTGAATTGATATCTCTCAACAACTGTTTTGAATAAAATCCAGATAATTTTTGTTCCAGGAAGATAGGTTCTTGTGTAAACAGTTTCTTTCAGTGTATCAGTAGATGGTAGCAGTGACAGTAACAACCTGCAGCAGGGTACAGCCCTGTGCAGTGTGAAGTGCTTTGCAGTGTGAATCAAGTCAGTAAATGTTGGGCTCTGTAATATGATGCAGAGTTAAAGCTGTTGATTCAGCCTTTTCTCTTGATCATTATCACTGTGATGCTCCCACAGGAGTTTGTTTAAGAAAGGTCTAGGTAAGAAAATCATCAGTGGCTCCTAATTAATCACACAGCAAGAAGCCTTGGTGAGTGCTCAGCCAGGGTCTCTGTAGGATGTACATGGCTGGTCTCTTCTCAGGGGCTGTAAAATGCCTGACTGGCAGAGGCACAGTTCAGGATCTGCTGAATTCCTGGCACAGTTCTGTGCATGGCCAGACCTCTGCTACCTCTCTGCAGAGCATGGAGTCCCTCCTTGCCCTGTCCTTGTCCTTCAAACATCACAAAGTGGAAAGACAGAAGCTAGAAGGCAAACTGCTGTGTAGTGTTTCCTCACAGGCAGCAAGGCAGAGTCAAGCAACAGGGTATATGAAGGGGTTTCAGCAGGATGAAGAGTAGAGTTCTGGACTATTTTCCTTTGGTTAACCTGTCACCTGCCATGAGGCTCCTTTATCTTTGAGCCTGAGAAGGCCCCATTTTGTCCAGTTCATTTTAATCGCTGCATTGAAAGATGTGTGTAAAAACAACAACAAAACCCCATCTGCATGAAACCAAATTTGATATTTGCTCCCTCTCTTAATGTGATCCCATGAATTTCTTACATTGTTGTGTCTCATGTAGTAAAGGTCCCATGCAGAGAGCAAACAATGCAGCAGTGAGAAGACAGATGCTCTGCTAATGGGAAACCAAGGAGCAGAGTCTGTGAGGGATTACAGGCAGCCTGGGGTTGGAATACATTATTAGCATAGCACCCAATTCAGAAATTAGTTTTCAGAATTAAATGCCTGAAGCATTTTGGCAAGACCTCCTTATCATCCCACTCAAAAGCTCTGAAAGCGTGAAAGAGTGGGAATCTCAAGCCTGGGCTGGGCAGCCGCGTTGGGTGAGCGTGCAGTGCTGCAGCAGTGAATTGGAGATTTTACAGCTTCATACCATCGCCGGGGCAGCAGCTGCCACACCCACTGAAATGTAACCCACTGGCTCTGCTCGCACAAACCTTCAGCAGGTTTTGGACATCCTCATCAAAGAAGCAAATGGGCCTGAATGAGATTCCAGGGTCTGTTTCCAGGAGGAAGGTTTTGTCTTGTTGAGTGCATAACAGCAGGGAAGAGCAGCAGCCCCTCCTTGGCACAGTCAGGCGTGTGAGGGAGGAGCAGTGACATGTCTTTTCAAAGGCCTGACATTGCCTAAGGTAGAAAGCTTGGTCCTGAAGCCTTTTTCAGGAACACTATTTTCTGAATGTTTTTCTTTTGAAAATCAGGATGGGAACATCAAACCTAAAAAGACCCTGGTAGACAACCAAGATTTGCTACAGGACTGAGAACAGGCAGGAGAAATTGTTTCTCATAGTACTTGGTGGGATTATCCTCCATGCATAATTGTTCATTATATGCTCAAAATTCATTGTTAATTTCTTTTAGATATATTGCATATTAGACAGAAGAGTTATAAATCCCAAGATTATCACAGGAGGATACTAACAGGCCTAAATATTCAGGACAGAAGGGGTCTTGTTTTCCTCTTACATTGAAACAAAGACTCTTGGACAGGATCATTAGAGATTTTTTTTTTGCCTGTTTGATAATCAAAGTATATTGGACAGCAAACAAAAGAAAAGTTTAGCCAGCCAAGTCTTCTACTTTATTTTTACTCTGCTATTCTAACATAATTAACATATTTCTCAATGTTTATTTAGCTTCCCAGAGTCTTATTTTATATAAGTATCATTGAGGAGCTGAATTACAAAGTCTTGATTTGTGCATATAAAATGAGATTTTATTATCCTGGTAGAGAAGACAAGGACAAGGTAAATAAGGGAGAAAACAGTTGAGACCAGACTTAAGAAATCAGGAAAAATAATATGCCAGCTCTTCAACTTGCACTTTGTTTCCTTTGCATCCTGGTGTATCCAGCATTGTACTCCTGAGTCACAGAAGGGAGAGTAAAGTGATTTTCAGTTTTGAATTTCAGAGCTGCTCTTTTAATAACAACTTCTCTCAGTGTTTTTATATATGCTCAAGGAGTACCTGTAATGAATATTAGGGAGAGTTCAAAATGACACTTCCCATTTGTTGTGGATAGAGTGTCCATAGACTTCTGACTGCCCCCATCCAGACTGACATTGGTCTGTATTTACATCACTTTACTGCTCTGCCAACAAAATACTTTTTTTAAGAACCTGGCACAGAGGGAACCCATTTATAGAGGAAGGCTAGAATCGAGCCCCACATTGCTTAGATCCTGAATGAAGCTGTGCCTGGGAATGCCACGGGAACAGGAACCAGAGCTGAGATTTGGCTGCTCCATGAGGGTCTTGCCTATCAGCCTCTGTCACCTCACTGCTTCACCTCTGCCTGTTTTTCATGTCTCCAGATTGGGAATGGGGGCTGCTGTGCTCAAAAGCTCTTTTTACTCCTCTGACTCTGTCAGTAATAAGAGAGGCTCTGAGTCTGTCCTTCTCCTCTCTCAGTTACCCTCTCACAAGCTCTGGGCACCAGGGCCTCTCCCTCCCAGCCGTGCTGGGAGCCCACCCCAGGAGGCTCCTGATGTGCTGAGAGACAACAAAGAGGCTCCTCTGCCTTGTCTGCAGAATGGAGCAAGTCACAACTCCTCTCCCATTGCACACACAGGATCTGGGAGGGTTGTTAATAATCAAGTGCTTCAAAGGCAGACGTTGACAATTTTAATTAGTATTTTAAGACTTTTAAATTCTGCTTCTAAAATTCAAAGCTTACTACAGTAGCTCTATTTGAACACTCCAAGTTAGGATCAAACAGTGCAAAGAAGAAGTTCTCAGTAAGCTCCAGAAATGTCGAGAAAGTAATTTATTGCTTTTAGCAGCAGTGCCCACAGTGTTGCCATCCTGTAGAAAACACTGCTGCTGGGCTGTTACTCTTTTCCAGCCCAAATAGATTTAAAATATAAGCAGACCTGGATCCAAAACCCTGATCTCACTGAACCAGACTTTCAGTCTGTCTGGGATTGACCCTGTGACCAGGAGAGAGAAGAGTGTAGTGGTAAAGGACAGCTCCCTAAGCCTGGGAAATATTTTGTCACTGCTGTTAGACTTACTGCCATTTTGCCAAGTCTTCTTAATGGGGTAATCCAGTTCTGGATGTGTTTGACTAATAACAATTCTCTTGTTAAAAACAAATCATGGTTTTAATTTAATAGGGTTACTTATATAAAGAGTGATTTTGTGTCAGCAAAGCCTTTCTTTCTGACAAACAGTATAATTTATGACAATCTAGTTAGCAATAAATGCCATTAATCTGACCATTATGCCATTCTCTTCCTGGGGAGTAATGTCCCCTCTTAATCAATAGCTGGGTGAATGCTCCTTTGCATTCCTTATCAAATGACAGCCAGATGGTACTGGTAAATTCATTCCAGCAGGATTTTAGAATTAGCTGGATTTGTGCTGTTGTTAATCCTCTGCTGTCTGTGTCACTGGGACCTGCCCACCTGTTTCCAGTAAGCCTGGAGTTCCCAGCCCTAGGAACAGTCTAGCCAGAGGGTTACTCAGCCATGGGGCAGCCAAGAAACATCCCAAGTAGTGAGACCTTTTTTCTGCATGAGTAAGAAAAATGAAAAAGCAAATAAAAGTAGTATCTTGCAGCAATAGCCAGCTAGGACTGCCCGCCTCTGTGTTTGTTCCTCAACACCCTGATCTCTTCCAGGGAAGTTTCAAAGTTTCTTAAGACTGCACGAGCTGTGTTTCCTAGGGCATTGTGAGTTTAGGGCTGTGACAACTGCTATATCATTTACTGACTTCTGCGCCCGTCCAAGTGTCTACAAGACCTTTTCCTACATAATCACTTTGTTGCACAGCAACAATAATTTTGTCTCCAACCTATTGATCCAACATAAGATGTAATCCCCTCACTCCAATAAAAAGGAAAACATATGGCAGCTCCAGGCAGGGAACCACAGGCTTTTGCCATGAGGGGACAGTTAATCCCCACTAAACCAGGGGGGAATGGAGCAAGATGCATACTCTGTTGGGCTCAGAGGATGTATTAGGTGCCTGAGCCAATTAACCTGTGTTCTGGGAGAGGAGTCTGGTTTACATTCATCCTCCCCTTCCTCATCTTTTATGTTGTGCAATTGAAGCACATTTCAGGTGAGCTCTGCCAGAGGAACATCACTGTGCAACGCCCCAGGTAGGTGGGCACAGGCAGGACAGTGCTCACACAGCTCTCAGCTGAGATGGGGCTGCAGAGGGTGAGGGGAAAGTTCAGCCGCTGCAAACACCAGTTTCACGTGGCTGGAGTTCTTCAGGAAGATGTCTCTTGTTCGTAGGCTGTGGTTTGGTGGGTCGGTCTGATAACCTGGATGGTTTTTCTGTACCTCTAAGGAGAGGGCTAAAAGCGGATCTTGGCATCTGAAACAGGATCTGCTCTGGGGACAGGAGCACAAAGTTAAGGTCAGGACTGCTCAGGCAGGGAGCACAGAGCTTTGGTCCCAGGCAGGCAAAGCCTCTCCCCACAGCCGTGCCCCTGGCACTGCAGGGTGGGCAGGCAGCTGGGCTGGGGAGCATCGTTCTGAGGCACCTTCCTGCTGCTCACACTGAGCAGGGAGCCCAAGCTCCTGTGAGTGCCCTGCTGGATTCTTCCCTGCCTGGAAGACTTGGTATCCACAAGGCAGCTAAATCTGTCTTGGGCCTGGGTTCATTTTTCTAGCTTGCAAATTTTTCTAGCACTGAGTGAAATGTGGGTCCAAAGCCTGAGGTGGCTAATTTGAGCAGGATTTGGGAGGTGAGTCCTATATTATTTAAAACAACCACCAAAAGAGTCAATCCAAGCTAGTTTCTGCACATCAAACAAACTTTCCATAAAGATTTTAAAAAAAAAAACTTACAATGATACTGTTACATTGGGAATCTCACTGGAAATATTGCAGTGGATCAGAAGGCCAAACTGGTCTCTGAAAGAGTGAAGGCTTCTGAGTCACTGTCTCCCAAACCTGTGTCATACACAGCACAGGCTGGAAAATAGCACAGCCTTCACCTAAGAGGTATTTCTATGGCTAGAGGAGTGGCTACTAATGGTCCTTTCTTTTCTGTCATTTCAACAGTATTCAGGTTTTCAGCAAACAGCAGACAAGTGCTTTGTTTGTGGACACCTCATAATGGAAATGGTAAGATACCTAAACTCCTAATGACAGGTAACTTGGGAAGTGCACTGTGAGACATCTGCTTTTCCCTACACAGGCTGGTATTGTGTCTTTACTGCTGTCAACATAGTGTTGAAACTGAGGCAGTAAATAAAAATACCTTTATGCTCTATTACTACTATTAGGGACAGAAAGTTGGCCTTCTTTGCTACCTATGAACATGGAAGGCTATTACTGTGCCATTTGTGAGTTAAAATAAAATAGAATTTTAATACTACAGGGGGAAGTACAGCACAGCTTTGTATGAGAATATGGTAAAGGAACACAGCGGGTGTGCTCTGTAAGACAGCGGATAACAAGAGCTCAGTCATGTGGGTGGAATCTGGGATAGAGCAGAGAGGGACATTATCAATAGTCCTGAGATTTGTCACCTGCTCTCTGACTTGCTTTGTTTACTCTCTGTTGCTTGCTCCACATCATTTAAAATGTATTATTGCCACTGGGATTTTTAGGAAGCCAGTAGTCAGAGTTACTTTTGTAATAAAAATAAAATCAAAGAGCTTTGGGTTGGCCAGATCCTACTGGCACCCTTTCAGTGGGTGAAAGTAAGAAGAGTTATGTGTGCTCTTCCTAAGCAGAAATTCCCAAACAAAATGAAGCGGTTTGCACAACAAAGAAGGGCAGATCCTGCAGTGTATCTGTTTTTCTCGTGCTTTAAAGTGTGCATGAACCTCAGTGTGCCTAAGAGAAGTAGCTGGTGTGCTGCACACATGGAGGTTCAGTCGGAGCTGGAACAGGGGCTTCACTAATGAGGATTCTGGCTCATATTCTGGCACCACTGGTTGGACAAGGATAGTGTTCGTTTTAGCCCAAGAGCAAATCTCTAGAGTGTGTCATGCTGGGAGGGGGAGGGGTATCCTGACGTGCATGCTTTGAGCTGGCCCTTAATTGCAGAATCCCAGGCAAGAGTCCATAATGTCTCACTGGTGGAACTCAGTAGCTGGAAGCTTGGCAGGTGCTTGTCTGCCTCTTTCCCATCAGCAAGTGTGCTCTGACAAAAGGAAACAGCTCTGGGAGCTCCAGGATTTCAGCACTCCTGTTTGGGTAATTCCTGCGTGTTCCTGCCTGGGAGCACGGCCCAGCCCTGCCGTGTGCTGGCCTGGGGCAGAGCTGGGGCAGAGCTGGGGCAGAGCTGGGGCAGAGCTGGGGCTCTGCAGGGCTGGGTGAGGAGCTGCCCTGTGCTCAGGGCCTGTGGCTGCACAGCTGAGCCAGGCTGGACTGCAGCGTGCTCCTGCAGCAGCACCACCCCAGCACGGGGACCAGCTGGCTCTGGCTCGGAACACCCTTCCCAGTCCAGCAGAGTCTGATACCACTGAGCTACAGGGCTTCATCAGAGGGGGGAAAAAAGGTTACATTAAATTGGCCTTTTTTTCTGCACTTCTTTCCTCTTGGTTTGATCTTTATTCATAGAATCACCTATAGGGCCATGGGAGCTTGCTCTGCGTAGATTTTTCATCTCAAACCTCCCAGCAGCTCCAAGCTGAGCACTGTGCTAACAGCTGAAATCTTGCAATTACCTTCCAAAGATACTTCTTACACCCAAAATGCATGGAATTGGTCTTACAATCTGTTGAGAGCTGCCTGAAAGTGATAACTGTGTCTCACTCATCCCAGGGTTCATTGGCTTGCAGCGTCCTCCTCAATGTCCCAGTGGCACACTGAGTGTCACGCAGGAGGATGTCAGGAGTGGGGGATCTGTTCTGTAGTAGTGCAGCCAAGGTTGATTAGGCCTTTCCCTGAAACCTTTAAAATGCAGTAGGGAAGGTCAGCATGGGAAAAGCCGGGGCAGGTGCGTGGATCAGTATCCAAACACATGGGTAGTGGTGGAATTTTATCAAAAACTGATGGGCCCCTTTGACAGAGTGATAACCAGTCAGTAACTCTGGGAGATGGATCCTTAGTTAATAAAGAGGCACCTCTTTATTTGCTTGTTTTGTTATTTAACTTTTTGAGTAATGACCAGTTTGGATTCTGTCTGTCACAGCCAGTTAAGTTCTGTAAAGTAACTCTGTATGCCAGTAACTTGTATTTGGGATTTCCCCAGAAATGGTCTGTGAAGCCATTTTTAATTTCCATTGGCAGTACTGGCCCTGCAGAGCTAAAGCTGATGGGCTTAGCCTGATTTCCAGTTCTTGCTCTTCCTTGGGAACAGATTGAAACCCACTAAAATAAGCAAGTTGATTGTTTTAAGAGGCCCCTTGCTGACAGATCTGCAGAGTGGTAATTTCATCCTGAAGTGCTTTTCTCACTGTCATTATTAAGAATGAGAGAGACACAGCGGTTTATGGGGAGAGAGTATCTCATGTAATCATGCATCCAGTTATTTTGTTGTTTGCCTCACAAGATCTTACAGGCCCTTGGAAAGTCCTACCATCCTGGCTGCTTCCGCTGCGTGGTGTGTAACGAGTGCTTGGATGGAGTCCCCTTCACTGTAGATGTGGAAAACAATATTTACTGTGTCAAAGACTACCACACGTGAGTACACAAATCCACTGCATGCTCAGCAGAATCACAGGAGTTAAAGCATTGATGTAGTTATAGGCCTTGTGATAAACAAAAAGGTCACTCCTGTTTGCTCAGATGTCCCTCAACTGCTTCTTGCATGTGCTGCATTTGTAAAGTGTTTTAAGGTTTGTTAAGCAGTACCTTATGGGCCCAGTAGGGCATACAATGGCCAGGTGAGGCTGAAAATCAAATTGTGCCAGAGGATGGGCTTCTAGGGGACTGTTCCTCTACTTCTTTCAGGACTACCAACATTAACTACACCAGGCCATTCTGCAAGTGTTGCTAGGCTCTGTTGGCTGTTTCACGAGCAGAGCTTCTGGCAGTGCTTGACACAGGTGTAAGTTTTGTTGACTGACACGGAAGACATGTAAAAAACAATTACTGTTAGAACAATTTGAGCCTTACCTGACAAAAGGTAGAGGTTTGAGAGATTGTTTTTGAATTTTTCCTGATTCCACTCAAAGGCAACGGGATCCTGCTCTTAGCTCCAGTTAGCCAGTAACTCAGTTATGCAGCAGGAGTAAATCACCCTGAATTCAGCCCTGTTGCTGCCAATCTGACTGTGTTACGAGGACACAGTGAGTGTTGGCCCAGTGACTGTCATAAAATGCAGCTGTGGACCATAAGGCCATTTGTGTGTGTAGCTGGTAGATTCTGGCCACGATCAGCCCCTCTCCTGTTTAGCATGGTTATGTCTTTCTGATGTCAGAGTGAGAGTCCTTAAGTCAGAAGTTGCTTTGTAGTCAAGCATCAAGGCTCTGGAAGAAATTTGAATGGTTTTATAAACAAAGGAAGGAAAGAAAAATGGCATACACAGGAAGAGGGGTGGATTCACTATGCCTCAAGGTTGAGAAGACCTAAACAATAAAGTTGGGATAGATCAGCCTTTCCCAAATCTCCTTTTCATTTAATATCAAACAATTACAGGCGTGTCAAATCCTGTGGATCTCCATTTTACTAAAAACAAGGCATGATTAGAATGGCTCTCTTGCTTCTGCTTTTTGAAGGTGCTTTAAATGTGATTGGAACATTTTCTTCTTGCACCCTAGGGTTTTTGCACCAAAATGTGCTTCCTGTAACCAGCCAATCCTCCCAGCACAGGTAGGTGTTAACATGCACTGACTGCTAGGGAAAAGAGCTGTTGGCATATGGGCACTTTCTAAAAACACACTAAAGGCTTCTCCTGCCTCTCCCAGAATCTGTACCGTGTTAGATACTAAATTAAACACAGATCAGCAGTAAGGTCAGTCCCAAACATTGCCAGAGGTTGGGATAGTCATACTACTTCTACAGCATAGTACTTCTAGGGTGCTTTCAGGTCTTCATTAGTCTGTTAGAAACCTCTTTTAATTGAAAACACTGACTGGGGCTCCAAGAACAATTCAGGGAGTAAAGCCCTTGAAAAGGCATCTGATGGTTACTGACCCTGTGAGAAGGCCACTCAGTCTGTTATCCTGAAGTGGCAATGGAATGGAAGTTCTTAAGGGGGTTGAAAAGGCGACAACAAAAATGGAGCCCGGTGAAACCTGCCTGCAAGCTCAGCCTGTGCTGACAGTGTTATTGGCACAATTAGCCCAGAGTGGGGCTCCCTGGTGCTCTGGTGGGTGCAGGACCCTCTGAGCTGCCTTTGCTGAGGTCACTGACCAGCTCATTTGTAAGCAAGGGCCTCAGCATCTCCCTGCTTTTCCTCTGGTCATGTTTACAGCACCAGAGCTTCCTTCCTGTGAGCTGCTGTGCCCCAGTGAAGCCTGATGCTAGAGCCTCTCACATGCCCACCTCCATCACTCTGCACATTGCTCTCATTTGTCATTAGTATTTCTGTTAATTGGCCAAGTAACCAAACCCCAAAAAACCCTATAAAGGCTTAACCAGAACGCTGTCCTGATGAGTTGTGAGGAGAAAACTTCTATGTAAATGTCACTGAATTTGGGTCTTAAAAAAAATTATTTTTTCTTTCCAAGAAAGAAAGGAAAAGAATTAAAAGGCAGTCACAGTGCTGACTCACCTGATGACTAGCAGGACACACTCCATACTCTTTCCCTGGGAGATTTCCTGGGTTAGTTCAAGTCTAGCAGTGCAGGTGCTGACTTGCCCACAGCTTCTCTCAGACACAGTCCACATCATTTCTGGTGCTCTAACCACACCTGGAACTGGAAACAATGCAAGGCAACCAATTTAATGAGCTCTGTCTTCAGAGTGGGTCGGGAAAAGAGCCTGTGAGGGTACAAGAAGGGTATGGGCTGCTCTGCAGGGCCTGGAGCTCAGCCAGGAATTGCACAACTTGCTGCACCCCCCTCACGCTGAGGTTTAGCCTGTGCAGGTAATTACCTGCCAGACTGGTATGTCAGTCCCTGTGGGGACACACAGTGACATGTGCATGTGCAAAAGAGCTGTGCAGCAGATGGTTTGAGAGGAACACAAGTCCTGGAAACCAGAGCAGGATGAATACAAGGAAAAGTTACCCAATGAGCAGGTTTTTGACTGGTAATTTGTGCAGATCCTGGGCACCCTTGGAAGATTACTTGATTTCAAGATTTTAATTTGTTCCTTAAGGATGAGGCTTTGGCTACACTTCCCAAATGACCTCTGCAGCTCAGATGTGCCAGACACCCAGACTGCTGCTCCACAGCTGAGGAGTGGTGCAGTGCCACGTGCCAGGGTCAAGCCCTTCAGTGGTCACAGAGCTCTGCTGCATGGGGCAGAGGGGATCCCCCCAGGGACACAGCTCCCCAAAGCAACGAGCTGGGCACTGCGTGAGGACGGAAAAAACGCTTCTGAGACACCACTGTCACCTTCTCTGTGCTCTCCCCAGGGCTCCGAGGAGACCATCCGGGTGGTGTCCATGGACAAGGACTACCACGTGGAGTGCTACCACTGCGAGGTGAGCGCCGGGCTCGGCCACCCGGCCCGCGGCAGGGTCTGCTCTGGGGGGGACCTGCTCAGCCTTGGGGGGACCTGCCCAGCCTTGGGGGGACCTGCCTAGCCTCTGGGGGACCTGCTCAGCCTTGGGGGGACCTGCCCAGCCTTGGGGGGACCTGCCTAGCCTCTGGGGGACCTGCTCAGCCTTGGGGGGACCTGCCCAGCCTTGGGGGGACCTGCCTAGCCTCTGGGGGACCTGCTCAGCCTTGGGGGGACCTGCCCAGCCTTGGGGGGACCTGCCTAGCCTCTGGGGGACCTGCTCAGCCTTGGAGGGACCTGCCCAGCCTCTGGGGGACCTGCTGTACCCTGGGGGAGGACCTGCTCAGCCTTGGGGGGACCTGCCCAGCGTCACCCCCTGGGCTGCACTCCCTGGCTCTTGCCCCCTGGGCAGGTAGGGCTCTGGCCCACAGCTCCTGAGGAAGACAAACGGGTGAATGCTGCCTGGGCTGGAAGTGGTGCTGCCATTGCCAGTACCAAATTCATTTTGGAGGGCTTTTTTCCCAATATATTAGCTTCAAAGCTGGGCTTGGTTTGTTGGGTTGAATTTTCTCAGTACTTCTGGATGAGGAGAAGCAAGGAGTAGGTGCCAGTTCTCTTTTTCCTCATCTCTAGGTACAGTCTATAGGGCTCTGAGCTGAGGAGACTTGAATTTCCATTGGCTGTGCAGGGAAGGAGTCTCACTGGAAGGCCTTTCTAGAGGATCTGTTTTTCCATGCTGAATGAACATTGATTCTTTACTAGGAAATTGACCAGGATACCGTTGGCTTTCTGTCACATTTTTGGGAGTAGTTTCTTGTTGTGCAGATCATTTAAACATTTATTGCCACAGATCAAGTTGTGAAATTGGTGCTCTTGCTTCAGAGAGGAGACCTGAGTTCATCCTCATCCCGCAGCCAGGAACATGAGAAGGGAAACAAACTCACTAAGTTGGGATCAACCAAAAACTTCCTTTTTGCTGTAGGTTTGGCACTCTGACACAGCACACAAATATCCACACAGATCTTACCTGTTAGCACCAGGGGCAGAAATACTGCAATGCTGCCTTCGTGCACTGTTGCATGAAGGTTTTACAAAGAATCTTCTGACTGAGAGAGAAAATAACAAAAGTCAGGGCATCTTGAAATGTTATGTACTTAAACGTAAGGAAGGACCCATCCACTCAGCTATCTCCTTTCAACAGACACCTGATACTCCACCCATTTCTATTAATTTTTCAAGAGAAATTGGCACAGGAAGTCACAGTAGAGCTGAACTTCCCTCCTCCTTCCTCCAGCTATTGCTTTCTGCAGGCTTCACCTAAGATGACAGCTCCCTCCCCTGCTCTCAGGCTATTGACTTTATGCTGGAATGTCCCACTGGGGGTTTCTTTTCCACTCTGTTTCATTATTCATTTCCCCATTCTCCTTCCCATTTGAGGCAAATCAAGCTGCCTCCACATCTGCCCAGAAAGGCAGAGTGCATTTATGTACAGAAATCAGGAGTTAGCCATGTGTCAGCAGGGGTGGGTCACTGCCTGATGCTCTCAAATCAGGCTCTCTGCACACTGCTGTCCCCAAATGCTGCTGGAAATGTGAGTGCCAGTATTTTGAGGTACACAAGGTAGGCAGGTGAAGACTTCAGCAAAGGCTGCCATGACTTAGGCAGCCACTCCTCATCTGCTGCTGAAGTCACCCTCAGCTGGTGGCCACACACAGTCAGTGGTCAGGTTGGAAACTTTGCAGCTTTTCTGTGTCATCTCTTTCACGTGCAACCCCTTGACTTCTGCGGAGGAGTTCAAGCCCTTTTGCAGATCACTGGAGCCCCGTTCTGAAACTGGGACCCGCTGACAAGGCAGGCTTTCTCCTTGCAGAAAGGGAATTCAGTTTTGGAGAGGGAAGAAGATATGAACACTTGGCCCATCTGTAGGGCATCTGACATTGGTAAATTCTAATTTTAAATCTTGTATAAATTGCTATAAAATCATTATATAATATGTAGCAACACACAGAAAATTACTTTGGCAGATACTTCAATTAAGACCTCTCTAAACTAACACTCCAGTTTTAAAGCTTTTCATTTTCAGTCTTATTTCAGTATTGTAGATTTTGAGGATTTAAACTTGAGCTGTGAAACCTGAAAAATTATGCTCTGTGTTCACTTAAAAGCTTTGCATTTGTTTTGAGTTTTTAAACCACCTATATGCCCAGTTTGTTCTGTTTGGCTTTTTATTTCTTTCTATTAAGGGCACAGATAAATACTCAGAATCTCTGGTTTCTCAGAACTGATCACAGTAATAATTTCTAAGTATTTAACATACTCGAAAATTAAAACTGAGTACCAAACTTCAATGATTTCCAAGTGCCCTCAGAATTACAGTGATGGCAGCTGGAAATCAGGGTGGTCTCCATTGCAGTGTACATGAGAGTCAGCAGGCAGGATCACTGTTAGCTGCTTTTCTGTTTGTCTCTGTCTCTGTAGTTATGTGTCAGTCTGAGAGGTACCAGCATTTCCACTAAAGATGGACCACTGGCCTTGAAGCCTTTAAGTTCTTTTAATTCCAAATTAGAGAAAGTGTAGACCTGCTCCAGAAGTAGATATGTCACCTCTTCCCCCCTTTTGCCCTCCCCTCTCATTCTCTGCTTATGCTCCCCCACATCTGGCTCTCTGCCTTGCTGCAGAATCAGCTCCCCCTCTGTTCAAGCCTCTTCCAGGTTGTATTTGTCAGGGTCAGCCCCTGGCCTGCTTTTAGGCTTTTGATTTGCATCACCCTTTATTAGATGGAGAAGAGACCAGAATGGGAAAGAGCGGTGAAGAACAGGCTGGGCACTACTACAGCCTGTGCTGCTGGATTCCAGCCCGTGTGAGGTGGTCAGGGTGCAGCTCCCAGCTGTGGGGGCTGCTGGCCTTGGAGGCTGGGGGAGCTCTTGGGGCTGGGCAGGACAGGGCGGCAGGGCTGGGAGAGGCCTGCCTGAGCCACTCACTGATCTGGGATGTCTCTCTTCCTTCTAGGACTGTGGCTTGCAGCTCAATGATGAGGAAGGCCATCGTTGTTACCCCCTAGAGGGCCACTTGCTCTGCCACAGCTGTCACATCAGGCGCCTTAATATCAAACTGCCATCACATCCACCTCCAAGCTACCCCATGCATGTCACAGAACTCTGAAAGACGTTTCCATGATCAATAAGCCGTTGGAAGGAGAAGACAAAAATCTAAAAATTATTTTCATGTTCCTCTAAAGATGAGGTTCCAGTAATAACCATCTAAACCAGCTATTTATTTTTTGAATCAGAGGTGAGGGGTCCTTTTCTGATCTTGTACATATGCATTCTTTTATCTAGACATTTTCACTGAGACACCGTCTACTTGAACAAATAATTCACCACTAAACTGTAACTGTAAATGACAGCATTTCTAAAAACAATGGTACAAAGGGCTGTTCTGCACTCCCTTCTCTCTTCCTTCAGTGGAGATTTCACCCAAGTAAGGAGTGTAGAATTACTTTCCAAAAGTTAGCACCTTATCATTTTGCAGCAAGCATGATAAGATAAATGCTAGCATTTTAGCTAGTTTTGTTGAATTCTGGTCTTAGAGAATACTTAGATTCCAGAAGTAGGGAATAGGCAGCAAGCAGGTTTTAGCCAGGGCAGTTTTCAGCAAGGTTAAAGAAGGGTGTTCTGTGAAGAAGTGTCAGGCCAGCTCTCCATCCTACAGGGTCCCACAGTCATCCAAAGACTAATTATTTGGCTTGTTCAAAAAAATGTGGCAAGCCTCTGATGTAAAACCCACAGTACAGAGGATTGTATCCAAAAGATTGGCACATGCAGGGTCAGCAGTTGCAGCCCTCTGTAATTGCTGGCTGTGTAACCATGGCTTCAAAAAGCATTCCTATCTACTGGACCATTTGGCACTTACTAAAGAATTCATCTTTCAAACCTGTTTTTTGTTCAGTAGGGTTCTATGCAAAGGTACACTTGTCTTTATACTGCTTGTTTTATCCAAGACTTCATTTGTTACCAACTGCTTCATGATTGTATGTTGAGACATTATTAAAGAAAGGCACAGTGGTTTGGTATTACCTTTTCAGCTTTGTATTCTTTTCAAGATTACTTTTCAACTGATTATGGTGATGGTCTTCATTGGAAAGGAAAGTGCAGTATGGCAGGAGTTGTAATTTAGAGAGTCAGACCACGAAACATCAGTGTTTACAACAAGTGTTAGCTGTACATAGAATGTACACACTTTCATGTTTTGCATAAGCTTTTACAGTACCCTCAGACCTCTGGGGAGAAATATATGTCTTCCATATAGGAAGTTAGATGAATCTTTTTTTATGGTTTGTTTTCTACCATGTGCTGATGTTTTACATGCAAATCACACATCTGTACGTCAAAAAATTCCTTGCATTCTCACGAGAATTGACCCAGCCTTCCTGAAGCTGCAATATATCATTGCTGTCTTTAACTGTATTCAAAGTTACAATAAAATAAAATGCTTCAGCTCCAGAGGAAGTAGAAATAGCAGACTGGATTCTTGGCCTGTGTAAATTGGGCCTGTGTAAATTGGGCCTGTGTAAATTTCCATGCCAGTTCTCAACACTCGAGAATCTGCCCGATCCTTCGGAACAGATCCCGTGGTAAATTCAGCATGCAGACTGATGGAATGACTTATTTGGCAACACCATTGCAGTTTAGTTTCTTATGCTCCATTGACTTTTTGAAAGCCATTTGTGGTGCTCTTGAAAAGCACAAAGAGCATCCAATGGCCACTAATTCCTAAGTGGAATAATTAACTCCCTTAACAGAACTTTTTGATAGTCTGGAATTTCCTTATGAGGAAAGGTGGGGGGAAGGGGAACAGGAAAAATTCCTAGAACTATTTTTTCTGTTAGTAAGGAGCAAAAAGGATGCTTTCTGAACTTCTGCCAGACTATCATTGGCCTGGATTAACCTGTCCTACTGAAGGCTCCTGGGCAAAGTAATTTTGTAGTTAATATGTATCAGTTTATAATTAACATGTTTAATGTGAATGCCTGGATTTGAAGTAACTCCAGTGCAGTCAGTGCCCCGTTTCTGCACTGTGGTCCAAGAGGCCTGGCCTGCAAATGAGAGGCCAGGGGTGCACCTGCACTTCTGCCTTTGCAGACACTCCCTCTGTGTCCATAGTCAGCAGCCCAGTCTCAGGAGGAAGTAGAGCTACACGTGCCAGCAAATGTTGGAGAAAGGGGGAAAAAAATGTCTTAAACTGGATTGTATGACTAGGTCAATTCCTTCAAATTACTACAAACATGGATGGTGCCAGAGCTTCAGGATAAACTTTTAGCATCTGCTGCAATGGAATGCTTTTCCCATTGCAGGAGGGTGCTTTGGACCACATTTAGCTTTGAGGCATTTTCACTTGCATGTCTTTGCATGCAGTCTTTACCCAGATTAAGAAATCATTAAATACATAGAGAAGGTTTGGGTCTGTTCCTGGGAACAAATAACAGTTACTTGCTGAACTGGAAAAATGCTCTGCTCTACCAGTAGAGAGGCAAAACCTTCACATTAACAGTGGACAGAGCTGGAGGTGACTTGCCCTGGCATTCAGGCCAGTCCTCTGCCAGCACCTTCCCGAACACTTTGCCTCCATCAAAGGCAGGTTTAAGTTTCCAACATACTTTCCAAGGGCCAGCACACTTTCAAACAAGTACATACCAGACCATTTCTTCATGGTTTTTTTTCAAAACTATCATCCTGTAGAACAGAATAATATTTAATTTCATTTGACGTGCTGATTTTTCAGTCTCTTGTAGTTCTGTGCAGTTCTGATCTGTCAAGTGTCACCATGGTAAAAATTCTGAAAGGTAATATGTCAATATAGAATAAGCAATTTGTTTAAAACCAGAAAGCAGCAGCTGTTGTTCTAGTATTTTCTATAGACAGATGCATTCCATTACTGTATTACAAAGTGCAGCTTTGCTTTTCCAGCATTTACTATAAAAACTGGGGCTTGAGTGAGATTTGCCAGGTTTGGTTGGGGTTTTTTTCAAATCAAAGAGAAAAATAAAATCAAACCTAAAATAATGATGTGCCATACTCTTTAGTGCTAGTGACAGTTTCTGCACATTTTACCTCGTGCCTGGGGAATAATGTAAATGAGAAATCTCATTTTAATGATTTTCTTACAGAATATTCTTACGTTAAATCAGTTCAACACAGACGAAAACTTCTTAATTCATCTTACAGTGCAGTTGTTCTTCAGAGGCCGTTGCTGCACTGTCAGAATAATTCCACAAAGTTACATCCTAACAACCTGCTCTGATTTGCATCAGGGCTGTCCCTTCCCACGCAGGAGGGGAATCTCCCCCAGCCCCTGCGGCGGGAGCTGCTGCGGGTGGGGCAGGCTCCCTCCCACGGGAGGGCGTGTTCCAAAGAAAGGACCAAAATCATCCTTTGAAAGCAAAAGAATGCACTCAGAGAAGCGAGCTTGCAGAGAGGGTTTGTTTGGGTTTCTTTCCTTTTCCTTGTGCGCACGTGTGTGTATATATTTTGTAAGGTGGAGCTTCAAAAGGAAAACATGGTGAGAGGAACTCTTTAAGACCAGAAATTCCAGAGTAGTAAAGTAAACCAAAGCTCTAAAGGAAACAAAAGCTGCTTTCTTGTGTTTCAAGAAAAGTTTAAAAGTTTGTGATTCATCCTGTAACTAATGCCGTAACTAGAGTATATAATTTGACTTAAATTAAGTTTTCATTTGAGAAATATTTTCATTTTCTTTAAAAGAATATAGTTTTCTTCCAAGAACTTGGACCAACGTTGATTTTTATTTTGTAGGAAATATATGAATTCCCAGTTTGTATATCATGTAACTAGTTTACATGCTGAAAATATACATTAGTTAACTATTTTTGTATATATATCCTTGTAAAACCTTTCAATGTGCTTCTGTCTTTTAGTCTTTAGAATTACTTGTGGTTTTGTGTTTCAGTGTTTGATTCCCTTGATTGTTGAAGAAAAAATTGGGAAATGTAGATTTATTTATCTAAAGAAGAAGCTACTTGCTATCATCTTAAGTTATTTAATATTAAAGTCAGAAGTTTCATTTAACCTTAGATGCTATAATCTGCTTTTTTCAATAAAGACATTTTGTAGTTATCCCTGGTTTTGTAGTCTGTTGCAAGTAAGTATTTTATTTTTATTTAATCTAGGTAGGCATTAAAACAATTTTCAGGAGCCCTTGTATTGCCTACAGAAATGCCTAACTGATATTAAGTGATTGCAGCTGCATTCATGAAAGATTTTGGTCCTCTAGTGCAAGTGTTACTAATTAAGGTCTAAAATATGCCCACAGCTAACGTTCTGCAGCTGCACTTAGAAAAGAATTTAGTCACTCTGGCACTTTTTAATTAAGCTTTAACCAGTCTGGCTAGTTCACATGTCCGACAGTCAGTATTGAGGAACACTTCCTTTTCAAAACTCCCATTAGTTTTTGGAGTGTTCCACAAGAGAAATATTTGCCTGGGCTATGAACTTAACTTGAAGCAGTTGGACCTTGGTTTGGGGAATTTTCTCTATGCTCTTGCTAAGTCACAGTAATCCAGAAACTGTGGCCAGAGCTCTGATAGGATCAAAGAGATGCACGTTTACCTGTTGTGCCTTTCTGAAGCTTTTTGCCACGTTCCTGTCTCCAGTTTCATGGCATAGATGGCAGCTTGGTCACATTTACCTTCCTCAGCCCCTGGTCCTGCAGGAGCAGCTGTGTCTGTTGGTGGGCAGAAGGTGCACTGGTGTCTTGTCTCCAGCTGGCCGGGGGAGAGAGGACAGCAGCCCGTTCCTTCCTTGTTCCCTCATGGTCAGTGTCCTTCTTTCCATCAGGCTGGGCAGTCAGCTCTGGTGAGTGTTCTTCCCTGCAGCGAGGGGCAGACATCAAACACTCACAAGCTGCTCTTGGGGTGTGCGGCCACCCTCCCATCAGAGGGGCCTCTGCAGCTCTGCCACCCTGGCTTGGCAAAGCCCAAATGACTTCACAGCTGGAAAAGAAACTTCCTGGAGGTTTTCCCACAACGTCTATTTTGGCAAATTTTTCTTCTGCACAGTCAGAATGGAAAGAGTTACAGATGCCACAATTGTTTTAGGGACAGTCTGCACTTCGGTGCTTTGAAACAGATGTACCATACTTCTGCAGGGCCTTCACATACATGCTATTTTCTCACTCATTATTTTCAAAAATTCGTTCAAAATGAGCAATCCATGCCCTCCTTGAAGAAAAAAAAAGGCACAAAGACTGGCGAACTCAAAGCATTTTAGCAGGGCCTTACTACATGGGTGACAAATGTACTTAATAAAAATCTAGGACATCTTAATGCAGCAAGAATTTACACCAACTCATAATCAACTGACTGAAAAGAACAGAGTACTTAAAAACCTCAACTCTTCCATGTGGGCCTCTGAGCAGAAAGCACATACTGGAGAAATGAGCATTGTTTCCTGGCAGGGTGGGTGTGAGTCAGGCCCTGGCTCCTCGGGAGCACCACCAGCGGCTGCACTGTGGGTCCCTGGCGTGGCAGCCAGCCCCCAGCCCGTGTGTTCTGACACTCTTGAGCCCCATGGCTGCTAAACCTGGCGTGCAGGTGATTTGGGAGGGCTTGGCCAGCCCTGCTCTTCCACCTCACCAGCCACTCCCAGGGCTGCAGCCCTCACCTTGCACAGTACCAGGATGCTGCCAGGTGATCCCAGGACTGAGCCAGAGACATTTGTTAGTTATGGAAACTGTTAGGAATATGTGAACTAGGCTGGTAAGGCTGTCTTCTGTCCCCACAGTTCATAGACTCAGAATAAATGAGGATGGACAAGATGTCATGTGATGCAACACCTCACCATCAACACACACACACAAAGCCCAATATGTGTGTGTACACAAATACAGAATTGTTTAGGTTGGCAAAGACCTCTAATATCATTGAGTCCAGCCATTAACACAGCACAGCCAAGGCCACCACTAACCCATGTCCCTGAATGCCATATCCACCCATCTTTTCTATCCACCCAGGCATAGTTATGCCAATGCTGGACAACCTGTTCTGTGAAGGCATTTTCCCTGTTATCCTACCTAAACCTCATCTGGCACAACTTGAGGCCATTTCCTCTTGTCCTGTCTCTTTTTTCCTGGGAGCAGAGCCCAACATTCCCTGGCTGTCCCCTCCTGTCAGGGAGTTGTGCAGAGCCAGAAGGTCCCCCTGAGTCTCCTTTTTTCCAGGCTGAGCCCCTTTCCCAGCTCTCTTGGCCCCTCCTGGGGCTCCAGCCCCTTCCCCAGCTCTGTCCCCCTCCCCTCCAGGTCTTTCCTGTAGCAAGGGCCCCACAGCTGAACACAACACTCAGGGTGTGGCCTCGGCAGCGCCAAGTACGGGTGACAATCACTGCCCTGGTCCCGATGCCCACCTGGGTGCTCCTGGGCTCATGTTCAGCCACTGTCACCAGCAGCCCCAAAGCCTTTCCCTCTGTGCAGATTTCCAGCCCCTCTGCCCCAGTCTGTTGCTGTGCAGGGGGTGGTTATGACCCAAGGACAGAACCCAGCATTTTACCTTGTTGACCTTCACACCGATGGCCTCAGCCCATCCACCAAGCCTGATCCCTCAGCACAGCCTTCTACTCTGCAGTAGGTCAGCACTCCCACCCAGCTTGATGTCATCATTGGATTTAGCTGAATTTGCTAAAACTGCGATCCCAGTTGGTGCAACCAGCCTCATGCTTGGGGCAGCTTGCAGATAAGAAAATTTGAAGGAGGAACTACTAAGCAACATCTGGAAATAGTGAGCAAGAGCTACCAGACATGGAGGAGATATCAGTCTTCACTGGGTGTCTAAGCTGGACATGAAAATGTCACTCTCTAAATAGAGGGCATTGGTTTCTGGAATAAATTGCAGGTCACTCCTCAGCCACCATTACTGGGCTCATCAGCAGCTGATTTATATATTTTAAAAGCTATGGGGTTCACTGTAACTTCTGATAAAACTCCAGAAGACAAAAAAATATTTTCTTCCTCTTCAAAATTCATTAGAGATCCTATCATAGTGCTCGATACAATTCCCACCATCTCTTTACACTTTGAGACAAAAACCCAAGTTCCCATGTTGTTTAGGAGCAATCTCCTGTCTGCAGTACCTGCACTGCCCTGTGCTGTTGCTTTCTGTCCCATCTGAAGGCAATACACAACATTAGCAGAAATCACTGCGCTCACACAAAGAGCACAGGAGAAGGACAAACTGAAAACTGTACAAAAAGGGAGAAACCACGAGGAGATCTGGTTTTCCAGAAGTGATAAAGTATCTATCCAGCAACACATTTAAGAACAAATTCTTCAAGTCTTGCATCAGAGCTGAAAAAATAAATCCTCAAACCCCCTCATTGGTATGCACACGTCTGGGAAGCCATTGCCTTGAAGAACAAGGTCTGCTATGGTTAGTCACAGCAATTCAAGCAGTTCAGTGGACTATCCAAAAAACCCCATGTTCATTTAAACTTCGGCACATTTGCTATTGCAGGAATGTTAAAGCCAGCTGATCAGTTAATTACTGGCTGCTCTGGCGAGGCAAATGAAGGGCAGAGACACCCTCAGTGGCTGCAGCACGGAAGGGAACAGTGACCCCACAGCTCCCACACGGTGTCAGCGGGGCCCTGGCACTCTGCTGGGTCCTGCTGCCTGACAGTCCTCAAGGGCAACGGGACACGACAGGAAATCCCTGTATCAAGCTGTGTCTTTTACCATCTCAGGTTTGCAGCTGAAAACTTTGTGAGTCACAAGCAACGAGCATATCAGAGGGAAATGAAGCAGCGATAAATTCTGCTCTGTAGGTCCAGTAGTGGCGGGCTCTGGTCTCACCTCTTTGTCTTGACCTGAAGTTTTCAAAGCTCACACACTATGGGTGGATACACAACAGAGTAGGGCAGAAAATTAAAATGGCCTGTGTGGCAGGGTGCAGTGCCAAGGAGAGAAAACACAGGAGTTATCTGCAATACCTGCAAGCCACAGGTTTAGTTGCACTTACCTGTATTAGTGGACGTAAGTTCCAAAAATTTTTTTTCACAGACCTTCTTCGGTGATGCAAAAAAAGGGGCTGGTGTCCTGCATCAGGCATTGCTGCCTGTCTCCCAAAAGGATGGTGATGACACTCCTACACACATGGCTCTGCCTGGGCTCACCTGGGAGCTCATCCTTTTTCTCACCACTTCTTATGTCAGAAAAGAATAAGGAAAAAAAAGCATCACAGCTTTCTGCACCATTTACTGTCCGTTCCTTCTCAGGGCATTTCCCAGCAAGAGAGAGGAAGAAGCTGGCTGGGCACAAGGCTGAGGCTCTCAGCACAGTGTCACTGGCACACACAGAAATCCTTTTGTAAAAATGGCAAGTCTTGGTCCAACAAACATTATGATCACTTTAGGCACATTCTACTGCTTCTAGTGATGTCTTATGTTGTGGAATAATTCATTTGCTACCTACATTCCTCACCCATAAATGCTACAGCTGCAGTTTATTTGGCTTGTTGTTCTTTTATCACCCCAATACACTGCAGTTAATGGTAAAAGTGACAGACGTGCAACTGTATTTAGATCTGCCTTTACTTGACTATTTCATTCTCTATTTAAAAGAAAATATTTGTAACCTTTTTTTAAATTACTTGCTCTCCTTGCAATCAGCTGCTAACTGCTCACCTACCCACAGCACATTTTCAAATCTCTAGATAAAAGCTTACTTTTTAAAGCCAGAAAACCCTATTTTTAAAATTAGTAATGTACTGCCAGTTAATATATAACGGGCCCGTCATTTACAGAAGCCACATCAGCATGGGGAAAAATTAACAAAAATATCTGTATGGAAGAGTCCATGAATGCCCCTGAAAAGGAGCAGAAGTCCTTAAAGAATGTGCAATTAAAACAGTCAGAAAAAAAGGAAGGTGGAGCAAGACAAAGTTTTCTTTCAATGTTTCTTGGATAAGGCTTTGAGCAACCATGCAGTGGGACATGTCCCTGCACATGGCAGGGGGGGCCGGGACTCAATGATCTTTAAGGTCTATTCCAACCCCTAACATTCTGATTCTCATTTTATTCTGCAGTGTACAGAGGAAAACCTGCTAAACCAATGGCTCTGGCAGCCACCAGACAATGCTTTGATGAAGAATGATGGATTTCAGGGTATAATTTAGCTGATTTTTTTCTGCATTCCAAAAGTTAATGTGAAGTTAGGCAGCTACTGCACTGCAGTCAGTAGTTTCCATATCACCTTTCCCAAAAGTTTTATGGCTTTATTGGCACTCGGGTCCAAGGATCTCCTGCAGCAGGAATTTGCTTGCAGGCTTAGCAGGCACAGTCAGGGAGGACAAAGGAGGAGGTACCAAAGGCTGCAGTTTTCCTTGAGCTGGATCTTCAATTGCAGCCTTGTGTCTGAACGTGCAGCCCCAGAGAGCAGCACTGCAGGGAGGTTGCTGCAATGCTCAGCAGTGCTCCCGTGTGAAACAGGAGAGAGGGGTGAACCTGGCTGGGTGTGATGTGCCAGCTGCCCCTGGCTGTGAGGAACAGCAGAGCTCTCTTGAGGCGGTGCATGAGCAGTCTCTGCATGCTTTGTCCAAAATCTCTGCAGTTCACATCACTGCATGCTGTCCTTTGTATCTGCTCGTGAAGAGAGCACAGGTTTTGTTTGTCCTTACAGCGCCTCCCACCTCAAAAGAGCCCCAATCCCAAATATATGAACTCACTGCAAATACTGTACTCAATATACACAACTAAAAAATCCACACATGGAGGTGTAAGTGGGCTGAAGGGCTCTTGTGTGCAAAGTTCTCCGTTTAGAGGGAAGCTGGTCACATCAGACTCACTGACAAAGGGTTACAGAGCATTTTACATGTTTCCCAATATTACTCCTCAGGGGCAGATGATAACACCACTTACATGTACATAAGCAATTTCCTCTCACTGTGTGACAGTAGTTACTCCTGACTCCCTCTCCAGCTGAAGTGTACCAGATATCTTATTTTCCAGGAGGAAATTCTCCCAGTGTGAACTCCAGATCCACACCCAAGCAGGGGCAGCAGAGGCAATGCCCGCTGCTGTGGCCATGGCAGGGCACAGCCTGGGGCCAGGCTATGGCCAAAGATAGGGACCCGACTGCAGGGCTGCTGTGGGGGTTCTGGATGCTGCCCCACAGCCTCCCCCAACAAAGCAAAGGTCAGCAAGCACAGCAAGATGAGCCCTCCTGGGGTTTGCTGTGTTTGGGTCTCAGGTGGAAGAGAAAAGCTGCAGCATGGAGAACTAAAGTAAAGGTGGACAAAAGCGGGGAGAGCCAGAGGTGATCCAGCCAGGGGCTGGACTGAAGAGCAGCTGGTCATTGCTCAGCCTCCTGCATGGCGCCAAGCGCACCAACTTTGAGGAACGTGGGAATGTCACCAGAGGGCCTTTTTCAGCAGAAATACCAAAGTTATTTGAGAGCAGATACCCTTGAGGAGCGTCCTCCGTCCTCCCCAATGCTTCCTGGTGCGCCCAGCAGAGCCAGCTACCAAAGTGAGCACTAGAGAGGCCAGAACAGCACTGCCCGCTCCTCTCCTCCTCTGCCAACGTGGCTGGGAGCTGAGGGCCAGCACAAGAGCTCATGGAGCCCCCCATGCTGTGTGAGGAACCTGCACAGCTCTGTGGTGCTCCTGCCTCGGGAGATCAGCAATGGTTATCTGGGACATCCTGGAGCGTCCCTGCTGCTGTGAACTGCAGCGACCTCCACTGAGCCCCACCACAGCAAGGCCAGGTTTAACTGTGTGGCTATCTCAATTTATTTTTTTTTTCATTTTTTGATAGTAGAAGTTACTGGAAGTCACTAAAAATAAGTTTGTTTGGGTTTTTAAGCCTGATTCAAACATATTTGTGTCGTCTTTCAAGATGGCACCTCCCCCTTGCGCCTACTTGACAACAGATTTGTCAGTCATTAAGAATGCTCTGTATGCACAGAAATATCTCGGGTTACTTTTCCCATAATCAAAAGAAAACAAATCCCAGAGCAGCCCTGGCAGCCGCTTCCGGCCAGCACTGCTGCCCCCCGAGACACATCAGGCTCAGCTGCTGCCTTCAGAGGGCACACGAGGGAGATTGTTTCAGTGTCTAATTTTACATTGGAAGCAAACTGACTTTCCCCCCACCAAAAAAAACCCACAAAAAAAACAAACAAAAAAAATACAAAAAAACAACCAACAAAAACCCCCCAAACAAACAAAACAAAGACCCCCAAACAAACAAACAAAAAACAAAACAAAAAAAAACCACCAAAAAAAGTCAAAACCAACCAATAAAAAATTCCCTGGAACAAAACCCCAAGCTCTAGCCCAGCTGCCTCCCCACTAAGGATATTCCAAGGCATTGGAATATGCGTGGGAGTGCTTGGGCTGGATGAGGCAGCACGGCGGTTCTGTCCTGCTCTGCTCTGCTCCCGGGGCTGGCTGGTGCTCCCTGGCAGGAGCTGGCAGCTCCCAGCACCCCGAGAGCAGAGCTGGCCCAGCTCAGCTGCCAGGGTGCCCCCCGCCACTGCCTGCTTCTGCTCAAGGGCTTGCTTCCGAAAGGCCCTTCCTGATTGCAGAGGATTGGCATTTAGAAGGAACTGCAAAGTTTTTTACCTCATTATTCTCCTTTAAATCCCTCCCTAATACCTTCTTCTGTTGTTATGGTTAAATGAATTTTGCTAGTTCGAGATGGTAACATGCTGTGGCTACAACCTGTATCTATCTATCCCCCTTAAATTTGGACAGTTTCTGAGACAAAAAAAAAAAACCCTGTTTTTAATTACAAGAAAGACAGTCTTGCAACTCTACAAGTTTAAAAGTAAACACCATTAAATCTTTCAGTATTGCCAAAATCTTGGCCTAGTGTAATAGCAGTTCTGCTATATGAAGAATTTTTATATCTAGTACTGAAAGCTGCCCTTATTAAAAGTGGAAAATGTAAAATGAAAAAAAAAATCTATCCCAGCCATCCTTAGCAGTACCACTCCTGCAGTGGGTTTACATTGCTAGGTATAAATTAAAGAGATTCCATAGGCAGTTTGCAATAATTTACTCAATTAGCCTTTTGCTTTCCCTGTCCATTTTATGTAACATTGGTGAGAAAATTGCTGGCTGCTATCTGGAATTGTTGAGGAAAGCTTCTGGAATGCTTTGCATTCTTGTGATGGGGACCTTAGCAGAGACCACTGTCGGCACTCTTGGGTCTGCAAGGTCAGATGAGTCACTGCAGCGTCTCCTTTTCACGTCTGATCAACTGTGCAAAATCCTGGGGACAAATACTCCTGCACATTACTCTTATGTCCTGGGGATCTTCATTCAAAACCATTCAGAGAAAACAAGCATGAAACAAGGCTGCAAAGTGACATCATTTAAGAATTTCAGCAGAGTTACAAAAAACATCTGGGGGCCTAAACCAGCCTTTTGCTACCCACATACAGTACCCAGCACAATGGAGACCTAACGTATTATTGTGCCCCTAGACTTAGTGGCTTAGTAAATAATTTCAGCAGACCTGCTAGTTCATTAGATGTCTCACCTTATGCATTTACAGCAGCTTGGAACAGCCCAAGATCTTTAATCCTCATCTAGGCCTCTTTCCTTAAATACATGTATCATCACACTGGATGTGCCACCACAGAAATGCAAAATAAATGTTCTGTATCATCACATTTTTTGGTGTGGAGTTGCACAAATTTCACCCCAGAGAGCTCTGGAAAAGAAGAAAATCACAGTAGCTTCAATCACAATAAAATATTCAGAAGGTGAAGCTCAAACACATAAAGGATTCCAGTTGTGAAAGGTTTTTCACTGCTGTTCACTGTGAAGAAATAACCAGAGGCACCACTGAGCATTGTCAAACCCCTGCTGCATCAGCCTTTATGTATGTAGGATTCCACAAACCACTACACTGGGATTTTATATTCATGTTTAAGCCAAAACCTAGCTCTTGTTCTTTGCTAATTAGAGGGGAAGGGCAGGGAAATGTACAGACACCAGAGCATGGCAGAAAAAAAGAGCAAGGAGAGAAGACAGTGCCAAAGGAAAACACCTGCCTATCTTTAATTTGGAGACAAATTGCTTCTCAGGGCTGGGTTTCATGAAAAACAGCAGCAGAGCACAGCTCCTGGGGGAATGTGTTGGCCTTGGCAAAGCCACTCAGCCTGGGGACACAGCCAGGTCTTGGGACAACTTAATCCTCTCAAAGCTCTTGGTCCACAAGCAAAGCTTGGTGCTACTCCCCACCCCTCAGGACACCTGAGGATCACCAGAAGTCAGGGACAGACCCCGGCCCTGTGTCCCCTGGCAGAGTGGACACCCCTCTCCTGACCATCCTCGTGTTCCATGGGGAGCACTGTGTGGCCTCCAAGCAGCAGGAGCATTTGGGGAGATCTGGAGCAGACATTACATAGGCAGGCTCTGCCTTTAGTGTTCATGTCCAGGCCTCTAAGCCAAAAGCAGCAATGCCACACAGCTGCAGCAGTCACAACCCTGTCACCAGCATCACTTCTGTGGTGGGCTGCATGTCTACCTCAGCTTCACACAGAAAAGAGCATCTGCAGCCAGTGACAAGCTTATACAATTAAAATGCCTTCACTCTTTGATTTCTTAACTTTCAAAAAGATGATGCTGAGGTGGAAGTGTGAAAACACAGAGGCTTTTCCATTTGAGAATGGCCCACTTCTCATCTTTTAAAGTACTTGTGTACAGGACACTGCAGAATGCCATACAGCCACCTAGTGCTGGAAAAAAATCATTTCCCCACATCTGGGACTGGCCTCTGCAATCCCACAAGTGCGGTTCAGACCAAGTGTCCGGCAAGGAGGAACAAAAGCCAAGTCTCTGCAAAAGTCAGGATGCACTTCCAGTTATGGACAGCAGCAAGTCTGAGAACAAAACTGATGAGCTGCACACAGGAAACAGCTTTTATCCCAATAAAGACAGGGAAAGACATCCCACAAATGACCCGACTGTGGCTTCTGTTATCTGTGGCACATCTCCTCAGCACACAGGGTTAGGCTGAGCAGATCTGCTTATTTTCAAGGGTGCCCAAGCTGCCCACCCCACTGCTGGCCCTCCTAACTCTGTCTCACCAAACATGTTGCTCTCTTCTTATCAGGGAACTACCAAGATTTTCTTCAGACAAAACCATCTAATTTCACCGCAGTTCATTGCTATGATAGGACTGAGGCTCGCTGTCCTCATTTCTAATCATGGCTATAAAATGAAAGCACAGCATGCTCCTTCCAAGTCACTCGCTCCCACATTCACCTGCTCGGGTGGGGTGGCACAGGCGGTCGTGCAGCTGTGCAGTGGAACAGATCAGGGAGCTAATCTGGGTTAAAACTCTTCCAGCAAAGAGAAAAAGAAAGACAGGGAAAAAGAGTTTGCATTCAGCCTGGGTCCTGTCCGCTGCATGGGGAAACAGATGCTGGTGCCAGCAGGAAACTGGGGCAGCACTGGCCCCTGATACATGCAGCAAACTGCAGCCCCAGTCATCATGTCTGCCCCACCACGGCCAGGAGCAGCCAGCAGAAACCTGGAATGTGCCCTGCAATGCCTCCACCAGGGCATAACCCTCATCAAAATCAGGTTAGTTAGTTAAACCTTTCTTTGAAGCCTGTGTTTTTCCATAGGTTCTAGACTAGTTGCCTGGAAGATGGTTGAGCTAACCCCACTCTGGATGCATGCCATTTGAATGCCAGTTTGGAATAGCCAACTTTACTGGGGGGTTTTTCCCTTGAATTTGAAAATATTCTGCCACAGAGCCAGCTAACCAGGTCTTAGAGGCATATGGTTTCTTGTTCTCTTGCTTATAAGGGAAACTTGAAATAAATTTAAATTGTACTGGCCTTGTACTAAAGGTCAGTGTTGTGGGGAAAGATGACTTGCTCGGAATTCAGTCAGGAAGTTTAACACAAATAATCCAGCTTGAAGTTCTGTGAGAACAAGTCCCAGCCAACCAAAAAAAAAAAAAAAAAAAAAAAAAGAGTGCTGATAGAACTAATTTAAGTATTAAATCTCTGTTTTCAAGCATTTTTTCCACTGATAAGCCCAGAGGCTTTTAAAGCTGCCATGTGAAAAATTATTTAGCTAGGTGTGAAAGAGATATGTATTGGTACCTTCCTAGATAAATGCAGGCTTTTATCAGGAGATTTGTGCAGGAATGAGCAGGAACAAGCAGGAGAAGGAACAAAGTGTTTTGTTGTGCATTACTGTGGAGATAGATTGCACTGTACAGAGTGTCACAAATACTTGTGGTAAAGCTTTAGGCTGCCTCAAACTATTTTAGCAAAATGTTCATGCCATGAAAAAGGGAGAAGAGCTAATAAAACCCAACAGTTATTTGCAGATAACTACTTCCTTGTTAGTAAAGAAATGCCTTGCATTTGTACAGATGCCTTCTGTATCTGTAAAGCAACATTAGTCTCTATAAGGCTACATCATAAATTACATTTGGAACTGTTCAGGACTTACCTTAAAGTCTTTCTGGGCTTTCTCTATTCTAATCCCACTAGAAACAGGTGTTTAAAAACAGGTATTAGAATTAGTAAAAAATACTAGATGCCTCACCTTTAAGTCACTACCAGCCTTGAAATGATGCCTTCAAAAAGAATTAGAAAGCATTTATGTTTTAGAGAATACATTTGTGTTTGTTTCTATGTAAATACCTGTGTCCCTGTGGTTTTTAAATAAAGTCCATAGGGATGCAGTGGGTCAGGAGATCCCTCCCAAAACTAAGGAAAAGAGAACATGAGCAGTTGATTCTTCACAGATCTGTACCTTTGGTAGTTCTGACTGAAGCCAAAGAGGCTATAAAGCATGTGCATCCAAAAATCTACATCCAGACTCCACCAGTCTGGTTTTGTTTTTCTGGCTGACCAAAAGCTGTTACCAAGAAACGAGTCTTTTGATCCCCTCTGCCATTCCAGAGCCTTCAGTTCCACCAGTGAGTGGCTGCTCACATCAGACTGGTGCTGGGACTGGAGGGACATTAAAACCAAATGAGATGCAGTGTTCCTCTGACAGTCACATCGCCCAGCGAGTGTCAGGAGTGAAACTGTCCTGCAGACAGAAAGGACAGGAGCAAACCAAGGAGTCTGGCTGGTTCTTAAAAGAACTTCCATTCATTTCCAGAGCTGCTGAGCTGCAACAATAATCAATTCCCTTTGAAAGTACACTAGGAAGCTTTAAATTCACCTTCTATTACCTGAATCTAACAGGACAAGAGACAATCTATCAAATCCTAATAATAAAATAGCTTTCATGTTTTATAGACAAACACTTGGATAATTTTGCAGTTAAGAGTTACTGCGACCCACATCTGAGCAGCAAATACGCCCTTGATGAACGGGAATTAGCACAGTGCTCCCGCCAGGCTTTCCGAAGGTGTCTCTGCAGTGTCCCCTGCCCGCCCGCTGCCGCACGATCGTGACTCGCTGCTGCCCTCTCTATCCAGCAGCAGCTCCGGAGCAGGAGAAATACCGCGGCGCCAGGAATCCTTCTCCCACCCCGTGATTCAATCTCCACTACTTGACTATTTATTCTCTCTTCTCAGCAAGAAGCAAACCCCCATGCCTGCAGTCCGGGTTGGGCAAACGCGACGGAAAGCAGACCGGAGCCGCTGAGCGCTCCCTCACAAGCGACGCGAGCTTTTGCCACCCAAGGTGCTCAGTCAGACCATAACACGTAGCTGTTCCCTTTCAGCTCTAATGAAGCATCAGCAAATGGATAACATATCTACAGCCTCTCCCTTTCCCCCTGTCTCTGGGAGGCAGGTGCAGCCTCAAGAAAAGCTCACAAAATGGATTCAGATGTGACCGATTTGTAAATTCCCAGGCAGCTATCTGGAATAGCTTGCTGCTGCCAAAAATGTGCTCTTTGGAACATCACTGAATGTCTTCTGTGTTTTCAGCAGTGGTTTCACTTCATTCAATTCCTCAAGAGAAAGGATCAGAAGGACATCAAAGAAATACTAGATCACAGGGAGTTTAAATGAAAGTGTCGGCACCAGTGCTCTTGCTCCAGCTGGTTAGCAGGGAGAGCCACCTGCAAGTGCTCTCCCAGAGCAACCAGGGTGCTTTCTAATGCATGTGGAACGCTTCTTTCGATGGAAACCCACTCACAAATCCTCCCAAGTCTCAATTTCCTAGATAAGCTTCTGTAATAAGTATAACCACAATGAATCCAGCTCGGCCTTGAATGGGAGACATGTTTTTTAGAAAATGGCTTTTGGAAGGTTAGTTTTCCTGTATCATATAAAAATATGAATTTAAGCCATGGTCACTTTATTTTTTGTTGACTTGCTTAAGAATTTTTTTTCAGCTTGTCTTGTTTCTCAAACCAGCAAAAATGAAAAAGTTCCCTGAAGTATCATTTTTAATGCTGAACATTAAAGGCAAATGTTCCTTTTGGTCAAACCCACAAAAGTTCCTTCAACTCTGCTCTTCACTTGTAATTAAGAGTCAGACAGTCTATTAGTTATTCTGTTTCATGATTAAGTCTACAATGTACTGAAAAATAAGAAACAGCAATGCTAACCCAAAGAGTAGAATTCCTTTCAAATCTTTATATATGTCATTGCAGCAAAGCCCTTTGGCATGACTGTAACACAGCAGCAACCCCCCTTTTATGCCCTGTTTTTCCAAAAAACCTGTTAAACTTCAGGCAAATTTACTAAGGAGAAAGCCTGTATGTTTTCTTGCTCTTTGCTTGCAACAGCTGTGAAATAGAGAATTAAGTTATCAAAGATGTCCTAAATGACACCTTACCGTGGAAAGACAGTGACAACTCAAGACAGCAGAATATTTTGGGTTTCCCCCAGAACACCCTTTCTCTAACCAAGGATATCAAGTAGAGTCCTAAAGTATCAGCTTAGCTTTCAGCCTCTGACTCATGCCATAGGCAAGCAGAACAATCACCATTTCCAGCAGCAGGTCCTGACAGTCGCCTCCTGAGCAGCAGAGCTCACAGGGGTGATGGTGCTCAGGAGGGCTGGAGTTCACCATTTATAACTCACCACATCTGAAACAGGTGAAACAAGCAGAGGCCTGAATTCATGCCTTGTTAAGGATTCCCTTTGTATTTGTCAAACTCTCCTTCTCCGCCAGAGGAAGGTGAGGCTCCCCACAGCTCTGTGCTGCACTGTCCCTGCCGTGCTCCTGCCTCCCATTAAACCACAGTGTGACAGCAGTGACACACAACAGCTGCCCCAGAACGTTCTCTCACTTCCATGGGCCTGGCAGAGCCTCCCATCAGCAACTCCCTGCTCAATGTCACATCTACTTTTCAAGCCACTCAGGGCTTTTAGAATCTCCAGAGCAGCAGTGGCAGCATACAAGGGGGAAATAGTAAACCTCCTACTCCTGGATTACTCTTGCAGCTTTTAGGGTATTTTTTGCCATCTTGGAGGACTAAAATAGATCAGAAGGCCTCTTTTCCCATCCTTCCCCCTCCCCCACCAATGACTAATGAAGTCTTTCCATGGCTGTGAATGTTTCATAGGGCTCATGAGGGGTAGTAAACAAACAAAAAAACAACAAATAAATAAATAACTAAAATCTAAGGAACACTCCCCTCTTCCACATTCATTTTTTGCCATAGCCACAAGGTCTGAAATGATACAAGGATGGAAAAAGGAATTCAGATGTTTATATGGGGGCTTATATAGCTAAAGCTTAAGTATCTGAAAATACAGTCCATGACTATACAGACTGCAGGCCCAAGAAGTCAGTTGCATGTAAAAAGATTTTAGTTGCTAAAGCAGACTCCAAGTGAGGTTTTAAGAGTTTCAAGAATTTGTGCTCAGGTACCTGCCTCCTCTGTTTTCCAGTTACTTTGTTTGCTGCCACTTTGCCATGCACAGTCCAGCCAGACCAGCCTTGCACTAGCACAGATGCCCCTCTGCAGGAGAGAGGGACCACGATAACCTGGCACAGGTCTGCTGTGAAGGAAGCTTGTTGCACCTCTCCCAGCACACTGCCTGCTGCCCGGAGGAGCTCAGCCCTGTCAGCTGCCCGTGGCAGTGGCACACCAGGGTGCCCAGCCCTGAGACAGACGAGCTGGCAGCACTGCTGGCTTTGCCTGACGTCCCTGCTGGCAAATGTCACCATGGCTCATTTACAGGGCCCAGCCCAGGCCCAGTCCTTCTCTTCCCTTCCTTTCAGATCCTTGCATGTTGTCCCTACCGTGGGCAAGCAGGGAGCACCACGGCTGGCCTCACCAGCAAGGTCAGCAATGCTGAGCCTTCTTTTCATCCCAAAGAGCTTCTCTGGCCATACACAAACCTTCACTGACCTGAGCTATGCATCTCCGTGTTTTCTTGCTCTGCTTGTAGCACAGCAATGTGACAATATTGCCAAAATTTGTATTGCGACTTTTTGGAAATGGGACATTTCTGGCAACCCGACAGAATCCTCTGGGGAAAAGTCTCCCACGTCTCTGCTCGTCTCTAGGGGTGCAGGCACAGACCATATGTGCACACCACAGGTTCCTGTGCAGGAATCACTGGTGTGCCCATCACAAGACAAATCAATTCCCCGTGACTGAGTGGAAAATCCTGGAGACAAAATGGAAAGGTACAATCAGTCATTTCCAAATACACACATACCCCTCCCATACTGGTTTTTATTTGTTTCTGCATGCTCGACCTTCTGAAGCCTCACTCTAGAAATTGAAACTAATTCAGATGTTTTTATGAAGCTTAAAAACCCCTTTGTTATAGAGAGGAGTTTCACAAAGGTCACAAGGATATCCCGTTCATGGATCAAAGCATCCCTTGGCAAGTATTTGACAGTGGGTAAATAATTTCTGAGCAGAAGCCTGGCTGCTAATTTCAACTATATGAATAGATTCTTGCAGGATCTAGTCCTCCTGATTCCCCACTGCGAAAAGAGAGACCTGATGGAACCCAGGCAGCAATAAAGCTGTTGGTCTGGGACATACCCAGTTATCACTAAGCATGCACCTCTCACAAACAAAGCAAAACCCAGGTAAGGGCTGTTAGCAGCAGAGAGCTGCATTATTTGTGCTTACACTGGCATTCCTCCTAAGGAGCTGAACAACAGCTTGCAACCCTGATCACATACCTACACTGGGAAAGAGGACGGGTGGGCAGCATTTATACACAGGACCAAGAAAGCACTGCAGCTCCACAAATACACAAATCAAGTGGATCTTCTGAAAGGAATTAAATAGATATAGAATTCTTAAGAACTGCTATAAAGTTTTACATGAAGAACACCAAGAACTCTTTATCTTCATTAAAACCTCTCATAATGTTGCAGGACATTTTGCCCAGGCCTGCACACATACTGAGATGAATTCTCTGCAGTCTTTTTATGGCTACAAGCAAGCCAACACCAAACCTCAGTGCTGAAGAGTCAAGGAAATGACAACAAAGATGAGAACTGCATTTTGAAACTTGATCCTGCCTCCAGTTCTGTGCAGAACAAATTTCCAAAGCTGAGATTTCCAAAAGGAATAGGGCTCAAAGTGCAAAGAGATATTTATTTCCAAGTCTGCTACCCTAAAATTTGGAAGGGAGGCAGTGTGGGTTCCTGTCAGCTGAACAGAGAGCAGATCCCTCATGCACTGCCTGAGGAGTGAGGACAGGGACAGAAATGATTTGTTGATGTCTGTATGCTGATTGACTCTGTGGTGATGGACATCAGGTGAGATTTAGCAACAGATGTCTGTAGAAAGGGAGAAAATACAACTCTGGATGGGCAGATTATAATATTTACTACTTATGTGAATCCAACTATGTCTCACATAGAATTTCTATTTAAGTAATGTAAGTGAAGGAGGGTTTCTGAATGAATTGAACTACAACACAAGGTCTTTCTGGCTTTTCCTGGCAGAATTCCAACCAAGGACTGGGCTTTCCATGGCAGTATCCCCACCAGTGCTTGTGAGACAGTTGAGAGGATATTTTGTACTGGACATTTATTCCCTCCTTGAGAACAATTATGAGGTTAAAAGGGAACCATTCAAGTGGACATAAGGACTGCACTTCAGCAAGCAAACTAGGTGTGAATCTGAACCAAGATCAAGATTTTCTTCCCAATAGCAAAGACCCTCGCAAACCACGTGTGAGAATCACACAGCTGATACTTAAGAATGAAAGATTTCTGTTATAAATCAATAAAGTTGCAATATTATCAGCAAATGTTAGAAGTGAGATAATTCTCATGAAGTTTCTGTATCTGACCAAGTCTCGATCTGAGCTTCCACAGGGCTGTTGGCTTTAGACACCAGCACATCCCTGCTGCTCCATTCCTACATGGAGGGTTCAGAGTGGTGTCTTGCTGAAGTCAAATGACACCACGATAACCTGTAAGCTGGCTCTTCAACACCAGAAAAAAAATGTTAGCCCACTTAAACCTTAATCAAGGCTTGAAACTGGCTGGGTAACGTGCATTTACTCCAATTCCAAGGGAGGTACAACTTAAGAGCATGACAAGTCATTCATGTCAGTGAACCAAATAAAAAAGTTTTAGTTATGATTAGTTACTGGTACACTAATTTTATCATCCCACACCATTTTTTGCTCAGTTAAGGACAGCTGACAACATCCAGCAAGACACAGCTGAAAAATATTACAAAATTTTCGGCAATACAAAATTCAGTGCTATTATTTCACATCTATTTTCCTTACTGGTTTTCTTGCCTCCATTCTAGCTCCTTTCATGGCTTCAGATTCACTCTTTTGGAAACCAGTCTGGTCAGTAATTCTAATCTCAGTAATTTCCCAAAAATGACAGCAGAGCAAAACAAGGTCTCTCTCTAAACATTTCCAGTGGTGGAGGCTGTGGGGAACACAAGGCTTGCAGCAGAGAAAGGCACTGGTACAGAGAGGGGTGACCAAGGTGGCTCCAGCCAAAAGGTCTCAAAGAGCAGCTGAGCACTGTTAACTCCCACAGAAACCACACTCAAAGGACAAATCGCTCCACACTGAACGAGTAGTTTGACTCAATCCTAACTGAACAGATCAAGGACAAGGGGAGTCTTCTGTGGCAACCAGAAAGATCTGTATCTTGCACTTGTTTTTCCTTTTTCCTTAGAACCACAGTGCATAAGGAACAAAACATGGATGTTTTGGCACAATTCCTCTCAATGAACAGAAATGGCCATCAAAAACACAGAGAACATGCTGGGTACTTCAGTGGGATGTGGGATCCCCCAATTCAAGATTTCTCTTGCCATCTCTGCAATCAGAGACCTGGACTGAAAATCTGCTTCATCTCAGACATAGCAGGCACTTGTTTTCCCATGTCCCAAGTGCAAGCAATCTTTCTTCTCCCACTATTTCCTCCTCCATCTCCTGGTCCCAGAGATGCTCCAGTAAAGTGATGCATTTTGATTACATTTTTTTTCAGCCCCAAATAGTCTGACAATCTCTAATCTTAGCATTTTTCTTCTTTCCTTATTCCCTGTGGTCACATCACTTTGAATTGTGCTGTGTGAAAAGTTATTGTCTTGGATACAAAAGCACAGACAGAATATTTATAATACTTAGGAGACCAGCGAATTTCTTGGTTGCTGGTCACAGAGAATCACTAGATAAAATCCACATGTACAAGCAAAACTAGGGCAAAAATCTTAAAGTTAGCAAGAGCCTTTTACCAGGTATATTAAAATTAACTAACAGTGACTTTTGGATCAGTGAATTCCTTGCAAAGGTACTCCTTGCACAAGAGACAGTGCCTGACACAGACCCACCATGTATTTAGTACAATTTATAGTTTTATTCAGGAGAAAAAAAATCACACAGTGTTTAAAAAGCTGATAAACACTCTCTCTCACACACACACACGCTTTCAAAAATACACTTCTTAAGATGATATTATTATCTTGCATCATAACTAAATTTCAAATTTCACATTTATGTGGCCATTTCTCAGGTATTGGTACAACCGAGAAGAAACCATGATACCACCAACAGACAAATATTGGTAGAGAAATAATACTACATTTGGCAAACAGATAAGCATGTCAAACAGTTACATTTACTGCAGGAGTGTTTGAATACAGGTTTCCCACATGGCAAAATCTGAAAACACCTTGCATTCCAAGTGCAGCTGTTCTGCTATTAAGTAGGAAATAGACTTTTTAAACTAAAATCCTGTTAGACATGTAGGGAAAGTTTTGGCAAGACAGATTGTTTTCCATCATTAGATGAAATTTGAAAGCTGTTTCCTCGTGGAACATTTCACTGCAAATATTTTGGACACTTTCATGTGACTTGAAAGTCAACTGAGATCCATGCTTGCATCTCTTATGGTTACAAGATAAATAGCAGATTTCTGAAGATAAAAATAGCTCTCCTTCTCGAGGCAAAACCTGGTTCTCAGAGGGAAAAATGCTAAAATATATCACAGGAGTAGATGCATCTATTTCTTTTCTTCAAAGAAGTCCTTTATGTAGTTACAGTTATGCGGTGGCTTAATTTAATGTTCAAGCTATAATTTAAATTGAAATTCATCTTCCAGAGCATTAAAAAAGGCCACTGTCCATGTTTGGGTGTCTGGTAGAAGTACAACATCCCCTGAGGACTTGGTTAGGACCTTATTATCCTTGAACACCTGAGCAGGGCAGCACATTCCTTGCCTTGGACACAAAGTGATGCTTCTGACAAAGCAGAGGTCACCACACGTGTCTGCTGCATTGCCATGTGCTGTCACACACCAGTGGCTCTTGCCCAGCAAGAGTTTCTGCACTGTTTGCAGTGATTGCAGAGACTCCCTCTGCCCCTTCAAAGCTCATCAGCTTCTGCTGTCACAGGGATAAGATTCATCTCCAAGGGAAGAGCCGGGACTGCTTTGAAAAATGAGAAATCAACAGCAGGAGCAGATAATTGTAATGAAGGGCTCTGTCATTCCTGTTAGAAAAAAACAACCAAACAAATAAGCAAAGCCAAAACTTGAATACATTGTGTTTGTACAGCCTCGGGATGTGAGGCAAATGAGCTGCCCTTCCAGGGCTGAGACCCTTCATGGGCAAGGGGCAAAGACAGCTGATTCCTTGCTGATGTTCAAGGCACACACAGGATTCTTCTCTCAGTAGTGAACTTTAACCATGAAAATCCACCTGAGAAACTCCTAGGTCAAAACCAGACTTGGAGCTTTCTATAGAGCAGTAGAGTCTTTGAAAACATCCAACATAGCCCTCAGTCAGTGCAATAGGAATACAGTAATCTTTCCCAGAAATTTACTGAATTTATCAAAGACTTCCCTAGGACACAAATAAGCATCTTTTTGCAAGTTCAAAATGGGCATTTCCCATGGAACAACTGCTTTTCCTACCAGTTGTGCCCCTTTCTAAAAACAAGGGGGGAAAGATGATAAAACCTAGGCTGAGGCAGAGATTTAAAAATGGAATTTTTTCCCCAGTAATGATTTAATTCCTCTCACATCTTGGAGTATTTTTAATAGCCTTTCCAGTACAGGTTTTAATGGGTTTGTTTCAGATCTCAGGACATGCAACATTAGCACTGCACTCTCTGAGCAAAAGCTGCACTCAAATGACTAGGAGATCTCAGACAGGGACATTTCCTTGATCTTTTGGGGCATGGACAGCTCAGTCTCACCCCTTGGGAGAGAATACCCACATCCAGGGCAATACCAGATGGCTGGAAAATGTACAAACTTCTTAAGGTTTTCCAAGCAAGCCATCAAAACAGATAACACAACACACAGAGAATGGGGCATTCCCAAACTGCACAGGCAGACCCAGCTGTGTGGTGAAGGGTGTCAAGGTTAGACCTGAAGAGTTCATGGGAAATGGGGGATGTTTTGGGTGCCTCCAGCCAGAAGCTGTGCCCCGGAGAGCAGAGCAGGACACTTCACCCAGGACTAGGCTGGGAAGGGGGAGGTGACAAAGAACAGAAACTGGAGATGGTGCCCAGGCTGGCAGGGGATCAAATCACTGGGGGTAGATGCCACTTATCCCATCTGCACTGTCTCAAACAAAAGCTCTGGGGCCAGTTTTCAAACCACACCAAGTACCTGGGTCTTTCTTCAACACAAAAACTTCATCTGGAAAAAGAAACAGGGGAAGACCTCACAGTTCTGTCTGATGATCAGACCAAGGAGCGCATCACAGCCCAAACCATCCATCTGTGGAAGAACACCACAGGCTCATTCCAATTTGTATAGACAGTATGACTGCCACACGCCCCAAACCAGGGCTGCAGAGGAGCCCTGTTCTGAGCTACATGAGTCAGGCTGCCAAGAACAGCACAGCAAAGCCACCCACTCCTGGCCATGGGACCCATCTGCTCAGATGGGAAGAGATGTTTCTGTGACACCACATTCTTCTGGCATGCTGCTCAAGGAATTAACAACAACACAAGGAGTGGGACATTTCTCTGTGGTTTACAAAACAAGGAGGAAAAAAAGCCCAATGCCAAAGAAATCCATGACTAATATGATATATTCAAAAAAGAAAACCACACAAAAATCTCTACCCATGACAAAGTTTATACATCTCAAAATAGTAAACAAGAGCTGCAGCATTTAAAGTAGATCACAGACTCTAGAAAGTCAGCTTTAGTTCCAGTATCCTGATAGAAATTAAACAGTTCTAGCCATACAGAAAGCATCACTCACAATCTGCAGCTAACATTCTGTTTTTCTAAGAGATTAGCTCAAACTAAAAACTGTATGATATCCAATATTCATCTCTATAACCACTGAGGATTATGAAGGGCTTTGAATTCTGAGATTACTTGGGATCAAAGTCACTTGAAGGAGCTGGGAGGGAAACATCAGAGCAGCTCCTGCCTCCTCTTCCTCCTCCATGTGTGCTCTCCCTGACACCAGAGCTTTCATCACTGGAAAGCAGATTTTAAAGGAAGTGCTCACACACCGGGGATCCCAACGCCAGGTATGGCCGTGGGGGACCCGCTGGGAATTCAGTTCAAGCTGATATTTATGGCAGTGTTTGTGCTTATGCTAAATTACAATTCAGAGGGTAGAATTGCAGTCGCAAATCTGGGAGCTCCTTGGGAAGACAATGATGGCACCATTCCCATTTGGTGCTAGACGTGACTTCAGTATTCAGAACTGAAAATGCGTCCAGTGAAACAAACAAAACACTCACTCAAAACCCACCACAAACATACAGATGTGAGTCACTACATCCTAGTGCACTAAAAAAGAATCCCAGACATCATCCAATAACCATCCAAAAACCTATCACAACAACCTACAAAAAGAGGAAGCATGTTGATTTTAGTATGTGCTATTAATTACCCAGAGTGGAACATGATATAAAAAGATTCATCTCAGGCTACTAGGTAACATTACTCATGCCTGCATGACTGTTACAAAAAGCTATTTGTAGATATGAAAGATTTACCTGGAAATCAACATGATAGTTCCCATAATTCCCAGCTATCTTACTGGATTTGGGATGTGAGACAGCTAAGAGGGCAAGAAGAAAAAGACAAAAGAGATCGTGTTACTCTGCAGCTCCAGCTGGATGGTGACAGGCTTTTTCAGACAGTAAGAGAGAAAAGGAGTCTTACATGCACCTTGCAGTATTTATGAACAGCTGGGCCCAAATAGACTTCTTTAGGCAAACAGGCACTTGAATATGTAAATCAGCACTTACACAAACAGATTTCCATGTGTACAAATATTTTCCCAAGAAAACTGCTCCTTTCTTAAGCCAAATCTACTCTCATTCAAACCTATGGCAGAATTTCTTTTGACTTCAGAGAAAGCAAGAATAGAAACCCAACCTCCACAAAAACATTCTCAACTTTGCTTGCGGTTTGTGTTTGAGTTTGTTTTGCTGTTTTCTTTCAAACAGACCTACACAGGGAATGGTCCATCAGCTCGAAGATCATTCAGCAGTTGGAGTAGATTTATGGGAATTTTTTTTCTACAAACTTCTCTCAATGTAAGGCCAGAACAGCTTTCACAAGCGCTTCTTTCTGGTAGCCTGCAGTCATACTGACATTGCTGATGCACCCAAAGGCCCCAGAAGGTTTGTCTACAGATTCAGAGAACGGAGAGCCCTTTGTGTTTGGGATTCATTCACATTTTCATTCCAGAGAATACACTGTTATATTTTAACCATAAAAACCATCAGGTATTCTATTTCTACAGTGAGTTTGACAGAATTCTGGTGTGTCAAACACACCGAATCCCAAGAAGGTAAAACCTGTCCATTTATCACAGCTACCTTTGCCAAAGCTCTGCATGCCAATACCAATTTGTTCATTCATTTCTTTTCTTACAACCCTTCTTTACTTTTCCAATCTATAAACACAGTTTTGTCAGTGCCTAAAAAGTACCCAGGAAAAGTGATCCATGAAACTCAGAAATGCAGCAGGTTTCCCATGGCTACCCAAGCTATTAAGTGTTAGATCAGGTCTGTAGGCAGTGAAATCATAGCACCATTATCATTGCCTTGTGGGAGCAATAATTCTGGGTGGTCTGTAACACTCCAGCTCCCAGCCCCTGAGATAGTATGACCACGTTGTCAAGTAGAGCCTCTCTAGGAGTGTAACTAGGCTGGGGCTTTTTGACCTCATAGATAAATAGGTTTTGTCGAAAGCTGCTCTATTATTTTTCAGATTAGCTTGGACTTGTATTTGGTTCATTCTCTGCCATGGGAGTGGGAGAAAGCGAGGCCTTGAGATATCCAGTACATGTTTATCCAGCTGCAGTAGCTTGAGTCTCAAAGTGTAACTGTCAACATCTCCACTCCCTCATGCAAATCGAAATTTGCAAACAATCCTAATAATTCCTCCTCCCTGTTGTTCGTTGTAGTTTTGCATTCCTGATGGAGCAGCCACAGTACTTGAAACACAGAGAGCAGAGCCAGTCAATCCAGGCTGACTGTGGTGGAAAAAAAATGTACCAAAACCATGGGCTCCCAGAACAGACTGTTCAATGCTAATTTTAAATCTTGAAAAACAGTGCCAGTCTGACATCAGTGTGGTATTTTTTCATATTTTCTAAATAATCAAGGGAAACTGTGTTGTTTTTGGGGTTTTTTTTAACATTTGATTCAGCTTCCATTCCCTTGTGTAAATAGCCATAGAACATTTATCAATTTTTTAAAACTATGTAAACAGAATTGCACTTTGCAGGCATTTTTCTACCACCATAATTCATAAAATCAAATTTCTTTATCTAATTTATCCAGAGTTTGTTTTTCCCAGATGTACTGTGCTGGAGCAGAGGGTCAGTAAGTCTCCTTTCAGGTCTCTGCATGGTGAGCAGGCTGAACGTTACCATTTTTCCTTTCATTAAAACCCCCAAACTCGGAGGGCATGGTGCACTGCCACTGAAGACATTTCATTCCAACCACAGTAAAAAGCTCTTTCTAGCACTTATTTAGTTTCAGCAAAGACCTGATATTGCAAGTATTTATACACGGGCTTAATGGGGAATAGCTTTAAAGCCTAATGATCTGCCAAGACTAGTCTTGCACATAAACATTTGTAGCACAAGGGATTAATAGCCTCAAAATGAGAGAGAGAGAGCTCTCTTTAAATGTAACTTTTTAAAGATCTTTTTAAGATGCTAAGACAAATAGTTCTTTGAGCAGCAAAATAAAATACCATTTCTCATAGATTTTATGTTCCAAATTGAAGTCCTCAGAGGATTCTCCAATGAATACAGTTTTTCCCTCAGAAAAAGTTAAAGTTCTTTCTTCCTTCTCTGCAGCTATTTTCACATCACTTTTAAGAACAACCAAATTTGGTTAGAAGTTGGCCCAAAATTCAGAAGTTATAAGGGGGCTGATAAAGTAATGTCAAAAATCTTGTCTCTGCCATGATTTCCTTAGGAAAAACCTTACTAATGCCATGGAAGTCTAAAAAAAAAAGCCCCAACAAAACACCTGTGTTAGACCTTATCAAGCCCACAGTTGTGCAGGAGTTATCTAGTCTGTGTAAATGGAATTAGCAGGTGAAAACCTGAAATTTAGATCTCTATCCTCATGTTCTCCACTACCGTTTTCCTTCTTCTGACACGTGATGATGAGGCAGTTTCATTAATTTATCTCTTTCCCCTCTCCCATTATCATATTGTAGAGGTTTCCACATTTTTTCTGGAGAAAACACACATTTTGGTTTGTCCGTCTGCCAGCAGTCTCTGTTGCTTCCTCTAGAGCTCCTGAGATGCTGAGCCTTCAGGTGGCTCCCTGTAGCTCATGGCTTCAGGGACATCTCAAGGCCACAGGCTGTTCTGCACACTGCTGTTCCCCAAATTTGCCATCTGACTAAACCTGCACAATCTTAACAGCAAATACCATATTCACAGAAAAGCCAAAGCTGGCATAAAGTGCTGCTAGGGGTCACATTTCCTCTTTTCCTGGTAAACAGCAAAGGATCTACTGTGCACCAGGCCCTGAGACTTGGTCCAGATTCTCTAGATCTGTGAAGCTGAGAAACTGGAACCAAGTCTCGTGGGAAGGAGAGGCAGGATATTGCCTCCTCCTCCCGGACTCAGTGGGTTGTCCTTCAGCCTTCAGTGACAGTAAGGGTGGAACTTGATATGAAAAGAATCACCTCAAGCCCCCAGGTAAAATCACTCAGGTCTGCTTGACTCACAAGGACAGCACACATGGCTGGTGCTGCCCCTGGGGCCCGACCCCCTTTGCATTTGCAGAATGTGAAGCCTCATGCAGCAGTTGCTGACAGACTCCACGGAGGAGGAAGGTTACAGCTTCTCCAGTTCCAGTTCCTCCTGAAAACAACCTGAAGCTGATCTGTTTACTCAGATATGCAGTGGGCCACCCATTCTTCCAAATAGTATTTTTATCTGTCATTCTTGTCCTTGAATTCCTTTATTGTTGATATAAATACGAAAAGGAATTTAAATTATTTCTACCGTGTGAAGTTTTCAAATGACTATTTACTGTTGCAACTTCATACTCTGCTATCAGGCCCAATTTCCTGGCAGTATTTGTCACTATTAATCTGAAAAACCTTGCTCTTGGCACACCATTTAAGTAATTGTTGTGAGAGTCTATCAGTGATGCTCACAAACTGACGGTGGCTGTACTCTGTAAATGCAGGGTTACACACACAGCTTTAAAAGAGGCGTTTACATAGGGCAGGGGCTTGACACACAGACCAAGCACAACACCATTTTCAGACACACTTTGGCAAGCATCAGGTTGTGTCTTTATAGTTTGTCCCTCACATCTCCTGAGAAGCAATATCTTCAAAGAATTCCAGCCAGGCAGCGAGCCGTGACTCCGCTTCCTGACGCCGTGTCAGCCCTCAAAACCAAGCTGGGCTCTTCTGACTCATCTCCTGAAAAATGAAAGATCTGTCAGAGTAGCAGGCCTCGGAAAAAATTATTCCTAGGACATTCCCACCAACAGATGCCAATCTGGTGGTGCTTCCCTGCACAAGGAGGGCAGGCAGTGTGTCAGGCAGCTGCTCTGAACTGGACCATGCCAGTGAAACACTTCCTGAAAATGCCTTGTTTCCCTCCTCCACCTTCCTGCCCTGGGGAGGGATGGATATTCCCAAACGCTCAGCCCCTGCCTCACCTGACTCACCCGTGTGACCGGCCCCCAGCAGCGTTAATGAAATGAGAGGAGAACAGCAGCAGCCTCATAAATCTTCATGAGCATGAATGTGTGTCCTGGTCTGCATCCCATTAGTGACTGATTTTCAAAAATAAATAAAAAACCTCAGTGACACCTGGACACCAGCCAGTCCTCATTTTCTATCCCCAAAAGGCAGATTCCTTATTCAACCAAATATTCATATATGAAAAACAAAATAAGGGTGTAGATCTTTGGAGAAACTCATCTCAGCTCATCATTCCAAAAATGATTCTTAGAATCAGTGAATGGTTTGGAAGGGTCCTTTAAAAGTCATCAAGTCCAAACCTCCTTCAATGAGCAGGAACATCTTCAACAAGTTCAGGCATTTCGGAGCCCTGTCCAGCTTGACCTTGGATGGTTCCAGGGACCACGCACTCCCCAGGCACCTGTTCTGCTGTTTCAGCACCTTCCCATGAAACATTTCTGCCTTGTATCTGGGCTGAAGTGACCTTATTTTAGTTTAAAACAATTACTCCTTGTCCACTCACTACAGATCCTCCTAAATGTCTGTTCCCATCTTTCTTATAAGTCCCCTTCAAGTATTGCCAGGTTATAAGGTCTTCTCAGAGTCCTCTCTAAACCTACATACAAGGCAGGATTTTCTTTTTTAAATGTTTTTATCATACTTACTACTGTAGCTACATAAAACTCGAGTTTCTCTTTTGTAAATAAAATCGTGATGGTTGTTTTCAGTAGAAAATAAAATAATTATTTTCCAGGTTCCTACAAATATTTCGGATTAAAATTTGGGATTTTTGTGTTACAGGAAAAACCTAATGCAACAGTGTCAGTGGTACAGAACTACATGTATTACATTACAGGAATTTAAATAATTATTTCTTTTGGGTTCCAAGGTAGGCATACAGTTACTCTGGAAAAAACTCCTGCAGTTTTAGAAGTTCAAGAAGTTTTATGCAAAATAAAATGTAAACATTGTCCTGTTCAGATGTACTTGGGAGTATATTTATTTATTTATTTTATTACTAATTTTTATTTTAAATAGCTGTGAAGTCTACCGAGTTGTGACAGAAACTCATACGATATTTTAATGCATTCCTTCCAAGAAGTAATGGGGTGTTCAATAACAGGAAGAGATCTTTTAGACTGAGGAATATTCCAAACAATAATTTGCGTTTCTAAAGTTATATTCTTCTGAAGATGATTTATTCTTCTGCAAAGTTTTACTAATACTCATTTGTGGGGAGGAAATTCTATTAAGAAATTATTACAGAATTCAAGAATTCTGAAAAGGTTTTTCTATTTAGGAAATGGTAACTTACCTAAATTTATTTCAAAGTACATTTGTAGTGCCAGATGGGGACAAAGGTCCCTTAACATCAGCGTTTCCTCTGTGGAGAGATGAATTCTCGGCCAATCTTGGTCAGGTTCTGCATATTTTAACCATTTCAGGCCCTGGCTGGCTTGCCCTTGCTGCAGCCGGAGCCCCGGCACAGCCCGAGCACGGAACGCGCGGCTCTGCCTCGGGGGCAAAGGTGCAGCCCCGGCCCCCAGGGCTGCGGGCAGCGGTGCAGCCAAACCTGCACCATTTTCTGCAGCAGAGGAAGAACCTGCGGGGCCACTGTCAGCACAGCTGCTCCTGTACTCCTCAGGCAACCCGGCACCATTCCACCAAACAAATCGAGAGCGGTGGGTTCAAGTTCCTCCAGAGCAAGGCTTGACCTGCCCCGGTCGGCGGCAGCGAGGGCACTGACCCGCTCCTGCCTCCCAGCCCCGGCCCGGGAGGGCCCGAGCTCCAGCTGCCCTGCCAGGCAGCCCTGCTGCAGCCTGCTCCAGGAACCAGCCCTGCTGCAGCCTGATCCAGGAACCAGCCCTGCTGCAGCCTGCTCCAGGAACCAGCCCTGCTGCAGCCTGCTCCAGGATCCAGCCCTGCTGCAGCCTGCTCCAGGAACCAGCCCTGCTGCAGCCTGCTCCAGGATCCAGCCCTGCTGCAGCCTGCTCCAGGGTCCAGCCCTGCTGCAGCCCGCTCATGGAACCAGCCCTGCTGCAGCCTGCTCCAGGATCCAGCCCTGCTGCAGCCCGCTCACAGAACCAGCCCTGCTGCAGCCCGCTCATGGAACCAGCCCTGCTGCAGCCTGCTCCAGGATCCAGCCCTGCTGCAGCCCACTCATGGAACCAGCCCTGCTGCAGCCTGCTCCAGGGTCCAGCCCTGCTGCAGCCCGCTCCAGGAACCAGCCCTGCTGCAGCCTGCTCCAGGATCCAGCCCTGCTGCAGCCTGCTCCAGGAACCAGCCCTGCTGCAGCCCGCTCACGGATCCAGCCCTGCTGCAGCCCGCTCATGGAACCAGCCCTGTTGCAGCCTGCTCCAGGATCCAGCCCTGCTGCAGCCTGCTCCAGGGTCCAGCCCTGCTGCAGCCTGCTCCAGGAACCAGCCCTGCTGCAGCCCGCTCCAGGATCCAGCCCTGCTGCAGCCCGCTCCAGGGTCCAGCCCTGCTGCAGCCCGCTCCAGGATCCAGCCCTGCTGCAGCCCGCTCCAGGAACCAGCCCTGCTGCAGCCCGCTCACAGAACCAGCCCTGCTGCAGCCCGCTCCAGGAACCAGCCCTGCTGCAGCCCGCTCCAGGATCCAGCCCTGCTGCAGCCTGCTCCAGGATCCAGCCCTGCTGCAGCCTGCTCCAGGAACCAGCCCTGCTGCAGCCCGCTCACGGATCCAGCCCTGCTGCAGCCCGCTCATGGAACCAGCCCTGCTGCAGCCCGCTCACGGATCCAGCCCTGCTGCAGCCCGCTCCAGGAACCAGCCCTGCTGCAGCCCGCTCACAGAACCATCCCTCCTGCAGCCCGCTCACGGATCCAGCCCTGCTGCAGCCTGCTCACAGAACCAGCCCTGCTGCAGCCCGCTCCAGGAACCAGCCCTGCTGCAGCCCGCTCCAGGAACCAGCCCTGCTGCAGCCCGCTCACGGATGCAGCCCTGCTGCAGCCCGCTCACGGAACCAGCCCTGCTGCAGCCCGCTCACGGATCCAGCCCTGCTGCAGCCCGCTCCAGGAACCAGCCCTGCTGCAGCCCGCTCCAGGAACCAGCCCTGCTGCAGCCCGCTCACGGATGCAGCCCTGCTGCAGCCCGCTCCAGGATCCAGCCCTGCTGCAGCCCGCTCCAGGAACCAGCACATCACAGGGCAGCAGGCGAACGGGAACCCCTATTCACTGAGCTAAGCTGCAAGAAAAAGGAAATTTTGTTCACTTTTGTTGCTTAATGTGAAGATTCAAACTGACCTCAAGTCTGAGCTTTTTAGAAAACAGTTCTCTGGGTTTCAAATAATAACTCATACAGAAGAATTATTGTTCTCTATTCCATAGAGAAGAATGGAAAATATTTTGGGTGTCATTACCTTTTTCTCTCCATCACTGCCTGCACAGAATTGAACAAGGGTACAGTAGCACTGTAGATTTTTATTTTAACCCAGGTTCTTGCCAAAAAACTGTACTGCAATCCTCCTGTTATACTAAAAGTACATAAATGCCAAGAAACAAAGAAAAGCTGCATGACTGTGTTTGTCCCTAAAAAAAAGGAATGCTTCTTTTGCCCTCCAAAGTTTTGCCCTTATTCCTTCCTTTTACTTTCATTTGCCTCCCTGTGATGTCTGAGATTTCTTTTTAATCTTTCAATTACTCCCCAATATCCATTGTCCCAACCCTCTACATTTGTCTGCTTTACATGCAGCCCATGTCCTGCAAGCATGTGAGGAGGCCAAATACCAGGCATCTTGGCACAAGCTAATACTTTACACCTATTCACAAAGAGAAAACATTCCCTCTTTTCTTGAGGAAGAAGAAAAAATAAAAAGAAGAGGGAGCAGAGCTCCACCAAGTACTCATAGCAAAGAGATGAAGTAATGTTTATACCCACCATTTCTAAAACATGTCTGGTCCTTTAATAACGACCTGTCAAAGCTGAAAATTAAGAGCAACCACCAATACAGTAGATCCATTATTTTTCATTGTTGTGCATACTGTAGCTATTTCCTTAGCTCCTGTAGCTGTCCCTTTGTGCTGGCTGCTTCCCATCCGCAGAAGAGGAGGGTTTCCTCAGCAAAGGCCCAGCCACTGTAGAGTGAGGCTGCACCCAACCTGGCCCCTGGCCACAACCAGTGGTGTGGCACAGCAGCACCTGAGAGGTTCTCAAAGTCCTCCACTTGTTTAGTCCCAGACCCAAACCCTCAGAGCTGCAGGGAGAGAGCAGAGGAGTCATCAGAGAACACTGGAGCAGTCTTGGAGAAAGGGTCTCCAACAGGGGAGGGCAGGTGGGCGAGAGTGGCTCTGGGCCAGCCAGGAGGGGGAATGCCAAGCACAGAGCAGGAGCAGCATTTGCCTCAAGAAAGGCCCAAATGGTAAATGAGGTGGGAGCTGGGACCCTGCCCCGGGACTGTGGAGGAGGAGAACTCTGCCCCTGTCCCCCTGGGCAGCCCTCCAGGCAGGGCAGCACAGAGCAGCTCTGCCAGGCTTCAGCCTGGCGCACAGCAGGGAATTTGTTCTTCCTCTACCCTACTCTGCCAACAAAGCTACCACAAGCAGCGAGCCAGAGAAAGAGCTTTGTCCCAGAGCGTGAGGGGTTTTACCATCAAAGTACCCTTTTATTGCAGAATTCCTTCTTATGAAAGAATTAATTACCTGCTATCCGGTCATGAGCTTTATTTTAGGGGACAGGAAGCACAATGTTATTCCCCAAGATTTAACAAATTATTTTTGAACTTATACAAAATTCTCATTACCATCTTAATATTTTCTTATTCTTCTTAAAATTGGATATTTTGCACATATGAACCTGGTTAAGGGCTCCCATGGCAGACAATATCGGCTCGTTGATTGCGCAGCTGAGGATGACTTGCTCTGGGCATCATAGAAAGCAACCTAAAAGGTGTAAAATCTCTCAGCTAGGAAACCCACAGTAGAAATATTTACCATGTCCCTTTTCAGCTCAGAATTTTCAACCCGCTAAATTGACAAAAATTGTAATGTCTGATATAGTTTCCATCTCTTAGATCGTAAGAGGGATCAAGCCTCTTGTCTGTAGAATTTACAGTGTAACCAATAATTATGTGCCTTGGTTTTATTTTTTACATCACCAAAACACACACTACTTACCCTTCTGACAAAAAGCACCATTTGTGAACACAGATCAGTACAATTAATTTCCTTTATGACCAAATCAATACCACATCAGAATAATTCCACTCGCATGTTTCCACAAGTCCATCCTCCCAAGCAAACGCATCCATTCTCACAGACACTCAGACCAACGGGACAGCAATTTTTTCTTGACAAAGTGGGGGGGAAAAAAAATCCTCAACACATTATTTTAAGAGAGGGAGCAGCAAGGCCTCTAGCCATGGAGGCAGTGGGGGGAGGGCCAGGGGCAAAGCAAGGCAGGCAGGGACCAACCAGATGAGCAGCACAATCCCACAGCCTCTGAGCAGGCAGAACAGGTCCCGTGGCACTACCTGGGGTCAGCCCCAGTCCTGCACTCACCAGACAAGTCTGCGGCGATGAGGCAGGACCAAGCTTGGGCCAGGAAGCCAAGCCAAGGTCAGGGTCAGCCAGGCACACAGCCAGGTACAGACACACAGTGCGACTCAGGCAAGGAGCTGAGCTCAAGTGGGACTCCTGAAGGGAGAAGGGCCCCAAGAAGCCTTCTCACAGTTCTTTTTCACACCAGCCTGAGCCACAGTTACACAGCTGCCCCATATCAGAGCTGGCCCTGATCCCAGCCGAGGGATGGGGACGAGGCTGCTGACCCTGCCACATTCAACACCTGAAATGCACCTCCTGGAGCCCAGAGTCCCACAGCCTTCCCATCCTTCTCTGCTGTTCCATCGTCACCTCAGCTGTGCTCCTCAAGTGAACTCTGCTTCTCCAATTTTTAAGCAGGCTAGCTTTTGCATTTGTATTGCATACCATGTGGCTGATCTTTTGAAAGCAATGTGACTGGTGCAACAAATACGAATGTGAAAGAATTTGGCCCACTGACACTCACGGGCATCATGGGCAAATATAAAGAGGATTAGCTACTAACATTTTTAAAAAATAAAGACAGCGTTAATATTTAAATAGGAAAGACACAGTCTTAGTATCAGCCTCACTTAAAAAACCCGAGCAAACAAACAACAAAAGAACCCAACTCCAAAACCTACAATTTTTTTCACTAGTCCTTGTATGTGAAGTTCAGTAGAATTCTGTATAATTGCCATTTGCAAGGGCCTGTGCTCCACAAATACATGGCAGTACCTGAGAAAGCTGGTGGTTACGTGCTTGACTTTTACAATAGCATAACCATACTCTCAAACATCATCTAGAAGAAAAGCAATGGGGAGAACAAATCAGGGTTTATTCCTGGGTCAGGCCAGCTCGGCAGAGGGAGGTGTTTCCTCCAGGCTGGCGCTGGCTGAGCACAGCTGTGAGAGAGCAAGGCAGCTCTCAGGTGATGCAAACCAGCCAGAACCAGGGCACAGGCATAGCATCCTATCTCCATTTGCTTTTGGCAGCAAACTGAAATTTTAAACACGCTACTTGGAAGATATTTCTGCCTACTCCTATTTTCTAGTATTGAACGAGGTTTTTGTTCAAAGAACATAGACTTTGTTCAAACCTGACATTTCTGTAAAGCTCTACATTGTTGTGGTCTTGAAAAGAAATACTTCTAAAAGTTAAAATAAGAGATTTTTTGCCAGCTGAGATTTATTATTACATGTTTTTAAAAGTATTGTCTGAAAGAATGCTGATAATCTTGTGGCTATGAGAACTGCACAGTTACTATAAATTATACAAATGACTGTATAAGGAGTACACTGCTCCATAACAGTGCCCAGTTTTCATAGTCAGACTGACATCTCTAGATCTATTTCAAATTATTCCCTCTTTAAAGGTTTTTTACAGCTGTTCTTTCCTTAACACCTCTATATTATTAAACTGAAACTCAGTTGAGCACAACAAAGGACTGAATTAAAAATGTGGAGTGGATGTCATGTGTCACAGTCAACAACTTATCATCAGGCAGTCAGAAAACCAGTCCTGGCTTAGCCTTTCCTCGGGATAAACTGGGGAGTCTTTAAAGTTCCCCCATCAGTACATCTTGCAGTCAGAGCTTTCCTGCAGAGAGCTTACAGTGCCGAGCATGAGAGTGGCACGAGAGACTGTGCTGCCCCTTGTGCCCTGAACCCGCTTCTCTCATTGGCATTTCCTTCTCCTGCCTGGACGAGGCTTTCTGGGCCAGGACTTGCTCTGTTCTGAACTGTTCATGCTGGTCACAGACATCACCCCACTTGGAATGCACATTTTATGTTGTTTAACTAGAGGCTCTCTTTCAGTAACAGTGTGGGGGATTTTGATTGTGCAGGAGAACTACAGAGCCCACCAAGATTTTAAGGACAAAATGTATGGAATTACTTAAGACAATTTCCACAGAGTTCCAGCAGCGGTGATACAAGTTTTCTCTCCCACTAAGCTTTGATAATTCCAGGCAGCCAGATAAGGATCACAGAGAGCCTGCCTGCTGCTTCCGCCCAGGAGGGGTCAGGTTCAGCACGCTCCGGAGCTGCTGCTGCACAACTACACACACTCCTGGAAACTTCGAAGCAGGCACTCATGAATACCTCCTTCCTAAAGAAGCCTCATTCCTGCAGTTTGCATGCATGGTGAACAAAACAGCTAAGAATACACACAGTCTACCCTGAGTAAAAAAACCTACTGTTTGACTGCTTTTAAACAACCTACCTTGTATCAGTTTCCAAGCAAAACAACCTCTACTAGCAAGTGTTTTTGTTCATACAGTTATGTCTGCAGCCTGACCTTTGCTTGCATAGGGCCTGACTTGAAGAGAACAATAAAAGCCTTCTACAGTCACCATTGGGGGGGAGGGAGAACTCCAGTTCAGTGGAATAGTATAGGAGTTTGCATTCCTTAATCATATGATTCAATATACAAAGCAGACTGTATTTTAAAATGCTACAGAATTGTACAGAGTAAAAACAGAAAGCTAAATTGGTCACATCTGAAGTCCTTTATGTTGATGTATGGTCACCTCCCAGCTGACCATACACCTCCCAGCTGACCAAACATCTACCATCAATGTTAGCCATGTCAGGAGCTGGCTGGCTAAAGACAAGCAGAAAATAAGCATCACACTAACCCAGAGGTAAAGGCTTACAAGAACAAAAAATTTAGTATTTAGTCTTTGCCGTTTTACTAGTGAGAAACATTTCTAGTATGAACATGATTTCTAGTATGTCAGCAGAATGCACAGATTGCTGCAACTTTTTATACTTTAAAGAGTATTTCTCAGCTGGGGAAGGAGCAGTGGTGGTTTAGGTTTTCATTTTTTAGAAACAGAGTAATTTCATTTTAGTACAACAATCTCTGAAGGACAATGAATATGTGATTGGTAATAGAAAGCTTTGGTTCAATGACAAGAGCAAAGATGATCTTATGAGAACAAAGGTACACCAAGTCCATAAACCACACCTGCTGCTGCTAAAAGTTGAAGCTGCAGCAAGGCTGGGTGGCATTTGTCGTTTTCCTCAGATCTATTTTCCTGTATGTTTGGTAAAAGGAGCCTTTGTAAATGCATTAATAAGATAGCCAAATGTATATCCACATTGTAACAGTAAAAACCCTGGTTTTTACAATGGCATGCCTTTTTCCTCCCAGAAGTGTAAATCAAAATGATTTTTGGAAGAACTTGGCCGTGTGTTTCCAGGTACTGTATACACAAATACAGTTTAAAAACTCCATAGGTCCCTGCAAGATATTAAGCATATATTGTCAACAGATGGCTTTGATAAAACCAGCCCCAGTCTCTACACACACACACTTACTCATTCAGTACTAGCCTGGCTCCTAATACATTTTTATCTTTAAAGTCTGAAGGCCCTTTGGTGTGCATTTTGTACTCAGGGGAGCACATGGCTCCATGAGGCATTCAAAGCCCCAGTGGCAGTGACGCCACATTCCAGCTGGCTCCATAACCACCCCCTGGGTCTGCTCTTGCACACAGAACACCTGAGCATCACCATCACCAAGGTCACTGGGACAGCTCACAGCCTCACAGGCTGTGATTCCCAACCAGTCTGTGTGAATTCACCTTCCCATTAGAGCCCAGCACTCCCCTCCGGGAAAACAGCCAGCCTGAAATCCCTGCTCGCTGTGAATCTCTTCAACAAGGACCACCCTGCTCCCTGGGGCAGCAGGAGCAGAGCCCCGGGGTCCGCAGGGGAGAAGGTCTGTAAGATGAGTTCTCCAGAGTGACTCTCATCGAGCAAGAAAAAGCTACAGGTCAGCCTCGATACAGCAATCAATGAAAATGCTCCCTTGTTAGAGAATTCAAGGCTGGCCCTGGTTCACTTAGAAACGTGATCATGAAAGGCATGCACGTTGGAGTTGCTGTTTCCTCAAGCATTTTTGAAGATGCAGTCTGTTTACTCTTCCAGTGGAAAGATAAGCTTCTTTAGAGCTCCCTCTGTTGAAAAACAGAGGGAAAAAACCTAACTGTTAATTCTCACAGCAATTTCTGCAAGGACTGACCATTTTTATGTAGGAGAGGAAAAAAGAAAACAGGTTATGAGATATAAAATGAGTTAAATTAACTTATCTCAGGTGTTAGTAACCATAGGAGAATATATAGGTTTTGCGTCATGAAAAGAGAGAGAGAGAGAAAGAGAGCTGAAGCTCTCGGAATTGGTTTGTTTGGGTTTTATTTCCACAGCTTTCAAAAAAATTTTTCTCAGCGGCAGACTCTGACCATATTGGGATAAATTCAGCTTTCGTGTTCTGTTCATTGTTTGTGGGTTGTACTAGGGGTGCATATGACCTCATGTTTGACATGGGTGGCTAATTCAGACTAACACTTTGAGTGAAATGTTAGCAAAGTCCTGAGAACACTGCAGGTGAACACAATGAGGGTGCTGAAATGACTGAGTAAGCTGAACCAAAAGGACATGAAGAAGCCTGCACTGTGACAGTAACTGATGTGACATTTTAAAAGGACCACAAGGTACCTGATTTTGTGCTTAAGGCAAGAGAACAGAGGCACCACCTTGACTGTGAAAGTAGTTAGAGCATACCTGGCAGCAGAGCATAAAAACCAACTGGATTGCAGGAGATTTACTACATAACAGACCCAATACCCCAATATGATATTTTTAACAGTGAAATTTTTAAAAAGGAGTAATTTTATGGGTATTTATGCCACATACGGAGATTAATTATTTTAGTCAGTCAAACCTACCTTCTGTCTCGGTACTTTTAAGCTTCACAACACATAAGGAAACCCAATTCAACTGTGCTCAGCTCTTGTTTCTCCCTCTGCTCACCAGGCAAGCTTCCCTACCAAGCCAAGAGCTGAACCAACCCCCATCCCAAATACTGCCTTCAACCCATTTTCTCTCCAGAAAATATGGAAGACCTAAGAGTGTCAGCACCTTTCCCATGAGTGGAACCAGAGACAGTTACACTTTAATTTACAGCTATAAACTGAAGGTAACAGCTCCTACTGCAGGCCCCAACCAGGCACACACACCGACTGCACATCACCGTGTATCCAGACAAACCTTCAGGTTAGCTCTTCCAGCTGAATTTAATGTCTGTGGAGTTGTTATAACAGTTATCACCCAGAGCTATGACTCTATCACTCACTACAATCTTATGACCACAATAAAAGAAAAATGAAGGCAGGCAGAAAAGCTGTGTGACACCAAAGGGTGGCACTGCCATCTCCATGCTGTTCCACCTGTTCCCACAACACACAGGGACACTGCACCTCCGACTGGAGTCCTGAGCACGGTCCCAAGGGGCTGTGTGGAGTGAGTGCTCTCAAGCACACTTCATCCTATGGCAGGTTCACAGAGCAATTTTTCTTCCACTTTCCACTACAAGCTTAGGATTCAAATTCTCCTTAGTGGTTCACCAACAGTTGACCACACTTTCCATTCTCTGATGAGACACCAGTAGCCCAGAACCCACTGTCCCTCTGGGAAATACCAAGGGAACACCAAGAACTGGAGAAATGGGCTGCTGGACCACACAGGACCTGTCCAAAAGGAAGGCCAGACTAGAAGTAGTCTCTGTTTCTCCAAAACGGATGATTCTGGATATTACAGTGGCTCTTCCAGCTCCCTGAGCAACCTGTGGTGGCTGGTGAGTGTCCCTCAGAAGCAATGTTTGGCCACTGCCACCCAACAGGCCGGGAAGAGCAAACAGAAACCCCCATTTGGCCCCACAGGGCCAAATTTGACTGGAAAAGCAGCATCAACATTTCTGGTATCCCCAAGTTAACACAAGCATGTTTTTAACAGGGCAATAATTACCACATCAGAGCACACAGAGCAATTAGCATTAAGGTGCAGCTTGATTTTAAACATATATATAGCAAGAGTCACATCTCCAAATACCACCCCACTTGATTAAGTGATAGGGATATTGCAAGGGTGTAAACAAGGCAGCCAAATCTTTACTCTGAAAGCAGCTCATGCATCAGGTCCCACCACTGTTGAGAAATTTTGATGCTGCTGCATCACCGTGGCTGATGTGTTTCAGGGCACCTCCACAACTTAGGTGAAAGACACGGGAAATGAGGTGAATGCAAACATTGTGGAGAGGGTTGAGATTTTTTCTCTTTGCCTTGAAAGAGACACAAATAGCTGAAGGCTCGAGGTCACTGGAGCCCCCCAGCAAGTCTTTGTAATAATAGACAGCAATCTCCAGGTCTGCAGGTGATAAGCTATCATTTTCCAGAAATATTTTGTATGCCTCCTGCTGAGCTTTTCTGGCATTCAAGGGACAGATCAATATTTGGTATTTTCACTGCGCTTGAGGTGCTATTGTTCTTTGTATCTGAAAACAGAGTAACTGTTCAGATGTTTATAAAGGTAGCCAGGGCAGCATCAGAAGGAATGCAAACCAGAAAAAAACTAAAATATATTAAAACAAATAAAAAAAAATCTTCAAACTCAGGGTTAGTACAAAGGGTTCTACCAAAACAAAGAAATACTTTCTTTCCTGAGCAACATATAGAGGAACTATGAAGTGTGCAGTTATGAGCTACTGATTCCCTTAGTGAAATTGTATCTAAAAATTGGAAGTGAACCCAAACCAAAGACCATAATAACGGGTTGCTTTATGTCTTCAAGGCAGTATTATTAGAATGGCATTTTTGTAGATTAAAGAACAGGTGCATTAGGCTTACATATTTCCCATGTTATAGCTAATGGCCTTTAGGGATTTCACTCACTTTTGAATGAATGAAGCCTGTTCCAGGTTACATTTCTGTTTTCATGTGACATGTTTAGTAGAGAGAAGGACCAACAATGTTTGTCTGCTTATCAGTTATTATTGTGCTTTATGCTACATTTTATTCAATTGCTCTTAGCAAATGGAACCCATGTTTTCCTCAACGTAAAGTGAAAAGCTGCATTGTTAGAGAAAAAAAAACACCACCAAAAAACCAAGACAAGAAAGGGGGATCTGCCCATCCTAAGCCAGTCATTGAACTACTCTGTACTGTCTGGGCTTTGCAGACAAAAATGACACCAAAAAGGTCTCTGCTTCTTTACCAGTGTGCAGCCACTACAGCAACAATGCTGCCACCTTGTTGGGCAGCAGCCACCACTCAGACTCAGTTTCACATGGCTACAAACTGGCCTCGGCTCTGATCAGCAGTTGCTTAAGATGTTTTAGAGATGTGGCAGGAGTACACATAACCATATCTAAAAATGGTTCCTGCCACAGATCTGAGGACTGTAGCGTGTATGTAAATTACAGCTCAGCCTTCAGCCTCAGCACCCATTCTAGCTCAGTCTCCTGTCTCCTAGTCACCCTGTTCACTATAGTACAGCAGGAATGAGGCTAAAACATCAGCTCTGAAGAGTACAGACTACAATAGATAGCTAACAGAGAAATTAATATATCCATTTTTAGGTATGGCAATATTCCAGCAATTTTTGTGTCTACTTTCAGCTCTAGCATATGGAAACACAAGGGCAAAACAGAGTATAAAGGAATTAAATGGTTTATCATAGGCTGCAGGAGAGCAATAACTCAGTCTGGTGAGACCGCAGGCCCCTAAAAGCCAGGGTCTCTAGGGCTTCCCAGCCTTGACCGTTCACCTGATGCTGCTCTTCTCTACAGAAGTCAGTGAACTGGCCAGAGAAAGTCCCCTCAGCTATGCAGCCTAGAGCTGCATTTTGTGGCACAGACCTCTCTGGAGAAAGGCAGTGTTTATTCTCTTGAAGTCTTTTGTGCATTAAAGGTGATCAACAAGCAGGTGCACGTAGCTGTGCAGTCATCAGTCCTCAGCTCTTCCCTGGACATGGAGGAGGTTCATGTCCAGCCATGTGCTGATGTACACTGACAGCACAGGCTGAGCCTGTGCTGGGGAAAACACTGCACAGGCCTGTTATGGACCCTGGGGAGAGCCCGAGCCAAAGGAGCACAGAGATCCCTTGCCAGTGCTCAGGAATCAGCAGTGAAAGAGCTGATCCAAGCTGTCCCAGCAGCAAGCAGAGGGTGTCTCACAGGGCCAAGGCAGGCACAGCACATGCACTAGACTGGTTCTCCGGGCCTTAGCCCACTTGAGAGGCCATAGGGATGAGTCAGCCTCACAGAACAGGTCCTTCCTCTCATCCTACTCTTAGAGTGAGGGTAGAGCCTAGCCCAAGAAGGGCTAGGTGGGAGCAAGCAGGAAGTTCTTCTCACCAGGGAGAAGCAAACAGCAGTGGTGCAGCTGCAGCAGCAACAGCCACTGCAACCAACCTGGCTGGAGTTCAGTTCTTTCAACCATTTCAGGAATGGCTCCATAAACACAGTGGTCAATGGACACTCATCACTAATTAGCTGTATTTATTGTTTGCTCAACCAACAGTGTTGGTTCTTGACAGTAGCCTTTTTAGTATCTTTACCTATAAAATGGGAAAAAAAATTCAAACTGTTTGGATATGAACTCCACAGATGACACATCCATTTGAGAATGGCAAATAGTAATAAGAGCAGGGCTCCAAGACAAACCAGTTGCTTGATAGAGTGGCTGTGCACACTGTAAGCAATCAGATATAAGTCTGTGTCTTTGGCTGAAAGCTGCAGGCCACACCTCCCTCCTTGCTGGGGTGGTCACACCTCCCTCCTTGCTGGGGTGGTCTGCAGGGGAAGAAGCATCCCATGAAACACTATGGCCAAAATGACCCAATCCTCAGGTCACAAAGTGGAAACCCTGGCTAAAGCAAAGAGGACATATTCCTGCTGCATATTCTCTTGGTATAAACCTTGAAAAAATACCATATTTCTGATAACCTTAATTCAAACAGGAATATAAAAAAGAATTGAAGATTCAGAGTTTTGGGGCAATGTCAACTCCCAATACAAGAGAGCAGGTGTGAGGTTGAGGGAGGCTGGTCTGCCTAGTTTAGTCTTGTCTGATTTAAATGTGGTCTTTTAATGTTAAGGAGATGGTGGTTTTTGTGCCGTATCTGTGCTGTAGTCCCGTTGTCCAAAATAACCTAGGAAATTGCAAATATTTCTCCCTTTTACATACAACTTTTTAGGACTTGTGGTGGAAGAGGGAAAATTGATGCCTTTTCCCTGAAGCACCAAATATTTTATAGAGTCGGGATATTCATGCTCTTTATGGTATTATACACCTTTGACGCACAGGGTTAGGAAAAACTTCTAAATTTGATCATATTGTTACGGGACAGGACAATAATTGTTTTGTCTTCTTGTGTGCTGTAGTGCATAGTTTGCTTTCCAGTTAATCTGGGAATGTCACTTAACAAGTTTCATGTTAATGTATGGATCTAAGACCAGAATGAAGCTTTCACTCCAGATCTCTTTTACTGGGACATGGCAGTTCACTGCTTTTGATCTTTTATATGAGATTAACAGTTTGAAGTTTGTTATAGGGCGTGTTTTGCAACATGCAGTTGGTAGATGAGTGTGAAGTGGGTGTTCTAAATTAAAAAAAATTCTAGAGTTAAAAAAATTCTAGAATTAAAAAACCCCTCAAACACATGGTGGCAGTGGTCAGGGCTTGATGAAAATGCTTTCTGCTGATCTTATGGTCCTGCTTACATGAGCAGAACAGTATTGTGACATTCACTGCCATCACAAATCCTTCAGGTTTTGAACAAGCTGTCTCATTTTGACCCTAGTGCTTCTGTATCCAGTCAGGTCAGGACAAAACAGTTTCTTTAATCCACAACAGGGAGTGGGATCAGCTAACGCTAGTGAAACTCCTGAAGATGGTATATGTTAGGTAATAAAGATACAGGCAAAGAACTTCTCATCAAGGGAGTTCCCTTTGCAGTGCTGTGAGGAACACAAAGAAATCCTGTTTTGACTAGTTAATTGAGCAAACATTCCATCCTGCCCTAAAATATGCTTGCTATGCTTTTTCAGATTTTTTTTCTTTCAGAAGCATATCGTTCCTCAGCGTGGTCATGTCTCCACCAGTCTGAGGAGCAACTGTCTGTTCCAGCCCTGGGGCTCACCTGCTGCTCCCCCACTGCTGTCAGGATGGATTTCTTTAAAGACAGTGTTGGCTGCAGCAAATCACTTCATGCAGTGGGAAAAGAAGACTTGAATATTTACCACTAGATTGGTTGTGCTGCCTGCTCCCCAAGCTGCTCCCTCCCTTGGCTGCCCCCTCCGTGCCACCCATGGCAGCTGCCAGCCCTGCCTTTGCTTGCCCACCTCTCCCAGAGGCGCTGGCTGAGCCCTTTTCCACCGGTGCTGATCTGGCTTTCTCCAGACAAAATCCAAGCCTCTTCCCACCGCTGGCAAAACTCCTCAGAAGTTCCTCTTCCCTCGTCTCTCTGGTACTCCAACTTCTCCCCCTCTCCTTGCTATGCTTTTCCGTTACACAGACCCCTCCACCATCCCCCTGGTCTGGCCCCTGAGCCTGCTGTCACCTCTCTGTGCCACCCTGTGCCTGCATTCCTGGCCCCCTCCCCACAGCGCTGCATCCCAGTAAACATGCCAGGCCTGGACCACGTTGACAGGCTCTCTGTTTCCTGTACTGTATTCTTGACATGTTTTCAGCCTGATGCAAAACTTATTCAACCACCAGAAAGAGCTGCTTTGACTTTAATGGACTTCAAATGAAGAATTTAAAGTCTGCACAGCAGCACAGAAATAACAGCCATGTTGTGCAGAGATACCCAAGCCAGCTTTAAACTAATTAGGTTGGATCCATAACCATCTAATCATACAGGGAGCTCAGTACTGGGTAATTTACCCTAATGAACTGTAAGCTTGTCAAAGGAGAAAGCCTGTGTTTGCTTTAGTCCAGTTCCAATTGAACATCACATGCCCATTGCCTTTTAAGAAACATCTACTACTGTTTAAAAACAAACCAGCACATGCCAAAATGATCTCTCATATTAATGCAACTATACAGAGCAACTGTCTAAAGCATTCAATGTCTCATGGTCAAGTCTCTCCTCTCTCATCTGTCTTCTGCAGACTGAACAAACATTACATGTACCTACAAAGACAACATTTTACAAAAGGACAGGAAATATGGAGTAAAAGAGAATATGTGATTTATCTATTAATTAATTAGGGGTAGGAAAAAAGTTACAAATCCTTTGTTCCACAGTACACACAGAGAGTGCTCTGCCTTTCAATGTAAAAAGTGTAAGTGTTGGTATTATTATATCCTTTCAAAACGGGCAAATAAGACACGGGACTCCCCAGTAAAGGGCGCCGTTTTTCCCTTGAAGCCAGAGATTTTAACACCTGTAGTCTTGAACAAGAGGTTTAAACAAGTTCCCTGTCATGTGTCAAAAATCCCAAAGTGGAGCTTGCAAGCAACTACTCGGGATGAGACACCCGAGTAGTTTGGAACTGCTCCTTTCCTCCAGGTGAGACCTGCCACAGGTTGCTGATGGTTTTGGAGTTTTTGCTCCTCAGTGACCACAGACTCTCTAATCAATGATAGCCAAAACTTAGGAGAAGCAAAAAGTGGAGCGTGTTGAGGAAATGTCTCCTAAAACTCCAACATTCCTCCAAATTTGTGCTTCTCCATTCTCGCTGTGTGACAGAACATGACTCCTCCACAGGACCATGGCCAGCCTGGGCCAGCAGCTGTAGGACAGCAAGTCAGTGACACCTTAGGGACACGAGCACGTCCTCGGTGTGCCCCCTGCATCCTCAGCACTGCACAGGCCAGGGCAGGCAGAGTTTCCCAACGGCAGAGGCCAAAGTCAGCTTTGTGACCTGCACATCTCCCCAGGGGGGACTTTGGCCTGTTGGTCCCAGAGGATTTAATGCCAATAGCAGGTGTACAATGAAGAGAAATGCCCTGCTCATTTGTAGGATATGCACAACTTGCTTCAATATTTCCAGTCTCCCCAAGCAAATACCTGCACGATAACTTTGGGGCTTTACAGTGTTTTGAATATTCTTCTATGTCTTTTCTGGTACCAGCAACAAATAATAGATCCAAAGGCTTAAAAACACAGGTTTAGGTAAGAATTGTCTTGCTGATTTTTTTAAGTATAAAAACTCCAATCTTTTTTTCTAAATTGAAAAGATAAAAAGGTTAAGGTTTCAATTTACATTTTCTGGAGAGAACTATTCAAATATTTCAGCAAGCTAATCCCAGAATTAAATTCTATATTTTGTCAGAGTTGTATACAAAGAGGGTACATATTCCTTACAAAATTGAGACTGTTCTACCTAGTTTTCAAATCCCATCCACAAGGCATTTAAATAACAAAATATAAACAAAAAAATACAATTTGTTTTCTATAATCCTGGATCAGTCTCAAGATCTTTAATAAAGTTAATGATTGTCTGTCTCCGTAATTAACATACTAGGTGATGTGCCTCATTCCACCTAATGTTAATATTTTACTTTTGAGGGAGAAGATTAATAGTGCCATAATAAAATTCTGCCTTGCTGGTTTTTTCTCCAGCCACACAAACATAAGGTATTAGAGATAAGTTTAAAACAGCAAATGACAATTACATCAAATACAGGTAGTAAAAAACTTAAGTAAGTACAGCAAGTTTAAAAAAAAAAAGTATGTAACAGGATTTTTTTTAAAAGAAAAAAATCTCCCACAGAGAGTTGAACTATATTTTGCTTAGAGTCAAAATACAGTTGGGCAGAGCAAGGAATGTTGTAGACCTAACAGGCTCTAACAGACATATTTCCTACTCCAAGTGAATTCTGGCAAGTACAGTTCTCAGCCAGGGCACTGATTTGCCCAATTGAGTCATCTGCACACAAAGAAATGCATTTGAACTAGTGGACTCTATACCAACCAAAAGTGCCATCTCTGGGGGTGAGATTGCAGGATCAGGAGCATGAAAACCAAGTTTTAGTGTTGTTCGTGTTGGTTTCTTTCTACAATGACAGGCTTAGCAAAATTAGATTAAGTTACACGGCACAGCCTGACAAGAAATCTAATTAGGAAAACAAAGTGCACTGCAGAAATACAAAATTTGCTTCAAAAAGGATATGAGTAATCTCTATTGCCAGCATTAAAACAGTGACATCTATTGTTCTTGTAAGCTTTCATTTATACCAGTGACATTACTGGTCTGTTTTGAGTCTGGAGTTAATGCTGGGGTTTAAGTGTCTTTGAACTATATGGACACTTGAAGGGAGATAAACACCTGATTGAGAGAAGAGGCAAGACGATGAAAGCCGCAATCGCACAACTTGACTCCGGACTGAGCTCATACTGCAGGGGAAAAAATAAAATAGAGCCAATTCCCCTGAAATGCGATGGCAGAGTGGTTCTCCCCACCTCCGGCTTGCAGTTTCGCTCATGCCCTGGAGCGGTGTCAGCCGCACAGAGCTGTCAGGGCGCAGCGCGCCCCAGGCTGCTCGGCGCGGCCGGGCAGGGGAGCCCGTGGCTGCAGGCGGAGCCCCTGCCGCCCGTCCCACGGCAGCGCTGCAGCCAGCGCCCGGCAGCCGCGCTCCCTGCCCCAGCAGCCCCGCTCGCTCCGCGCTCAGATGAACGGCGGGGCTCCACCGCAAGGCTGGGCTGCCCCTGCCCCCACACCTCCCCCGCATCGGGGCTGCAAGCTGCCTCCCCACTTCCCCGGGAAATGGGGCCGATGTCTTGCTCATCCTCTGTCCCACTCACACGTTAACAGAGAACTGCCTGAGGAGCAGAGCCTGGACCAGAGAACCCAGAGTACAACGCTGAGCCTTAACACCTGTCAGCTGAAAGATGCATTTTCTTTTGCATTTTTAAAGATTTATACAGAGTTCAAAATTTGAATTTTTTTCAGGGTGATATTCTCAAACACGTTTTCCAGAATTTTCTGAAATTCTGTTTAAAACATTTTAGTTTCTTCTCCAGAGCAAGTTTGCAGCCCCTCCAGGGACAGACCTTCACAGCAGCTCTGTGGCAGAGTCTGTCTCTATCTATGGTCCTACTACACACAGACTTGTTTCACAGACTCACCCGTGAAAAGCAAGATGAAACTGCTCTGTGCTATTTCAAGACAGAAGCAGGAGTTTTCCAGTGGGCATCCCTAGACATTGCAAGAAGGAGTAATTATGCTGTTTATCTTGAAAAACCCAGTGTTGGATCCACAAAGTATTTTGCCTCTGGTAACTCTGTCTTCGGGAAAAAGAATAGAAATGTAACTGATTTCTACAGTCAGGACACCCAAGGAAATTTTTCTTAAATAATTTTATCCAAATTCTAGATCCAATAATCACACTCTTCCTTCCCCAAATCCCCTTTTCAGTGTGGGTTAATTTCTAACCTGACATTGTGGAAGTCCAGGACACCAGGATCTACTATTAAACAAAGGCTTCAGCACACAGATTGCTGTACTGAGTTAATTTTAAACATCCCTCAGTGGTATTTTCCCCCCACAAATCACTTCATGTAAATTTTCCTTCACACTGACAGCAGTGACAGCACTTTGTCATCCAGCTATTCCTTCAGTTCTGTGTATTGTTTAGACCAAAGACTATAATTTACTGTGAGGAAGATTTTTGAAATAGAGATAACAGGTGCTGAACGCTGCTATTGTAGAGTTAATGGTCAACAACTTTAGAAACCATCCCAAAACTTGCCTAGAGAAATGACAGCTGTGTACCCCTGCATAAGGAGCATCTATACAGCGCTTTGGGGCACTGCCACCCGCTCCGTATTTACCGAGCCCTGCTTTCCTTGAAAAGGCAGTAGATTCTCGGATCCGAGGTCACATTAAATTACGGTTGGAAAGTCCCGTGCAGCAGCAGCGGGGAGCCCATTCCGCACCCAGCATTACCCCCTAGTGGGGACGGGCTGCTCTCCTGCGGCTCCGCTCCAGCCCTCCCACCTGCATCCACACGGGAGAACCTGACATCGCCCTTGGCTGATGTATTAATCAACGAGTCAACTGCCGTGTCTGTGCTTGGATAATACTTACTGCTCCTGAGCAACCTACCACGGCAGCCACACATCCAAGGAACCACAAAAAGACACGTTAAAAATTCAAGCAGGGGATAAATCAAATCTTCCAAAGTTATTCAGCCTCAGCTTGACACTCTCTGTCATTTTTCAACCTTTTCTTAGTGCTTTCTATTTTATTAAAACACTTAGCATTTCTGAACTCTGAAAAGTACCAAGCTACCTTTCAAGACTCTTTGCTTTATAAATGTATTAAGGACACTGTTAACATGCTTTGGTTCAAAATGAATGAGTGCCTTGTTAAATTTAAAACAACATGAAACCTAAAGTGAAGAGAAAAGTCCAAAGTAAAGCAACTAGGACTGGACTGCAAAGCTATTTAGGTACCAGACTCCTGCTGATTTAGGAACCAACATACTTTGAAGACTGAAGCTGATTTATGATTCCCTCGGGGAATTCTGCATTTCATCACTGAATTTTCTGTTACCATAACACTTTGCCAACATCCTTATTCCCTGCTTTGCACCTCTCCTTGAATTGTTAATTTTCATTCTGCAAAGTCCATTAAAAGAGACTCTGTTTTTCTTCCATTTCCTTTCATACTGTTAGACTGCTTTTAGTACGTTAAATTTCTGCTACATTCCAGTCATATCAGTCTCCTGCAATGCCTGTAGGTTTATGGTGTTGTTCATACTAAAAGATTGCATAAATTTAACTGAATCAATTTACAACTCCAGATTATTCTGATTTGGAGATGGCCTATTTTTCTTGCACTTCTACAATCCGGAAGCCTAAGTTCAGATGGACTCGTTAGAATCTCTCAAAACTTTAGTGGGATTTAGACATTTCTGTCTAAATGCCAGGATCTCAGTACCACTACTGGGATCCCAAAGATGCCTAGCTTTCTGCTACACAAGCACTACTCCTTTTTGCAATCAGTCTTCTTCCTATGACTGTATTTCATTGCAAAAGAAGAGCTTCGTGCAGTGCCTAAAATGAGGAAAAATTCCAGTGTTTTAACTGGACAGATAAATCTCAAAAAGAATGACCTGCCACCTCTAAATCCAAAAGCTTAAAGAAGCACATCGGGACTTATTTCCCACCAAAGCCAAGTCTAGCAAAGGACTCATCGGGGACGAGAGGTCAGGTCTGGGTGCAGAGGTAGATGGACATGGCTGTTACAAGGGGCACACAGAAGCACTTGGGGTATTTGAGGAGCCTTCAGTATTTTTTCTGTCTGAATGCTGCCCATTTCTGACTTAAAAGCAATTTTAATTAGATTCTACCAAGCACAAAAACTAAGAGCTGGGCAACCCAGTAAACTCCATGGAACAGTAAAAAAATGAGACAACATTCAAAAGCAAACCTTGTGATTTCCTTCCCATGTCATTCTCTACTGTTGGCTTAATGGCACTGCACCCCCAGGGTCATTGTGTGTCCTGAAACCTTCCTGAAGTCTTGACAGACTGCACTGTGAAGTGATCCTGACTGCATCCAGAACAGCAGCACTTCCCACAATCTCATGCTTTTCAGCACTCCCCACTGCATCCCTCAGTGAGGAGTGTGTGAAGCAGCAAACAATGGTGCAGCATGTGAAGCTCTGGCTCGAGCCCCAGGAGAGAACAGCTCTGCTCAGCCACAGCACAGGCATGGCAAAGGAACCCTTCTTCCAAGTGGTGCACATCAGTCAAACCCAGTGCTCTTTCTTACATCCCTTTGAGACTCAAACTTTTTTCAGTTTGGAAACAGATATCTTTTCCCATTGGTTTTACTTTTCTCCAAAAAGTTCGGGTAACTTTATTTTACAGAATACTTTCCTTTGTTTTAGTAGAATGATTGCTCATTTACATAACCAACTGCAAGGCAAAAATAACAGAATACAATAAAAATACATTTCTATAATAATGTATGATTATTATCTGTATCTTAGCCCCTAAACAAGGGGCTGAGCACAGCTCTTTCTGTGAAGGCCATACCAAACCCTGCTAATTTGATTTAACGTGACTGGACTGGAAACAGCCAGTTATTGCTTGCACCATGCCCCAGGGTACCCCACCACTGGTGCCTTTCTGCACTGGGGCAGCAGAGCCCTCAGAGCTGCAGGAGCAACTAACTGCACGTGTAGTTGAGTGGGACAGAAAACCAGTGCTTCCAGCCTTTGTGGGACAAAAGATTGTTTCAGTGGCCCCAGTACTGCAGCTTTGCCTGGAAACTGCCCTTCAGAGGAGGTTTCATGATCACAAAGACACAGAAACCTCTTGAGCACTTGTCTGTTTTTTTCACCTGTGAAGACACATGGGGAGATCAAGCTTTGTGGAACTACAGAATCACCCATGGATCACATAGTAAAGAAATCTGCTCGTCCTCAAATTAGCTCCTAGCTACATCAGGCAGAAAGGTGACTTACTCTTAGAAGAAAAGGGTATTTTCTGAGGCACCTTACTTCTGATGTACAGATACTGGGATCCCTGCATCCACCACAGCCTAGACACTGCAGTTCATGAGGAGGCCAGGGAGCCCATTCCAATTAGTGCTGCAACTTCAATCTCTCAGAGAAATAAACTCTGCCCAATTGGCAGCTCTATGCTAATAAAACTGCATCATAAACTGAAGGGCCTATATTAATTTATTGTACTGGTTTATCTACAGCAGTACAACTATGAGCACACAAGGCTTTGGTGTGTATGTAAAGAAAATACATTTCCTCTTGCAACAGTGGGGGAAGACTTAATTCCCTTAAAGTCAGCAGAATGACAGTGGGGGTGACTGAGGCCCGGTGCCTCTGATAACGAGTATTCCTGTAGCTGAATCCCCTTGCAGACCAATTAATTACCTCCATACCCTGCTGGTGCATTCCAAATTTTATTTTTATTTCAAAATCAAAGTTAAATAACTAGAAAAATCATGTGGCTGAGCCAAACTGTGACTTTACGGGTTTTAATTTTTGAGATTAAAGTGAAGTACAAAGACACACCCAGTCAGCAAAGTCTGGAGACAATAAGATGTAAAGCAATCCTCCTTCTGACCTCACATTAACACAGAAATCACCCTACAGCATGCAAGTGTCAGCCAACAACGGCACCTACTTATTTCCTGTCAGCTTGTCCCTTTGATCTAACCTGATCCTTCTTCACTTTATTAAAAACGTTCTAATCTTTTGTCTTTGATCTCCCTGTAGGATTCTTCAAAGAGCTTCAAATTAGCAAACATGCAAACAACAAAAAAATGTACTCTGTATCTACAAGAAACAATGATGGGGGGAGCCGTTTCCTTCCTCAACACACAAGTTTAATGAGGGGCAGCATTTTAAAGCCAAAAGATGCCATAGTTATCTGTTGTTTATTGGCATTAGGGTGGATGACAGAGCCCAAGCTTTTTTACTGGGGGTGGTTTGCTCTGAAGGTGTAACAAGGCAGCCCAGCAGGGGTAGCAAAAAAGCCATGTGCATACTTCATTCAGCATGCCAGATGAAAGGATTATGTCACATTCAAGAGCAACAAAGAGCTCTGTTTAAGTTTGTACCAGGCTGGAACTGTGGGGCAGCCGTTAAAGACCACCAAGGTTTTAAATAAAACCGGACACTTTTAAGTTTTCTCCAGCTTTCCTTGCGGTAAATCCACCCAATATGAAGGGAATGTCAGTATCTCCCACAAGGAAGATCTCTGAGGCTTTAAAGGGGAAAAGACATTTAATGTATTTTACATATGTAAAACCCATATGTCTATTTTAAATATCTATGTATGCTTTTTTCTTATTAAAAGAATTAAGGACACTACCATATTATTTTTGTTCCATCTTAAACTTATTTAACAGCAAAATGTTTTCAGCAAGGAAGAGCACTACTACAGGATCTCTTTTATGTTACAGCATCATTCATGTTCTACAACTTTAATTTAGCTCCAAAGGTACATATTTGAAACAAAATCAGTGCTTTTTATTATTGAATACTGCTGACCTCTGAAGAGTTCCGAGACCAGAACAGAAAGACTCTACAGGCTACACTGTAAGTTCCTTGCATGTGCATCTGTCTCTTACTGCACGTTCCTGTTTTTAACTCCTATTCTGTAGGGAGGTAGATCTGTAACCAGGTTGAAATAGCCCCAAATATCTTTGCCACATAATCCAGGTCACCTCAAACTCCTCATGACTGCAGTTAATAATCCCAGGCACAGACTACTGTCTACTGAAGTCGATGAGGCATTTTCAGAGGTCCATGGAATCCTAGGTATGAATTCTAAGACAGTAAGTCTCCCCAGTAAAGTCTCAATCCAGTGGAAATATAAAAGCAGGATCTGACCCAAGCTGTTCATACGGACCTTGGCCAGTAGTCCTTAGACCATTGCTCTCAGGTTAGAGTGGGCAAAGTCCCTGTACTCATTTTAATTTCACTTCTTTGTCATCCAAATTCCACTGTGATTGCACATGGCAGATGTATGAGCTGAGAATTGAACATGACTTAGGCAACAGACCATTATCTCTCACTGTGAATAGACCATTATCACTTCCCTGGTTGATTTTTTTCCCTCTTCATCAAAAGTCAATTATTGCAAAACCAGCACACTCACCCAGCTCAAAATTAAGTAATTCATGTTTAAAAGTCCATTGAAGATCAACACTGATAATTATTTATTGAGAATTCCTGTGAGGCTCTAGATGATCAGAGAATCATTAAGATTGGAAAAGACCTTTAAGATCACCAAGCCCAACCATTAACCTAACACTGCCAGGTCCACCACTACACCACATCCATGTACATCGACGTGGTTTTGAACACCTCTAGGGAGTGATTTCATAAGTTCTCTGGGCACCCTGTTCCAATACTTGATAATTCTTTCAGTGAATAATTTTTTCCTGGTGGAACTGGAGGCCATTTCCTTGTGTCCTGTTGCAAGGGAGTAAAGTGTTGGCCCCTCTTGTTCTGTCCTGCTCTTGGGATACTGATTTTCTTAAGCAGCTCAGGAAACATTGGTGCCAAAGCACAGACTACCCAGCCAGAGCCATGCCAACTGCTCTTTTGTTGTTGTGCTGATGCCTGTAATAGGTTTTGGAAAATAAAGAAAGAGAAAGAAAAAAAACCAAACAAAAAAACCCAAACCAAACAAAAACAAACAACCCCCCCATTAGATAAAGTATCAAGACCACGACAAAACTGAATAGATTCATCAAGATAGCTGAAAAAAAAGGTTTTGCATGTTTTGAAAAGCCTGGAGAAGCAGTTCTACAATGAGTAGCTCTTTGAGCACAGCAAAGCCCTTTAGATAATTCAGCAGTTTCCAAATAAACATAAATCAACTGTAAATTGAAAACTTTAGGAAAAGTCAGAGTCAAGGTCTGAACTTGTCAAATTCATTGGTTACCCACTTTACTGACTCAGAATGACAAAACTGGTGTTTTTCATAAGTCCAAAGCCAGACAAATATTCAAGAAAAAACTGCTACTTCAGATTTATTTAACTGTTTTCACAGTTCACTAGCACTCAGAACAACAAACAACATGCGCTGCTTGGCTCCTTCTAGCAGATCTTGTCTCTCGTCTGCTAATGACGAAAGGCAGAGCTCAGCCTTTCTAGGAATTCCCACATAGTTGAGACTGTTCCAGATGCAGGGTTGCAGGCCAGCTCCTGGCCAGGCAGCTCTTCCCTCAGCTGCATCCTGCATGCAGCCAGCTTCCGGATCCAGCAAGGATTGGCCATTCCCCAGCTCCTTCCATTGCCCCTAGCCAGGGATAGCCCTGTTCAGCAAGCCAGCCACCATGAGTGCCCTCTCCACACAGCACTCACTGGTCCACAGGTCTGGGCTCCAAATATTTCCTTAAATCTCAAAAAACAGTGTCAAGAAATCCTGAAAGTGTGTCTACTTGTGAAACCATCCCATCAAGTAAAATCCAGGGTCTGACAACCTGAACACAAATTCTTTTGTGAGTATAGTTTTTCAAATTTCAAGTACATCCGGCAGCTTTGGGAAATCTTGTTTTAACAGAACATCAGGATTTTGTAATTTTCTTCTCTCAGAAAAATCCATCTAAGAAGGAACACAAAAAAAGTGAGGACATAAAAAATTATCTGGACATTACCAGCCCTCTGGAAGTGTTTCGCTTTAGGACTACTTTTTATTTTATCTATTTTGACCACCCCTCTGCCACAAAACCAACAAAAACTTGAAGTTTTCTTTCAGAGAGGGTAGAGCAATTTGGTTACTAACATTTAAGTTTGACTGAGTTTGACTGAGCTAGAAGCCAAAAGCAAGCTCTTCTCTGCAGAATTTTCATTAATAATCCAAGTTGCTTAACTTTTCTCTCTGGAAGCCAAACAAAACAAAAAAAAAAAGCAGGAATTGCCAAAGCGGGATAATTTCAAGAGCATCTAAACAAACACTATATCTGAAACAGGTAAAGAACAAATGAGGCAAAACTATCTTCTTTTCTTCCACACAGACTCATAACCTGAGCACTGCAGCACTACCACTGCAGATCTGTAAATGCTCTTTATTCCTCCATAACAGCAACAGGTTCAACTGAAGTTCTTGGTATAGTTTGGGAACTCTGTATGTAAGATAAATACAATTTTATTTATCTTATCCTCCTTCAAGGTTTCAGCCTAAGCTCATGATGTCTGCAGGAACTCCGTATGTAGCACAGGATAGTTTGGAAATTACAGCAGTCCCAGCAGATCAGATCACTGATCTGACTTGGCCAAAAGGGATCACTCATTGATTATTCCTGCCAAATCCTCTTTAAGCAGAAGGACTTGAAGAGGATTTGGCAGGCATAGCTCTTTTGAGGCAGTCTTTTTATATCAACTGCTATACAAAATATTCCTCTGTTAAACTCAAGCCCACACAATCTATATTAAGTCTGTGTCCAGTGGGAATACAATATGAATTTAGCATAATTTTCTTTAAGTATTAGATTTTTCCCATGAATACAGTAATTACTTTCTCAAGAACTCCTAAAATACATTCATAGATGAATTTTGACATTGAGATGCAATTACTATTAGATAGTCAAATTAGCATTGCAAGCATAAAATATATCATCAACTTAACTTACATTGACTGAAGCATCTCCACACAGCATTTCCTCAGAGGCTTTCACGAGGAGCAGGGGTTGAGGATTAGGGATTGTGTGCCGTTTTAGGGGCATGACAAGCTTCTGCTTACTTCAGGCACATCATTACCTTTCATTCTCTCTTGTATATGACAAACAGTTTTATCAGACTTTAGCCATGCTCATTACACTTTCCGAGATATACTTGAATGTGGTGGAATTTCTCATTACCAGAGCACAATTTATGCTGAAATCCCTTTTATTCTTTCAGGAATGCAGTGGCTTGATATTAAACAGAAGGATTTAAACCAGTTCAGTGGAGCTCAGGAAACCGAATCACTAAGTGGCTGCGTGTCAGGGCCATGTGTGAGGGCACAGGTCAGGAAACAGTGCCAGGTCACTGTAAGGGAAAGGCAAAGATGCAGAGGCCACAAAAAGTTCCTGTCAGTGACAGCAGGTTCCTGAACCCACTCTGTGTTTTATACCATCTCCTCTTCAAAACGCAGCCACAGACCCTCCCTTGCACATTACTTGTGGCCTCCTCAAGCAGCGCAGGGAAAACTAGCTCTCTTTAAAGCCCCTTTGCGGCTCTCATGCTGTGTTTTATCCTGTGTGAGGGATCTTTGTGGCAGATCCTGAGGCCCCGGCGCGGTGCGAGCCGGGCTGGCGGCGGGGCAGGGCGGGCTGGGTCCCGCACCCGCCTTTCCCTCATGGCGGCCGCAAGGCGGGCCGGGCCCGGAGCGCGGGCCAGCAGGGGGCGCCCCGCGCGCGGCCATGGCGCCTCAGGCAGCGGGGCGGCTCCGGGACCCAGCGGGAGAGGACAGCGACAGCGGAGCACCCGGGCACGGGCGAGGAGAGCGTCAAAGCCGCCGGTGAACGCTGCAGCGGGTTCTCCTTTCATACGGAAATATCGCTCAGGTCCGATCGTGAGCCGTGCAGGCGGAGGGGGAAGCACCGCGGAGGTGCCGCAGCAGGGAGGCGCAGCCGCAGCACCCAGCCCGGCCGGGAAGCCACGGCAGAGATGGGCACTGAGGGGACTCAGCTCACACAGTGCAGCCAGCACTGGGGCCAGGAGAAGCAAAGTTTCCTTTTAATGCTTGTGTCTTACCTTTATTAAAGGTGTTACAGAACAATAGCCAGAGCATGCCAGTTTGCTAGCAAGGAGGTTAACAGTAGTAGAGAACAAAAGAGGATAAACAACTTATTGACAGTTTTCTCTATTTCTTTCATTGTTGTTGTCAAGACAGTGATGCTGATTAAACAGTGAGAAATTGCCCCTGGAGGATACCAAAAACATTTCTTCTCCAAGTGACCCCAAGCTTTTGCTTCACAAACTCTGGAAAACTGATTGGAAAAGTTAAGATATCACTGTCTCTTCAGGAACCTTCTTTTTTGGATAGCTGTCCACATAACTTACAGACAAAACAGGAAATCTTTTACCAAACATCAGTAAACTTGCATTTTCACAGTAGCACTGGGAAAAAAAAAAAGTCTATCTTGCTCAAAAGGGATGAAATGTAACTGAACAACCTACAGCTGTAGGTCTGATTCTTTAAACACATTCTAGCTTCCAGCTTACAGTAGAACCAGTCCAAAAAGACAGAAGTCAGCTTACTTGGCTTCAGAGGACCATACACAGTGAGTGAGGCAAATGTTACTAGGGCTGCACTTCAAAAATAGAGTGAAGAAGTTTTACTCATCCACCATACCATTTATTTTCTAGTATCAGTAGGTGACCATCTTTAAGGAAGTTGAGGGATAAGAATTGAGGAATATACCGCTGCACTTTACAGATTAACAGCCACAGAAACAGAAAGCAACTATACAATCTCAGGGTTTCACAAAACTAGTTTCATTTTGTAACACTTGACGCAACAAGATTAACTGCAACAAGTGAAGAGAGCTACATCTGTAAAGTGCTATTTTTGTTAAAAGTGGCTAAAAAAGCACATCTACAACAGATTTGGGTACTCGGTGGTGAGATTGTCGATGTCCTCTAAGTATTTCATTTCAAGCTCTGTGTTTCTTGATGAAATTGATGAGCCCATTTGTTGAGCTATCATGAGATGTCACTGGAGCATCTGACTCCAGTTCAGGCTCAATTTTCTTGGCAAGTTGTTTTCCAAGCTCAACTCTGCATTTATAAAAGCAGGAGAAGAAAGAGAAAGCAAAGTTAGTGCTAACAACTTACAGTATTTACTATAAAAAAATAGAAGCCAGTAAACAGTAACTTCCCAGTGAACACTGTGATGTTTTACCCCTCAAAAATTACCATTGAAGTATTCAACTCAGTGCTATTAATGAAAAACTGGAGTTCTCATTGCTCCTTAGCTGAGCAGACAGCTGAAATTACAGGATGTCTAAGTGAACATTTCGTTTTCAGAGTCAAGCAGTCTTTTCACCTTCACCTTTTCACCTGCAGCCTGCCCCAGTGCAGAACAGCTGGGTCCTGTTTGCTGTTGAACAGGACAGTGCTCAGAATACTGATTTATGGCACCCAAACAATGATCAGCTACAGCCTGAAGCAGCCCCAGCACCTATCCAGGAGTTACAGCCCCACTGTCTAAGAACCTAGGATATTCCAACAGCTGCAAGAAATGAGGCTGGTTCTACAGCATCCCACCTTTCAGTTTTGGATGCCATTCTGGAATTTCATGTGCGGCAGTAAAAGCTGTGCTTACTCCTACTGCACTCCTGATCTCAGAGTTTATAGCAGACATCAGCTTGCACTAGACACAGTCTGTCATTTTCAGGTTCTGCTACAGTATTTGGTTATAGAACAAGCTGTGGTAGCACAGCACCAAAGAATGCATACAAAGACTAAGGCAGCTCAGTGTAAACAGATATTCTACACCTGTGGAGCAAATGTGCTCTTCAGAACAACCCCTCACAGCATAGGCAGGCTGCACCTGAAAAATCTTATTTCTCAATCCCTCTACCTAAGCCATACAGTATGTTTACAGCTCATATTACTACAGATGAAAGAACCTGATTAGCTCCTGACTAAATTTTCAAGTGACACAGTGACAGACTCCCGCAAGCTGCTGTCGCACACGTGGAGCTCCAGCACAGCCCTCAGTCACAGACACAGCCTGCATGAAACCAAGGGCTGCTGCATACACAGACCTCTGCCAGAAATGCTGTCTCTCCAGCACAGGAAAATTAAGAGGTGATCAATCTTTTGCTCATCAGATGCCACTCAAATTGCCTACTAATCTAGAGGTAAAATAATTCTTTTTTCCACACTATAGGGAGAACATCTTCCTTCCTAATTCTCAGAGCAGATGTTCAGCCTGCTTGACTGTTTTCCTCCCTACTGCATCTTTTTTTACATTCATAGTATTTTTCTAAATTCAACAGAGGTCCTTAGCCAAAATTGTTATCCACAAGTCATTATGCATTATAGCATGGTAACCTATCCCCAGAAATTTTTTTCATTTATAACTATCCCATAATCATGTGCTCCAAGTATAAAACCCTTTTGATTGTCTTTTCTCTAACTCATGATAGATTCAAGAATCTTCAAGAAGTATACAAGAAACAAACCAAGGAAACTTACCCCCACTGGTCATAACTGTTAATGTCCCAGACAACTCCTTGAACAAATATCTTGTGCTCGTACATGGCTATAAGCAGAGAGAGATTTATCAATAAACTTGATCACAAAGTCTTCATTAGAATTCACAGATGAGAAATGTATTTACTTACCAATGATGGCTCCCAGGGTGAAGGGGTTGAGTTTTGTAAACATGATGGAATTGGTTGGTCGATTCCCCTCAAAGACCTTTCAAGACAAGACATGCATTGTCACCTAGTATGTTGTAAAAAGCACATCAAACTCACAGGTTTTATCTTCTTTACAGTCCACACTGGACTACTTGCATTAGCAGCAAATACAAAGTTCTGAAAGCTTAAAAGGCCTTCAACCATAAAATTGTAAAATTCCCATGTTTTTTCACAAACACAATGGACAATGTGTCTCCAAGCACCACTGCTGGCCACTGTGGGCTACAAGAATAACCCAAAAGTCACTATCCCAAGGCAGTGCTGAGATAGCCCATGTTTCCTGGAACACCTCCAAGGCTTCAGAGCCAAAGGGCTGCTCTCGGCCTGCTCCAAGTGCCCTGCCAAGGTGCCACTGGTGCCACCCCATCACAGCTGCCCTGCCACCCCCCACACAGCCCTCACGGCCACGGCAGCCCCGGGCACCTTGTGGGGCAGGAGCTTCTCCAGAGCCTCTCCGCTCAGCCCGGCCGCCTGCAGCTCCTTGCGTGCCTCATCAGCAGTCTTCCCTTTCATCAAGGCCTCAGTCTGAGCAAGGAAGTTGGCCAAAAGGATCTAGCAGGTAGAAATAAACACAAGTTACCACTTGCATAGCTGGAATACTGGTACTTGGTGCTTGAGCTCATACCAAGACCTAGACTAGACTTACAAGTCAGTTTTAGCACTGTGGCAGTAAAACATGTAGCAGTTTTAGCTACGGCTTCTTACCTCAGAGGGCCAGGGACTTATAGTTACTATTACTACATGTACTAAAGCACATGTATCCAAAGACAACCAGGACAGTTCTGCAGAATCCTGCTCCTGCTGAAGCCGGCAGCAAGTGTCCCAAAGGCACCAGAGGAGCCAGGACTTCACACAGCCCTTTCACCCATTACAATCTATGATTTCATCTCATTCTACACCATCTCATGTAGAGCCAGGTGCAAGGATTAGTCAAAGGTAACCCAGCTAAGATGTATTTACTCATCTGTATGCAGGAAAATCCCCACAGCTCACCATACACAAATCCCTACTAATGCAGTGCAAGGTTCTAACTTATTGCTCCCTATCTAATGTTAGCCGGCAAATTTATTTGTGGTTTTGTCCTACCTGAAGACACAATAAGTTTTTTACAGTCAAATGAAACTTTTCCTCCTCTTTTGTGAAGTCATACTTAAAATTTTCACCTGTATTTGGTCTTACTTGACAAAAGATTACTATTACACAATGCAAATAGCACTTGTAATCTGAAATCATGACAAGAGTGAAATTCAGTGACTAAAGATGCTTTTGTGAAGTATGCAGTAAATAGTTAATTAGTAAATAAAACCTGAACATGTTTCCAACCCTTGGAAGTTAAAAAAAAAAAATCTTATTTCATTGAAAATCCTTAGTTAGATGATAAACTAAAAACTGGACAGGTTATGAACATCTGTGTTCCTCACCCCAGCCATACCATTACATTCACCAAGTTTTGTTCTAGAATTTGATTCTTGGAATCTTCCTCAGAGATGGTGCCACATCACATCTGAGAATTTGCTTCTTTCTACTCTCCAAGAACTACATTCCTTAAAATTCAAGGAATTTTAAACACTTAATTGCTCAACTCTTTCCAGCTTCAGTAGGCCCACAGGAAACACCACTGAGCTTCCTCAAGAGCTGTCACTGCAATTGCTTCAAGAATAAACATACAACTGCATTACATATTACATATAATTTGCAATTATAATCTAGGTATTTTTAAAACTGTTGTGAATGTTGACAGAGCTTGTGTATAGTTTCAAAGGGGCAGTTAGAAATATCACATACTGCAATACCAAGTAAGCTTCAGTGCCTTGAGCCACAAGAAATATGGTGCCCTGACAAAGAACTTACCTTGTGATGCAAGCCATTTCTGATGGGGTGCTGGGTCTGCACTGGGATCAGGAAGTCACAGGGAATCATGCGAGTTCCTGTAAAAAAAGCCAGGTCAATAACTCTGCATCAGGTAAGTCTTAGAAAACCTTCACTTCTGACCCCATTCTCAGAGCTGCTGGAAAACTCAGTCATTTTTACAAGCTTTATAGAAGAGCATTATTATGCACAGCAGGGGGAAGTAACAATACAGCTCAGGAGTTTCAGCTGTGACCTCCTTATTGTAGTTAAAACCTGTAACTTGTAGCCTTCACAAGCCACTAATTAAAAACCCCATAGCAATGTGATGCTAGGTCAGATAGGAGTCCAACCTCTTAACAAGTGCAAACTCAGCAGACTTCTGCAGCCATTCAGACTTTAATTCCAGAACAAGGTAATTGAACAGTTTGTTTACCTTGGTGAATGAGCTGGTAGAAAGCATGCTGCCCATTGGTGCCAGGCTCTCCCCACACAATAGGGCCAGTGCTGTAGTCCACACGAGAGCCTTTCTTGGTAATGTATTTGCCATTAGACTCCATATCACCCTAAAGAAGGGGGAAGGGCAGGATCACTCAGTATCAGTTTCCATATATACTTCAACTCCAATAAATACTGCTTGTTTATAGAAATTTCCTAAGCACGAGGGATACAGCTGATTCATTTATGGACGTCAAGATAACAGACATATGACGAAAAGTGAGAAAATAAGCTGATATCGATCTTGGCAGCAGTCTCCCGAGGCAATTGAAGACATGCATTAAGTGCCTGCAGTTTTATCTCACACATGCATTGAGGATGCTGAACCAGGGCAGAATCTTATCTGCACTTGGCTGGAAGCTGGGCCAAGCCCTACCTGCTGGAAGTAGGCAGCAAAGCGGTGCATGTACTGGTCATAGGGCAGCAGGGCGTGGGTCTCACAGCCGTAGCAGTTGATGTACCACACCCCCAGCATGGCCAGCAGAACGGGCACATTCTTCTCCAGGGGGGCAGTGTGGAAGTGATTATCCTGCACAAAAAGGAAAGTTACACTTCTGACAAAGCAACTGCCATCCCTCCCAACTCATACATTGTTTTTATTGTTGTGTTGATCCAGTGCGAGCTTCCCACAAACTGTCATTTTAACATCGTTGAGGAGGACGTGGGGAGCTGAACTTTAGAAATCAATGTGCCTTCCATTTCCTTACTAACAACTCTTAAAGAGGAACAAATCTGAAATGGGCATCCCACACTCACCATCCAGTGGGCTCCTGCAAGCAGACTCTCAAAGTTGTCAAAACCTAACAATGGAAAGAAGTCAGTTTGTATTTACTATTATAACTCAAACTTGATTTTTCCTATAGAGACAACTGTGAAACAGTTTCAATTCCTTGTATGCAGCCAGGCTCCCAACTACTAATCAAGTTTAAAGCTGCACCTAAACTTCTCCTGATACTGCATCCCATAAGCCAGACATTCACTTATGCTTAAAGCCCAGAGTTCAGAGCAAGTCCAACTTCATGAAACATAATTCAAAAACCTTTGCCTAAAATCCCCATTTGGGCAGAATGAGCAACTAGAAGGAAAACAGAGGCCTTTAATATAGAGTCTACTTTGAGGCCACATAGCTCTTAGCAAGTGTCAACACTTAATCACAGCCAGTGGGAGACACATCTGCCAACAAAACAGGGCAAGGCTAGCACAGCAGAGATTTCTGCACTGGTGTGAGGAGAAACAGCTCTAATAAGATTCTCGAAGAAAAAGGCTGCCCCTCCCTTCCCTGTTCTTGCTAACAATTCACCTGAGCTTTCTTTGCTTTGTAGTTAGGGTATTTAAACCTTCACTTTCCTAAATGAATAGTTTCACAAGGCTAGTCTTTCTTGAAAAAACAGAAACCCTGACTCATACATAGCAATTGGGAGGTGAAGTGTTTGGACTCAAAGCAGCAGCTCTACCTATGGTCAGAGGCCAGCTGTGGGAGTTGAGGAGTCTAAGAGGAAGAAGTGGAGATAGGCTGGCATGTCAGCAGTCAGCACCAAATCTGCCTGACAGCAGCAATGAACAGTTTATTGCAGATGAAACAGTAAGTGCCTGACTTGTTTATTTTGCTCTTATAATAGGTTTTTCTACACATGAAAACTCCTATTCATATAATTCCAAAAAACACCAAACCCAATGTTATTCTTCTAACTCCAGTCTAAGGGAATTCTAGCTTTTACCTAGAAAAATAAATGACATTATAGTTTCAGACTTTACACATCTGAAAGCAGTGATGAGAGAACAAATGTACTCATCAGGCCCTACAGCCCAGACAAAGTACTGGAAACAAAAGGAATTAACAGCAGGAGGACATAGTTAACAATGCTAATCAGAGCTCATATGCAGAAGCAGAGACAGGACTTTGTTAGTCTGTGTATACTTACAGATACTTACTACTTCCAGTTTAGCAATGTCAGCTGCAAGGTCTGATTTTCCACACTGCCACAGCTTTACATAAATCAGGCACTTTTGGCTATGTGACTAAAGCAATGCAATTTGACTATTTGTCCCCAAGTATGGGGTAATTTCCAAAACTGTATTTGCAGTACTAAAATACCAACATTTCCATTACATTCCAGATTGTTTTTTAGCACCCACATCCAACCACTCAGAGTAGGAAGGTGAATAGTTTTTGCCCCAAATCTGATTCACAATCCACTATTGCTAACGCACTCCAGTTACATTCCTGAAGCAAACAGAGCAATTCTTGGCATGGTGACATCCCAGAACACCTACCAATATGCAGGGCAATGGAGAGACCAATGGCAGACCACAGGGAATAGCGACCACCAACCCACTGCAAACAAGAGATGGTTGAGATGGAGAAGTGCAAGGCTTTTACATCCAAACGATTAGAAAATAGCAGTGTGTTTAGACTGTTCCCAGCAAAATCAATGCTCTTCCTGGTGACAGTTCACTATATATATTTGGCATAGTCAAGGGAACCTGCACATTACAGTGCACCCTAATGAATGCCTTTTTTGAGAGTGTGAAGTTATCCTACTTGTCCAATTTTTATAACATCTCTTAACTAAATAGCTTGATTCCAGTTAACTTCCAAATCCTTAATTTGTAGCTTGTATAACTACTTTCCAAATATCACTCCTCTGCAGGGAAAGCCTGCTTCAGCAAAATTCTGACACTTGGGAAAGGTAACATTCCAAACAACTTCTGAACAGCAGCTCATTTGTCAGGCAATTAGTCAATGAGACATACCAACCTGTTTCTAATTAAGTATAAGGACCAAGACTAAGGACAGTATACTTTAAATATGCATCTGCTGCAAAATCTCCAATCAGGCTCCCATTTCTGATGTCTGACCTTTACCAGGCCTAGGTTATACACCATCGACACCAACAGGCAAATGTCACAGCTTATAATAACTACTTGCATAGAGCAATAAGCCACGACTATCTCCTGTTACTCAACACCTGATCAGACAGCCAAGAACATGGAGGACTCCTCTTCAGACCTTTGACTGGAAGATTTTAACAGAATGGGCAAGAGTCCTCAATTTGCCTTTAGGGGCTTTCGGGTATTTCAGTGCACTGAATACAACTCCTATAATTTAGGAGCTGCTGCTTTAGAAACTGCTTTTGCAGTTTCAAGACATCTGGTTGGAATCCTCTTACTTGCTTCAGAAAAAGCTAACAGTTAACATCTACCACATAATATCAGACATTTACTTACATCCCAAAACTCAAACATGTTCTCTGGGTCGATTCCAAAGTCTTTAACTTTAGGCTAAAATAAACATGAAAAAACACCATCAGTAAAACCAACAGTCATAAAAAGCTCTACACCAAGCAAGCAAATACAGGTTTGATATCTATTAAATAAACAATCCTACAACTACATCTATTTAAAAATATGCATCACATCCACCACAAAAATTACATTTTCATTTCCAGAAATAACTATCACTACTCACTATTAAAAATCAATGACATAGACTCGTCAGGAAATGAATGTAAGTGGCCATATAGTTAAAGCTGGGCTGACACTCAGTTAACATTTACCAGAACCATAATGTCAGTGTCTGACACTCTGCCAATGACTGCAGTGTTCTCTAATTACTGCCAGTGTCTCTACTTCATACTTTTGCATAAAGCACCACATCACAGTGTGCTCATCATAAGCATTTCTCAAATTGCCTGCATTATTTCAGCTCTTACCTGGAGTTTGGAATAACATTTGCTTATGTAACTGCATTCACACAACTTAGGCAATTAGAGGTAACACTCATTAATAACAAGTCATTCCAAGCACAAGAGCTCTCTATTTCAGATTTAAAGCTCTAGCAGAAGAAGCACACATCTATAATCAAAGTCCAGTCTTCGTACAGCTCAATATTCTTGAAGTGTTTCGGTAACTTTGAGTAGGAAAAAAAGGCTTCTGTTCAGGAGGAATGCTAAAATTTGGTATTCAGGCATCTTGAAGGATAGGCTTCCTTGCTAGATTTTAAGGTAAGGCTGCCTTAAAGGTACATGGGAAAAATTAACTAGATTGACTATACTTACAGCATTGGTAGACAAGGCAACAAAATGCTTGGCCACAGCTGAAGGCTTAAAAAATAAACACACAGTTAGAGCTAGAATGTTAACTATTTTAATTTCTACTTATAAAGCTGATCTGCTACCATTTAAACAAAATGCTGTTGACTATCATCAGTTGTTATTAATTTGAAATCATCTTATTCACAATCAGTGTGGGATTTGGCAGCACACCCAAGAGAACACTCTGCTGATACTCCCATCAAGCCCTCCAGCAGCATTCCCTCCAGAGAGGGGCACACCCTCTCTTGCAGTTTGTTCCCAGCCTGGACACCACCACCACAGCTCTGGAGCAGATGGAGCTCCATGTACACCCATCACCCTTCCAGCCAGGGGCAAAAAAACCAAGACAACAGGAATTACTGATAAATGTCAAGCTCGAGTCAGACTTCAGTATTTCAGAAGGTGTTCTGATAAATATGAGTTGTCTGAACAGTAGTGAAGGAGGAATTTCAAAGCCCAGCTTTCAAACTAAGTACAGCTACCCTGACTGGAACAGGTCAGAGATCATCTTCATTACCTGAACAGGCAGTATCTGCTTTTTTTCCTTTAAGAATTTGAAATGGGAGAGAATGAGCCAAACACAAGGTTTCTATTCATAGCACAGCCATCTGCCATAGAAATGTCAGTGCATTGTTCCAACCATAGCTTCACTTCTAGTTTTTTAAGATTTGGCAATCGTTTAAAGGGAGTGCCACACACACTATCCTTGCTTTCTCATTACTAGCAGTTCTACCAAATTCTTGGTTAGCTCTAAGGCAAATACTACACTCTGTTACTTAACAAGATTTGGAGGAATGATGCATGAGAACAATTTCTAATGAAAAACTAGTGGGTTATCACTTTGATTGGACAAAACAGTCTGTCATTACCAAAGCCCTGAAATGATCTAAGTACATCATTTGCTAAGCTTATGTTTGGGCTGTTACTGGCTCTGCTCCAAAGCACACAGAATGACTAGGAAGAAGTTGCACAACAAAAACTGCTGCATTCTGTTACTTAAGCCACACATCTCAGACTTACATCATTAGCAGCACGCAGGAACCACTCTTTGGCTGTTTCTGCATTGGTGATGGTTTCCTGCGTGGTGAAGGTCTGCACGGTGGAAAACAAGCAAGCAAATAAAACAGTGTTCTTAACATGGAAACAACTTCAGGTTACTAAAGCATCACATGTTTTGATAACTAGAGCAGAGTGATTCTAGATCACATAACACACAGCTGCTGCCAGATTACAGAGAAAACTTTATGAATCCAGTAAACACTAATCTTGCTAGATTTACCCATCTAGTTTTAAATTAGTATGTACCTGAAATTGGAATAATTATTCCCCATCTCCTGCCTTCCCATTCCCCAAACTGTTTTGCAAAACCTTGAGACTAAAGTCTTCTACTTTAATTTTTTAGTAAAAGACTGAAGTTTTACTGTTCAACTAAAAACAAGCTAATTGAACATCTAAACAGGATAATCTAGCTAGACTGTCCTATTTTTCTTCTATTCCTACTTTTTCATGGAAGAGCACTCATTTCTGCCAAGACTCTTGTCATAATTTTTCTTTTGCTGATTAGAGGAAAACATTTTCCTGCTTTATGAAGTGTGCACAGAAGTTCAGTCATGCAGTTTTGCAAGTATCTACAACCATTCTGATTTACTCAGCCATCAAAATTTAGCTTTAAGGGCGAACACTGGATTCATCCTACTCTCATCCATCTCCAGAAATACTTCATTATGAAACATAAGCCTGTTATGGAAAGAAAAAAATGCCATTCAACCTCTTCCAAATATAACCAATTAGCTAACTACAGTCTGGCAAACAAACTCAAGTGTTACTTTTTCAATTTGGCAGTTTTCTAAGCCTTTGAACCGTGATCCCTGGACTCAATTATTGTAAGTGACCATCAGTATTACTTTGTGCAGTTTCCTTATTACTCCATAAGCTGTTGCTCGGCTGCAGCAGTGCCAAGATAAGCTAATGAGCACTGTGCAGAGCACAGCCAGCACTGCACACACGTTCATTTGCTGCAGATTGTCTCCAACAGCAGAAAGGCTCTACTGTGCTTTACAAACGAAGGCCACCCAAGTTATGTAACCACGAAGTTTGTCTCCACCTCTTTCCTGTGCTCAGACAGAAGCATTCCTCAGAGGGAGAGGGCTGCTGGCAATTATTGCTTACAGAGTAAGTTCTTAGCAAGGCAAGACTTAAAGGCAGCTATTCAGTCTGCAGTCAGAAATAGGTGTCTTATGAAGTACCAGCAGACTATCTTTACCTCTAAGTAAAGCAGCTTAGCATTTATAGTGCTCAAGGAACTCAGCATTTAAGTTATTTAGGTGAAGGTATTGTGACTGCCCTATAAAATGGAGATTCTTAAAGTATATGCAATTCATTCATGCAAAAAACCAGAACGTTTAACAAATACACTGTACTTAAAATAAAGGATCAAAAGTTCTTTAGGAATGAAATAATAGCCAGAATTTCAAAGAAATAATTACATTGGATCCTACATTCCACCTACAGAAAAATGCAGGAAAATAAACTTTTGTGAATAAAGCTAAAACTTGCTTGACTGAGAAATAAACCCCAGACAACACGAAATTGTTCATGTATCTTATTTAGGTTAAGTAATTCTCAGCACTTGACTTACAGATCCCCAAGAATTTCAGCAGCAACACAACCTTGTACTGCAAGTTTAGAAAGAATCACAACAGGCCTCTTTAGAAATAATCCACACTGGAAGTCTCTGATCCAGATATTCCTGTGGACAGCCCTCTCTTCTGACTGAACTCTTTATCAGCAGAGCAAGCCAAGGCAGTGCTTGTATCAGACATACCTTTGATGCAATGATGAAGAGAGTAGTGTCTGGTTTGAGTTCAGCCAGGGTTTTGGCTATATGAGTACCATCGATGTTGGATACAAACCAGACACGAGGGCCTCCCTTGGAATACGGTTTCAGGGCTTCAGTCACCATCAGAGGGCCCTGGATAGAAGCCACAATTAGATTTTACCCTCACTGTAAGCATGCACACAAAGATGGGCAGGCTGTATAGAAGTCAGGGGCTTACCAAGTCAGAGCCACCAATCCCAATATTGACCACATCAGTGATTGCCTTTCCAGTGTAGCCTTTCCATTCACCACCACGGACCCTCTGTGGCAAAAAAACCAACAAAACAAAAGACACAATGACCATTTTATACTTACTCTAAAGCTACTGATACTAGCCCAGCACCAGGAAACAGGCTTTGTTTTCAGGTATTGTTGTAGAAAGTTGCCAAAGACAGCTTTCAAGCCTCTAGACCTCAAGGCCTACACTCAGCTACCTTCCTAGCCAGACATTGTATTATGTCTAAGAAGTAAAAGCACACCACAACATCGAACACTTAATGAAGTTAAAACTCTCCCCCCTACTGTATGAACTGCTGTAGCATTTACTGTGTTTGATAGAGACATCTATCCAAAAAAGATAAAATCTTGGGCATTAAACTATGTGCAACAAATAGCTGAACCTGAAGCTGTTCTTTAAGTGCCTTTAATTAGAAAGAGCTTCACTAACTAAACTGGAAGACAATATGAATAAAGCCACAGAGATAAGAGATTTATTGGCCAACTATTCTAAAAGCTTTTCTCTTGCAAGTATGCTTTGCATTAGGATTTATTTCTGGGCTGCACCTTAACAGTACATAGTCCTAAGTTCCTGCTCTATTCCTGTTCTTTAAGCATCACTGAAAGTTCCAAAACAAAATTGCAATCATTAACTAAAACTCTACATTGAGTTTTGTCCATCATCTACCACCTATGCATTCAAACTGCTCCAATCACAAAAGCAATCTCTCCAGTATCATGAATACTTCCAAGTACATTCCCCAATTCTAAAGCAATTTTTCTACATAGCCCTTAGTTATGCTGCTACTTGCTCTCCTTCACTACAAATGTTTAAAATTCTCATTTTTCCAAACAAAATCCATTTTTACTAACAGCATTCCTGTACCCCACAGATGATATTGCCACAGTCTTAAAATCCCATCTGCTAAGTCAACCGAAACCAGCATCTTTGTTAATATTTTTAAAGACACTGCTTAACATGATTTTTGTTTTGCAGAGAAGATACATCCACACGAAATTCACAGGTTCTGATAATTGAAACCATAGAGCAAACAAGAGGATGGCACCAGTGAAAACTCTTGTTTCGCACTACCAAAACCTTAATCAGCCAGAAATTCTACAGTGCCAGACACCACAGAATTCTCATGGCCATTCAAGTCTCACAATATATGAGGAAAGTACCCAATCCACACCAACTGGTGTCAGTTATTGTGGTTTTGGCATTTATCATTAAGAACAGAATGCCAGCTCATTCTGCATAGGTTAGAAGTATGAGTTGGCAGGGAAACAGGGCTCTACCACCTGGCTAAGACTCACAACAGCAACCAAGCAGGTCCAGGTCCTCACAGCCTTGTTTAAAATGCATTAAAACTATCCTGGTGGGTATTCTGCAAACAGAATAGAATTAAAGTAATTTGACCTAAAACCAGAAGGTCCTTAAACTATTTAAGTAGAGCATAATCAAATTGCAATTGAGCTGGGACCTTCTACCTCCCTCCTGATTTTACACAAACATTAAGAGGCAGTTTCTACCTGGTGCAGCCAAATAGTTGAAAAATTAGCAAGAAATAAAGTTATATTGGAATGATACTTAATGATTTACAAGACTTCCAAAGTACACACAAGATTACTGCTGAAGGAAGAAAATCTAGGGAGCCCATTAAAGAAAAACCCAACTGGAGACAGGGAGAGAAAAGTGAATCAATAAAATCATCTCCAACTCCATACTTGAGCCAGAACTACCATAAAACTCAAAGAAGGACACAATTCATGTGAAGCAGTCTACAAGCAACACTTCACAATCCACATGTAAGAACCTGGCTGGGTATAAAACAAATATATAAAAAATAAGCTGTGGTGGTACTATACCTGACAGAAGTGTTTCATTTTGTCCAATACTTTGTTCACTTCTGGAACAACATCCTTCCCATCCACAAGGATTGGCACATTGGAGCGATTTCTCAGAGCAATGTGAAGCACAGCTCGGTTCTGAAACAAGGGGAAAAAAAAAATCGAGATGAGGCCCTTTCCAAGTCACCCCAGGGCCTCAGATGCCTCATCCAGAAGGCAGTATAGTCATCAAGATGTAAAAATCCTTTAAATTAACTGGGATTAGTAGAGCAGTATTTTCAGTGTGTGTGCATACACACATCAGCAGCTACCTCCATCACCCTCTCACTTCACCGACTCAGTGGAGGGGGCTTACAACAGCAAAATATGCAAAGTAATAGTTTACTTGGGAGAAAAAGCTCAAAATCCCTTTAAAAGCATTTAGAGATTGAGGTTCAGAATCCAGCAATATTCATGACCCAGTGATCTTTATTTTGGCATGCTTTAGGTACTCAAGAATGAAATTGTTTCTTATTAAAGACAATACTGAAAAAAAAATCAATTACAACAAGCAGCTGGAGTTATTTTCTCAGGCATCTTCTCAATTATCCTGAGTACTCCATTTAATATAGGAAGAGAAATAATTTAAAGATTGACAACAAAGGATACAATAGCCTCATCCCTCTATCCACTGCCCACAATTAAATGCTGCCTGAACACTTGCACAGCAAATATATGTAGTAGTTGTGCTGTAAGAAAAAAATCTCTTAGCATGCACAATTTATGTTACTTCTCCACAGCTGCACATAAGTCAAAGTACCAAAATCTGCCCTGTGGTTCGGCTGTTTAAGAGCTTAACAGTTTTAATCCAGAATGAAGGAATTAGTCAATACTAATGAAGAAATTAAAAAATTAGTCTGCTCTACCTCATTGTTCCACAATGAGAGGCACTGTGAGACAAAGACAACACAGACAATATCAACTGCCAAGTTATGATTTAAATACCAAATGCTAATTCAAAAATCATTGAGTTTGTGGTTGCTGACTTGGAATACAAAAAAACCTCTTTCACTTGCTAATAAAGTATACCCACTCAAATTTGGAGTGAACAGAGATTTTTTTGCAGTGCTTAGCCGTGGAATGGTATCTGGTAAGTACTGCTCACTATCAGGCTTGAAGGATGCTTTGTCTAATTAAGAAGAGGCATACTTGACCTGATCTCTGTGGTTAAGCAGAAGTATTCTCCAAACACCATGCAGGCTATAAAGACTGTCCCCATGATGAGTGGCCAGATGAGTTACCTTGTAATGCTCTTTGCACCATATCAAGCCCCAAGTTTTAACTCGTCGGGACAAACACCTGGCAGCGACACACATGGGTGCACTATAAAGAACTTCCACATAAGCACACACCATGCAGCCAATGCCTGCAGCACCAAACAGACAAGTCTAAAATACCTCAGACAGATATCCAAAGAATGTTCTAAAGCAGATCAAGAGCAATGGACGAGTCAGTTCTTGCCATCAAGAAGCTCCCTCACGTCTTACTGCTTTAGGTTTATTCATGCTGTTTAACAGCATCCTGCTTAATGTCGGAATCCAGAACGTCCCTCTGGGTGCCCTGGATGGCCTGAGCCGCTGGCAGGGGGCTCTGAGACCCTGGCATGCAGCCAAAGACACACGTGGGGTTTTGATCTTAGCCCATGGAGCAAGTTACCAACTCTGTATGAAGAACTACAAGCCACACACACAAGTTTAGATAGCATAGTAGAAGTAGTCACGAAGTGAAAGGAAGGATTTTTGAGTGCTGTACAGGGGGGTTTTAAGCCTTGTACGCAGGGGTCCAAGTTTTGTACATGGGGGTAAGGAGATCTAAGATGGAGGGATTTGGGTGTGCCCTGTCCTCTTTCTTTCTCCTTCCTAGCCTCCATGTCTTTGGTGATGTTGGCACTCACAGATTGGTTTAGAGTAGAAAGTCACCATTCAATATAGATAGTAGGTATTGGAGAAAAAGTATAAACATGTAACACGTAATATATGATATAAAAGATGGCACCAGCCCCTGGGAGGGCAGTGTGCCTTTGTCTGAGCTGCTGAACGGGCCACAGCAGTTCAGGAGAAGAATCTTTTAGATAACCAACAATAAACTACCTTGAGAACAGACAACAGAAGACTACTGAGTCTTTCTTTGAAGGCACGGGTTGGAGGAGGGACTTCTCCATCTTTTGGGGTCACCTCAATCTGGGGGTGAAACCCCACATCTGGTGTCCCTGGGTGGGCAGGAGACCTGACAGTTTAACATCTGACAGTTTCAAGCTGGCCACATGCTCCTATTCCAGAGACAAACCAACCTGATTTGATATTCTATACAAACAAAAATTAGGCAAACCCCATCTAAGTCAACTTGTGAATTGGAAGGAAGTAACTGAGAAACAGCCTTATAAAAGGTGTTTCTAGGCTTACAAGATACACAAAGTGGTATCAAGACAGCAGGAAAAGAGGGAGCTGGCAGCAGAAACTGAACACAGAGTTTGATATTGTGTTTAGGTTCCTTCTGTGCAAATTGCACCCTTCTGAGACGTCAACTGCTACACCTGCTCTCAATACACAATGAAGAACAGCTCCCTAGTAGCCAGAGATAGGCTAACCCTGTAATAACTTGTGTTCATGAGGCTAGTGAAAGGCAGTATCAGACAAACAACCCTCCAGACAGATTTAAGACTCCTCACCCTCTTTCCCTGCTTTCTTTTTCCAGTAGCTACATCTGCAAATTGAAGGCATTAATACAGAAGGAACAGGAACCACTCCTCCAGTGAAACTGTGTTTGTTTCTGTCTGTGCCTTTTCACAAACATGAATCATTCACAAACAATACAATGTCCAACTGCTGAGTTACTTTAAGCAAACAGCTTGTGCAATAGCTAAACCAGTGAATAGCCAAGTCAAAGGAAACACTGGTTTCTCTGAATTTGCCTCAAACATAATAAGTAGCCTTAATTTTAATGCAGACCAATTAAACCCACTGTACTGTGGAGTTCCCAGTTTTCATCCCATTTTTAATATCAGAAAAAGTACAGTTGGCTTTCTATATGTTTTACTAAAGATTTAACCGTAACTAGAACCTTCAGATTTACAAAAGGAGGAAGGTACTCATCCTCTTACTGACATACATGGCTAATTTCCCAAGACTGTTTATAGTCTCAACTGTACCAAAAGACAAGCAGCATCACAGCCCCAGAGAGAAGGTCTTACACAATCCTCCCTTCACACCCTTTAGGCAGTTTACTAAGCTTTATGAACACTAACACTAGGCATAATCATGTAAGGGATACCTGGAATGCAATACTCTGCTCCATGTCCTTTGCAAGGTCTAACTCATCTTCCTCTCCACAAAACAGGGAAGAGAAAAAAAAATACCACCAAAATCCCTAAAATAAGATGTACTGAAGGAATGAGGTATTTTTGGTAAGAGCTGTAAAATTTTCTCTTGAAGTAGTGCAGCAAACATTACAATCACTCCGGATTTCAAACAAGTATTTAAAGTCAGTGTTTTCAGACTTTGCTTACACAGATGCATAAACATCCATAATAAGCACAACTAAAGTGGAAAGAATCATGGACAGAAATAGCCTTACCTCAGTGAAGTTGATCTTCTCTCCACTAAACATGCGCTCTCTGGCACTTTCCACACCCCTTGACTTTGCCTGAGAAAGGTAAATACAGATTCCTCTTAAAATAGTGGAAGCCAACACGCATTACAAAGGTCCAGCTACAGTAAAGAGTATGAACATTTAACACAAGACAGGGAAACAAAAATGATGGATCAAAAGACCCACTAGATTCTAGGTTTGAAAAAATTATTTTCCTTTTTCAAAGCACATTTTTATGCAGATATGCATTGAAAAATGGCTTTGTAACTCAGGGCTAGATGACAATGCAAGAATTTGAATCCTGCCAAGACTTCTAAACAGATGCCTTTTAACTTGTATGTTAGCTAATGTTTATAAACAGTGCTAGAATAGCGAGTTGCAGGTAAAAGTTATTTTGTTTATTAATGCAAGATTTTAAATAGTTACCAGTTCCATCAGCATTTTCATCACTTCTTCTGTAACAAGGTTCTTGGAGTAATCCAGTAAGATATCCCCATGGTCAGTATTCAGGGTCAAGCTGTCAAAAATCAACAGGTTGTTTAATTGCAAATTCCCAAGGAGTGACCGTTTTAAGGAAGACAATGGTAACTCTGCTATAGATTACAAAAATAATGGGAATCCTAATTAGACTAAGCTAGTAAAGAAGAGTGACCAATTTGCCCAAAAAGTTTTATAAAATGACTGCTGTTTTTTTGAAAACCATGTTTTCCATAATCTGAATTACAGTGTCCACTTTCTGCTTGTGAAAACCCAAACACAATGAAGTATATTTGATGCATAGCTGGACAATCACATATTGTTTCCACCAGCATTCTGTAGCAATTATCAGCTTTTTCCTACTGTATTATCAGTAAAGAGCTTTTCACATTCTTCTGCTGCTGGAAAATTAAGCTGTCTTCCTACAGGTCCTGTCATTCTTTCCTACAGAGTCTTGAACAAGTCTAATTTAAAAATCTATACAACATCGTGAACACAAACCTTGTCAACTACTTGCAGAATTAAACCCCATTTGTGCATGGTTTAGTCTCACAGTCCTCATTGATTCAGCGGAGGTCTCCAAATTATTTAACGAATAATTGGCAAGCTACAGCCTAATCCATCAGAATACAGGCACTCTCACATCTGAGAGGAAACACAGCAACGAAACCAAGTGAGCAGCCAAGTGAGCCCAACTGTATTTACTATCCTTGTATCTATGTGATAGGTTCTGTAGTTCCTCTAGTCCTTTACAATATTGTTTTACCAATTTCTTCTTTGCAATAGTTTCCAACCAAATCTATACAATTACTCTACAATTACAACTGAAGAGCTGAATTCTGTAAGCCAGCCTTTGATAAAAGCACATCTTACTCTCCCTGTTGCTCCACACACATCCCTCACAGGAAATTGCAGCCATCTAAATTCTCTGTGTTTCTGCCGTGTTCATTTCTGCCTTCTGCCATTGTCTGTCTCCCTGCTGCTTCCTTCTCAATACCTGAGCACAGAAGCATGCTCTGTTATTTTAGCCACCACATATGCCAGAGACTTCACAGGGACACACCACAGCATAATTGCTTTTCATACATAACATGACAGAGCGGGCAAGCTTCTTCAAAGGAAGAATGGAGCTGAACTCACAATAACAGTAATAACCAGCAAGGCCTTAACATTTCAGTGGTTTCACTTACTGTTAACTTCATTAACTGTTCACTAACAGTAACATCCCTCTTATGGTCTTAAAATATAAGCACGAATAAGGAAAGGAAGGTGCCTTCAAGCACAGTCTTAGAAGCATGTTTCTTTAAGTGAGAACACAGACAAGCAAGGAAAAGCAGTATCAGTGCTGTTAACCACCCTTTTCCTCAGCAGGCTGCCAACAGTAATCCTGAAACCCTGACCACCCAGCACCAGGATCCCTGGAATATGGCTAGCTAGTGGAAGGACTGGTTTGGCTCACCTACCACAATTGTTACTCAGATACAGCATGGAAGAAAAAAAGAACAAGTCTTTGATATTTGATGCAATTTATTTAAAGACATGTCAGATGTGAACACATTTCACTAATGACACAGCAAGACCATCAGCATACTAACACTTCTTCAGTTTAGGGAAGTAGAACTCTTGAAATTCTCCTTCTACATTAAACTGCAGCTGATAGCCTCTCCCAGTGTTCTACTCCACAAAGAGAAAGGATTTCATGTTTACTTGAAATGTCTTCCACCTACAATTCATTACTTTACATATATGAATGAAAAATCAATCTCACTGGACCTGGAAGACAAAATATCTCATGAAATTATGGCTGGATTCAAGCCACTGCTCAGTTGAAAAAACTGCAGAAACGTGTTACCCAAGACTTTCCAGGCAAAACCAAATGAAGTAACGGCTACCAGATTTAACTTGCCACACACAAGGTGGAGCACACAGCGTGCAAGGTAATCCTGTGTTAAGCCCTTATAGCAAGGGATCCATCCACCCTTGGTTTAAGCAGAAGCCCCAAGCCCTGCAGCTGAGCTGTGTTCTGCCCCAGTAGCCACCCTGCAATGCAGCAGCTCGTGGCAGTGCAGCTCAGGGGGGGACAAGAGCCTTGTCACGTAGGCCACAGCCACCTCCAAGTGATGCAGCCCTTAACCTGCAGCATCTCAATGATTTCATCTCCCACCACATCTTCCATTTACACTGGAGGCTCTTATCCTTGACAATGGGCAAGCCAAGCAGCAGGAGTGCCATTCTAACACTTTGTGTGCATCAGGGGTACCTTTGTCAGCACCCAGACATCCCTTACCTGCTGAGTATTATGATGTCTGCATCATATCTCTTCTAACCCTTTCAAAACCAGCAGTTTCCAGTGAACAACCCATGTTGATAAGAACTCCTGTTCCTATCAGGCCTTACCTTACCACCTTGGGTGGCAAAGAAGGCAAAGATCTCTCACAGGTGTGGCTACACTCCTTATCAGGAAAACAGCACATACAAATTCTGAACTAGGAAAAAAAATGTCAAAAGGAAGAAAGGATCTTTCATATACATATTTGATAGGATGCAGACAGTGAGTGTAAGGTTCTTCCAATAATATTAAACAGATACTTGTGCCCAGATATAAAATACTCTGATTAAAACTATTCACACCGGTCTGAAATTCCTCCAGAACCAGGATCAGGAAGCACTTTCATCTGGGTAGAGTTTATATTTTCCTTCTAAAGGAAGGAAGTCAATGATTTTACAATAACATCTAGCAGAACTAAAAGATATTCATAAACCTTAATTTCACATGAAGGAGGTTGCAAACTACACAGGACCACGTGGCCAAACCTCCAGACTACGGTTTTCAACAGATATTAACTACCATCCTCCTGCTGATCTGGCTCAGAGCAGCCAGCCCTGGTAGGAGTACCAGTGAAGCTATCAGCCCTGCAAATGTACTTTGCTATGAGGAAGTTCTCCTGGACTAGAATGAGATGGCTTTGCAGGAAACAGGAGTGAAATAATTAAAAGAAAGGATTAAGATAGATGAAGCAAACTTAAGACACTTCAACGGTTTACTTATGGGCAGCACAAAAGGTCATGGATCAGAAGAGCTATTTGAAACAACTAACCTCAGTAAAGACCAATTCATCAAAAAATACTGGAGATAAGGAAAACTTGCAATGGGAACTAACTCTATTAGTGTGGAACTAGCAGATTTAGTAAGATATTACTGATCAATTTCTTAAAAATATAAAAAGTCCTGTTAAAAGGGCCAGGCGAAATCATTACTCGAAAAATTTAGCATACTTTTTCCATCAATTCAAATGATATTTTATCTCACATACACTGATATGCAGGACTTCATACACAATCTTTAAGTACAATGTAAGAATTTTCTAATGAGCTCAAAAGGGGAAAAAAAATGCCTTTACTCAGGACAAAAATGAAAAGCTTGATGCATGCAACAAGTCTTATCACAACACTCTAGAATGGAAGGTCAGTTTATCTCTATTACTCAGGCTCACTTTAAAACTCAAATCTGGGATGCACCTCATAATATTAGACTTTTCCGACTGCTGCTATAGTACAACACGGTATCCACACGCGTGCCTTCTCAGCACGGTCTCCAGCAAACAGAGAATACGTGTCCCACTTTACAAGATGAAGGCGCTGAACGTTGTCACGATGCCTCCACTTGTTACTTCCTCCTCTATGCGCTGCAAGGCATTCTGTGTAGCAGCGCTGGCGCGAGGCGAGGGAGGGCTAAACCTCCTCACGGCCCCGCCGCCCGCCTCAGGGCAGGCTCGGACGGGCGGAGGGGGCGCAGGGGGATGCGCGGCCCCTCGCGATTTAATCGCGGAGCTTATCGTGACTAAGCACGGCGTGCGAGAGGCTGCGAGAGCCGCCCCACAGTGCGGCTGTGCGAGCGCAGCGGGCGCTGTGCTGCCCGGCACGTACCCTGCTGCAAGGATGAGTCAAGGGCAGGCGGCGCGGCCGCCCCTCGGGGGCTGCGAGGAGCTCCCCCCGCCCCCGGCCCGGCCCCCCCGCCGCATGTGCCCGGGCCGCCATGGCCTCGCACGGCCCGGCGCGGCCCCGCCGTGGCGGGCACGGCCCCGCGGGTCCTGCGCCATCCGCTCCCGCTCGGGCTGCGCGGGGGGAGCGAGCGGAGCGGGGCCACGCGAGCCCAGCCCGCCGGGCCCGGCCGCGCCGCGCCCCTCGCGGCCCCGCTGCCGCGGCTCCCCGGGCCTCGTACGCGGCACCGCCCGGGCGCGGGGCCCCAGGGCCCGCGGCCGCTGCCCCGCTCAGCCGTGGGGCCGCCCGGCCTCACCTGAACTTCTGGAAGCGATCCTTGTCGGCCTCGAAGAGCTGCCGCAGGACGAGCTTGGAGGAGTTGGCCTTGTGCCACTCCACCAGCTTCTTGAAATGGGGGTCGCCAGACAGCGCCATGTCCACGGGATGAGCAGGCAAGGCGGGATGAACCGGGCTAGGCGGCGAAGCTCTCGCCGCCGCTTCCGCTTTTATAGCGGCGACGCGGCCTCCTGCGGCCGCCCCGCCCCAGCCGGGCCCGGCCCGGCCCCCTCCCCTCCCTCCGCCGTGGGATTCCCTCCGTGCCGCGCCAGACGGGGGAGGAGCGGCCTGCGGGTCCCTGCGCGGGGGCGGCGGCGGCGGCGGCGGGGACGGGAGCTGGAGCTGGAGCTGGAGCTGGAGCTGGAGCTGGAGCTGGAGCTGGAGCTCAGGCCGAGGCCGGAGCTGGGGCCGGGGGCCCCGGGGAATGCGGAGCGCTCCCGGTTGTACCTGCCGTGTGAGGGAATCGCGATGTGCCCGCCTCGGCTCATTGCTCTCCGGGGCCAGTGTCCGCCCGCGGCTGTGCGGGGCCGCTGCTCGTGAGGGTGCACGGTGAAAACACCGTCCCTTGTCGGGCTGGTTTTACCCCGGGCCGGCCCGCGGCCGGTCCTGCGGCAGCGCTCGGACGCGGCCTCAGCAGCAGCTGGGACAGGCCTCCGTGACACCCGCACCGCGACAGCCCCGGGTGCCGGACCCCTGCCCGTGTCCCTGGATCTCAGACCCCTGCCCGTGTCCCCGGGTGCCGGACCCCTGCCCGTGTCCCTGGATCCCAGACCCCTGCCCGTGTCCCTGGATCTCAGACCCCTGCCCGTGTCCCTGGATCCCAGACCCCTGCCCGTGTCCCCGGGTGCTGGACCCCTGCCCGTGTCCCTGGATCCCAGACCCCTGCCCATGTCCCTGGATCCCAGACCCCTGCCCGTGTCCCCGGGTGCCGGACCCCTGCCCGTGTCCCTGGATCCCAGACCCCTTCCTGTGTCCCCGGGTGCCAGACCTCTGGCCGTGTCCCTGTTGCCCTCATCCCTGCCTGCCACCCCGTCCATCACACCTGGCTGAGTGCTGGGCAGGCCGGGGCAGGCAGAGCAGCAGCTGTGCCATCCTTGGGGGGAAAAACTGTTCTGGGCATAAAGCAGGATGTTGTTTAAACATGGGTGTATAAAGGAGTTTGTCAAATTCCAGAGATTGCATTCTGCAGCTTAGGGGAGCAAATCCCAGTGAAATCATGTTTTAAGTACCTAAGCCCCTTTATGGATCTGGGCCCAAATCAGAGTCACGGAGCATGAACTTGACTCAGAGCACTAAAATCCCAGCCCAAGTCTTAAGCTACAGAATCAGCATCTTGTCCTTGTTGCAAAACAAAAAGCATTCGTTATTGATCCTTAGCAAAAGCCTTCAATACCTCACTCTTGCTTGTTTCTAAGGTTTGCTTTTTCAGACTTAAAATAACTGTTAAATAGACCAAAACATTTTTCTTCAGCAAAATAAATCTTAATCACTTGATATATGATATATTCTCAGGTTGTTTTTTTTTTTTATATTTTTGGAGGCCACTCTCAGCCTTGCCAGTCATAGGTTTGGACAACTTAACCAAGACAGAGCTGCTTCTTTCATGCACCCAAATCTGCCTGGCCATTTTTCACTGCATGTGGTTCCCTACATGCCTTCATGTAAGGCAGGAAAATAAAATGGCAAAAATTAAACTTTGGAGTTGATTCCACAGAAGAGAACACAAGGGCCCACTAAGTCTTTAACAAAACGTATCATGCACACTGCCACGTCACCTTTACATATTTTCCTTCCTGTCCAAGACCTTTGGGATACAACCCTGAATAATCACAGACTCCTGTTCAGTCAGAAGCTGTGACCCAGTTGTAACCTGTGATGTAAAGTTCTTTGGCTTAATAAATATCTCCTATTAGTCACAGGGAGAGAGCAAATACCCTTTTTAAAAATGTTAATCTTACTGACAGCATTTGATATTCAGCCATGAAACACTCCTGACTCACCTGTCAGATTTTTCTCAAATCAGGGGAAGAAGAATTCATTAAAGTGTTCTTACCACATCCCTATCAAATCCAGGGATCTCATGCACACATTTTCCCAAGCTTCTCTGCTGTTATTAGCAGTAGGCATTGTTCTCAGAGCACCTTCACCTCTTTCTACTGATCAGCCAAAGACCTGCCACGCTTACACACTAACAGTCACTTCTCCTGCAGGTCCTCCCAGCTATCCTGTAGTTTTTTAATTGATGATAATGTCTCAATTTTGCATCAACTTTTCCACCTTTATTATTTCAAAACCAGCGATTCCCATCCTGCCTTTCTTTGTAAAATTTGGATGGTGTCTGAGCTGTTACTCTCGTCACGTTCAGGATTTCACAGTCAGGTTACAAGACCTGCTAAAAGGTCTTTTGACAATTCTTAAATCCTCGTTCATTACTATACTTCTGTTTTCTGGCCACCTCGCTTTTCCACTTTCTTTCCAAACTACAGAGCCACATTAGCCTCTCACTGCTCTGATCACAAGAATTGTTATTATTGAAATAGTTCTTTCCCTTTTCACACAAAATATGAATCCCATGGCCTTGTGCAGCACAGCTGCTCGTCTGTATCTCAGTCCAAGTCTGAATTTCAGCTCATTCATTTCTGACTGGGACGCAGGTCTCAATTTTGTTTCCATTTCCCTGTCTTATTTTATCATAGTTCTTGCACTATTTGAATTATCTCAAAATCCTCCATCTCTTAAACCTCGAAGATCTTCAAGTTTATCTGACCCAATTCCAAAGTAAGCAGGATTTTGTTAACTTTACATTCCAAGTCTGAAAGCATTCTTATGCTTAATTGTATCTGTGCAAGAATTTATAGGTTCGGTTAATCAATAAGGTACTTGATAATCTATTGATTCTAGTTAACAGCAGGGACAAACTGACTGTGACATTGCAGTCATAGGTTTGGTAGTCTGGTTACCAATTCTGTCTTCTAGGACACTGATTTGGTTACCCATCACTAATGTGCCTGCTGCTCACATAGTGTATATTCCATCGTCTTTCTTTTGTAACATTTTGTTCTAAGATTTTGAGATATTCTTTCTCATTTCATTAACCTTAAATTATATAAATTGTCTGCCATTCATGTTTTCTTTCCTTAGACTGCCTCCTTTGGTTCCAGCACTTTCTTACTTCATCTCTTTTTTTCTCTAGAATGCAGAGAGTTCTAGAATTCAAACTATTCCTGCAGCAGACTATGCGAATTTTATGACCTATGAGGAAGATAAGCAGGCCAAGGTCCCGATTCTAATTCTGAAGGAGCACAGGACAAGGTTTGTCTCTCCATATGCTGTGCAACAGCTGAGCACCACAGAAAGCACCAATTGATTTCATTGTGGAGGTGCAAGGAAGGTTTGGACTGGGTGTTCAGAAGGTGAACCAGCTGTTCCTTTGACAGCTGAGAGATGTCATACCAATTTCCCTCAGGATTAATTTTCAGCCAGATCTAATGTAGATAGAAGCGATAATATGAAGTCAAGGCAAACCCTTATCACATGGAAGGCAGAGAGTGTGAACACAGTGGTGCTTCAGCTCCTGCAGGATAACCCACTGAAACACATTCCCATTCCAGAAAAGGCCAAAGGCTACCACAGGGAGAGATGACATCCTTTGGGGCTGAGAAAGGGCATTTCAGTAAAGGATATTCTGTAATTGATGGAGATCAATTTTGTGGCTGATAGGGTACCATGGTGGATTTACCATTCCACAAATGCCAGCCTCTTTAACAACAGCTGCACAATGACCTACTCAAAAAAAAGACACGTGAAAATTCCATTTTGGAAGACAGCTGCCTAGAAATTAATATTTCCAAATTAATGTGGAGAGCCTAAATACTACTGCCTCAGGCACTTATGCCAGAAAGGTTAAGTACCACGTTTAATAGATAATCTCTATGATTAATTTATCAGAAAGAACCAAGTGGCTAATTTCCCCTAATTGAAATTTTCTGGCATGATAAAAAGTTTTCATATATAATTCCACTTCCATTTAAATCCATTGTACTAACTTTTTATATGAAAGCAAACAAAACTAGAGTCTTGAATGCTGCTTTCTTCTTCCAGTAGTGGAACAAAATATTTCCATGGCCACATAGAAAGTAGTAGAATGGATTTTCCTGAGGATGGACAATAAAAAAGGGATCAAACATTCAAATCCAGTTCCTGGTTGCAAAGACAAAAAAAGATCCAGATTTGCAGAGTGCTTTACAGTCATCAGCTTTTGTTTTTAGCTCAGGGACAAACCTGGCTGCATCTCGCTGTGGGGAATCGGGTGGACTAGGGCTCACTGAGAGCACTTTGGAGGGATTGGAGCAGCTGTGGGACAAAAGCACAACCTGAGGTCAGGGGGCTGTGTCACTGCACTAACTCAGAAACACTTGAGCTGCTGGTCTATGCCTACATTTTTAAGTATTTCTAATAAAGTAAGTGTCCTGCATTTTCAAGGGTGAGATGTTTTGCAAGGAGAGGTAATCTTTTTTCCCAAGCAGTGATGTTCAGATACAAACTCCTCTTCAGATGTGGCACAGAGAGAGCAAACTTTATGCTAAGCACAGACAGGAAGAAATTGCTCTGAATTTAACTTTGCTAGGTAAATCAGACGACATGAGGGGAGAAAGAAAAGGGTACTTGGCACATGCAACAGTGGAGGAAACTCGCAAGGGGAAAAGTAATGCTGGTCTTATACAGAATGGACAACAGCAGTTACCTGTTTCCTTTGGGCCACGAGGTGATTTGTGTGTGGAAAATGCCATATACTGTAAGATCAATGTCTCCATTACATCCATTTTGTCATTTTTGTTCCTGGACTTTCATTGCAGAATACTTTTTAAGGCTTTCTTGGTGGTCAGGAGAGCAATCACAGCTGGTGCTTTGGTTAAGGCTCCCACTGTTAATTCTGTCTGTGTTGCTTGTCTATTGGAATTAATTTCTGTAAGGAATAATTGTTTGGTTCTAGTAACTGTATGATTCATGTAGTCCTCATAAGGACTTTTGATTCATTAGATAACAGAACATTTTGGCATGTCCAGGTTTAGGAAACATGGATATTGGTGGATCTTGCAGAGTTCGGTACCTCCAGGACTTTGAATTCACTGTACAGATCCTTGGCACTCCTGACACTTGCTGCAGAGCAGTTCCGTGTGGCAGCGCTGAGAAATTGAACCTCTGCACCGGTCTCTGGTGAGTCACTGGGACTGGGACTCCACACGCCCAATCCCAGGTCTTGCACCACATCTTTTGTACTTAAAAGTACAGCTGTCGATTAGATTCGTGATAGGTAAACATGTCTTGGCTAGAAAGTAGAAGTGTGTTTTTAATACGCTTTTTATTTATCACAGGCTTTACAGGTTTGAAAACTCACGCAGAGAAGTTCTGCAGATTACAGTCTCTACTTTCCCCCTTGGAGGGTGGGGGATTCTTAAATATTCCTGTTACAGACCTACCGGGTGTCCGCAGGCTTTGCCCTGGGAAGCAGCTCCCGTGGGGAGGAGGGTGTGAACAGCGCGAGCAGAGCTGAGGCCCCGGGCCCAGCCGTGCCCGGCAGTGCAGGGCGATTCCTGCCGGGGAAACGCCGCCTCCCGGGAGCAGCCGACGGGAATCACTTACAGCGAGGCGGGGGAGCTCGGAGCGCCGAGCGCGGGCTGCGGGAGCGCGGAGCGCAGGGCGCGGAGTGCGGAGTGCAGGAAGGTCGAGCGCGGCATGCGGAGAGCGGGATCAGGAGCGTGGGATGCGGAGTGCGGGGTGCAGGGGCGGGATGCGGAGTGCGGGATGCAGGGGCGGGATGCGGAGTGCGGGATGCAGAGTGCGGGATGCAGGGGCAGGATGCAGGGGCGGGATGCGGAGTGCGGGGTGCAGGGGCGGGATGCAGGGGCGGGATGCGGAGTGCGGGGTGCAGGGGCGGGATGCAGAGTGCGGGATGCAGAGTGCGGGATGCAGGGGCGGGATGCAGGGGCGGGATGCAGAGTGCGGGATGAGGAGGGCGGGATGCAGAGTGCGGGATGCAGGGGCGGGATACAGGGCGGGATGAGCAGGGCGGGATGCAGGGGCGGGATGCAGAGTGCGGGGTGCAGGGGCAGGATGCAGGGGCGGGATGCAGGGGCGGGATACAGGGGCGGGATGCAGGGGCAGGATGCAGAGTGCGGGATGCAGGGGCAGGATGCAGGGGCAGGATGCAGGGGCAGGATGCAGAGTGCGGGATGCAGGGGCAGGATGCAGGGGCAGGATGCAGAGTGCGGGATGCAGAGTGCGGGATGCAGTGGCAGGATGCAGGGGCGGGATGCAGGGGCGGGATGCAGAGTGCGGGATGCAGGGGCGGGATGCGGAGCGCGGGATGCGGAGCGCGGGATGCGGAGCGCGGGATGCGGCGCCGCTGCGCTGCTGTGCGGAGCGGGACCGAGAGATGGCGGTACCGCACCGAGAATTCGCCACCCGCGTGTGGGGCCCGCCCGGTCCTTCCCTGCGCGGGAGCTGCCGAACCGTCCTGAAAAGGAATTCCGAACTTCCCTGCTTTCGCTGTCTGCACACGCGATGGTGCTTTTGGATGCCATCAGGGCTGTCCGTCTGTTACCATGGCAGGTAACGGGAGAGCCAGTGGTTTCACTGGGGGTTCTCTTAATAATAAACATTTTTGAAAGATGTCACCCTTAAAATACTAGAGATTTGTCCAAAGCATGAAATTATTTTTTATATATATAAAAGTAATTTTCCAAAAGTGTGAAACTGTATTTTTTTAGTAAGACATTGTGCTGGTTTCAGCTGGGGTAGAGTTAATATTTTTTGCAGAACAGAGCTATGTTTTGAATTTGTGCTGAACACAGAGTTGATAATATTAAAATGCTTTTGGTTTTGTTATTGCTGAGGTTACACAGAGACCTTTTCTACTTTTCTGTACTGCCACACTGGCAAGGAAGTTGGGGGTGTTGGGAGGCTTAGTGGGGCAGAGCCAGGACAGAAGACCCCAACTGACCACAGGGGCATCCCACGCCTTATGGCATGAGTATATGAGGGGGGGAAGGAGGAAGGGGTTTGGAGTGATGGAGTTTGTCTTCCCAGGTCACCCTTCCAGGGGATGTGGCCCTGTGACTCTCCTGGAGATGCTGAACACCTGCCTGCCCATGGGAATCAATTCCTTGTTTTGCTTTGCTTGTGTGCACAGCTTTTGCTTTCCCTGTGATGTTGTCTTTATCTCACCACAGGAGTTTTCTCACTCTTCCCCTCCCCATTCTCTGCCTGATCCCACTGCTGGGAGGAGAGCGAGCCCTGAGGGGGCCTGGGGGCTGCTGGGGTGAAACCACAGTAGGAACCTTATCATAGAGCCTGGGAATCAGAGACTGTGCTGAGCTGGGAGGGACCCATCAGAACCATCCAGCCCAGCTCCTGGCCCTGCACAGACACCCCAACAATCCCAGCCTGTGCATCCCTGGAAGTGTTGTCCAAATATTCCTGGAGTTCTGGCAGCCTCGGGGCCATGCCCATTCCCTGGGGAACCTGGGCAATGCCCAGCACCCTCTGGGGAGAGAATTTTTTCCTGATATCCAACCTAACCCTGCCCTGGCACAGTTCCAGCCGTTCCCTGAGGTCCTGTCCTGGACAGGAGAGTGAAGAGATCAGACCTGTCCCGTTGTGAGGATGTTGAAGACCCCAACAAGGTCTGACCTCAGTCTCCTCCAGGCTGAACACACCAAGTGCCCTCAGCAGCTCCTCATTGAGGGCTTCCCCTGCACACCCTTCCCCATCCTCACGGGCCCTTTGGGCACTCTCCAATGGCTTCCTGTCTTTCTCGTGCTCCGATGCCCCAAACTGCCCCCAGCACTGGAGGTGAGGCCGCCCCAGGGCAGAGCAGAACAATCCCCCCTGGCCTGGCAGTGCTGGGGCTGATGGCCCGGGACAGGGATGTCCCTGCCGGCAGCCAGGGCACTGCTGGCTCAGCTGCAAGTGGCCCCTGCCAGGAGCCCCAGGTCCCTTCCTGCAGCTGCTCTCAGCCTCTCCGTGCCCAGTGCCCCCACACAGCCAGGGCTGCCCCGGCCCAGGGGCAGGATCCAGCTCTTGCCTGAGCCAAATTCCCGTGGCTGGGCATTGCCCCTCTCCATTGTCTGGGTCTCTCTGCAGGGCCTCTCTGCCCTCCAAGGAGTCAACAGCTCCTCCTAATTCAGTGCCATCAGCCCTTCCTGAGGGCTCCTTTGAGTCCTGGGTCAGATCATTCGTGAAGGTGTTGGGCACCTTCAGGGCTGAGGGTGGAGCCCTGCAGAGCCCCACTGGTGACAGGGCCCAGTCTGATGTCACCCCAGCCACTGTCACCCTCTGTGCCCGACCCCGAGCCAGCTGCTCACCATCCCACGATGTGTTTATCCAGCTGAATGCTGGGCACTTTGTCCAGAAGGATCCTGGCAGAGATGGTATCAAGACTTTGCTGAAGTCCAGAAAGATTCCACCAAGTGGCTTCCCTTGATCAGCCAGGTGGGGTCCCCTGCTGCAGGAGATCAGGTCTGACAGGCTGTGACCGATGACTGTGTGGTCCTGGCAGACCCTCCCAGAATAATGTTTTCCATGATTTTACCAGGCCCTGAAGGGACACTGACAGTCCTGTAGTCTCTGGGGTCCTCCTCCTTGCCCTTCTTGAAAATCAGGATACCAGCTTCCAGTCAGCTGGGACCTCTCCAGATTCCCAAGACTGCTCAAAAAAAGCAGTCTTTCTCCTTTAAAGAAATCATTATGTGGACCAAAGGCTAAGAACATAAATTCTACTATTGTGGGGGAAAAAATCTGATTCTGTATAATAGAGGTATTTCCTATCAGTTTCTCTTTGTTACAGATAGCTTTTCATCTCTAGAAAAGGCAGCCAGAGTAGAAGTGAGCTTTAAACCATCATGTTTTAATTACTTGTCATTCTAAAAAAGGTAATGGCTACTGAAGTTTAAAACAGAAACGGGCCAACTTTCAAAGAGACATAAAATTGTCAAACTAGAGATTTTTTTAATTGGAATTATACTGGCAATTGAACTAAATAAAATAATAGCTCTCTGTGATTTTGTCTATTTAGCACTGATTTAGAAAATAGCAAAATTTGACAAAGGAGCAGCAAAATCTGTAGATGACAGGTTATTTACGTGAGGGTTAGAGAGGCCTAGAAAGAATTTCAAAAGACCCAGTTGAGTAGCATCACCTGGGCAGGCTGATGGCACACAAAACCCAAATTTGTTAAGTACAAAGCATTGAGCTATGGAAGGGAAGAAGAGGAGTTACTTGTATGATTAATTCTTATAAATGGTCCCAACTTAGAAAGCAGACTGAGGTCATGTTTAGCTGTGGTCAAAACAAGTAAACAAAACATTGGTGTGCATAAAAAATTATAATTAAGAAGTTGAAGAATGTTAGATAAGTCAGTATTTTAATATTGCAGCATATTACAGAAAAGGTAGATCTTGAACCTCAGTCCTTGCTGTCTTGTAACAGGAAACAAGGCAAAATTTGTTGTGAAATGAAAAAAATAACAATAATAACATAAACATGTAATTGTATTACAAAACCTAATTCTTAAGAAAAACCATTGAGACCAACAGTTTCACAAGATTCAAAAGTTTCAGTGGCTAAATTGTTACCTGTGGGACTGGAGAGCAGTCATTTCTTTGACTAAAAACTTGTAGGAAGTATATGAAAATGTCATGCTTCATGTTCTACAAACAGATTGAAGACTGAGATCTAAGGCATACAGCAGATTGTTCTTTACCTATGGGTCTTCTCCATCCTTCCCTCAAATTATCTGCTGGTGGCTTCCATTGGAAACAAAGCATGAGGCCGTGTGTGCACTACGTGAACAAATTCTGTACCCACACTGCACAACATTTCTGTGGGGAGTTGTGTTTCGCAGGGATCCTATTCTTTCATTATACAGAAACCACAAACAGGTTGCAGCAAGCCTGAGATGCAATTCAGTGGACCAAACAGTGGCTTCCTAATTTGCATATTTATCCTGAATTATAAGAGCAGGCAGCTTCCTGGGGGAAAAAAAAAAATTCTTAAAGTGATGCAAACCTTTACATTTCTGCAGAACAGCCAAAAGTCTCTCTGTTACTTCCCAGAGCATGCAACTTCTTCAAGCTTCTTCCTCTTAAGAACACTGCCTAGCTTCTTAGCTATCAAATTTAGGCTCCCAAATACCCAACACGAACCTTAAGGCTGCAGAAACATCCTTCTTTGGTAAGAGAAACTTCAACAGTTGTTTCATCTCTCCCAAAATTGTTGCTGTTCTTTTTGGGCTGACTTGATTGAAGATCCATGGAGTTCAGTACTGCATGAACAGTTAACATCTCTGTAAATACCTGATAGGGAACACACATGAAAGAGAACCCCAGTCTCATTCTTTCTGAAAAATATAGTAATTCCATGCTTTGGTTATCAGCCCACAAAATGAATGTAATGGTAACACTTTATGTGAATGGTAATGAGTTAATTACCATTTCTCAAAGTCCTAGAACCTCAGATTAATAGTGCTCTGGAGTATAAAGACATAATATTATTTCATTGAGCATTTGTCATTTAAAAAGCTCTATGCCTAAAGCTTTAATCAAGCTCTGTAAGATGAGAGCAATTTCCTTTTTGCCACATTTGGGTCTCATCTCTGCTAAGATGCATGTGTAGTTAAACCCTGAATTCCTTGGAGAGGAGCATGGGTACCTCTGTTTGTATGATCATGGAAGGCAAACCCAGCAGTAGATTCCTACACTTGAGAAAGTTGGAAGAGTTATTTTAGGAGATGCTTTTCCTGAGTTTACAAATTGTGACAATAAATCACTTCTATTAGCACAGAATAAAATCCCTTCAGTTAATGTTGTTTTGCTAAAGCTGCCAAGTAATAAAGTTTCTAAAATGCCTTTTTTTTTCTAACAAAAACTGCTGTTTTTTGTTAGATGAAACAAATGCTGGCTACCATATATAAATCAGTTTCAGTAGCCCAGGAATGCATTCATTTTTGGTAGAATTCCTCTTTACACAATGGATTTTAAATGTTGTGTAGGAAATTAATTTATAATTTACCATTATAAAGTTATTAAATTTTATTAAAATTAATAAAAGTTATTATTAAAATGTACCATTGTCATTTACCATTATTAATTTATAATTTACCATTTACAATTTACCATTATAAAATTAATTTATAATTTACCATTACCATTATATCAGAAAGTAAGGGATACACTTTTGAATCATAAGCACACACCCACGAATTTTCAATAAGGCTGCTACAGAAGGCAGAGCTTTCAGTGGTGGTCAAGAACACTTATTTGAGCAGCACAAACTCCCTACAGCGATGTATGTGTGACCGGAGACTAAAGTTCCAGGGTCATTTGGCAGCTGCGGCACCGCCGCTGCCGGAGGAGCCCGCTGGAAGCGCCGCGGCCGCGGGGGCTGGGGAGCCGAGGCAGCCCCTGCAGGGGACACCGCACGCCGGGCTGCACGGGGACAGCTCTCCCTGCTCCAAAACAACCTGGCAAAAAACCACCGCAGAGCCCCGGCGGTGAGCCGAGCGCCGCGCCGGGCTGAGCGCACGGTGCCAGGGCGGGGCCGGCTGCCCCGCTGGGCGGGAATGGCCCTTGCCGAGGGTGCCGGCTGCCCCGCTGGGTGGGAATGGCCCTTGCCGAGGGTGGCCGGCTGCCCCGCTGGGTGGGAATGGCCCTTGCCGAGGGTGGCCGGCTGCCCAGCTGGGTGGGAATGGCCCTTGCCGAGGGTGCTGCGCGCTCAGCCGCTGCCCGGCCGGCTCCGAGCGCACCGGGGCTGCGCGGGGGCCGGAGCTCTGCAGGCAGAGCGCGGCGCTGTGAAACCCCTGCCCACAGGGAAGCTCCTTCCGAGGTGTTTTTGGACACGACACAGAAACTTCTTCTCTAGCAACCCCAGTGTTTCTTCTGCTTTACAAGCAGTGAAGCCGAAATAATATTTTTACTCTTATTTCAAGAGTTTGGGAGAAAAGCAATGGTGACTCCTCTGATTTTTATATCACATTTTGTTTGCAGTTTTAATTTACCACTTGTCAGCCTGGCCCATTTAATATTAAAAGTTACTATTGCTGACTTCAATGTGAAAATGAAGATAAATTCAGGAAGTGCAAGCAATAATTCTGCTCCTGATGCAACAGCCAGGGAGTTTATTCAGTCCTAAGTGCATTAGCGGTGACACAAGAACGAGACAAACCTGCAGGAGAAGGACTGATCTAAAAAGAAAGCAAGCAGATCTTTTTTTCATGTAGAAGGGTAGCAAAGCTGTTAAAATATGTGTACTTTCAGCCTACATTCACAGTAAAAGTTCACATTCACAAGTTCACCTTGCCCAAGCCAGGTTTGCATGCCTGTGATCCATTGTCCTGGTCTCATTCTCAGAAGGTGACTCCATCAGCCAGGGAAATGGGGTTCTGCTGAAAACAATGGGGAATTCATTCTGTTGTTAATTGAATTACGTCAGTTCCTATAACTATTACTTTTTGAATTAATTTTTCTATTTATTATTTATTGTACTAGCATTAATTAAATATTAATCATTATAATTATGCATAATTATATACATATTACACAGTGTACTGATTTTGCACATATATTATACAATAGAGAGTAAAGGTCTTATAACACGCTATTGAGATTAAATGCTACATCTTTCCAGATTAGAGGTATTTTTCACAATGGAAATGCTTTAATACAGACATTTCAGTTGCTTTGGTTTCTAGAAAAATAATTTTTTTGCTGTCATAGGGCCTGATCTCCGCAGCTAAATTTAACATTTAAATTTAAATGTGCACATTTAAAAGGCAGCACAACTAAACTCTTGGAATATATTCCTTATTCTACACTCACTTCTCCAAACGTCCCTCACTGCTGCAGTGAATAGAATACACATCTGAGGATGAGGAATTCTCAGCACCAAACAGGACTTTAACTGTTCTGGTCATGTGCATATTAATTCAAAGCTCTGGCAAATTCCCCATGTGTGATATTTCAATTGCAAGTGGAGTCCCTGACGGGAAGCAAAGACGGCTTTAAAGCACTACTCACACGCAGTTCTTGGCAGCTGACCCACTAAAGCAGAGCTCTGAGGCTTGGGCTTTGCACCACTCCCATTTCTGCAAGTGGTTTCCTTCCTCCTCTCTTGGTGTGGCTCCTGCTGGGAATGTGACCCACATCACTGGAGTAGGCAGGGATGTGCCAGCCTGCATCTGCTACAGAGCAGACTAAAAATACCCCCAACTGGACAGTGTCATTTGGTGCACAGCAGCACAAAGCCTGGGAATGAAAACCAGGCTGTCAGCAAAGATAAATGATGGTTCAGCTGCGTGCCAAACCAATCTCAGGGTCTTAGAAAACCCAGAAACAACCATCTGATATTCTGTTATAAACTTAATCTCTCAAGATTTATTATCATTGCAATTTAATGAATCTGCACTAGTGAAAGCATAATAAGAATGTCTCACCCAAGTTTACAATTAATATTTTAAGAAATGAACCCATCTTGCAGCTTGTTTCAGTTCAAGGAAGTTCTCTGGAAATGTAGATTTTGTTCTAGAAGATGCTACCCTCAGGTTGACATTTTTTTCCTCTGCATATCAGATGAGCCTGATTCTTTTGCCAGTCTCTCTCTTTAAAATCCCAGTTCTATAGACTGAATATTTTCAAAAAGGTCTACATGTTACTGCTGTCCTTTCTACAGATTCTGTTTGAACTACCTGCCTGTTTGATTTTACTTGTCTGTAGTATCAGACACTTGAATTTAAAAGGTATGGTCACACAGGGGCCAAAAATTACTACACTGCAAATAACTGCAGGTTCTTAAATTACAGATACAATTTCATATCTCATCATTCACGATACCATCCAATTTTTCAGGGGATAAACTCTCCAGATCTTTGCATTTTTGAGGTCTTCAAATTCCTATTGAATTGGATTTTGAGGATATTTACAAATATTATTGTTAATAAATAAATTGGTGATCTCGAACCAACCTGCCACCCTAATTTCATGTAAAATGGAAGTGTGATTAGATACAGAATGGGATCATATTAAATGCAGATCTCGGGCCTTCAATGAGATCTATGTGCAAATGGATCTCACTGGAAGAGCAGCACCATGACTTTTTAAATTCATAAGAAAAAACATGACTGAAAGTAACAAGCTTTTGCTAGTGCTACTGTAGTTAGGGCTGAAAATCCCCAACTTACCTGTATGCCATTGTACAGCTGGAGAAAAGAGCTTTACAAGGATTTCTGTTCATATGTTTTCAGGAAAATTATTGCAGACTCTTAAAAACATAGGGTGCAAAACCACTACAGATTGAACTGCATTCTGATTATGTTCTGTGCTGGTTTGCCAATTCTGCATGCACAGAAACCATGAGAGAGAGAGTTCCAAAGCCTTACGAGCTTGTTTTTCTCAGGAAACCACCATTCCTAGAATTATATGATGAAGCAAAACATAGAGTGGCCTGGAACTTGCAATCAGAAAGGCCTAAATTAGCAACTCTGAAGACTGTCAGTGGGCTTTTAACCCACATGAGGAGAAAACCACAACTTCTGCTAGGGACATGTGTGTCTAATATCCAAATCTGACTTTTTTGTCAGATTCATCCCTCACCATCCATCCCTGGGATCATCCTCCATACACAGGCAAGAATTCAAAGGTTTAACACAGGGCTCAAGCTCATGTTTGTGGGCAATTATTCCAGGAAATAGCAAATTGTGTTACCCCAACAAACCTACAGATTATTTATTCTCTAGAAACAATATTGAGCAGACTGGAGGATACATGTGCATGTTCTACATTTTAATTTAAGAACATGATAGGAGTAGTTTTTCACTGCTTTTGCGATTACTTATTGATTAGGTTTTTTATTTCCTATATGACTATGCATTTCAATCTCTTTTCTGCTCCTTATTCTTTTATGCTAAACCAAATGTTTGTCAACTACATCACCATGGCTGAAATATTTTCCCATTAAAAGGGAAGAAGAGCTTACCCTATATCCTATTATTTATTGCCTTCTCATCTCCCAGCTCCTGGAATTACAACGGTCCTTGAGATGTGAATACAGTCTGTTGACACTCAATACCACCATTAAATGTTAATTTTGCAAGAATTATATGATATAATTTCCTTACTCTTGGAATTCTGAAAGAAAAACAAACATATGCAAAACTCAACAACAGAAAACAATCAACGTATTGAATTTGTCTTATCTCCCTTATCTTTTAGTAACTGGTGGCTTGATGGGTGCCTGAAAGGATCTGAAATATACCTATTTGACTTAGAGTATCTTGACTCCTTACTGTGAAATGAAGAAAAGATGCATCTATAGGTACTGTTAATCTTGTCTTTGAATTATTTAGCAGTGCACACACAAAGGAAGGTCTTCCTTCCCTCAGCTGTCAGTTGCTACCACAGGGCTGTTGTCTCATGGTTCCCGTGCTCACAGACATGCCAACTCACACAAGAGTCGCATCATTCATATCTGCAGTTCTGGTGGGACTGATGGTTTGTTTCCTGCCTCTCACACCAGGCACATCTGTAATCTGATAGTCTGATACAGACTTGGTAGCTTCTTTTAGAATACTGCAATTGATTAGACATCATGCAAAAGAGCTGGGAACCACAATTATCAATTTCAACAAAGCTACACACAATTTATATTGACAGATGAATTGTGACCTTTGGAGCCCAATGCCAATAGAGAGGTTTGTATGTGCCTCTTGAAACAAGGAGGGCACAGAAATTGAGACGGGATGCAGAGAGCACCATTAAGCAGTCATTCAGACACCAAGGGCATCTCTCTGCCTGGGGCAGCTGAAGGATCTCAGTTTTGTGGGATTCCAGAGAAATAACTTCTGGTAGCCCTTAATTTTCAAGTGTGGAATTTCTGGACTGTGAAAAAGACAGCAGCAGAGGGAACTATAATCCCTGTGAGATCTGCTTCTGCATCTCTGGCATGTGTCCAGCAGTGCAGGATAGCTGCACCCGATAACACAGCCCGCTGAGTACCATTTTTGCTGAGAAAAGAGCAAGCAAGCAAACAAAAAAATTACTGGGCAATGTATCATCAACTTTAGTTTAGTGATGAGGGGAGCAGGCTGTTCAAACCTGGTATCAGATGTGTGGAGGAGAGCCCGGCCCCACAGAGGCCGACGATACAAACAAACCACGTACAGCCTTGGCAGCAGTTACTGAGAAAGTACGAAGGCATTGGAAGCTGACTAAACAAATCAGGAACCTGACACCAGCCAGTGAGGTCACCTATGCTGGTGCCAGGGAGGTCACCTATGCTGGTTTTCCTGTTGGAGCCAGAGGAAAATGGTCCTCAGCCAGTCAAGCACAGAGAGCTGCACTCTCCCATGGAGAACAGACGAGCCCGCGCTGCCAAGTTTCAGTAAATAAACCCCACTCTTCTCCGTCGACATCCTGAATATCTTCTCAAGCATAGGACAGACAGGTGGCCAAAGCTCTGTCGTGGCCAAAGAGGAGCTGATGGGCATCTCCCATTTCATGATGTCACCAGGAGACCTGGCCTGGCTTGGACAGGACACCCGAAGAGGCTCTGCGTGGTGGGTATAGCAGGAGTTGGTTAGGTCAGTCTCAAAGGTGGTTCCTGTGAGTGGATTCCTGTGGTGCTGTAAGGAGGGTACTTATATCCCAGTCTCAGGCACAGAGGGACCTATGATACACAGTGAAACACTGAGCATTTCAGTAATTAATGAAGAATCTACTACACTTTTCTCTATGTCATTAAGTAATTTAGCAAAGTTTTATCCATGAAATATTAACTTATACTTTTCCCTCTTATCCTTCTGTTCAAACTACTTTCATAACTCCATGTTCTCAATTACAAAATTACTCCTTATTTGGCAGTCTTCCACAATAAAAATCTGTATAGGCAAAAGATAATAACAGTATCACTAAGGCAGCTGAAATTCAGTTGCCTCTGTTACAGTGCCCTGACAAAAATTAAGTCAATGCAATAGCATTTGGGCCCCTATCCAGTTCCCCTGCAACAACCCCATGTTACAGGAATTACCACATGGAAATGATTTAAAACTACCATTTAGACTTCTTTCTAGACCACTTTAAATATTTATATGTATTTATAAACATGTATTATTTTTGTGTATTTATATTAACATAAGTTAAATAAAATTTACCATTTGTATGGTAAAATGTTTCGTATAGACTGTTAAAATAACAATTTTATATCCAATATAAGACACTTACTAAAAAAGTAAAATTTTGTTATCTGAAACATACACAACACTTTATTGGAATCAGTTGAACGAGGTCAAACAAACACAACATCATTTGGTAGGCAGATTTCTAATTTTCTCTAATTCCTAACATTGAGTAGAATGGACACTATTTTTCTATACCTGTTTATAAATGTTCTAGAATTAATTCTAAATTTTGTTTCATTTCTTCCTAAACAGTATTTAGACTCTATAATATTACAAGCCCTTAACACCCTATTAATAAGTGGGGTCAGTTACATAGATTTACATTTTATTGTTTGTCAGACCTTACAGTGCCATATACTTAAATGCCAAATTAAGTAGAAAAAAAAACCAGTCTAGTTTTCATTCCCACATTTACAGTATGTCTGTTTTAAAACAATATTAGAATTTCTGGTGTGACTGAATGGCAACAGCTCTTTCATCTCACAAATATTCTCTCAGCTCATCTGTGTTTGCAGCATACCTTGAATGGTTCTAAGGCAACTGCTAATGCCTTACTGATAATGAATTCATGTTTGTTTGTTAATCATCAGAATGATTTTTTAAATATAAAGATTTCTCCAGTATTGAGATGGCCATGCAAATATTTTACCACAGCTGGCTGAGAATTACATTTTTGTGGTTTTGCAAGCTGATTCCTTTTTGTGAAAGTTTTCAAAAAAACCAAGAAAAATGAAACAAGGATCCCAGACATCTGAATCACCAGACAGTCAAAAAGAATTATGCATATGTTTAAGTATTTGACTTCCTAAAGCAAAATATGGCACGCCAGTGACCCCTTTGTGTGTGCAGTTGGGAGCAGCCCATTCCAGGCTGCAACAGGGAAAGGATTTATGTCAGAGCCTAGTCCTTCATTCAAGCCCAACTGGAAGTCAATTTTGTAAGCAGAACAACAATTTAAAACCAAACACATCTCCTTCTTCTCTGGGCGAGGGACACTGACCTTATAAATATCTGAAATTCTTCCACTGCCTGTAAACAAAAATGGACTGCAGGCAGTCATGATCATGTGTCACTCCGACAAAACATTCTTACTCCTTGGCTACTTTTTGGAAAGGTTGTTTGCTGTCAATCAAGTCACAAGTTCTGCTTATAATAATGGTGATGACATCAGACCTGTGGAAGAGAAGATTAGTATGGGGAATCTAAATATATAAACCAGAAGGTCATGGGACACATCCAGTGTCAGTTGAAGTCAGTGGCCTCCGTTCAGTTCGATCACAACTGGACTGATCCATGCAGGATTAAGAGGTTTGTATACTTCATGTACTTATTTATTTTCCCTATAACCAGTATGACTTGCAGCCTAGCATTTTTTATGACCTGGATCTTTGATTTGTCTGACAAGAAAAGGTGATTGTCCCTCTTTTTATTTTTAGGTGGCCATTTATAGCCAGCCATGCTCAGTCTTTCCAGAGTGGGACTGGCCCTGTGGAGGTAGCGGGCAGGAGCTGCTCCAGAGAGCGCTGGGGCTCTGCCCACGCCTGCTTGTGCCACTTGGTGCTGTTTACAGAGCCCTGGGCAAGAGGCCAACTGTGTGCTAAGCCTCAGGTTGGACACAATGGTGGGCAGAGCACTGAGGGCACGAAGCACAGGTCAGCAGCTTTCCTGGCAGGCAGCAAAGGACTAAATTTCATTTGTCTGAAATTGGATTTTCGTTGTCCACGGCTGTAGGACAAAAGGACTGCTCTCACCCTGACAGCTGGAATGGATGATTTGTGAAATGTATTTTTAGAAGCTCGATTTGCCTACATGTATGCCTGCATTGTCAAACATCCAGGCAGCAGGAGTGGGTCAGGCTGTGGCCACGAGGGCTGTGACACACTGTACAGACTGTACAACACAGCCCCAGCCAGAGCTGCGTGCTCGCTGCTGCTCAGCTCCACCTGCACACACAGCCCAAACACGGGGCAACACTGCTCTGCTCATCCTGCACTTCAACACGCTCTCACTACAGCATCCACAGAAATTACTAACCACAAAGGGAAAATCGCTGCTGATACAATAGGGCATTAGCGGTCAAGTCTGTTTTCCGAAATCACCCTGGTTTTCCCCACATTTCCTTTTGCTAAACATATCTCCATCTGGTTAACAGAAACAACCTCTTGTGAATTAGGTTTTTCCTTTAACACAGTCTTTAGGGATTATATTACTAACATTCATCCTGCTAATCTTATCCCACACCTTGCTGATAGGCATATCCGTATTAACATCTGCACATGGCTATTGTGCCAGTGCTGCTCTTTTCCCAAGCTAATGGCTTCTTCCTCCTACAGCCCATGACATTGAGTTGCACTCATAATACATTTCAAAGCTGCTTTCCTCTTTTTTTAAAAAACATTGTTACATTTTTTTGTTTAAATTGTGCACTGATTTCCTTCCCTTCCTATCCAACGGAGGTCTTGGAAAGCACTCATATGTAACGTCAATGGGGAAAACATAACTGAATACATCTATTCTATGCTGATCTACATAGGACTTTACTAAATAGTTAATCATATTACCATCTTTCAAAATAGAATTCACAAAATTTTAAAAATAGACTACTCATTTTAAATATTGCATTATAGGACCTCAGAAAAATAATTTTAATGTACAGTATCACAATAGATACCTACACCACATATTTTCTAGCCTTTGAGAGTTTCCTCTTTATTCTTCATTGGCTATTATATACTCTGTTGAATTGCATGTTTTCATGCCCTGTTTATATCAGGAAGTGTGAACTTCCTATTTATTTCACAGTCTGTCTAAAATTCCTGCCATCTGGTAAGACATATTAACATTAAGGCTGCAATTCTTGCAAGTCTTTTATGCCTTTATGCTCTCAATCCATAAATTTAATCTGCAGTAAATTTCAAATGAAATATCTGCTCATTAGAGATAGTTATGTGCTAAAAGTTGTTATACAGCACTGTAAAAAAAACAAACAAACAGCCTATAACAATAGGTAAATAAATCCAGGGAGTCAAAATAAAAAATATGACTATTGTGTGTAACTCCACTGTTAGTGTTGACAGAACCACTTTCTGCACAGTCCACTGAATACAATTAAATCAGTAGGATAACAAAATAGGAGCAGATTTGGATACCTCCAGATAGTGAGAAAGAACACACTTGTGTATTGAGCTGTAAGACTCAGTCTGGAGGACAGTTTTCTGCCTGGGAATAAAGTGCACTTTAGTCAGCATGGCTCGCGTGGTTTTGGGATCTCTTGGTAAAACTGCACGTTGGTAAAACAGGGTACAGTTCAAAGAGTCGTGGTGGTGGCTGTCAGCTCCTGCAGCAGCACTTGCCAGCTGTTCCTCAGCTGGAGAGGAGAGGAGAGGAGAGGAGAGGAGAGGAGAGGAGAGGAGAGGAGAGGAGAGGAGAGGAGAGGAGAGGAGAGGAGAGGAGAGGAGAGGAGAGGAGAGGAGAGCTTGTTCTGGGCCAGGCCTGGCGGGACACGCAGCAAACCCGAGTTCCAGCGCAGGGCTCGCCTCGGGGGCTCTGGGGCTGCGTCCCCCTGCTGCAGACCCAGCTCTGCCCAGCCTGACCCAGCCCCTGCACAGCCCTGACACTGCAGGGGGCCACCCTGCTCCCCCTGCTCCCCGTGGCCAGGAAATAGGAGCTTCCCTAAAATGCATCTCTGTTTGTGTGTGTTAATACCTCCCTTTTCTTTCCCGAAAAAACCCAAAAGCCTAACAACACTAAACCAAGAAAATGAGGAATTTTGTGGGGGGCTTTTTCAGATTACTTTTAGGTCTTGTCTCAATATCTTTCCTGGAAGGCAGGAAAATTCATCCCAGTACTTTATTTTCTCTTTCCCTTCCTCTTCAGCTTCTTTTGACTCCCTTTACACTCCATTTTTCCACTTCATAGCTGTACCTTCTTCCAAACAAAACCTTGTTGAAACCTCATCAGTCTTTCTTTTTTTTCTTTTTTCAAAATCAGTAGCTCAGCAACCATTTAGTTGAAAGCAGAAAAAAAAGTTTAAAATTTTACCATCTCCAGCCCTTTATTGTACTCTTCCAGTACAAAGAATACTCAACACCTCTCTCTCTCTCAGGAGCCAACAATATGACAGCCTTCTGTTCCCTTGTGTCTTTCCAAGTATTTCCCAGGTATCTCTTAATTTGAGGACTAAATTTACTAGGAAGAGACATGCTTGGTAGACATACAAGAATCAGAAGGGTTCAGAGGGAAGGCACTGATGAGGAGCCCAGTCTGCCAGCAACCATCTGTTCTGGAGAAGGAAACAAAGCCACAGATTGCTCCCAGGCAGCTCCCCGCAGACGCTACTTGTGAACTATTTCTAGCTTGTGGCTAGAAGGTGTCCAATAAATTGACAATTTCACTTCTTCCCACAGAGTTTTCTGATTAGCAGCACTGAAATTACTGTTATTTTCACTTGATGAGTATCATAGCCAAGTGTGTGGGTTTGGGGTTTTTGGGGGGGGAATTGGAGCCAGATGATTGGATGCTGAGCCCTGTAGGCAAAAATTTTGCTTACATGTATTTTAACAGTTTTTAACTACTCTCCCACTACTACACATTACCTTATTTTCTAACTTTACTAGACATTTCTGTACATCATTAATGCTTGTTCATTTAGGAGGTAATATTCTAAATAAGCCACAGAAATGAAAAGCAATCACCTTTTACTAAAGAAGACAGGATTAACAGAGACTCTTCCTGTAGAAATAGCAAATTTTTCTGTGTAAAACCTGCATTAAGCCTGAGAAATAATAGGAAACCAGTTTAAACTCCCATCCTAGACCGGGCCTATTTCTGAACAATTCCAAAAGCTGCTAGCACCATTAAATTAAGTCAAAGGGATCTGTTTGGGATGATGGTTGTGCGTTTTACATAATTCCCAAATAAATGCATTGAACACCAGTGTCGAATCCTGCAGTTTGTTCAGCAAGTGACTTTGGACAGAAAAGGAATACAGAACTTTGCAGGTGCCGCCGGCGATCTCCATCTCGAACAGCTCTCCTGAATCAGGACGCTGCATCTGACCCCAAAACAACAGAGTGAGAAGCCTCACAATTTTAAGGTCATATAAAATATTCACAGAATAATTCATCCCCTTCTCCCTTTTTGTGCCGCCAGGCCGTCCCTCGGGCTCTTCGCCCCGCACGCGGGGCCGGTCCCGGGCGCTCCGCGCCCCCCGCCCGGCCCCCGCCGCCGCCGTCCCTCCCGCCCCCTCCGCTCCGCTGCCCGCGGCGGCGCCGCCCGCCCGCTCCCGCCGCCCCTTCCCGCTGTCACTCGCGGCTCCGCCCGCCCCTCGCCGGCCCCTCCCCGGCCCCGGCGGAGCCGCCGCCGTTTCCGGAGCGCTCGGCGCGGGGCCCGGGGCTGTCGCGGGCAGGTGAGTGAGCGCCGCGCCGACCCCGCCGAGCCCCGCGGCCCGGCCCGGCCCCGCCCGCGCCCGCCCGAGCCCCGCAGCGCGGCCCGCGGGCCCGGCCGTGCGGGCACCGGGCTGGCAGCGCCCGCGGCACCGGGGGGGACGCGGCGCGGAGGGCGGCAGCGCCCGGGGCAGCCCCTGGGCCGCTCGGGAGGCGCCGGCGGGGGCTGGGGCCGGGGGGAGCCCCCGCCGCGGGGAGGCGGGGCGGCGGTGCCCGGGGCCGTGGCCGCGGTGCCCCGGCGGGGCCCGGCCGGGCCGGCCGTGGTGCCGGGGGCAGCCCGGGGCGGTGTCGGGGGCTGCGGCCGCCCCCCCGTGACCCGTGTGCGGGCAGCCCGGGCAGCGCGGCGGGGCCGGGACTGCGCCTGCGGGAATTCCTGCGCACCTTCCTGCTCCGCGGTGACCCGGGGCGCCCGCCCGGCCCGGCCCCGCCGGCCCCCGGCGCTGGGGCGGCCCCGCAGCGCGGCCTCTGCCGGGCGGCGCCGGCCGGAGCTCCCCGGGCAGCGCGGCAGCGGCGCCGCCCAAAGCCCGGCCGGGCTCGGGGCCCCCGGGCCGCTCCGCGCCCCCCGGCCCGGGGCCTGCGGGCAGCAGCGTCCCCGGCCGCTGCAGGGGCTGCGTACAGATTGTTCACCTGATGCGAGCTGCGAGTGCCGCTTGTTGTTGCCGAGCCTTATGCTGTGTGCATATGGTAGCTGCCAGCAGAAGAGGATAACGCATTTTGGGCTGTAGCTTAAAACTTTACCGATGCTCCCTTGCTTCTCCCTGCTCGAGGGGTTTTATTCGTTTGAGTGGAGAGGAAATGGTAGAGGTATCTATTTGTCGGGTGAATGTCGGCTTAGGAACTTGAAAGCAGTCGGAAGGTCTTATTTGTTTGTTTTATGTGAGGTTATAAACCCTGTTACAGGTATAAATTGGCCGTTATTATTGTCATTTCTGATTTTATAGAGGCACAGATGTCTGGGTGTTGTGAAGAGGGCCATGCCTCAGTGGTGCGTAGCTGCAATAAACTCGGTGTTACTGAGAGGCTCATGCCCTGGCTTCGGAGGCACATGCAGCTGGCACGAGGCTGAGGCTTGGCTCCCAAAATGGCACTGCATCTGTAACTGCCGGCTGGCTGTTGGACAATCTCACATCCACAGCTGGTGGATGTTAAGGCTATTGTTGCTGGATGTTTCTGTTTCCTCGGCTCAGTGCTGTCGGCAGAGAGGTAGTGGTGCTCTTGAGGAACTGTATTTGTTTTCTGTGGGCACCGGCGGCTGAAGCTCCCCTTCCCTCACCTCTCTGAGGTATGTGGTATGCGTTGTGTGGCTCCTGGCCACATGAAGGTTTTGGTATGCAGCTCGTGGGATCGGCAGTGTTGGCCCATTTTGGTGTGTGCACAGGTGCTGTTTGTGGATCGTGGGTACCAACATGATTTTGCCCTTGGCTCGAGTTGTCTACCAGGCAGTGTTTCTACAGAAGATAAAGCTGGACCCTTCTGTAAAGAATGGCGAGTTTTCCGAGTTCAAGACTTGCAGAAGGTTTTTCTTTCTTCCTGTGTTTTCTGTTCTTTCCTTCCCAGCAGACCTTTCTAAGTATTTAATGCATGGTTGTGCTGAAGGTGTGTTTCAGGTCAGTGTAGGTGTTCCTGGTGCTTGAAGGAGCCAGGCTGGGAGCAGCTCAGAGCCGCTGCTTTCTGTGTCTCTCGTGGTGCTGCTTCCTCAGTCGGTGTAAGGCAGGAGTGCTTCTGCTGGCCACTCTCATTCTGCATCGGGGTAACTCAGGGTGGTTAGGAAACCAGAAACAGTGTGTATGGGGAATATTTTTCTAGTTGAAAGTCTGTTCTGAAAGACTCTGAAATTTGGCGAACAGGTAAATAATCCCTCATAAAATGTAATAAGGCAAATGTGTGCTACCAATGTGCAGACGTGAAGTCTAGGTTTCTTCTGCTTCTTTGGCATTAGCTTGGATTTGGTCACTGGCATCTTATTCCCCACTTCTTCCCACTATTATTTTTCAACACCTCTTCTGCATCAGCATACAAATGGTGGCCCGTTTTTCTTTGCAACAAAACAATTGTATTTTTCTGTCCTAGGTGAGCTTGTCTTTAAACCTGACACTGACAGTCATTTTAAGTACTGCCACTTGCCTTACTCAAAACAGGGTTATGTCAAGAGAAATTGTGCTGCTGCTGCTTTTGTTTATGTGGTAGTACTGTAATAGGAAAAGACTTGTTCTTGTTACAATGAATGCTGGTACACCAGAAATCCTGCTAATGATAGTGATTAATGGGTGCTGCTCAAAATAGCTATCACTGCTGATATGACTAATTGTGCTGTATGGAAAGAGCTCCTTTATTCCCAGTGATCTCGAAGCGTTTCTAGAGTTTGAAAGAAGTGTCTGATCAGTGCAGACAGGTAACTGCACAGGGAGATACAGAACTTGCTGGAGTGTGGCAGCTCTCGGGAGCTTGCTGCTGTGCTGCAGAACCAGTCAGGGCTGAGAATGAGTATTTTCTTGTGGTGATTGTAGGTAGATAGAATATTATTACTGGAATTGGGTGTTAGCCAGTGCAACAACCTACGTGTTGCTAACAATGCCAGGGTATTGTTAGTAGCTACAGAAGGGGTTTATATTGTACATGAAAGATGACATTTCCAGCAGCATGGGTAACCTCATCGCAGGGTACTCTGCTGGGGCTGGCTCTGAGGGCAACTGGCGCTGCTGCACTTGACAAAAATCTGTGTTGTAATTGCTCTGCTCCTCTTAGAGCTTGGTGATGTGTCTGGATACCCTTCCCAGGCCTTTGGGCATGGAGTGATGGTGACAAGCTGCAGGCAATCCCATGCTTCTGGGCCATGGTGCATTCCAGCTTCTGTTTGGATTTTGTATGTACTGGAAACTTAGTGGGGACTGTGGATGTAAACCATAGAAGGTCCCATGTCTTGATGCCTGTAAGATCTGAAATTCTGGCTTGTAGGATGAAAAAATGTTTTGAAAATTAAGTAGAGTATGTTAAAGATGGGTTTCACACTCACTGAGAAGAAGCTTGAAGTTGTGTTTGTTGCACCTCTGGCTTTGTGTTTCTTCTCTTCTGGGGTTCATGTACCTCAAGACAATTTTACATTAGGAGCTGTTTAGACATTTGTCCTTTCAGCCATCAAAGAAACCCTTAAGGTGTGTGTGGGGGAACAGGACACATTCCATTCACAAATTCTACTTTGCAGGTTAATTGCCAATTTGGTCTGATAGAGTTCCAGTCTTCTAGTGTTCTGTGGATAAACTGGTTTAGTCCAGTACTTGAATTTTGTCAAAACGGTGATAAAAAGAATTCTAAAATGGAACTTAAAAATGATAATTTTGGTGGTAATGAGGTGTGTTTCACTTTGAAGAGCTCTAATGTGACTAGACAAATTGTTTTGAGAACTGTGGTCTTGGAATGTCAATCTTGTCTTACCCTGCTGTAATTAATGAATTAGTGTGTTGGGTACTTAAGATGAATTTTGGAGAATTGATCTGTATGATTCTGTTAAGGTCACAAGCTTTGCATGAGGCAAACCAACTTCCAGGGATTCAGGCTGGAGTGCTTTGGAGCAAAAGAAAAAGGAGTGAGTGTGTGTGAGAAAAAGCAGAATAGAAGGTTTAGAAATGCTGGTCAAGCCTTGAAGAATGGCTGAAAAGGGGAATGCAAAGGACCCCAGGTACGGCTGGGGGAGTCCTGGGATGTCTCTGAGTGTATAGGTGGGTCTGAGGTGGGAGTAGCTGAGGCTCTGTGAGCCTTTCAGGCATCTTTGAGAGGCTGTGCAGCACGTCAGGCATTTTCCCAGCTGTGATACTGCATTCCATCGATGGCAAATTGACTTCAGTCTGGTGATAACATACGGCAGCTTATCCAACTCCAGTTGGAAGTGTGATATTCTAGGACTTGGCTTTGAAGAACCATTTGCACTAAGGAAATAAATATTCTTCCTTCTAAGGAGAGCCCTCATAGGAGAAGAACATGATAGCACTGGCAGATAGAATTTTTGCTGTATTAGCTAAAAAGCAAACCAAAAACTTCAAAAAAAATTGCTGTAGAGTAACTGAGAATGTTTTACTGTTAGGGTCACATTGACAAAATAATGCCCCAGGAGACATCTTTACAGTGTGTCCCTAAGTTGTGACCAATTCCTGCCTATGTTTTTAGTAACATTTTCTCCCTGAAATATCTGATGAGTATTTTCTGGGTTAGGCTAGCTAGATTTTAATTGTTCTTCTTCGTGATCTTCTGTTGCTGGCTTTCCTAACAGTTTTCTGCTTTTTCAAGTGGTTGGGGGTTTGGGGTCAGTGGGACTCTGTGGTTTATCAAGTCATATTACAGTGGGGTACTTGTCAGGCATTAACATTTTCTGGTAAGCATTTCTGTACAACAGCATTGCAAAAGATAGATTCTTTGGGAAATTTCAACGGGAGAATTATTCCACCACCCTGTCGGTCACTCCTCATGTTGAGCTGTTCTGTTTTTGTTCTTTCCTGATGCTACCTGTGTGCTGGTTAGAATGCTGTAAGGGAACATGTCAACTGGCTGTTTAATAGCAGTGTTTTAGGTGTGACTCTTGTTTAGTTGTGCACTCAGAGTTGACATTTAAATGGTACTGTCCAATTATAGAAAATTCCTCGGGCTCTGTGTCGTGTACTCTGCAATCTGGGAGCAGAATAAATCTCCTCAACCTAAACAGCTTCTGAATGTAAGAGAAAGTTTGTTTCCCTTGATGGAAATAGTAATATTAAACTTAGTTTCTTTAATCCTTTATTTTAACACATTTTGGGAACTCTAAAGCAGAGTTGTAGAGGGGAGGGCTGGAGAAGAGCAGGAACAAGGGACTTCCTTTTTTCCACTTCTCCACAGGCATCTCTAGTGTGATTCATTCATGTGAGGGTTGTCTACCAATGAAATTTATCTCTAATCCTGGCAGTAACTGAGTGTTTTTAGTTTCCCAAGTAGATTACCTGACTGTCATAACTGGTATGTTTGTGAGTTTCTGGATGTTTTTGGGAATTCCTCTGGATTTACTGGGGTAAAATTAGATCCTTTGAAGCATGTCCACATGATTTGTTTCATACCAGGATATTCAGGGCAATGATGCTTGGTATTTTTTGATATGAGTTGAACTTCCTGCTCTTCTGTACATATTACAGAAGTTGGCTGTGTACCTGGGAACACTTTGAGTCCAAGCACAAGGACTTCCCTGGAGAAAGATAAAGCGCCTGAATGTCTGCAGCTCACATTCCAGGAAAATCTGGAGATCTTTCCTAAGAGTCTAAGTACAAGGTAATATTTTTTTAAGTCCCTTAAAATATTTGTAGGTGGTAATCTCATCCCAAAGAAGCCAGATATTCTTTTTATATGATCATATAACAAAACTGCTGAAAAGCAGAGAGGGCTGTAGTGCCTAGGAAGGACACAACACACAGAAACACTCCCCTTCTTGAAAGACTCTTCTCGTGGCTGCGTCCTCACAGCTGCAGTGAAAGTCTGGGGAGTCACAGGGGAAGGATCACAGTGGCTAAATGTAATTCTGTGCCAGGCTCCAAAAGACTTGAGGAACGTAACCTCTTTCTGGTGAGTATTTCAAAATGTTTCTCAGAATGCTATTTGCAAGTCTTGCACCAGATGGTATTGTATTATGTGGAAGGAGGAAGGATACAAGGAGGAAGAGGGTACCTAAAAATGCTATTCTTCCAGTTCTGTGTGTTGTTCTTCAGGGGAACTTCAGTGTGGGATGAGTTTGTATCTGCAAATGCTCAGAAGAAACCATGTTTGTCAAATGCAGGTAAAAATGAATGCAGGTGTTCATCATTTGTTAGTAGAGGCCCCTGTGTTTGTAAAAGATGGAAAGATCCTGAGCAGAGAAGGTACTTGCTGGGAGGGGAGAGTATAGCAATGCTCTTTGTGTTGAGTGGTCTGCAGCTCTTGGTCCAAGCAGCAGTTAAGGCCAGGTGGTGTGGGATAGCATTAACTAAAACTGTGTGAGGACATTGTTCCAGAATCCTGCCTCATCAGTGCATGTTTCTGAACTGCAGAATAAACTTCATTTAGCCTCTTACCAAACATGTAGTTAGGTATTTATTTATGGTTTTTCAGCTGAGTAACACAACTTGTAAATATTTAAATAATAAGGCAATAAGATCAACCCTTTTTGCTCGATGAGATAAGCATTTGCAAGCAAGTGATGCAATCAAAAACTTTAATATGATGATGAAAAATAGATCTTCTCCTAAATCTGCGTGTATTCTTTAGGGAAAACGAAAACCTTTCATTTACTAAATAAACAAAAGAGAATGAAAAAACTTGGTAATGATCAGAATTTTGTTTTATTGAGTTCAGTTGTGAGTGATGCAGATGAAACCAAGACTGTTGTTGGCAGGAGAGCAGAGATGTGAGTGGCTACTTGGGCATTCCTTGTGTACAGAGAGCAAACTGGGCATCCTTCAGTAACTCATAGTGCAGTTCAAATAAAGTGTCCTTCCACCAGTGTGAACAGATGCACGTCTTCTGATAGAAACAAGGTTAAGGCTTTGGTAGTGTTACACTTGTTTTGGCTGTTTTTAAAGAGAAGTTGTAAAGTTTATGTGTAGAAGAGCAGGGTAGGTCAACTAAAAATTAAATTTCCTAAAGTAATGCAAGTGTATTTGAACTTCTAGTTCTGTGGCTTATTTTTGTTTCATGCTGATGAAAATTGTATGGAGTCCTGGAAAGAACTGTCAGTTGTTAGAACCAAACCCTGAAAAACAGAGCATGTTATAGAAGCATTCTGCTTTTGGGAACATGCTTGGTTCTGTATTAAAATATTGGAGAAGTCCTTACTCAAAGGAGTCTTTCTGTCTGTCTTGTATTGCTTTCAGAAGGAGAATGAAAACATTTTTTTTTGAGCAATCCTATTAGATCTCATAATAAACTTCTTTGTGTAAACATTGCAATAATTTCCAGGGCAGCAGATTATGATGTTGGATTCAACACTTTGACCTCATTCCAGGCCCAAAGAGGAGCAAAACTTATAAAGTTTTAGGCAGCTATTACAAAATAACTTTGATAATTAGCAAATTTTATATACAATTTGGCTGTGAATTTAACGCAGACTTGTTCTTACCTTCTTCTTAGCAAAGATAATTCTGCAAATCCAGATTATCAATGCTAATTTAAATGTTGTCTTTCACATGAATGACTGTTTCAGTTTTAAGACCAAGTGCTGGGTTGTGGGACGGTGTATGGTCTGGTTTGGCAGTCCCTGGTCAAGTGCACTTAGGAGCTTTTTCCATGTGGAAAAGTGGTACATCTGACCTGTGCTATTTTGAAATAAATCTGTTGCTTGCTTTAGTGGTTAGAAAAGTTCCTTGACTGGTTAAGTGTAACGTTACTCTGCAGATGTTTCTGGATATGAAATCTGTTGAAAACCACTAATGATACATTTTTTGTTTTTGTATAGGAATGTTGCATTTTTGTGGTGATGAATTGGTATGCTAGATTAAATCTGTAGTTGACACACAAGATTTAGGGAAATGTTTTTTGGGCAAAGTGCATTTTCTTCCTTTGAAGATGCAGCAGGAAAAGAGCTTGTTTGGTTTCTTTTTCCTAATCTTAGTGTCTGGAATGGTTGGGTTGTAGGAGGTTTGACTGGGATTGTCTGATACAGACAGACAAATGAATAACAGACCATGGTTTGCTCTGTACTCGTGCTTCTGCTGAACATGGGGTAGAAGGTGAGAGCTCCTCTGTGTGTGCCCTCCTTTTCTGTGTTTCAGCGATCATCAGGTGCCTGGCAGAGCCCAGGAGCTGTCCCCCAGCTGCCAGGAGGTGCCAGGTGGTTGCTGTGCACTGGGGCACCTTTCTGGAGGCTGTTCTTTGGCCAGGTGTGTTTGGTGAACGCGGTGTGGGAATTGCTCTGGCTCAGGCTAGCAGAGGGCAGGGCTGAGGAGCTCCTCTGGCTTTGAAGGTACAGTGTATTGGTTGGATTTGTTCTTGAACAGCTGCACAGTTCGTTGTTTGTGCATTGACTGGGGGGCTTGTGACAATTTGCAGTGATTTTTAAACTAAGCTTCTGAGGACGTGTCTGTAGGTTGGCATGTTGCTGTTCTTCAGGTTCCTCTACCCTTCCCCTCTTATTCATAATTCCCTTACACTCGGGGATTATTGATGGAAATGTCTGTCCAGACTGCCTTCTCTTGTGTTTCAGCATCTTTTGCTGTGTTTTAAAGGCCTTCATGGCCCTTAACTTTGTGCAGTGTGAGAGATGAAGAAGACTGCTGCTGGTTTTATATGACTTTACATGACATTTGGCTTAATGTTGTCATTTGTTCTTTTTCCTGAGACATTCACATTTTTATGGGCTTTTTTTCAGCTTCACATTGCAGCCAGTGGGTGCTTTTCTCTGTCGGATGTCATATGTTGTTACTGGTATGTTAAGTCACGTTCTGAAACAGGAGAAAATGACATATTTCAGTCAGTTGCTTTCTGCTAAAAAGTTGTACCTGTATTTTGTTCTGAAATTGTTGTAGGACAGATGAAGCAGCTTTTTTCCAAAAATTCTTGTGCTTTCAGGGAGGTAATATATTGTGTCTTCTTTGCATATGCTGTTTGATATATTCTGGTCTGGAGCATGAGTTCTCTCTGCTGTGTTGATTATATTTTGCTGCATATGAGATGAAAGACCAAGAAAAACAAGGCTAAGTATAGTTTACTAAATTTTCTACACTACATAATAATGCTCCTTTTCCTTTTGACTTAAAGCTTTGTAAGTGATCCAGCCTTCATAATCACGAGTGTTCCCAGGAAGGTGTGCTGTCTTTTGATTCGGATGTTCAGTGTGTTGAAGAATAAATTATAATATGAATGCAGGGCATCTTGCATATTGCGTCTATGCTAAATATTTTTCTCTAAAATGAATTCTAATGTGAGCAAAGTTAAACTGGTATAATTTGGAGCAGTAGACTTTAGGCAAAATTGGAAGTAGCTGTGTGTGAATATTGATTATTGTGCTCAGTAGCATGTGAAAAACCTCATCGTGCCTCAAAGCACTGTTGCCTTAGTGGACTTAAAATCCTTTATTTAGCTGTTGCTAAGGATTTGTGTTGAGGGTTTTTTAAATTTCTTCTTTTACATCACACCATTGACCTAAGTGCTGTAGTTGAGTGGCTTTCCCTGGCCTTACGCTGTCACGGGCAGGTAATGTTTTGGCCGAAGGATGGTGGGTTTCTGTCTGAAGCAGTCCAAACCTTGTGATCTCAGATGGCTTCACATATTCTGAAAAAAAGCAGGGAATGGTAATTGCAGCTGCGGAATAACCCTCAGAGGGGGGAAACCCTTGACAAATTGACTTACATGTGTCAGTGTGTGTCCTCAGGTGTAGGATGCCTTTGACTGCTGGGTATTCCAGCACAGCAGGTCAGATGTTGTGTACCTCTTTGGAAAGAACCAGCATTTACAGGACTAATACTTCAAAGGTGATGCTTTGTAGATGATGTGAAGGGAAGAACTGGTTTTTGTTTTCTCTGATAAAATGACTTTTTTCCTAAAACTGCTGCTTCATGTTCTACCTTATGGAAGATGCTGCCTCATCCTGGACTGGTGGTAAGCTGAAGGTTGTGTGGCAGGTGCTTGTGGCTTACTTGAACTTACACTGCAGTGCCTCTCCTTTTTTTTTGTTTGCTTTCTTTTCTTTGTTCAAAATGTTGGGTTTTGTTAAATACAAGAAGGCTGTAGTTAGAAACATAGCAAAGCAGCTGCTCATAGTCATGAACTCAGTAAGTAATTGAGACTATTCAATGTAATCTTTTAGAACTACAAATATTAGGTAAAAAACCCTTTATGAATAACAAGCTTAAATCTGTCACTTTTCACAAAAGCATGCAGTGATATGACAAGAGAGAATGGCCTTTGCTGAGGGAGGGTACATATGGATTGAATATTAGGAGAAATTATCCCCTGTGGGGTGGCGAGGCCCAGGATGCCCAGAGAAGCTGTGGCTGCCCCACCCTGGAAATGTCCAAGGCCAGGTTGGATGGGCCCTTGGAATAGCCAAGGATAACTGGGCTAGTGGAGGGTGTCCCTACCCATGGCAGGGGTGGGATGAGATGGGCTTTAAGGTTCTTCCAACCCAAAACATTCTGTGAATTCAGGATAAGTCAGGTATTTTCAACATTGGTGTATGGTAAAAACCTCCATGCCACAAGGTTTTTTCATTGATGCTTTTTCTTGAGTAGTTATCTTCTAGGTGCTTACTAGTAGAGGTTGCTTAATTTAACATTGAAATAGTTTTTATTAGTAGTAAATAAGTGTCAGTTTGGACTAATAAAAATCCAGTGTTGTGACCAAAGTGTGGATGAAGAAATGACCCCTAAACAGAGTGTATGTTTGAACTTCAGAGACAAAGAAATGCCAGCATAATCACCTGAAAAAATATGAAAAGCAGTCCATGGAATAATTTTCTGTTTCAGACAGAGACAAAAACAGTAGCTCTAAGAGGAGCTAAGGTTCCATTTTACAAGTGACTTTGCTGTTTAAAGTGATTTGCTGATAGGCATGCAACAACTCAGAAAGCAGCAGGATGCCTCACTAATAGCATTTGAGAGCCCTAAAATATAGTTTCATCTGAATTTTGAATATTGTTATATTATGATATGCTGTAAAAAACCCATCAGTTTCATTGCCAGACACAGAATCATCTCATTTCTTTATGCTGCTGAATCCAGTCACTCTCCTTTCCCCCTGTGCTTATTTTTGTTCTTACTTTTAGTTTTACTTTTTTTTTTCCTGCTTTAAACTTTAATTGCCATATAAAACTCTCCTGATTGTATGTGTTACATAGTGAGGATTGGAATGTTAGCTGAAAGATGGGGAAAGGAATCTGCCGTGCTGAAAATGCAAAAGATTTCCTGTTATTGTTACTCAGTTTGGTGTGAGTTCGTGTCCCTGGGGCAGCTAAAGCACTGCTTAAACTCTCCTTGCTTCATGTAAATGCACAAGTGGTAGCAGAGGATAAAACCCCTTGGTGTATCCAATAATACTCTGATTGTGGTTAGTCCCAGTTCTGTCTTTAGAACACATTGTTCCTAATAAAAGAAATGCACAAAGTGGTATGGCCTGCTCCAGCTGCAGAGTGTTACTGGATGCTTTGAAGGAAGGTAATTATTTGATTGATTTCTAGACTTGAAATTTTGAGAAAATGTCTCATTGGAATTCGACTCCCTCAGTGGGCAGAGCGTGCATTGTGCATGTGCACGTAACAGGCATTGGTAGGTACATGCAGGAAATCCATATTCTGGATTGCTGTGCATAAAACCAAATCTACAAATACCTCCGTGTGCAGTAAGGATGCTTGTCTAATGCTGTGGGGTTTGAGCTGGCTGGAGTTAATCTGAAAGTAGGGAAAAGAAATTGACAACGGACCGGTGTTGTTGAATTGGAAGTAAAAAAGCAGGATATGTTTTTAGTGTTCAAAATTTGCAGGAAACTCCAAACTTCATGTTATAAATAGAAATGCAGAAAATGAATGTGGCATCCCTGTGTTTATGCATTATAGTGTTCCCTGAGAGGTTTCTTCAGATACATATTGTGGACTTACATAAAATATAGATATTGTAATTGCCTAACAGAATCATTCTAAAAGCAGAGCAGAATCCTTACAGAGCTGTAGAAGGAAGGAGTATTGGTGGAGTAGGAACACAGCTCCCTGTTTTTTCCCATCTAGCACTGTGGTGGGGAACAGGAGTGGATGGAAATCCTCCTGCAGCAGCATTTGCTGTTTTGTTTGGTTGTGCTGCAGCCATTGGCACTTTCTGCTGCCATCAGTAATTCAGAGGCACAGGACAGACAGGTTCAGGTTTTTATCAGAGCCTGCCTTATGGGGAAAAATGTGGAAGAAGAAGCATTATCATTAAATAGAGAATGTAATAAAGAACTGCAGTGGAAGTTGGAGCCTTAGATGCCAAGGTCCAGCAGCATGGTTCTTCCAACCACTTCTTTGTTCTCTGGGCTCTGTTACTTTGCTGTTTATCTTAAAGCAGATGCAAGGAGACATTTTTTCCTAAATAATAATTTCACTTACCCTCTCCAGAACCATTGTGGAAGTTGTTGTTTCCATAATATTGATTATGAGGTTTTTTCCAAAATGAGCCTGGCTGAGCCATAAGTGCTGTTTGATGGTTCCACTGGGGCTGCAGGGACTTGGAAGCAGTGAGTGTGTGGGAAGGTCTTAGCTGAGCTCTGTGTTCAGATAGAGGATTCCTGCTGTGGTTCTGGAGGGGGTGGATCTGCAGTGTTCTCCCAGCAGGCTCCCTGGCAGGGAAGCTGTGTGAGCTGAGCCAGGTGTGCCAGGAGTTTGTGGCAGGTCGCAGAGTCACAGGGCACAGTGGCTAATTCATGTTTACTAGATCACATTGGTGTCCTTGTAGATCATACTTACTAGTTTAAATGGAGTTGTTCAATTAATTTTTAAGCATTGGTTTAGTGACTGTGTTGTTAGGTATCAAAGAAAGCCATCAGGCACTTGGTGCTCAGTGTCCATCTCACCGTGCTCCAGCCTGGACAGCAGAGATAGCAGCACTGCTGCAGCACCCGCTGCCTTACCTGCTGATGCTCCAGTGCTCCAAGTCAAAGGCTGATTTTTCAAAAAATAGTTATCGGGTTTTCTTTCAGAAATTTAAAAAAAAATTGCTAAATTTTCAGCGAGCTTCAAAGCTTTTCATGTGCTCATTAGTAATTTGAATGTTTCCTCTAAAGGATTGTGTGTTGGAAAGGTTGTTTTGACTTAGTTGAATGTGCATTGCATGCTTGATTGGAAATGAAGGCACAGATCAGCATGCAGCTCCAGCCTGCATCAGTGACTGTGCTCCAGGAGCCCTTTCCCTATGAAGTAATGATTTTAAAGTGGTGTCACGTATGGATTCACTCTGGTACAACTTGGGTTTCATTCTTCATGACTAATGGAGAATATTCTTAGCTAAAACCACCTATGCTATGTTCCCACGTGTTTGTGAAAGATGGGAGTGGAAACAGTGCTCAAAAAGTAAGGACTTTACTGCTGTCCTTGATGAAGGCTTAGAATTGCTTCAGTACCTTTCATAGTAAAGGCAGAGACTGTGGGAAAATTACCTTATGTTTACATTGACAAGCAATATTATATTAGTTCTTTAAGTGATGCATTTTATAATCTGGTGTCCATAAAATGCTTAATTAATTCAGTATTTTGAAATAGCTGGGTTATTGGACAGTGCTGTTGTGATACTCTTTTTCCGTTTGACTAACAGTATCCTTTTGAAAAACATATCTTCACATATTTTCCTAGTGGCATGATACATTTTTGTGGCTGTCATTCATTGACATGAGAATCTCAGTGAGGTTTTCTAAGGTGCTTTGAGTCCTCATTTTGAGGTGTGGTAGAGAAGTTTTCAAATGTTGACCCTTAAGACTCAATGAAGTTACCATTCAAAATATGGGCTAATAACATCCTGTTTTTGCTGAGGCATGAGGCAGTCCTGACTTGTATTTCTTTATGTTGACAGTGTAATTTTATCTTTTTTCTTTTTTTTTTTTTTTAAAGAAAGAAAGTGTTGTTATCCCCCAGGAGTCACCTAGGAATGAGTCTTATGGGCTGCTCCTGTCATTGATAACTTTTGTTTCATGATACCCAATGGTGGATAAATATCTTAGTGAGGTGACTCTTGACTTCACAGTTTCTCTGTTGTTTTTCAGTCCATTCCAAAATCCAGCTCTGCTACCTTAAAAAGTTCTCACACTTGATTTTCTCTAGTCTGGTATGTGTTCACTTATCTACTTCTATTCTTAATTGCTGGAGGCAGTCCTCCCACTTACACTGTTGGATTTGTGTGGAGCTGGTAAGAAATTCAAATGATGCCCTGCTGAGAATAGGATGGAAGCTGAAGGAGTGGGAGAGAGAAGCAGAGCAAGCTGATGGTATTTACTAGAACTGCCTGTGCAAAATGGTGTGAAACAACCCATATTGATTGTCAAGCACATTGATAAGGTATATATGTAAAAAAATTAACATATTGTGTCATAACACTTAATGTCGTGGTTCAAGGATCATTCCTCTCTCTTCATTTTGCTTCTGTGGTCAAGTTGTCCTGTAACTGTTCGTGTCTGAAATACAATTTGGAAAGTAATTGTGTGAAGTACTCGAGGCAGTTTCTTTGCTGTTGGCATCCTAGGCTGGCTGATTCTCTGATTAATAAAGTCATATCAGTATAGTTGGCCTTGTTCTGAAAAACTTGCTTCTGTCTTGGTGTGCCGTAAGTGTTTTGTGGTGTGGGTCCATGGGAATTCCCTTTTCCCCTCAGTTTCAGTGAGGGTGGTCCCTGAGGGGCAGGGAGCAGGTTAGGTGAGCACAGCCCTGGCTCAGCAGTGCCCAGCTCCCCTCACTCCTGGGGCGCTTCCTGGGGCTGAAATCCTCATTTTGGGGTAGGCAGAGGCGTGCTCAGCGTGGTTGCTGCAAACCCAGACCTGCTTGTACCTCTTGGCAGCTCCAGGAGGGCCTGGCCATGCCAGGCTGCAGCCTCCAGGCTTGGGATGCGTCCTGGAAACTTCTTGTTTTTCAGCACTTCGGAGACAGAGGAACCTTTTTTCATTCCTCTGGGAGCTGTTCTGTATCAAAGTGCTTTTGTGGGAGAATTTGTTCATGGAAAAACATTTGCCCTAGCAACTGTACAGATGGGTATAATTGGTAAAAATAGGAAAGAGGGTTATGGATAGTGGTCATTAATTAAAGGTGGAGATCTTGACCACTGCCATTGTGTCCTGGATGGGTGTCTGGTCCAGCAGAGCACTTTAATTGGCTTTGTTTAACAAAAGTTACAGAGTCAGTGACAAACAAATGACATATTTTGTCATTGCAAAACCCCAAACAAGTTTAAGCAAAGTTCTCATAAATAGATGGTGTCAGATGAGATTTTGTAACAAACCCCTGTAATTTGTAAGACTTTAACTTAATGTCCATAGGTAGTCTCTCAAGTATGAATAATTTCTGGAAGTTATGCTCTGCATTGCAAACTGCCCTGAAGTGCAGATCTGTTGTATTTTAAGGTCTTTAGATAAACCTTCCAACAAATTAAGCTGTTTCTTTGCAGTAGAATACTGACAGTAGGATTTAATATCTTTTCCAGAGAAAGCTTTAAACCTATATTGTATAAATACATTGTTTCTAATGCTCTTAAAAGCAATGTGAAATTGTCCTCAACAAGAAACATATGGCTGTAAATTCTGACATACTCCATGCGCTGTCCTGAGTGTCGGAAGCTGAGTGTGCAATGTGGAGGATATTTAATTTAAAAAATTGGGATAAGGGTCGTGAATTGTATGCTAGAAATAGAAAATAAGATTAGAGGTTATGTTTCAGGCATGGAGCTGTCTCTGGGGGGGGAACAGAACAAGGTTACTTCAAGGTTTGGAGCCTGGCTGGGGGATGGGAGAAGGGAGGAAATCCAGCAGTGGCTAAAAATGGTGCCTGGGGGAGTTTGTAGTAACACACACAATAGGAGTTGCCAGGCTGAGGAATTGCCCTGATGCTGAGCCTTGTGCATTGTAGCCTTCTCCTTGCTGGTGCCAGATTAGTCATGGGCAGTGCTTGGTACCAGAGGGGGGGTCCTGGCACCAGCACAGGCAGTCCTGGTGCTGAGAAGGTCACTTTCTCTAAACCTGATACTGGGGAAATGTGTTTGGAAGGTGCCTGGCCAAATCCATGGTAGATGCATCAGCTGGTATTGAGACGTTGCTTAAATGTATTTGGCATCTTTGCAATGTCTCGTGGCTGGCAGAACTTTATTGTGTCACTGTTAGGGCAGCAGAAAAGCCCTTTGTCAATAAAGGCTGCTGGGAAGGAGTGTCGGCATGGCTTGAGTCATCTAAATATCATTTAATTGAAGCTTAGTCTTTCATGTTGCTAATAAATTTTAAGTATAATTGACACATCAGAAGATGCCACTTAGGAGAGAAACATTTAAAATTTTTAGTTTGTGAACAAAATCCAGCTCTTTTAAGGTGTATGGAAAGGTGCCCTGGCATGTATTTGGTTAGGTGTGGGCTTGGGGTCTTCCACTTGTGCCACTGTTGGGACCTGGTGCTTCAGGGGGAACACACCTGAAGTTTCAGAAAGAGCTAACAAATAATCAAAGTTTTAACTCTCCAGGTTTGCCTCTGCATGTTGTATTTCTATTGCATAGATCAATCCCATTGTGTTAATTTGTTTTATGGATTAAAACATTACATTTGTTTCTCTTTCAAAATGCATTATACCAGCATAAAAATCCCATTGTATCCTCTGCTGCACAAAAGAGTTCTTGCACAACCCAGTGCAGAAATATTTGGCACATAACCTGGTGACAAATCATGCCCATGATTGAGGGCTTAGTTGTTTATATAAAACTCTCAGTACTTTTAATTTCAGGACATGGTGAAGTGGTGTGCCTGCGTTTTATGTGTTGTAGATTAGGATTGATAATTATTTAACTACTGATGATTCTATTGGGAGGTATTTGAGAGTTCTTCGGTGAATCATTTTCAACCTAAGAACAAGGCTTTTTTTTTAAGGGCAAAAATCCCATTCCATCAGTATTTCTGTGCACATCAGTCTGACTGCTGTGTGCCTTTCCCTGCTGTATAGTTACTGCAGAGCTCCGAGCCGGGAGAGGAGAGCGCCAGCAGAATTCCGTGTATGCATTTGTTGGCAAAGAGCTCTTGGGGGAAGTTATTTATACTCCTTGGTAGCATCTACACCAGATTTATTTTCCAAACATGTAGATTTATTTGTATTGAAAGAAATTAGCTTCATTTTTAAGAACGTTAACTCTGTTTTGAAAGAAGCAGCAAAACAATTATTAAAATATTAAAATACTCGCTTTTCTTAATAAAAGGAAAATAACTTTAATCAAGCTAGTCTTCATAGGAAAAGCATGTAAAATGTAAACCCCAGGTAACATTTGCTTTTGAGGAGAGAAATTTCTTACAGCTTTCTCTGTGTAAGAAGTGTATGGAGGAGACCCACGGTTGTGCAGAGTTCCTCAGCATGCAGCTTTTTGATGTTGACCTGTGGCTTATTTTGGCATTTACGTTGTGTGGATGAAAGGCAACAAATGATTGTGCGGACTGAAATAGCAGGTGGGATTACTGGAGCAGCTAATGGAGGGCACTGGAATCTGGAGTCAGTGCTGGGAGCTGCTGTGGCCTGGGCTGGGACAGGGCAGAGCATCCCTCTGTGCCCAGTGCCTGAAGCAGCTGCTAACAGCACTTGCACAAGGTTGAGCAGCTCCTGGGGGAAGGATTCTTTCAGTAGTGTGCTGTGTAAAGCAGGCAGAACAGCTGGATAAGCACTAAGCTCTGGGTGGTCTCCAAGGGGGAAATGTTACAGGTGGCAACTTTGGGCTCTGTCTTTTCCTTTGAATTTGAATTAGAGATTTATAAACGGAAGGGTGCTATATTTGATCTTATAGCTAATCCTGTTTTGGCCCCAGCTATGCAAGATGAGTTAGGGCTATTTTAAAAATCTCATCTATATTTAATTAAGCTTTAAAAATTCTGGCCTTAATGAGGAGGTGAATTCTGTGCCCAGGACGCACAAGCAGCTTTTTTGATCAGAAAAAATGAGGGAAGGTTATGAAGTATGCATGCTACTGCTTCAGCTCTGCTAATCTTTATGATCTCAAATTACTTGTCACCAGTGTTCGTTCATCAGCTACAGAGATTAGTTCTATATATGCTAATATATTACAAACCATAGATTTGTTAGAAATAAAGCATTTTGACAGTTCCAAAAGTCTCCTGTTATGGAGGTCTAGTTCAAGAATGATTTTTAGAATTAAAGTGAAAACTACTCAGCTACTACTATTTATGGAATTGCTATTTGCAGTATTATGCTTTTATAGTATTATGTACACACTAAAGTTTGGTTTTGTTATGGGGAGGGAGACTGTAATTCACACTGGATTGCTCTGGTTTATTCATATCCTGTGACAGTGAATCAGATACTGCTGTCTATATACAGACTGAATTGCCAGCCAGCTTTGGGCCCAAATATGGTAAACATAATTATGTTCATTTGCTGTAAAAATACATTCTCCTTAGTTTAACATTTTCATGATTACAGTTTTCTGGTAATTCCATAATTTTCAACATGAGAGGGATATGAAAGGCGTAATCATCGTGTCTCTCTCTTCAGTGTAGAATATAGTTTGTTTTCCTGGGCAAAACTCCAGCTGTGCAGTGATGAATTTACTGCTGCTCAAATACAGTGAGCCCATAAAGCATTTGGAAGGGCTGTTCCTGGGACAGGAGCTGTGCTGTGGAGACAGAATCTCTGTGTGCACAGACAGCAAAACCCCGTGGCTGCAATTGTCCTGTGGCACTGAGGGGATGTGCTGATGTCAGTTTTTCTGCTACGGACTCCTCTTCCTTATTTTTGGAAATGAAATTAATATAATTTCAGAATACTTAATACTTCTCAAGTAGGAGACTTTCAATGAATGAGTTGGGAGAGCATTAAGATAAAGTTCCTGCTCGGTACTGAAAGGAATAAATATTAGTGAATATTGGATTAGGTTTTAATTTCAGTCACAAAGGAGTGTTTATGGTAATAGTTATTAAATGAAAAATAGAGTAGTTTCCTTGTGCCAGATAGTACATACTAGTATGCTACTTCATTTATACTAGGGGGTTAGGATTAGTACATTTAATCTAGCTAAGAAAGTGCATTTGCAGGCTTTTTTCCTTGTTTTGATGTAGTCTGGTATCGAGAATGTTGTAGATGAATTCTGTGGCAAGTGTTGAGAATTCAGGAGCAGCATAGTAATTTGGGTAAGGAAAGATTGTTGGTGTTGAGTTACTCCAAATGTTTTGAAAGCTTTCATCATCCTTGCTGCAAACAGGCAAAAAAGAATCACATACAGGCTTTACAGGATTTGCTGTACATAATCTGTCTCATGTTTCTAGTACTCAGAACTTCTTTCTTCATAGAACAGCTTTAAATGTGTGGATGATCTATAATTTTCTCTGCCTTGAAATACTACTTTTATCTAACACTACTAAAATAATTTAAATGCCTACTGAAGTTACTCTGAGTTTGGCTTTTTAAAAGTTGTATAGCATCACAAACTCTTAAGACAGTTTGGCTTAGGGATATTTATTTCAGTGGGAAAACTCAAGTGTGTGTGTGCTGGGAAGTGCAGGTCCCGGGGCATTTCTGAAATGAGGGATCTGTGTTTGCAGGAGCAGCAGAAGGGCTGCGAGTCTGAGAGGGAACAGCTGAGCTGGGATGAGGAAATGTTTCTGTTTGCAGAGGAGTTGTAAACAGTGTGTCCTTGTGGCACTTCTGTCATTGGGACTGTTCACTGCCTTCAGTGGTTGCTGGGGGTGGAGAGAGTGACAATGTAAAAGTGGCTCATTCAGGCTCCAAAATGGATCCGCCTCAACCTCCTTTATTTTATCCCTTGGAGGTTATAAATGCATTTGTAGGGAAAGGCAAGAGCAGGGTGAATTTGTGGGCAATACTGGTTTAAAACTGTCCTCAAAACTTGCTGCATCTGGGGCTTCCTGAGCCTGTGGTCAGACTGTTCAGTAACCCAAGTGAGCCCCTCTGTCAGAGCGGGTGATAACAAACCAGAACTGCACACTAAACTGGAAGTGTGGGTAAACCATGGATTTATACAGTGGCATGAGTATGTGTCTGGCTCTTCCAACAGGGCTGCTCCCTTCCAGGTCTATTCTTCTGACTCTGCCATTCAGCCTCAGGCTGATGTTTAGCAAAACCAGTCAGCTGGAGCACTGAGATCACCTTCCTCAATGGTAATGATCAGACCAGAGCCCATCACTTTGTGTGTGAGGTTTGGATTCTTTTTCCATGTATGAGTTGATAAATGTATCCCTAATTAATCTAGTGTCTTTAGTCCCTTAGTCCTGTGTGTATATCTATCTATCTATCTATCTATCTATCTGTCTGTCTGTCTATCTATCTATCTATCTATAATGTGTTAGAGCATGCAGTATGTCATGCCTGAATAGTGTAGTATTGACCTGGGTTCTTATTCCCACTTGTCTTTCCAAGTCTTGTTTAAGGTGTGATTTGTTCAGGACAATGAATTCTTCCTCGGAAGAACCTAACTGTTGAAGGAAGATGTGTTGAAGAATGTCTTTCATTTATTTCTCTATGTACTTGGTCAAAGAGTGGGAATTACTCCTATTTTTCTGGGTGTGGAAGCTTTTTCTGCAGTGTTTGAGTCCATGGACAAATCCTCTTAAGCTGATGAGAATAAAGCTCTACGTGGAGCCTTCTGCCTGGTTTCTTGATCTGCACTGACTCAGCAGTAACTAAGCTCTTCAAAGCGATTTCCCAAACCTCTTTAACAAATTTTAGTAGAAATTTCTAGCATGGATCTTAAGGTGTGTATTGAAAACATCTCTTCCCAGTTGCTGAAAACGAAACATGCCATTTGCTTGTGCTGGAAAGCTGCAATTGATGCAAATTGATGCAATTGATGGTGTAACAAGGAGAGTTTAACTCTTACCTGACTGTGTGGGAGACACGACTAACTGGACCTAGAACTAAACACGTGCCTAAGTTCATTACTGAAGTGAGCCCAGAGGTTTAAGGTGTCTACTGTAACTCATTGTTACAGTAGGATGGTTTAGTGTTGGACTTTTTTTTGTTGCTGTTTTTTATTGTATTGTGTTCACCCCCCATGTGAAAGTTGATTTTCTGCATAAACTTGGGAAATGGTGATTTTTGGAGTTTTTACAGTACACAACTGAGAAACAATTAAATCTGTTTTCTTAATGCTTGTTTTTTCAGTTAAGGTTTACAAAAAAATACCATCCTAGACTCTGTGTTTATACTTCTGAATACAGTAATCAGGAGTGACAGGATGAATAAGAATTGTGGGTGGCTTCTGCATAGAAGGACTTCAAGTGTGGATGTGATGTGCTGGGTGGGGGTGCAAAGACAGACTTGGGAATTGTCTCAGGTGGCCATAACTGGACCAATGTGCATAAGCCTGACCAAGTAATATTCCTGTTCCACACAGGCTTAATTGAATATTTCCATAGCTCAGCCTTTCCTTCCTGACTTCCCTTCAGCAGGAACTGAATCTGTGGCCTAAAAAGATAATTTACAGGAACATGTTAATTTAATCTCAGGATTTTCTAGAAGTTGTCAGCTGACTGTCCCTGGGTTGAATCCCTTCCTGCAGTTTTTGCCTCTGGAAGGGCAGTTTCTTTTTCCCGTGGTCGGCTGTCCATGTGCACAGGTGTCTCTTCCTGGGCAGTCCTGCAGAATCAAAGAAGGTGAGCTGTTCTGGGAGGCAGAGCTGTGCCTTTTCTACAGAAGTTTGTGCTGCTTGTGCTTGCTCTCAGTCTGGTCCCACGAGTGTTTTCCTCATCCTAGCCCATTTTCCAGCTCTGCTGGGGGAGTGTGGTGGTGAGTGCACCCTTTTGGGAGATGGAGCCTGGAGTCTCCCCGGCTGACAGTCACGTGTGGGAATTTCTCTTGCTGTGTGCAGGGGCTTTGTTAGGCTGCTCTCCCAGAAGAATGGGCATTATTTCCTTTCTCTTTTTAAAGGGAAGCTGGTCCTGCTTTCAAAATAGGTAACCTAAGCACCTCTTGCCAAGGCAGGATTGAAGCAGTGATCCTGATCTGACACAGGCGTCTATTTTTGACGTTGGCTGAGGCACACAAGGCTGAAATAAGCTCTGATTTAACACATTCCTTTCACCAGCTTTTCCTTTTGCTGTCATATCCTACTGCTGAGGCTGGAGTTAGGGCTATTTCAAGTGTTACGTGTTTTACTTCAAACAAAATGCAATAGAAGTCTCCAGATGGACTATAGGCTCTGCCTTGGAAATCCAGTTCACTGGGCTGGCAAGTCTGAATCTGACTGAGAGACACCTTCATTCCACGTGTATCTTTTAGGGAGTGTAGTTACACAGGTTTATAGGGTTTTTGTCTGAAGGAAGTGAGGTGATGTAGTGCTGAGCAGGCAGGACCCTCAGTACTTACCCAGCTTCCCAGATTTGATGTTCTTCAGCCTTTTCCAGTTCTCTTTGTTTCTGAGTGGTTTTCATGACAGAATTGTTGGTTATTTGGATTTTTTTGGGCAGGGCATGGACATATTTTTCTTTGCTTGTCATTTTGGGCACCTAACAGAAATGCACCCCAACAGGATTATTCAGTACAAATGCAGAAGACAGAAATGAGCACAAATAGTTTACTGTCATTGCTTTAAGGAGTGTCATTTTGAAGGGAAGAAAACTCCAACAAAAGCATAATAAATGAGTTCAGAGAGTGTCTGTAAATACTAGGTAGATATATCACCAGTGAAATTGGTCTTTTGAGTTAATAGAACCAGGTTGCTGGTTTAACAGATCTCAGTGCTTTGGTTGGTAATTGCTTCACTGCTAAGTGACAGCAGGCTCCAAATTAATAAATTACTCTGAAATTTGAGGTGCTCATTTTGATTCTGGTTGAACTGTGCTAACTGCACAGGCCCTGTGAAGCGTGTTCTGGGAGCTCTGCTCCCCAGCTGGGGCAGGGAGGACATGGGGGCACTGCCAGGGTGGCTGCTGGCACCCATCTGCCCCAGGGAGCTGGGAGGGTGGGCTCTGGTGAGCTGGGACACCCTGGGAATGGCACACCCTGGGAGAAGGATGTGTCCAAGAGGAGCTTCATGGATTCACTAAGGATTCACTTGACTACTTTTTTGTTTTGGTTTGTTTTTTTTTTTTCCTCCAACTGTTCTGGGCAAGCAGCCAGAAAGGAATCCCAATGAGCAATTCATGAGCTAACAAGAACTAAAATGATTTTGTTATAATGGTGTATTTCTGACTTTCCTCTGTCCTCCTCTAATAGGAGATTTTTACAACTTGGGTGACAAAAAAAACCCAAACTATAAAACCCACCCAGGAGGTTCCTGGGTCTCGTGGAGGCTGCAGCCCACCCCATTAGAAAGCCTTGGAAAGCAATGCTGGATTTCCATCCTGGATGTGTAGCTCCAGCCCAGAAGCCGTTGGGGTTGGGTGAGGAGAGTCCTCTCCCTGCTGGCATTCCTGGGCTCCTGGGGCTCTTGTCCTGTGCCTGCATCCTGCCAGCTGTGGGAGTGAGTCTGGAAAAACCCTAAACCTCCTTTGCCCTGGTAGTGAAGATAATCAATACTTGTCAACCCCTATAAAAGCATTTGCATGCTTTAAGTATTTATGATGTGTTGGTAAGAAATTCCAGGTGCAGAAGAGCTTGGTTGGTGTCAGAGTGGACACATGTTTTCTGCCAGCCAGCATTACTTGAAGGTGGCTCTTCTTGTTGATTTTTGAAACGTAGTTTCAGCTCTTGTATTATTCTGAAAAGTTTAAAGTTCAAAACAGTGTTTGAAAATGAAAACAATTTTTAAAAGCCCACATACATTTCATTTGATGTGCTTGCTCTTCATGGATGGATTGAGTATAGACAGGTGTCTATACTATATACTCTGTACTCTATTGAGTATATAGACAGGTGCCATTGCTGTGGCAGTTTTAATAATAATAGATGTGGTGTATTGATGAGAGTAGTGGAGAAGTTGTAGTCAAAGTCAGAATTTAATTTATCAGGTTGAGATTTGTTGCTGAAATTAGAACTGATGTTTATATTGAATACCTGGTCTGGGATTCAATTCCAGACCAATTCCAATTTCTAGTAATTTCAGATTCCAATTTCTAGTATATTTGAATAGATATGTTTGTAGATGTAATCCGTCTTCCGTTTGGAAGAGTGTAAAATTAATAAACTCCCAGTTAAAAATGTGATGTCTGTCTTAAAATACCTCCCGAAAAGTAGCTGGAGATACCCGACTGATTTTTTTTAACCTGATTATTTATGAGGATCCTGAAAAGTTTACTTGGAGTTTCCACCACCTGTCTTAGTCCCCTTGCGTTGTTCCTCCACTTCGTGCTCCATGTAGCAGGAGGAGCAGGAAGGTTCCTGGTGCTGCTCCCCAGCCCTGCTGTTCCCTTCCTGGGGATGCAGGCTGCCTGTGGCTCAGCTGGCACGCGGGTGCTGCCCTCTGCCAGGCTCCCACCTGGGCCTCCTTCCCATTTCTCCTGGCTCAGCGATGCTTTCAAGCCCCGCTGCTGGTCTGGAGCTTGCCCAGCCAGGGCTCTGTGCTGCCTGCAGCAGCCCCGGCTGCTCTCCTGGCGGGCGAGGTGCTGCCCGTGGCACCCCGTGCTGCCCAGCTCTGTGCCCGGTCCTTCCCGGCCGCGCTGCCCTCGCCAGCCTGTGTGCGGCTGCACGCCCGCGCTCAGATTCTTGTTGCCTGGTCACTCTTCCAGCCCTGAGCCGGCTGTGCTGGGGACGCAGGGACACCGAGCAGTGCTCAGGAAGTGGTGTGCAGGCTTCCCTTGCCCTCCTGCTGCCAGTTTGCTGGGCAGGTGTTGAGGACCCTTTGGAATATCTTTGGTTTAAGGTATTCACATTTGGACATGGGGTGGCCTGGCCAGGTGATGGATGGCATGTACACGTTAGTGGCAGGAACCTGTGAAGGTGGAACGCCACCTTTCCTTGTGGAGCGACTTTTGGATTTGCGCCACATTTGTACCTAAATGTCAGAGAGACTTCTGTGTGTTTTTGACAGGAGGCCCTTGGCTCTGGCAGCTTCCTGGCCTTTTGGCCTCGCAGTGGGTTTGTTTGTTCAGGCTTTTCCTGGGTAAGCAATCTGGCTGCTCTGGGTTGTCTCTTTTGGAGTTAGCTCTTTTTTGAACATTGATTGGATTTAGTTTGTTTTACATAAAGGGTGGGTGCGGTGTTGAGTTCGTCCTGAGATTTGGAATCTGTATCTCATCTAATTAAAACCAGCATGAAATAGCATCAAGTGTTACATTCAAAAAGCTGGCTCAGGTGTTTTGGACTATCTTACTCTTCTGTGTTTTATTGCATATTCTCTGGAAGGACAACAGAATCCATAAAGAACGCCAATTGAAAGCAAACTTTTGCCAGTTTTTAAAGTTGAGGTTGGAATTGTTTCTTAAAGCACTGCTTCCTCTGTTCAAATTCCTGTGTTGATTCAGGGAAAAAGTTGCCATCGTTTCTACCAGGGTAATCCCAAACAGGACAGATGGGGGATTGGACTCCTCGTGCTGGTCCAAAACAAACTGGGGGGTACCAAATTCTACTTGTCTGAAAGTCTTCACTGTTTATTCGTATCTCTTGTGACTGGTGAAGTTAGGAAAAAGCATTTTTCTGGGAAGTACCTAAGCAAAAATATTTGGATGCTACATTTTAAAAAAGTAGCAAACGGATTTGCATTTGCACTCACTTTCCTGCAATTTCTGTTTCCTCCATGCAAATGGGGCCATTTTTAGAGGAGCTTGTGCAGCTGTCTGATTCTCTGGGAGTTCAAACAGTCGAAACTCGTAGCAGTTCCTTAACTTTGGCATTAACTCCTTGAAGTGAGAATGCAAGCAGCATGTTGAGCTTTTCCAGTAGTGTTTTGCCAAGCAGGGTAGTGTTCAGTGTGGAGCTGGGTTTATATTATGTATTAGTTCTAATAAAGTCTTTGATAGTACCTGAACAGCACTGTTTTGGTTTTGATTACAAAAAGGAAGGACTAAAATACCTTTTTGTGTGGTATGGTAACTTTTTTTGGTGGTTCCTTTTCTTGGTTTCTGTGAGTATTTCTATTTTCCACAGAATAAAGTATAAGCTTAAGGTGTACTTTTTTGGTGATAACATGCTGTTCCTGTATCACTAGAAGGAAACTCTTGGTTACTTTTTCCCCCTAAGGGGCCAAGAGGTAGATTGGCCTGAAGTCTGCAGTTCAGTGTGGAGCCCTCACATTCAGTGCACACACCAAAAGCAGTGGGGAAGGGAAGGGAGATCATGGGAACCTCCTGTGCTTCACTTTTTCAGGAAAAGATGCAAAAGGAGGAATGTTTATTTTGTATGGTGCATGTCAGAGAGCTCATTACAGAGTTTCAGACATAGTATTCAGACACTTCTGGTGTTGAGGCGTGCAGCTTTCCTCTTTCTGAATAAATATCAGCTGAAGGTACAAGCTGTGCTCTTTAAGCTTCTGTGTAGGTTTTATTACAAGAGAATTGTGAAGCAGAAGAATTGAGTAAGTACCTGCAAGTTTGACTACAAAATTGTCTAGAAGGAAAACACAATGATTTTTCATTTTTGTTTATAACTGTAGAAAATATGAAGCCACCATTATTTTCCTATTCATTGCATTTATGTTCTTTTAGGATGCAGCAGGTTTATGTAATGGCTAAATATTTGACTATTCCAAATGATGAGTTCAGTGTGTTTGATCCTGAAAGGCTCTGTGTGTAATCACAAGCACTGAGCTGAGGTGCATCTGTGATAATCTCATCTAAATCAGTACCCTAGAGCTTGAAAACCCTTCCTTCTTAGTTTTTTCTTTCGTGATCATTTCTTAAGTTCCTCTGCAATGAGAAATTTCATGTCTACTTAGGAAAAACAATCACTAATTTACTTATATGTTGCATTTAAATTAACCAACTCTCTTATTCCATCTACATTTATGTGCAATCAAGGAAACCAATTTAATCATGCTCTCCACTGTAAGACACCATAACTTGTAAAACAAGGAGAAAATTACTTTCAGCTATGCTTGTGACATCAGACATCCTAGAAAATTATGGTTTTAATGAGTTTCTTGCATTTTGACACATTCAGTGTGAATATTGGGAGAAGCAGTTAGGGAGTTAAATAGTCATCTTGGAGTACTTTAAGGACGCTGAAATGCGTATGGGAGTTTCCTTGAGTTTTAGGTTTTAAAAAGTGCCAACATGAAAGAATATTTGCTCTAGATCTCTGAAGCAGATCCATCTGCAGCAATGATTTCCTGAAAAACTTGTGTCCTGTTTTAGTGAGACTACCAGCTCTGGATGTTTTGTCCTGCTGTATCTTGCCTTCTTTATCTGTGGGATGCTTGTATCCTACATATGTGCCAAAATGGGAATGAATGAATGAATGAATGAATATTGTGTGTGTTCAGACAGATGGAAATAGGAAATTTTGACTGAAAAGAAAATCTTTCTTCCCCAGCCATTCTGACAATATTACTACAGAGTCATCGCTCAAATATAATAGCTAAAGGAACATTTTGTTGTTAAATGAAAGGGTTCCTGGATTATTCTTCCGAGTGCCTTTGACATTGCAATTGCTGCAGTAAGGAAAAGGATGTCCTTGTTTGATAGAATCAAGTGGGGTGTGTGTAGGAGACTGAGAGAGTGGCCTGAAGTGTGACTGGAGCTCGGACTGGGCAAACTGATGGGAGGAGTTGTATCCTTCTGGTATTTCTTGACACTGTTTGAGTGTCTGGTGTTGAGCACCTCGTGCTCCGTCTCGTCCCTGTCCCACTGCTCAGGCTCTGTTCCCCTTCCTGCAGATGCCCTCTTGGCTCTCCAGCTGCACCAGGGTTGCCAGTAGGAGCAGGGCAGTACAGAAGTTGTGTTTCCTCCCTACTTTGATGTGAGCTGAGAGTGTTATTTGCAGCAGTCAGATTTTTAGGCAGTTGTGCCTCGTCTACCACCTTGTGTATGAGAGGTGCTGCCTGCCCAGCACACTGCAGTGGGACGTGAATGTTGTATTTCTCAGCTAATCTCAGGTAGGATTAGGCAGATTTGTCTGTTGTACTAAATAAAAAACTAGGGACCTGTATCTGTTCACTTAGTGAACTATTAAAATAAATGGGAGAGTTCTGCAATAAATTATGGTGCTTGAAAAAAAAATTTAATTGATGTAATTTTAAAATTATTTTAAAAGGATGAGATTAGAAAATGTGATTAAGTCCCCTTGAGCTCTGCAGTAATAACCTTTCACTGTTCTTAACTGTGCAAGACTTGCACTGGGGATTAACCAGACTCTTCAGTTTGACAGCCTACAATGAAAGAATTAACAAGAAAATATCCAACAGTGTTGAGTTTAGCAACAGGACGACACTGGCTTCTAAGAGCCTTTTAAACTCAGTGCAGATCTCCCCCTTTGCATCTTGGGTGTTGCTGACAGTGTGTGCCCAGAAATGTGAACGGGACACTGCAGGAGTTAAATTTTCAAAGCTTCTCATTGTTCTCTGATGTATAACTTTTTTTTTTTTTTCCCCTTCACAGGAAATGACCTAGAGGCCTTACAAATACATTTGTGCATTTTTGTTCTGAGTCTGCAATTGAAGGCAAACGCAGTCTGGAAGCACCACTTCTTAAAGTTACAACGGAAACAACTACCTCAACAAACAGGGAAAGGGGAAGAAGGCTTGCAATAACAAACTCTAGTTTTTAATAGCTTATACTTGCAAAGTCTTCTGTAAACAGTCCAGATTTTTTTTCCCCCCTCCAATATTAAGAAGAGACACTACAAGTAAACTGAGTTGGCAGACTGGATCTGTCAAGACATTTGAAGATATTTGATCTGCTGACATAAGGATTTGCTTTTTCAAGGAAAGAGCCTCTGCACTGCTTTTATAATCGCTGTTGATCGGTGGTTTGCTCCACTTTTGCTGATACTACTAATGGGAGAACTGTATTAAGGTATTGCTTCTAAAACTATTACTTGCATTGACAAAATTAACTTTTGTAGATGCAACAGCAAGGGACAATGTTGTGCTCGTGAAGAACTTGTAGGCGATCGCTTCTCTGCTCCAGTTGGCTTTTCTGCCTGCGGAGGGGATACCACACAAGGGACAGAGCATTACTGAGATACTTGGGCTTGCTTTTTGAGTACAGTTTATAACTGCAGCAGGGCTGCACCCAACATTGAAAACACGGAGTCAGCAAATCTGCTGCCGTTCCCACTGCTGATACAGATTATACAGACGCTTGCCTTTCTGAAATGCCTTTTGTGAAACCTATGTACACAGTCCTGCACTGTTACTGTACATAGATACCCGAGGAAGGAATTTGACGAGTGATTGTTAATTCAAGAACTCTCTGGACGAGCAGTCACTTATGTATTGCTGCAGTGCACAAGAAAGCAAAATGGACTACAAGCGGCGCTTTTTGCTTGGCGGGTCCAAGCAGAAAGTGCAGCAACACCAGCAGTACCAAATGCCCGAGCTGGGCAGGACCCTGAGCGCCCCGCTGGCCTCCCCCAGCACCCCCCTGGTGTCCCCGGCTGCTGCGGGCGGCTGCTCCCACCCCGCCTCCCACACGACTCCCATCGCAGACATCCAGCAGGGAATCTCCAAATACCTGGATGCACTCAACGTGTTCTGCCGTACGAGCACTTTCCTCACAGAGCTTTTCAGCAGCGTGTTCAGGAACTCGCACTACTCTAAGGCAGCTATGCAACTGAAAGACGTGCAGGAACATGTCATGGAAGCGGCCAGTCGACTCACAGCAGCAATAAAACCAGAAATAGCAAAAATGCTGATGGAGCTGAGTGCAGGAGCTGCAAACTTCAAAGATCAAAAAGAGTTCAGCCTACAAGACATTGAGGTAGGTTACCTTGGAGGATACTGTTTTGCACATGAATTTTTATCGTGCCTCCTTAACTGGATTTCTCTTCAAAATCCCTTCTACACCAAAAGTTTTCTCCAGCTTGCCGTGTATTTGTGGGTAATGCTGGTGGGAAAAGAAACTCTTCATTTCTGAGTATGTGAGAAAGTACTAAGTCACTTGCGAGATCTGACTTCCATCTCTGTTAAATTGGGTATTTAAAGGTATTTCTGTAGAAGAACAAACCAGACAAAAGTTTTAAACCATTTTCTGGTTTATGTTAGCTAATGTTTCTAAAAATGTTATGCCATCATATTCTGAATCAGCCTACACTTTCCTTGGTATTATCCATTCTGAGAGGAAGCCTGAGCACATGGGAGCAGCATATTGTCATCAGTGTTTCAGTTAAACTACATATTCGTTGACTAAAGAGTGATTTATATTTATTTTGTCTTTTTGAACTGTTGTGAGAGGAAAATAACACACTGTGTGAGAGATTAGTGCTGTAAAAATTTGTAATGACTTTGCTACACATGCTGGCAGTGAGCACCCAAGAATCAGGATTCAGAGAGGATCCTCCCAGCTTCCCACTGTGCCTGCCTGGGAAGGTCTGGGTGTTTCTCCTCTAGTAAATGTGTTGCCTAGCAGGCAGTGCCAAGTGATAGTCACAGATAAATCCCTGGAGTTTCAAGTAGCTCCTTGTGTTTTGACATATTTCTTCACTTTGCAGCAATCTGCAGAATTATTCCTTCAGAGCTATATCCTGAATGGAAAACCTACTTCAAGTTCTCTTGGTTTTGATTCAGATTTCAAGGTAGCTTTGTAACAGTGAATGTTTGTGCCTGTCAGGCATTATCTGCTTTCTCTAGCTGCACCACTTCCAGATGGAGTCGTTCGGGAGGGTGCAATTTGTCAGTCAGTTCTCCCTGCAGTTGTGTACTGCAGTTCTCAGTGTTGTATACTTGGTGTAGTATGAAGTAAGATGGGCTGTGTATTTGCCATAAATGTCTTCTATAGGTTGGTATTTTTAAAGACAATCCAATAACATTACTCCTTAAAGCTATAGCAATTTATATACAAAGGAGTGAGTTTATGTAATTAACTGATCTTTATAATAGATGTGCTGAAAGACTTTCTGAATTAAAAAAAGCAAAAACATATGAAGCACTAGATGTCTTCTAGGGATTTTTTTGGCCTTGGAAATGCTGTCCTTCCGAGCGCTGGAGCCATCAGCAGAGCTGCTTTTGCCAGGGCAGGCAGAGTGGGTGCTGGCTCTGCCCTGCGCTGTGCAGGGAGGGTTTGCTCAGCAGGGAGCTGAGGAGCAGAGCAAAGCAGTGTTTGTGTCAGGTGGGTGCACACCCTGCCAGCTTAAAGGCAGAGAAACTTGCTTTGGTCCCGGCTTTACCTGGCCAGGCCTAAGCCTTGTTCTGGGCTCAGTGTGCACCTGCAGTGCTCCCTCCCCTGCCCAGCAGCTCCGTGGTGGGAGCAAGTGTGGCAGCAGAGCAGCTGCTCCTGGGCTTTCCTGCCTGCACATCTTGGGCTGTCCCAGCACTACTCATCAGATTTTTCCGCTATCTTTTCTTAATTAAAACTGCATCTTGCACGTGGCTTTGAAAAAAGGCAATATGTGAGATTTATGGGCACTTTGGTATAATGAGACAAGGGTTGTGCTCTGCTTTGGCTGAAGCAGCAGCAGAATGTAGGGATTTGCCAGAGACTCCCTTGGTTGCTCTGTGGGTCACTCGGGACTGTGGATGAGTGAATTCTGCAGGCACAGGGGTTGGGTGGTTGTGCCCAGGGAGCAGCAGCTGCTCACTCTTGAAATGGACCTTGGCAGAGGCCATACAGGAATGTATTTGTTTGTAGGTGACTTGAAAGCACAGGATATAAGTATGCTGGGAGACCTGCTGAACCAAAAATAATCTTGGACAAATGAGTTTTGCAGTTGGGATGGAATTCAGAGGGGAAAGATGAATGTTGCAATATTTAAATAGACTTTTTCAGCCTCAGGAGTGGAGCCCACTGGGCAGCAGTTCTGGAGAACAGTCCTAGGGCTCATGGGAGTCGTATGTTGGGGAAGAGTCAGTGCTGTGCAGTTGGAAATAATAAATCAGTGCTGCTTTGCTGTGCAAAGAGACATTTGCCATGTATTTAACACACCCCTAACCTGCAAGAGCCATGAACTGAGCACTGAACTCTTCACTGGTTGTTATGGCCCTGAACACAGCAGTGCACGTGCACAGCACTGCTGGTGCGCTTGGAGAAGCAGGGAGCTGAAGGAGTGGAGCAAGAGTCAGACATCCAGGAAATAGGACCTAGAGGACAAATTAAAAAGATGGACTCTGCAGAAGAGGAGGCTGAGAAGGAAAATCAGAATTGCTTAGGTATGTGAGAAGTTGCCAGAACATGTCAGTGTCTGTTCTTCATGTCCGTGTAAGGTGGAGCAAGGAACTTAAATTTCAGAAGGAAAGATTTACATTAGATGCTGTGGAAATCCTTTGTAATGTTAGTGGAGCACTGATGTGGATTGCTACAAAGGTAGGGAGCAGAGCTGACAGAACAGGTTAAACCTGCCTCTGGCAAAACTGACCTAGGTGAAATTTCTCCTTGCTAGGGACAGAAGGGTGGCCTGTGAGATCCTCTCCCACCGTGCTTTTCTGGGATTTGAGGACTGAGCTGTTGATGCTGAAATTTCAATTTAAAAAGTGGTTTGCCTTTTTCCCCCGGTGGATAGAGACGTTAACATTTCGTAAAACTGCCAGCAGGATTAAAAAACTCACAATGTAAGCAGAAAAACATAAAGGGCTTGCCTGACTTCATCAGAATTTACTGAGCAGGGAGGTGATGGGAGAAGAGTGTGAGGCAGTGGAATTGTTCCCCTGGAAAATACCGGGAGGGGAGTGCAGGTGTATCTGAAGTTGCTTTGTCAGCTTCTCTAGTGGGTGACTGAAAGAACTCAGAGCTGGGAGGTGCTGAAACACCCAAGGGACAGCTCAGCAGGAGCCTCAGAATGGCTCTGCCGGGCTCTTACTTGAGGGGGGTGCAGGCTGGTGGCACAGGAGCAGGGGGAGGTGAGCAGGGTGCAGTGAGGCAGAACCCCAAATTCATGAGAGGGACATGAGAATGAGGCTATGTGTGAGCCCAGCTAAGGAAAAGGCAGTTTTCCTAAACCTGGCTTAACACAGGCTGCAGTTTTTAGGAGGAATGAGAAGTCCAAGCAGAGCAGGTTTGGCTTTAGGAATCAAGCAGAGAGCTGTGGCTTTTCTGGGGTGCCACAAGTCTTCATCTGCTGTAGTGGGCTCTGCCCCCAGGGAGGGCAATAGCAAGAGAACTTAAGTTTTGGTGAACAAAACCGACTTGAATTTGGACTGGAAACTGTTGTGCACCCTGGACTATAGCACTACAGGATGAGGTTTTTAATTTATTTATTGTTACTTAGAACAAAGCTTGCTAGTTGAGAACTGTCTGCCAGGCTGTGTAAGAAGGTGACTTCCCTTGATCAAAGTGTGGTGACAGATGGAGCTTCCCAAGGTTTCCTAATTTCAGAAATGCAAATGCTGGTGGTTTTTTTTTCTTCTTTTTCTTTTCCCCTTTCAAACACCTTTGAATTCTTGGGTATTCTGTGCCTTTATGGGTGAGGAACAGCTTGGAAATCAGGGTAAATGAGAGGGTGTTTTCCATATCTGTTTGTCAGCTGGGGGAAAGCAGTAACTCTCCACTTCTGTTAATGAAAACATTAAAGCAAATCCATAGGGAGGAGTAAAACTGGTAAAAGTATGTTTCCCCATCTCTTGTGAAGCTTTGCAGAAGCCTCAGTACTGCAAAACATAAAGAATTACTTTTGGGTGCACAGGACTTGTCTTAGAAGTGGTAGTAATGAGAGGAATGTCCACATTGCCTTCCTGTACAAAAGGGAAGCACGGATGGGCACCAGGTATATCCTTGGGTGCTCTGTTTTGTATTCAATGCAGATAATTTTTGGCTTTTATGTGTATAAAATAGCCTAAGATTTTTTGAACAAGAATCTTGTGAGACAAAAATGTCTGAGTAAATATTTAATGTCGGCTTTCCTTAGCACACATTGTAAAGCAAAATTTAACTATTTTAAAAATTATTCTTTCCTGGGATTTTCAGGGATTGGCTCCAGACTTTTCTGTGTTGAGGAGCTGTTAGTAGCAAAAGAAAAAAATTTTGTCTTTCATTTTAATTGCTGCTTTTTATTTTGAAAATGCTTCATACTTAATTTTCTGCTAAATGATAGTGACCACTTCAGTAGCTGTCAAGATCAGATTATCATGAGTGCCTTTTAGGGTCGCTGCTGGAAGAAATGAGTCTGTTGGTTTTCCCAAGTCTTGCAGCTTCTTCTGGAATCTAGTTCAGCCTGCAGGTGATTCCAACCCATGGGCAGGACTGAGCCTTCCCTCGGAGGTGCTCTGTTCACGAGATCACTCTTTGGAACTGCTGGGTAGCAAAAATGAATAATATTCTGTTCACTTCTGATCATGTTCAGGAAGGTTGTTGGCTCATAATGGGGCACACCAGTTCAGTGGCAGCCAGGCTGTGCCACCAAGGACACTTAAGGGAAACCACTGAATAATTCTGTTGGGGTGTTTGACTTTTTGAGCCTTCCGCTTGTTTAAGGAAATTGCCAAAAAAATAAAGGGAATAAAAGAAGAAATTTTTTACTGCATGGGAGAACTGCAAACCAGTGTTTGTATCAAGTGTGGGAGATTGACACCTGCTATTTGCTGCTTTATTACTGGTAGTGTTCTCTTTAAGGAATCTGTTGCACAAGATTTTCTTGCCAGGCAGTTTGTATGGCATCCCTGTTTGCAGTGAAAGCTGGCAGTTTTGTGTACACTTTATCCAGGGCCATTTTCCCAAGCTGACCATGTGCCCCATTAGAAGGATAAAGTGGAACAGAGCAACATAACACCTCATCTCACCTGGTGCTCCCATTGGTAGGGAACCAAAAGTCCCATTGCTTCCAACTGCCTGAGCAGGAGAAGAGAGATTCCTTCAGGTAAGGCTCTGCTGAGACAAAAGCTGTCCTGCCTGACACAGGTCAGGGAAGTCAAGGTGGTGGAGCTGTGCTCTGTGGGACAAAAAGTTTGGAAGCTGAAGACCTCATGATGCAGTATAAATGAATCTGAGAAATGAAGGAAACGTCACCACTCCCAAGGAAGTCGCAGTGGTTGACACCTGAGATGATTCCAGTCCAGCTTGGATTCCTGCACAGTTTGCAGGGCTTGTGTTTGTTCTGGTCGGAAGGAGGACAGTCTCACACCTCTGCATGGGAAAGGAGGACACATAAACCTGAAGCAGACCTGGTGGTGTCTGTAGCTGTGGCAAGCTGTGTCCATGCCGATGCTGTTCAGGGATGTGCAGAGGTTCCCTGTCTGCTCTGCACAGGGGTCAGTGCCCAGCCCTGGTGGGGGAGGTTGGATAAGGCAAAGTTGGGGCTCTTTGGCAGAATATCTGACCAAGTGAGCTCTTTAAAGCTTTAAAATGAATTTGGCATCTACCGTCCATCCAAAGGGAATGTTTAACTGTGCAAAACTCCTCCACCACTTTGATAGTGAGGCAGTTTAAACCATCCTTGCCCATTTTGGAGGAAGGCCGAAATGGATTTTTTTCAAACAAAATAAAAGTTCAGTAAAGCAGATGTTACTAGTTATCTTCACTGTTTAACATTGTAAGTTATAAGTAGGAATGTTGTGTGCTGCCACTTAAAACCTAAATAATTTGTTTATTTTGAGCATTATTCCCAGGCTAGGGAAGCTTCAACCTTTGTATCTTAAATATTCTTTGAAATTTAATCAGGTTGAAATTCCTAATGAGTGCTAGTTTCATCTTCCCCTGAGAATTGCATTCTTCCTACACAGAAATAATTCAGATCACCAGTTGCCTCTTCCTGCACTTTTCTTACAAATCTTTCTAATCTCGTACCCAGGAAAGTTGGAGTTTTCTTCATTTTATCATTTGCTGACTGTTTTTTTTAATAAGGCAAGCTCCACTTTCAGAGGTCAGTCAAAGTACCAAAAATGTTTAATTTTATGCCTTGTACAAAGAAGGGAAGTGATTGAACCAGAATGGAATGTCAAAAGGAGTCTGGATGCAGTGGAAAAAAGCATTGCCACCACTGGTTCTTCTGAAGTAGATAGTAAATGCACATAACTGTTGGTGTGACTGGAGAGTCCTGCCAGCAAGATACATTGTGTCTGAATGGTTTTATTCCAGAAGAATGTAGCTGAAAATAAGGCAGATGATTTAATGGCTCCAAGGCAGGATGGCTTTGTACATGATCTGTGTATTTTATGAATTATTCCTAAAATGGAATTCAAGTTGAGTCTTTTTTAATAAATCAAAGTCAAATACACATTTTAAAGGCTTTGTGTGATAAACTCCATAAAAGAAACACTTTGAACAGCTTTTAAATACTTTCTGCAGTGGTGTGGAGAATCCTCCTTTCCCTGCAGCTCTCTAGTTCTACACTTGTCAGCTTTTCCCTGCCCAGGGAGCAGGGTCCTGGGGCAGATGGAGCAGTTCCTGCTGGAGCCCTGGCTCTGCAGGGTGTCCCTGGGTGCTGACACTCAGTTCTTGCCCCTGAGTCCTCTGGCACAGCAGCTCTGCTGCGCTGCTGCTGCCCGAGGTGGCCGAGTGTCCCTGGGCACAGTGAGAGGCATGGGGGTGGCATCTCCTGCTGCCTGGCCTGGCCTGGCCCTCCTGGGAGCCTGGCAGGAGCCATTGCAGTGCAGTGTCCCAGAGGAGCTCTGGACACTGGGCCACTTGGACATTTCAGCTTTGGGCACCGTGTGTGGGGTTATGGGGCCAAAGGCTGCTGCTGCCCACTGCCTGCCCTTTACCACCCTGCCTGGAGGGTGAGCTGCTGGCCAACTCCTACATTTTGTGTTAATGTTTTAAAATTATTCCTGTTTTGTTGTTGCTGTTTTGGGTTTTTATCAGAAATTCAGCCGGGTCTTTGTGCAGGTGTGTTTTGGTGTTGACTTGGTCCTTGTGGTAATATGCTATTCCCATTTTTGTGCTGGTTTTGCCAAGTAATTGAGCAAGCTTTTCACTCCTCAAGTAGTCAGAACTTGAGTATAGAACTAAAAATAATTCAGAATTATTCTGGTGTCCCCTTCATTCATAGAAAGTAATGCTCACATACCCACTTACTATTTTAAGTAGATGGTTAAATATCATATCTTTTGTACAATCTGAAGCATTGTTTTAATAAAGAAAGAGTTTAACACAGTTCCTCACCCCGAACACCAAACAAAAAGGAAGAAGGGAAACTTCCATGAGCTCTTCTGTGTGCTTGAAGCTGGTTTGTTTGTCTCCCACAGGTACTTGGGCGATGTTTCTTGACAGTGATGCAGGTCCACTTCCAGTTCCTGTCCCAGGCTTTGCAGAAAGTCCAGCCAGTGGCACACTCCTGCTTTGCTGAAGCTGTAGCTCAGGAGAGGAAGAACGTTAGTGGCACTGGAGCCTCAAATATAAGCCCCACAAATGAGCTGGAAGATGCAATAAGATCATGGAGAGGAGCAGCAGAGGTATGGAGGTCTTGCTGTAAGCACAGTAGATTTAGTGAAACCTAAAGTCAGCCTGGTTGTCCTAACAAAGGAAGAAAATACCTGCTTTTAAAAACACGCTGCGTTTGGAGGGGGGAATATGGCACAGTTGGTTTCAGACACTAAAATTCATTTTACTGGTGTGATGACTGCACTGTCTTTGCCCTGTGTAAAGTTTTCTTTGTGATAGGGCTGTACATGAGGAGCACACGAGCAGTCCAAACAGATTTTTTTATTGGTAATGAACTACCAGTGTTTAAATAGGGCAGACAGAGGGAATTAAAAACAAAAACCTCAACAAGTCTTTGTGAAAACAGAGCAAAATCTTGATGAAAAATAATCTAGGTAATGTCTGTTTCTCTCAAATTTTGAGCACAAATTCTATTCTATACTTTAAAATCTTTGTGGTAATTTTTAACACTTCTGTCTTCGTGCTGTTAAGCTTGATGTTGCTTGATCCATCCATGCTGGAATGTGACCTGTGTTACTTAAATGTGCCACTCTCTGGGTTTGTGCTTTCACAAACACCTGCCATCTGTGGAATCCTTGCTTTGCCAGCCAAAACCAGTACTTCATAAAGACATTCAGTTTTGTGAGGTTTTCTGCTTTCCTGGCACTGCTGAAGCCTGGAGAGTGATAGATCAGAATGGGTTCAGACACAGAGGGTGTGTTTTCCCCAAATCCAGATGACTTGGAGCATGTGCTTCTGCAGTCTCATTTGGCCCACGTGGGTTGTTGGTCATCCTGACTAGAAATCTTGTCAAGGTCTCCATTTATCACTAACATCTGCAAGGTACAGGAAAGCAAATGAATTACATGGATGCAGAGGGATTATTTGTGATTTTTACATTATTTCACTGGATAAAATAGGGATTTTTGGGAGGGCTTTAGGTGTATTACAGATAATTGTAACAGGTCTAACCCTGGCATAAAAGTACTTCTTTGGCATAAAAGTAGTTAATTTTATGTGTAATATACTTAGCTTCTTAAAACTCCTACAGTTTCTAGAAATGCTCTGCAATTGCTATCAAATTTTTTTAAACTGTGGTTAAAATTAAACTTGGCTTCACAGAATCAAGGGCCTTAGCTTTATTTTTTACCTTTTGAGCAGCCCACTTCACCTATTTCTGTTTTTCAGAAATACAAAACCTGTATTTCAAAGTAGTTGTGTACAAATGTTGTACTAATCAAATCCTGTGTTCAACGTACATGGGAAGGAGAGAGATAAGATACACATTCTCAATAGTTCCAAAATAACAATAGAAGAAACTTCTCAATTTTTGATTGACTGAAATGGCTGATTTGGAGCATTTGTGTAGGGTATCAGGATTGCAAAAGAAAAATATGTGGTTTCTAAATAAATAAAATCTCTCTCTCATAATTAGACTAATATAAATAATTTTCATAGAAGGAGGATTTGTAATACTGAAATCTTTGCCAGTTTTTTCCTTTGGAGTGGAAGGCAATCCACTGTTTTCCTATAAAATCCGCCTCTCTGGCAGGAGAACACTGCTGCTTCAGTGTGAGGTTTAAGGTGATTCTTTGTCACTAGCTCAAAACTGGTTTTGCTCCTTCAGGTTTACTTTGGGAAATGCAGTCATTCTGTCTGTCAGGTGAGCCCCTGTCTGTCCATTGGCTGTGGTACCAGAAGCCCCCAGTTTGGACATCCCTGCTTTAGAGTAAGACTCCTTCCTAGACTGGAAAATAACCCACATCTATTTGCTTTACTCTGCTCAATGATGTAGGATTTTACAGCTAAAAGTAGATATTTGGCTTATTTCTTGTTTTTCAAAATTATACTACAGCAAGCTATTTTCTTGCTGTGCTGAGTTGATTTTAGCATTGTGTGGCACTTCTCAAATTGCACCACAGTAATCGCCCATAACTTTATGAAATGTGTCATCCTGTGAACACAGGAGCGCTTGTAGCCATGATTTAAGATATTTTCTGTTTATGTTGGAGTTACAAGTCTGTCCTCGGGTAACCGCAGCCATGGTGTGGGCTGTGTAACAGGATCCCTGGTCCTGACAGGGAGCTGAAATAGTAACAGCAAACAATGCTGAACCCAAGTGCTTGCCAACACCCATGTGCTGTACAGGTTACATCACAGTTCTGCTTCCAAAGTGGCAGTAGAAGTTGAGTAAGTTATAATAAAATCTCCTCCTGGTCCTTTCCCCCAAGTGCTGCTTCTCATCTCCTGTAGAGGATTTTAAAGTCTGGGGGCTTTTTTGTTCTTTTCTGAAATTTAATTAAGCCTGACCTGGTTTAATGCTGACCCTCCTCACCCTGGATTTTTATTTTTCATTACAGGCCACATCTCGACTGCGAGAAAGAGGCTGTGATGGATGTTTGGCAGGAATTGAAGTTCAGCAGCTTTTCTGCTCACAGAGTGTGGCCATCCCTGAACATCAGCTCAAAGAGCTAAACATGAAAATTGACAGCGCTTTGCAGGTGGTTTTTCAAGTCTGCTGCTTTGATGTGCATGTAGTACATACAGTCAGTGGGTCAAGGAGTGAAGTAGGGAAGGAGTGTGTTCCTGCAGAATTGTGTACCACAGACAGCTCAGAGGTATTTGGGAATTACAGCTTTGGAGTCTGACATGATAAATGCGTGTATGCCATAGGACTGAGTGGGGTAAATCCTTGTACCCATCCCTGGCTGTACCCAGACACAGTGACTGTGTGCTTGCTTCCTTGCTGATACACCTGTGCTATCTCAACTTTCTGTTTAATGTCAGGCTTACAAAGTGGCTCTGGAGAGCTTGGGTCATTGTGAATATGCAATGAAGGCTGGCTTCCACTTGAACCCAAAAGCAATTGAAGCAAGTCTTCAGGTAGGATCTGATTAACCTGCTCTCTTTCATCCCTCCTCACCTTGAAAAGGGTACTTAAAATACACAAACATTTGGACCCATGTTAGGATTTTCTAATGTCTTCATTTCTTCTGTTTGATCTGCCCTGCAGGGCTGTTGCAGTGAAGCTGAAGCTCAGCAAACAGGAAGGAGGCAGACTCCACCTCAGCCCATCCAGTGTGAGCTGCCCACTGTCCCTGTCCAGATTGGATCCCATTTTCTGAAAGGAATCTCCTTCAATGAGTCTGCAGCAGAAAACCTGAAGCTGAAGACGGTAATGACTCCAAATTAACCACAGAAATAAAGATGGGGGAGAAAGAGTAGAGTTCATTAAAATGTAGAGAGCAACAGTAATAGAAGTTCCATGCCAAACCTGTGTTTAAAAGTGCTTTTTTTCAGCCTGGCTTCCTGTGGAAACAGGATGTTGATAACATTGTGGGGTTACACCTGTTTGTGATAACATTTTGACCACCTGAGCAATTTTGGTCAAATACGAGAGAAGCACAGGCATAACAGGCATAGAGATCTAGGATGCAATGAAGCATCTGTGAACTTTTTGAAAAGAGATGTGTTAGCTGTGAAGAAGTACAGAGGAAAGTGAGCCCTTACAGATTCCCCAGCCAGTGGTGCATGTCAGAGCCTTCATCTTCTTAGGCGCACAGATAAATCAGCCCAGCTTGGTAGTGAGGGAGGTGCTTGAAAAAAATACTTTGTAACAGAGCTCCTTCTGATGTCATCTTACAAACTGGAATCAGTATTTTAAAAAGAAGCTTAAATTATGGAGAAGTTAATTGTATTTTCAGTATAAACAAATGGAAAATATGTCCATTCAGAAGTAATTTGGGCATTTTTAATCAGCACTTTCACTTTTTTTTTAGATAAACCCAGTTCCTTGCTCCTGAAAGAGTTGAAATAATAAGTTGCTCAAAATGCTGCTTTTCTGTTGTCTTTGAAGTGCTTTTTGTAGTTTTGATTAAACTGCAAAGAATATAAGCAGAATATATTGCAAGAATATAAGCAGAAATACTGTTTATGATTTTGGAGCAGTATTGTGTTCCAAACAGCAGAGACAATCTTCCATATTTTTGTTCTGGAATGGAACTCTCCCAGTTATATAAGACTGTTGAGAGGTTGCAGACATTATGGCAGTTTGAAAAGCATGTAGAACAATGAGAAATCCATCTGGAAGCATTGCTGGTACCGTTTGTGAATCGTGTGTTGGGTAGGACAGAGTGTTTATTCTTTTTGCAGCACACAATGCTGCAGTTGATCAAGGAAGCTGGATGCCACAATGGACTCACCCCCCGGGACGACTCTCCCGTGACTGAAGTGCTGAACCAGGTCTGCCCTTCCACGTGGAGAGGAGCCTGCAAAACTGCTGTGCAGCTGTTGTTCGGCCAGGCCGGACTGGTAGGTGGCTACCAATGGTCTCTGGAAAACAAAGGTTATGTGAACACCCTGAAGAGAAGCTAGGTGTTTTGGAGTTTAGAAATTAATTTGCAGTGTCTTACTCTGTGTTGCTCTGTTGTTAGTGCTGCAGTTAACTTGATTTGTGAGCAAAGTGTGTCCTTGTACAGTGGGGTCTGTAGGTGGTGTCTGTAGTTGACAGGAACAGAAGAATGCACCAGGTGCTTCCTGGTCTCCATTTCAAGTGAGAACACAAGAAATGAAACTTCTGCTTCCTAGAGAAATAGAAATGCTTTCAAATCTATAGATGACCACGTTTAAAAAAAAACCAACTAAACAGACCCAAACACACATCTATCCCCTCTCCAACTGGCTTCAAAACCTGCCATTTTTTCACTTCCTCTCTGCTTTGACTGGAAGCTGAGTTTCCTGCCCAGCACAAACCAGCAAGTCTCTGCACCAGGTAATGCTACCTGACATCTCCAGCAGAGCACAGAAGAGTTAAATGCCTTCTGCAGACATTGTGTTCTCGAGGGGAAGAAAACCAGTGGAATTTACAGTGTCTAAGCAGCTGATAAAAATAGATGCTTGGAACATACTCTGATAAGAAAATGCATTTGTGCTCCCATGACTAATTACTGCAATCTCTGCACCTAGTGAAGTGTTCGTGCATGACATGTGGGTTTTTTGGACTACTGTGAGTAGGGGAAAAGGCTGCACCTTCAACTAGGAAGGAAATGCAAGGATAAAGGTACACTGTAGCCTATGATAGTTTTCTCAAGTATTCTTTGAATTGTCTTTAACCTACAGTGAGTTAAATGCTTCTTGCTGGTTCATTGCTGATTCCTTGTTCAAGGTGATGGGCACCATGAGGGCTTTGTAATTAATTTGTGATTAAAGGATCCAAATAGCTGCATATTTTAAAGTCTGTTTTTTAGACAAATCACACAGCTGGTTAGGTGACCTAGACCTTCCATCCTAGCAAATTAAACCATGTGCTTTTGGCTCATGGATTATCATGGATATCATTATCCAGTAATGTTGAATGATAAATTGGAAATGATGAATTTGCCAGATATTTCTATTTTAGGATCTCTTTGATACTAGATATCAGATCTTAGATAGTCTCTTAATAGTAATACCTGTTAGAGAAGTAGGTTGAAATTATGCTGGAATTCTGACTATTCATATAATGGCAGCCTAAAATCAAAGGTGCAGACCATCACTGTCAGGACAGCAGTGCCCCTGCTGTCAGTCCTTACTTCACAGTAGGATTTATCAAATTTCTACTTAGGTGTTTTGAAAGAAAACATGTATTAAATACTAATGAATAGAAGGAGGTTTGGAAAAAGGGTAGTGTTGAATGGGATTGTGTCTTCAGCTGCCACAGTTGGTGGTAGGATGCTGGGAGTCAGCAGTGAGGTACAGGAAATGAGGCCAAGGAGGAAGGAGTTTCTCAGCAGCCCTTTGGGAGTGTGCTGCAGTCCAGGAGCAGCTCGTGGCTCCTGAGTGTCTGGATGGAGAGTGCCTGGGAGGATGCTGCACCTTCCTCCGTTTCCTTTCCAGGGGGTTTCAGTGTTGTGCACACCCAAGTCCTGCCCTGAGGGGTTTGAGGAGTGGCGTGAGGCACATTTGGAGTCAGGAATCTGGAAATCTGGTGTCCCCCAGTCTAGACAGAACGAGTTAGACCTGCTGCTAATTGAAGCACTGACATTCTTCAGGTTTGTCATCACTTTTGGAGAGTGTCACCATAAAACTTGCTTACACGTTCTCCCAAATGACAGTGCTGAGCTATGGAGTTTCACTTGTGTTGAATCCTGAATGTCTCCAAAGATTTTTGTATGAACATCAGGTTCTGAAAGTAGCAGGCTTCTCTCTTCAAAGACACATAATGAGCTGTGCACGTGACAGAAGACCTGCAAGCCTGCTCTCCTTCATTCTCACTTTGATTTGTTACAGTTTAGAAGGGGGTGAGGGTTGAGGTTTTTCTTTATAAAATATGTGCCATCTTTTTTTTTACAACATCCAATTATGCTTGTATGTAGCTTCATGCAGTGACAAGAAATTGTAATTTGGGTCTTTAAAGAGTTCTTTGGGTGGAAGGGAGAGAGGAAGCACCTGTAAAACAAGAACAATGGATGTCTGAGGTACAGGAAGCTGTTCTCTAAGCACCACCAGGCGGGGAGGGAGGATGTGTTTATTTGAGGTTTATTTTATGAAGAGGGCAGATAAATGAGTCATGGCACAGTATTGTGTAGGCTTTGGTGTGCGGCTTTTAGGTACTGGGCTCTCTGCATTCATTCACAATTGTGTGGATCTGTATCTTAAATGCCCAATTAGAAAAAACATTACTTGGCAGTCTCACTGCTTTTAACCTATCTTGTGCCCTTGTGCCTTTTAAGAAGTGACTCATTAAGTGTGGAAAGCACAATGAGTGGTGACTTAGTTTGCTTGGTTATTTTGGGCTGTAGTTTCTTAGCATAAATAATTTGAAGTGCTGATTTTCAGTTCTTACCTTAGCACGTATATAATAAGAATTGCATTCTGAGATTTGGGTCAGCTGATGAAATCTGTATGTTTGAATAAAAATGATATACATTCAAATAGCTGAATTCAGAGGATGAGCAGAAATAAAACTTCCAATTGGCCTCATGCAAAGAGGTTAACAGATAATTCTTTTTTTTGTGCTAGTAGGCATAGCAAACACCAGCATGCATTGCAGAAACACTAAATCCCCTAATAAAGTTTAAATCCCAGCTGACTCTGACAGATGTTGAGAAATTTAAAGCTTTTTGCAAAGGGAAGAAACAAAGGTTTGTCCTGGGGGAGGAACACCCCAGCAAAGCCTGGACCATGGGCACCAACCATGCACCACAACCAGAACCTGACACAGGCCTGCACAAATCAGTTTCACCTGACTTCAGGTCTGAGGTGCAAACTGTATTTTTCCTGGGAGTTGAAAACAATCTCTCCTGAGTTCATTTCTCCTTATCACAGTTATGAGGAGTTACCTGTTAACAGTTAGTAACTGCTATCAGAGTTATAAATTACCCCTGCAATAGGGCTGAATTGCAGATTGCCAAATTAAATAAAATTAAAATATACAAATACCAAGGAAAGACTACTGGAATTGTCCTGTTACAAAATGAGAGGTATTTTCAGGGGTGGATGATGGTGCGGCCTTTTGTCACCATGCTTAGACATGTTTAAAATTGAATAAACCTGGGCAAATGCTTAGAGTCAACTGAAGGAAAAAGAAGGCCTTATGCTATTATATTTGGAAGGTGGGAAATAATTATGTTCAAGTGTTATTTGATGGTTCTCTTAAAGTGAGAGAGAAGAAACTCAGCATTATATTTCACAATTTTTCATACCCAGTAACAGACAACCAGTTAGAAGCAGGACCAGTGTAGGTTAGGTGATGGCAACAAAGTCAATAATGTCCCTTGAGGCTTATTTATACCAGAGGACTTTTGCCATTTCAAGGATAAATGGTGCAGCTAATCTGCTAGCCACTGAAGCAAGAATTGCTGACTGCTGCCAAAAAGCTGCTGTTTCAGCATGACCAAAATAGGAAATTATGGAAATGATCAGAAAGGCCAACCCGCACAGACTGGACAACAACAGAAAGCATGAACCAAATATGGAACTTACTGCCACTAAATTAAAGGCTAATGAAGCTCAGGAGAATCCATTCCTTTTCCATTGTCTAAAAAGAAAGGTTCATGACACAGGGTTGGTCTTCAAGGCTTTCCTCTCCCATATGTCTTCCTGATGTCTTACAGGTGGCTCAGAGTCCAACAAACTGAACAGTCCCTTTTCTTCCCTTTATTTAATCAGGAATTAATAATAGTACAGTTTCATTAGGTAGAAAAGAGAAATGTTGGTGTGGAATTTTATAACCTTGAAAGGGGGGGTTACGTTAGGAATTTTGAAGGGTTTCTGGCTGAATATTACTTGTCTATATCATACCATGCACTACAGTGAAATTATTTAAAACATTTTGCTGAGCAGATGTTTGGGAGCTCCTAGAGTAGTAACTGTGCTAAACTTCTCAAAAATACTGAGAACTGGCAGCTGGTAGTGACATTGTGGTGCATTACTACAGGATGTAACTGAGAAGAACTAAGTCCTTGAAATACAGGTTTCTGTACTAAACTAATTTTATATTAAAATAGAAGTAAATTTACAATGATTTCGTGAGTTAGTTTTGTTTTATTTGGGTTGTTTTTTGGTTTTTTGTACCTATAGCATGACTGGGAGGGGAGATTATTAGAGTTTAACTACAGGAGTGATAAAATAACTAATTCTTAAATTTTTTTTCCTTTTATTTTTTTCACTAGGTGGTTGTGGACACAGCACAGATTGAAAATAAAGAAGCCTATGCTCCTCAGATAAGTTTAGAAGGATCAAGAATTGTGGTGCAAGTTCCATCAACTTGGTAAATAAAAATACTGTATTGCAGATTGTGACTGAAATACATGGGGAAAATTGTTGCAGTACAAATGGAAATGAGAACATGCACGATTATGGCACAGCTTCCTTAAGTTCCTCTATCTGGAGTGGTTGAACACCTCCATTCCTGACAGGCTCCTCTGTAGGAGGCAAGGCAAGAGAGGCAGTGCTGGGAACTGAGACTTGTAGGAAATGTAAAAGCTTGCTGATAAAAGAGAAGGTTTCAGAAATAATAATCTACCAGTACTAGTGCTGTGCTCCGCCCTGGCAGGTCCCAGCTGTAGCTCAGCAAGGCCAAGAATGGGCTGAGTTAATGGGAGAGCCTTTGCTCTTTCTTCACTGGGCTGCTCTTCAGGTGCTGCTGTGAGCCATGGACCTCTGGGCTCCAAGAGGTGCTGTTCCTGCCAGTTGAGGCGACTGCCTAGTAAAGAATGGGTGATCTGCGGGTTCTGAGGATTTCTTCCCGTTCAAAGCAGTGGGAGCAGGAAGCAGTGGCAGCTCTTGTCTCTAATTGAGAAGGAGGCAGTGTTAGGAATTTCAGTAGGACACATTCGATTCACTGCACTCCTTACAGAGGCAGCGTGTTCCCAATGGTGCTGCTGGCACGTGCGGGGCAGGAGTGTCCCGGGGCTGCGTCCGGGGCAGGGGAGGAAGGGAGGGAAGGAGGAATGTATGTACGCATACACGGATGGTGTATGTCCTGCTGCTGTTTCCGGGGGGGAAGAGAGGAAGGAAGGAGTGTCCCGGGGCTGTGTCCCGGGGCAGGGGAGGCAGGAAGGAGTGTGAGTGCACGTGTGTGTCTGTCTGGCGGTCCGTGTGTCCGTGTCCCGGTGCTCCGGGATCGTCCCCGCTGCCCGTGGACGGCTGCCGGGGGCAGCGCCGCCTGCCGGCGCTCGGCGGTGCCGCGGGGAGCAGGGTCAGCCGCGCCTCGCTGCGGGACGAGCGGACAGCTCCACGCAGCCTGCCCGGCTCAGGCTCTCGGCATGCGCCGCGCTGTGCCAGGCTCTTGCCGTGCTCCAGAAAGGGGTGTTGAGTGTTCTGTGTTCGTTGCTGCTGTGCCTGAGCTGCGCCTGCTGAAGAGCTCTCGTCAGCGGTGATTTCAGTGTGCTGTACTGCTGAAGCTCGCAGTTAGGTTAGCTCTGTTCCACAGCAGGCAGAGCTCAGGCTGCAGCCCAGGAATCCCTAGGCATTCCATGTCGTTCTGCAGGACTGCAGCAATTTGCCTTCTGTATTCTGACTGATATGGTTCAATTGTTTAATGTAAAAAAATCAGCATTTTGATTTCTAATTTAAACTTAATGATGACAGGTGTCTGAAAGAAGATCCAGCAACAATGTCTTTGCTGCAGAGGAGTCTGGATCCAGAGAAGACTTTGGGCCTGGTAGATGTGCTCTATACTGCTGTGTTTGATATACACAGGTGGAAGGAAGGAAGGTACGTCTCTTTTCTAGTTCAAACTAAGCTGTCACTGTTGAATTATCTGTGCTGAGGGATTTGATAGTGCCAGCTCATCAGAAGGGAAAACAGGAGTGAGACACTGTTAATCCCCACAGATACCTCCTGGGTACATCCAGAGGCACGGGAGACTGCTTAAAACCAAGCCAGCAGCATATCCAAGGGTTAAAATGTATTTGCTTCTCTCTTACAAAAATACTTGATTTATATTAAATTGGTCTCCATTTAAGTCTTGAAGTAAAACTAAAATTTAAGGAGTGGAAAGTATTGCTAATATGAGAATAATTTGCTTTGTTACCATAAGAAGTAGCTGGTGGACTTGGCAGTCTTTGGTGTTGTTTCTTTCTTGAGCTATTACCGAAATACATGTTTTCCCCCAAAGTACAAACTCAGTGATGTATTAGGTGGTTTGAAATACATGTTTTTTTGCTGATGCAGGGAGCAAGCTTTGCCTTGTATTCAGATCCAGTTACAGCGTGAAATCTCAGAATTTGGGAGCCAAGTTGACATGCCGTCGGGGAATGGAAGCAAATCTTCAGGGGGTCTGCAAAAGACATTCTCAAAACTGACTTCACGGTTTACAAAAAAAACTTCCTGCACTAGTACAAGTAACACAGGAAGTTACTCAATCCCCAACACACCTTCCAAAAACGTCTTCATAAGTTCCAGCTCAGAGGAGAAAGCTAAAATGCCCACTAACGTGGACGCACGGTTGCAGAACATCCTGAACATCGGTAACTTCCCTCGGAGCGCAGATGCCCTGCAGCCAGTGCAGAGCACAAACCACCAGCTCGTCAATGGGTTTCTAGTGGAGAGACGGGACAGCTTCTTCAAACCAGATGATGGCAAGGATGACAAAGGTATGAATTTACCAACTGACCAAGAAATGCAGGATGTTATAGATTTCTTGTCTGGTTTTAACATGGGCAAATCGCAGCAGACTTCTCCGATGGTGAAAAGAAGGAACTCTGTTGCATCCTCTACAGCAGCAGAACAGAAGTCAGGAGCAGTTCAACAGCAGCCGCAGTCTGTGTCTCACACCCCGCTGCATCCTCCTCAGCAAGGCTTGTCCCAGCAGCAGTCCCAAAAGCAACAGCAGCAAATGCAGTATTACCAACACTTGCTTCAACCTATTGGACCACAGCAACGTGTACCTGCCAAATGGCTCAGTAATTCTTCACAGCAGCAAGCTCCGGCTGTTGGAGCTGGGTTATCTCATATAAATCAGTGGAACAATCCTGGTTTTTCAGATTTAAGCTCTGATTTGTACAGCTTGGGTCTTGTGAGCAGCTATATGGACAATATGATGGCAGAGATGTTAGGACAGAAACCACAAGGACCTAGAAACAACACATGGCCAAATCGTGACCAAACTGACGGAGTGTTTGGGATGTTGGGAGAAATCCTGCCTTTTGACCCTGCAGGTGTGTGTCTTTTCCTTTATTATGCTTTTTGTAAGAGTCCTTTGTAAAAGAATACTGTGAAATATTGCTGGCAATAATTGTCATTTCCCTGTGCTGCCCACCGGATGTAAGGGTGCTGAGCAGTGCAAGCAGGGATTTGTGTGTGCTTATTTGCTTTTTTAACAGAAGGTGATCTTAAAACTCTCAATAAGTAAGCATGGGAACTAATTCCTTGTTTCTTGTCCCAGTTGTAGTAGTCTGACCTTTCCTATATGGAGCACACCAGAGTACTGAAAAGATACTTAGAGATGATGATCCTCCTACACTTAGTTTGTAAAATTGTTTAAAATCAAACCCTTGAGCTCAGGTGTGTTCCCTCTCCTCAAAATTATTCTTCCTACTCTTTAGCAGTCTTGTAACCTGGGGATACAGCTGGGTTGCATCTTTCCCATATCCCCACATTTTCCCTCCAGTGCTCCCCAGTTCCCTGGGAGTCATACTGGTTCCTGTTCCACAGCTGGTTCTGCAGTGACAAGTTTGGATGTCAAAGGATTAGAGACTAAAGAGCAAGTGCCATGAGATTTGCCACATGTGTTTGGACCACCAATAAATTGCAAATATAGATGAACTGAGATAAAATTTTAGAGTCATAAACAAATATCTACAGACCAAGAAATTGACTGTGGAATTTAAGAGGAGATGAATCCCCATGTGGGTCATTGACTTGAGAGCTGGACTTGATGATCCTTGTGGGTCTCTTCCAACTCAGAATATTCTGTGATTGTGTGATTCTGATGGTATTATTAAGAACAACTTACACAGCTGCTACCTTGTAAATGTAACTTCTGTTGGCCTGGAACACAGCTGCGGGAATGTTGTAGCGTGCATTTATGGCAGCTGCCTGGAGGGAGGAGCAGAGAACAGGGAAACCTTTTATCAAAGCAGGGCTCAGTTTCCCGTGCTCATTTGCACTCGTCTGTGTATGGAATGTGTAGGCGGCTCAAACCAGCTCCTTTGACTCATAATTATGATCGTTATTTTGTCAACTTACTTGATTAATTAGTGGAGTTTCTATGGCAAAAATAGCCACCATACCATAGTTACATTGGTGCTTAATAACGGTAAGTCTGAATTAGCATCATCTTGGTTAAACAGACTTAGGGTATAGACTTAAGGATTATCACAGCCTCTAAGGAAGGACAGAATTATTAGCAAGTACTAAGCCCATGTGTGTGTGGGGAAAAGAAAGCAGGTATGCAAAGGACTGACATTTTCAGCATTTGAAATCCATTCTATTTCTGTAGTATTTTCCTTTTGCTGTACAAAAAACTACTTGTTTTGTTCCATTTGATGAATGTCAAGGACGTAGAAAGTGATACTTTGAAAAGGTGACTTACTCAAGTTCCATAAATGTGCTCAGTGGATTAAGGTACACACTTCTGCAGTTGTAGTGATAAGTAAACAGTATTTTTCACAGATCCGGCGTTTAAAAAACCAAAACCAAACAAAAATCCTTCCACTTGAATACTTTTCCACTAGAAAGAACTTTTCTTCACAGAACTTGCCAGGTTGAGCTATGGTGTAGAAATTTGCATTTTAAGCTTTATTGTTGTACAAAAAGCTGTAAACCAGAAAACCGCTTTTCATTTCCAGGGTTTCCTAGGCCTGTACATTTGTCATTTGAAACAAAACACATTACTTTTTTGATAAATACTTCTAGAGTCTGAAAACAATGTCTCTCTTCAGATGCAAAACTGCTGATTAAGAATTTATAAATTGAAATTTATGTCTTTTCATGTTGAAGGCCTAACTAGTCCCAGCAATGTATTTGGTAGTCTTTAAGTCATCACTAAGAACATGATGAAGGAACGTTGCAATAAGACCTAATAGAAGGAATGCTGGTAACTCCAATCTTTTGGAGTAAAAAACTATCTGATAAAAACCTGTTCAGCTGATGTTTTTAGTGAGGTAAAAATTAACACAAGCTTCTGTTTTGAATATAACCAGCACTTTAGAACTTAATGCGGTCCACAGGTTATAAAGCCTGGATGTCCTTCAGAATCCATCTAGACTCTGTTCTTAGGTCTGAGGACCTGTCTGGCTTCCAGCCTCATCTTAAATAGACAGGAAGGTATTTCAGAGGGAGGTGACCTCATTGTGGAGGTCTTTTCTGGATGTGTCAAACGAGAAGAAGGAAACATATCTTCCAAATGCAGTATTGAATGTAGGGACCTGTTAGATGAAAGAGGTTTCTGCTTTGTGAGCTGTGCAGGATTGTTGGATGTTCTTCAGTCTTCAGTCAGTCTCCAACTGAGGCTGGCAAGCCAGCAGCTCAGTACTTCCCACTGCAGTTACTGTGCATGTAGTCTAGACATTTTCCATAAATCCAGTCCGACTGCCAAGTTTTTGCTCAGGGAAGAAAAAAAGGCAAAAGAAAGAGAAGTTGTGGAAACTCAGTTAGTGACTCATTATCAGCAGTCTTTTGAATACAGCAATTGCTTGCTCTGATAAATGGAACATTTAAAACACTTTTGGATTAAGGCTTTTGCTGTGTCTGCTCAAGACTCTGCTTATTCCTTATTGAATGCTTGGGACACAAAAAGGATGTTGAGAATGGAAGAATTTTTAAATTACTGTTCTTTTTCTGTAAATATAATTCTTATTCTGAAATATTTTGTAGTCAGAATGTTTCAGAATGTTTTCAGAATTATCTCATCCTTATAGGAAGGAGGCAGTTTTGGCCCTCTGTGTTCAACCAGTGTGATCCAGGCAGGATCACAACATAGCTGGAAACCATGCTGCACTCTGGTATCAACTACAGTAACTGTTCTTCTCTTTTTCACATGTGTGGACAAATGTACAGTGTCCATTTCATCAGTGTCTGCTGCTATTGGACCTTTCAGCATAGACATGATCATAGTACAAACACAATTTCCCTGACGGAATGCAAGGGGCAGGTGTACTTCCATGTGGTAATTATTATCCACCGTGGATGCTGTGTATCTCATCTCTGTAAAACATTTCCTGTTCAGTGTTCTTCACTGCTCCATGAAGACCTATCCACTGCTGGCTGCCATTTATCATCAGGGAGGCAATTGCTGTGGTGTGGGGTACAGTCAAACCTAAAGCATTGAAAGTGCAGCAGAAGTAGCTGAGTGTCAGCAATGGACTTGTTGGTTTCTTTCATTCAGTTGGCTCTGATCCAGAGTTTGCCCGCTATGTTGCTGGGGTGAACCAGGCTATGCAACAGAAGAGGCAAGCACAGCACGTCCGGCGTCCAAGCACCACGCGTGGCAACTGGCCTCTTCCTGATGATCCTCATAAAACCTGGCCCTTTCCTGAGTATTTCACCGAGGGGTAAGAGACTGGACAGGCTGGATTTTTTTTATTGTGGAACTTGATTTTGCACCCAGACTTGGCAGAATGTGGGAATACTGGGTTGTTTCAGTTGCTGCTGCATCTGTGAAAGCTGCCCTTCACTGTTAAGAGTGAGCGATGTGACCCTGCCTGCTTTGCTGATCCCAAGGCACTGACATGCTTGATGTCATCTTTGGAGTGGCATGGATACTGACTGTGACTCCAACTGAGGAAATACGGAATCTATAGCTCAGACGCATTCAGGAGAGTTTTCTTTGAGTGTTTAAAAACAGCTTTAAGACCTAGTTTTGATGAAAAGTGATGCTGTCCAGGTTGCGGTGCCTGACTGAATTTGGTTTTCCAGATTTTAGCCTCTTAATCCTGATACTAAGAGGCAGGTACCTCACAGCAGGTACATTTGTAGTTTTTAATATCTTCCTAATTATAACTATTTACTACACGAGACGTGTTTCAAGATTCTCTGTCCGTTTGTCCGTAATGTAAGAGCACTGAGTCTCTAGTGTAAAACCAGTAGGATGGATACGTGTTCCAGCTCAGTTTTGCAGTGAAAAAGTTAAGTAATTAGTGATTCAAAACCTAAGCATCACTTGTTTCTCCTTCCTGAAAAGAAAAGGTGCTTCTAACTGGTATAATTATTGTAGTTAAATATATACAAAGAAGCTGTAACAGACAGCAGTTAATGTGACCACTCAGAACTAGTGAAAGTGTATTACTGGCACATTTTACCAAGTACTGAAATGTTGTGCTCTGAGGTATCACCTGTGACAAAGATTCAGAACAACTGTCTGGACCAGGCACTGTAAATACAAGGACTAATATAACTTTCTGTCTTGCAGTGATGTGACAAACAGCTGGTCTGGTACTCAAGGAGACTCTGCCAGCTCAAGCGATGAGACCTCCTCAGCTAACGGAGACAGTTTGTTCTCCATGTTCTCAGGGCCAGACCTTGTTGCTGCTGTAAAGCAGAGGAGGTGAGCAAAATGAACAGAAATAGACCACTTTGTAAGATTCCTTTTGTTTATATGGAATTTCATTTGAGTAGCCAGACAAAAGAAATTCCTACCAATGAGACAAGTCTCCACAAACATGAGTTTGTGTGGACCGGGGGATTCCCGAAGTGAGTTGTATTAGCAGCTTTCTCCTCGAACAAACCAGCACTGTGCAAACAGCCAGCCCTTCACCGAGGGTCACTATGGCTAGGAAAGATCTGGTGCTTTCCCTCTTGCATGAGAATCTCCTTTGGATGCCACTTCCTGGGGCTTTACGAGATGCTCGCTGGTTTTGTGGAGGGCCTGGCTGCAGCTGGGCCGTGCCCGATGGGGTGGGTTTGGTGCCTTTGCTGGCCTCAGCTGCAGCCCGTGGCACTGGGGAGAAGCTGCTGTAACCTGGTGTGCGCTTCTCACCTCGGCTGCTGCTGCTGTTCTGGGAGTGGCAAATACAGCCCTGCTTAGTAGTCCTCTGTTTCTCACAGTAGGAAGAGGAGGCCAAACTGCCTTTGTAAATAATTTCAGTCATGGAAAAACTAAGCCAGGATTTTCAGCTACAAACAGTCCACTTCCATCAGTAGTGTGAATTACAGCAATTCTGCTTTTCTAAAGGGCTGGAGGCTCCGTGTCTTTGGAACCTCTGTGAGTGCACAGCAGAGGGTAGTCAGAACAATAGTAACAAAAGGCACAAGATGAAACATGAATACCGACCCAATTCCAGTCTGGGATTGTTCTCTCAAACTATTTTTCAGTCTTTTCTAAAAATGAAATAAGTGGCCAAGTATTTGTTTACAGTCACAGAGTAATTTGGAGTCAATACACAGATACAAGATTGTCTGTCTGCTTTTTGGTGAATGAAAAAAAGTCAGTGCCAGTTTCTCACAGATTCTTCTTGGATAGCTATTTTTGTATGCATTATCAGAAAGGAATAAGAGTAGCCACTTTCTGAATCTTTACACTTACCCAGGACTTCATAGGGAGGGAACAAAAATTGAGCTTCAATGAATGTTTAATTGAAATTAATGGGAAAGAGCCATCTAATAAACATGCACAGAAAAAGTAGTAATTACTTGTATTGAAAAAAAAAAAAAAAAGCAGCAGGGAAGGAAAACAAACACATGAGGGTGACTTAACATGCCAAGCCAGTAGATAGCTGGAAACTGATCATGGAGAAAGAAGAAAAGCCTGTGGTTTATGTAGTGCTCTAAAGGGCAGAAGAAAGTTTCCAAAGAGGGTGCTTCACTGACCAAAACCTCAGATGGAGTAACAGCACTAGTGTCTCCTGTTACTTGTAGGAAGAACAGTGTTCTGTAGGTGAGGGCCTGACAACATTGCAGAGCTAAAGCTGGGCAGTAAGAGGAGGTAGAAGGGTTGAGTGTGTTCAGGGTGACCTGCAAAGGGCTGCTTACCTATGGGAGCTTGATTGGAGCATTGGAGCTGATTGGGTTTTTTACAAAAAGGATAAAATAAAAGATTCTCCTTTAATCTAAATCGCTCCTCCTAAAAAAACAACAAATCAAACTAAACAAAAACTCCAAAACAAACAAAAAAAAAACCAAACCAAAAAAAGACCAAAAAACCCAATTAAAAAAAAATCTTCCAGAATGCACATGTGGTCAAGGACTTCTATTTAATAACTAGATGTTGGGTCACAAATTTAAACTGAAGGTAGAACATTTTTCGTCAGTAGAATTACTGTGCTTGAGCAAATGTTTCACTTCCTCAACTGGCCTTTTGTCTTATCCGTAAGGTTATTTCAGAAAAGATACTTAAAAAACCCAAAAGAAACCTAGCCACAAGAGCAGGTAAGAGAAGAAAAACCACAATTTCTGGCAGATTTTTTGCCCAGGAAGTGGGCAAAAGTTTATCCCAGCTTCCTTTCACCTCTACAAAAATGTTGAAGTTGTAGCTCCAAGAACTACCACATTGTCATGTCCCTGACAATTTCTGTATTGTTGCTTTTTACCTGTACTGAACAAAAAGTACATGAAACCAGATGTGTCTGAAAACACATGCTGGTGTTTTCAGAAACACCACTGAAAACTGTACTGTAGGCTGCCTGATCTGTGCCAGTGGCAGATTAATGAGGGTAACTCACTTAAAACCAACAAGTAAAAGTCTCTCTTTCTGGGCAGAAAACACAGCAGTGGTGAACAGGAACCCAGCACACTGCCATCGCCTCCACTTCTCTCTGCAGCAGATGACCGCAGTCAGGTGAGCTCAGCGTGGCTTTGCTTAGTCCCTTCTGCTGCTGGCATTTGGGGGTGGGTCTGCATGAGGCACTCAACTGGAAAAAGCATCTGTATCTCCAGACTGCTTACTTCAGTGAAAACCTAAACCATCTGAACTCAAGTAGCATGAGGTGCTTTTGTCAGCCACCAAGCTTAAGACACTAAAATTGGAAGTCATTTACTTTTTCCCTGTCAGTGGGGACCTGTGTCAAGCCGAAGTGAATGTTTTTTAACGGGCAGATATTTTAAGAATTGAGAGTGCTATAAGTATGCATCAGTTTGGCTTTCAAATATAAACTAATCTTGTGAAAATACCTCAAGGAGGTGATAAGGTGACATTAGCATTGTCTCAGAAAGCAGCGTTCTGTTGTTAAACCAAAGCACCCCCAACTGATTTTGTTTTCTCAGGATAACAAGACCAAAACGTGGCCTCCCAAGGCCCCGTGGCAGCACACATCCTCTGTGCCGAGCACGCTGCCCAGCCAGAGCACGTCCCTGTACCCCATGAGCAGCCCCGTGAGCCAGTGGAGTGACACCATGCAGATGCTCCAGTCGCCCATGTGGGCCAGCGACTGCGCCCCGGCGGCCGGCATCTCCTCCAGCTTCGCCTACGCGCAGCAGCAGCAGCAATCCCAACAGGCTTCCCAGCACAAACAGATGAACAAGGGCTTTAAATCTTTCCCAATAAAGCACGAACGCAGACCATCTTACCTGCACCAGTACTAACTGCTTCTCGTACTGGAAAATGCAGCACAGGGCCAAATGAAAATGACATGACTCTGATTCACAGTGCTGTGTTGGCTATATCCTGTTTCTCTCTTGATGTGGGATTGAGGGGGTTTGGGTGAGATAGACAAACTCTTGGATTCTGAGCTACAGTGCTGAGCAAATATGGCCAATATGTTTGGTGTAGATGAAACAGCCCAAAACTGTGATGTAGAAATGCTTTTAAAATGTGTAATTGCCTTTACTTTCAAGACTTTTTTTTTCTAAAAAGAACTGCTGAAGGACTACCATACAAGAAACACTGTATTTTATAGCTATTTTTCATATAGATTTATAGTTAAAACATCCTACTGAAACACATTGAATATGTTGAAGCAAATATATAGTGGTCACTTTGCTCAACACTGTTTGTGTTTAAATTTATAAAGGAGAAGCTGTAGAACCTTTGTATTCTCCATTACAGCCTGTGGGCGGCTTTTTTAAAATGAAGTGCAACAGCAGCTTTTCCTGTGCTACACAAGCGAGTTCATTTGGGAACTGCTGCAGAAACAGTCACAAAACTGAGTTTTGTGGCAGTTTCCTTACTGTAGGTGAAGATCAGCAGAACCACTCAGCCTTGTGTCATCAACATTACCTGAGCTGCTTGACATAGATGGCACCTGTGTGGACAGAGGGACCCTGGTTCTCACACACCTGTGTGGACAGAGGGACCCTGGTTCTCACACACCTGTGTGGACAGAGGGACCCTGGTTCCCAACACCTGTGTGGACAGAGGGACCCTGGTTCTCACACACCTGTGTGGACAGAGGGACCCTGGTTCCCAACACCTGTGTGGACAGAGGGACCCTGGTTCTCACACAAACCGTGTCCTATGGCCGCATCTGGCCAAAGGCATTATCCACAAGGTGCTCCTGCAGGGTGTGAAAGCAAAGCCTAAGAGACTACTTGCATTTATTTAAAGTCTTATTTCAGATGCTACAGTTGATTAAAAATTGTGAGCTGGCTCAGAAGATAGTAAAACTGAAATGTGGGGTAGCAGTTAGTTTAAAGAACATTATTTTTTAAAGGATAATTATTTGCAGTCAATATGTGCCATTAAGAGAACCTGTGGAATTAGGAATAATCTTCCAACCAAAGTGGATGGGGGCGAGTGACTGGTGCTTACAAATTCAAGAACAATGGTAAATATATGTATACCTATCCCACTGTATATTAATTGAGATTACAGAAGATTCTTTATATAGTTAGAGCTTATTTAAATTTTCATATTTCATCTTTGAAAGAGTCTAAAAACCACAATATTTTCTGGTATAAGAGTTTTGACAGTATTAATCTTATTTTTATATTTTTCTTAAGTCATATCATTCTAATATGTTATCTACTAGTAAAATGGGTTATTAGTTCTAACTACATAATTTTTCAATGAAGATAAAGCACATTTTTTGGTTTTGGTTTTACAAACTAAGTACATCTATATCTAAAGATACCAAAAAATAAATACATTATATATATATATATAAATATATATATATAAAAATAAAAAGTATACACAACACTAAAACTATTAAACATTTGGGTATTTAAAACCCATCCACCTTTTTTGTTTGTATGGTGACGGGCTCTATTTGCAGGCCCAGATTGTTACCTTTTGTGCTGTTTGAGGATGCCAATGTTGCCTGTATTTATGATATTTGTCACCATGTTTTCTGAAACTTCATACTTACCATGTTTACAAAGATTTGTTTGCTGTACATAGACTTTTTACAGTAATGTGCTTTGCACAATCAGTGTGGCTTCTGTCTGTAAATTGTTAATGGTCTGTACTACTATAATTTTGAAAACCTTCCACTGAAAATGTTAGTGGTTATTTAACTTCATGAATGGTTTCGAGTTTCCTAAATCTTGTTGTTTAGATCTAATATTAAATCCCAAATTTGGTTGTACTTACTTGGTTGTTCATACTAAGACCAAAATGGAAGTTAGTGAAAACAACTTAATTTTGAACTTCTTTTCTAACAAGTGCCAAAATGATTGCTATAGTTTTTGCAGTTCATTCATAATTACAAATGCTGGCAAGTTTCTGGACCTCCATAAGTGAATTGTGAACACAAAGAAAGTTTGTCTGCATTTTGACCACGTGGGTGCTACTCTGTCCTTTGCTTCCGATTGTTCTGAACACTGGTAATTTTAAGAATTGTTGCACTTGGCAAATGAGTCTTGCCCTTAACCTTCACTTACACTGCCAAGTGCAAGGGTTTGGTGCTTAGTTAACTTACCCTTATTGCAGTGCTTCTTGTGAATAGCTAATGCTTCTGAACTGGAACTGTACAGTTTGTATTTTAAAGCTTCTGTAAAAGTAAACTATTTGCTTTATTAAAGATATACATTTAATAGGTCATACCTGTTTAAAATACGCACCTTGCTGAAAATGAGCAGCACCTTAAACTGTAACTTCAGTTTGTAAACAAAGATCTTATTACATTAACATGGGATTATTTAACAGTTTGAAAATTGTCAACTGCCTACTTACTGACTCTATCATATAAAAATGAACTTTATGCACAGTCCAATCTTTAAAGGTGCTTTCTCAGGTGCTGTCACAGAAGAATGTGGTACAGACAATGCCAGCAGGATCTTTGAACCAGTAGTGCAGGTAAACATTGCCAAAATCACATTACTCAAATTTTTAGGAATTGGAGCCAATAACTTTGAAGGTAGTAAGCAAAAAGGAAACTGTCCCCCTCCCTGCTGTGATCAAGGCTGTTAGTTCAGTGTGTGTTAACTGTGGCACTGGAATGCCATATGTAGGGTGTGCAAAGCTGCTTTCTTCCTTACTGGATAGGAGCACTCATGCAAGCAGCTGGCCAGCAATGCTGACAGTACTCAGGAAGCACACGAACCCATCTTTATTATGCGAGAACTGACTTGTTTACAGAGCATTTCAAGCACAGAGAAAAAGCCTTAATAAACTTGGGCAAAAGCTAAAATTAATAGCTTGGTTTCTCCCTTACACATAACTGCTGCATGGTGTGGCAATCCCACCAGTCCTGGGAAAGTTAACATTTCTGTTTGACTAAATCATGGAGCAGCTCTTTAATTAATGTATTATGTTAATTCAGTATATACTACAACTTAAAAACAACTTTAGTTTATTTATTTAGGACGATTGTTCTGATACAGGATACAAGAGTCTACTGCTTTTATATATGGAACACATGCCCAACTTTGTCATGTTGGAGGTAGGAGTCACCTAGAGTAACATTTACCTTGTTATTACCAAATCTTACTCATGAAATGGGCTCTGCTTCCCATAGTGCTGTCTTGACAACCATGCTCTTCCCAGAAGTACACTGAATCGAGTTTTTCAGAGGGAAAAGGGAATGTGATTATTACCATTCTTAAGCTGTGTTAGTTACAGTAACAGGGAAAAAGCTGGCCTAATACTACACTGAAAACTACATTCATATTTTAAACACAGAAGTACAGATCACTTTTTACCTGCTTTTTTCAAACCCACACCTTCTTGGTTTCCAAAGTGGAACTCTAAACTATTTCTACAGCCTCTGAAAGCAGCACTGCTCACATCCAGGCATTGCTGTCAGTCTACAGGCTTCTGCGTCCTGGGTGGAGTGGCATCAGCAATTGTAGCTAAATAAATGAGGTTCCTGTGCAGGATATGCTGGTACCTATGAGAGGAGGAAACACAGGATCTAGGAGACGTTCTTTTCTAGACAACTACCCATACTTGCACTCGTGTACTCTGATCAGTATTTGCAGTTAGGGAAAAAGAAAGCAAACTAGAATAATAAATCAGGGGAGACTTAGTGTTCTTCTTATTCTGAAGCCCGGTATAACGTACTGAGCTGCACTCGGTAGCCGAGCATGTGCTACTACCCAACTTCGATGGGAAGTAGGACATTGAGCTCGCAGGCCTGAAAGCCGCAGAACGGCAGCGGAGCAGGAGGACAGAGCTGCCTGCCGGGCCGCTCTGAGCAGCTGCAGCGGCTGCCCCAAGGTGCTGGAGCGGCAGAGCCGCCGTCTGCTTGCGACACCGCTCGGTGTGCCACACAGGGCACGGAGGGCGGAGCGGGCGTCACAGGAACACCGGGCAAACGCCCTGCCCAAGGCGGCAGGGTCCATCCGCGCCTTATACGCCTCTGAAAATGATTCTGGAGAAACCCCTTCGTAAGCCCCGCCGCGTTTTCCTCGTGGCGGCAGGAAAGCTCTAGGAGCTCGAGCCGCGTTCCACTCCCGTTACCGCCACCTGGGCCCCGGCGCTCCGCCCTGCCCGCCCACGTCGGTCACTTACTGCACGCAGTCCGTGGCGCGGCCCTTGTTCTGGTACTCCACGATGCACCGGATCAGCTGGTCGTTCTCCTCCAGCAGCTGCGGCACAGAGCACCGTCACCGCCCGCCCCGGCCTCCGCCCCGCCCCGGCCAGCTCTGCCCCGAGCGAGCCGGAAGGGCCCGCGTCACCGTCCGGCTCGGCCTCGGCCCAGTCCCGGCTCCGTCCCAGCCCAGGGTCGCTCACCCGCTGCAGCGTGTCCTGGTTCACCTCGGCCGCGCCGCGCAGCCGCTCGGGCACGAACGCCACGGACATGGCGGCTCCCGGCTGAGGGGCCGGGCCGCGCGCACGCGCCGCTGCCGGGACCGGCCCGCGCCCAGCCCCGCGCGCAACAAACGAGCGCCGCCGTGCCGCTTTTACTGAACAGTTTATTCCGCTTCCAAATAAAAAACAGAAAGCCTGGGCGGGCGGGACGGGGCGACGCAGGGCTCACCCCCCCGCGGCTCCCGGCCCGGGTATTTACAGCTGGAACACCTCAGACAGTAAAGAGTTATTGCAACAGGACAGCACTCGCCGCTACGGTCAAAAATCTCAACAGGTGTTCAGAATCATGACTTGTGGAGCCCAAAAGGCAGTTGTTAAACATGCAAAAACATTACTAAACAATATTATCTAACTTCTACAGCTGTCAAATACTTGACCTTAATAAGGAAACCAATTACAAAATACTTCCTTGTAGTGCTATACAAAAGTTATAAAATTAAGATTCTATCAACCACTTTTAAATATTCCAATTTTTCAACAGTGCAGTTTTTCACGTCTTTATCACCACTGAACATTCTGAAGTAAAAAAAAAAAAAAAAAAATCAGCAAATTAGATCAAAGTGATGTAATCTTTGGATCCCTTTATTCCTGTGGCCTTCATATACATACACAGACACAAATGACCAGGTTTCTATTTCAGCATATCAGAAAGTTGCAACTAGTTATCCAGAATTGGCAAAAAGTCCGTACTGTCATTTGTGACTTCGTGGTCTTAGAACCAGAGTCTCAATGTCTCCAAGCTACGGTCTATCAAAATGCAAACAACTTCAAACACTAAGAATTCTTTAAATTGCTCATGTCTACAGGTATTACAACAAAGTTAACGTTTCAAGAATTGACAAATGGAGACAGACTTTTATCCCAGGCATTCCAGGAGAATCACCAACTCGTGTGCCTGGTCCATTATTAAAAAAAGTTAATATTTCTCACTAAGTAAAATTAATTGCAAATCTTGACATATGAAAATTCCTTTTCTTCTTTTTTTGAAAATATCTCCTTAACTTGGTCAAATCCTGTGATACGCCAGGAACTACAAAATCAAATTCTTGCAAGAGCAGTGAAGCGTGTATCCAGTTTTGTGTAATGGAAGAACATTTTCAAAACTTCATTATAGTCCAAATATAAAATCAAACATTTAAGCTTGAAAAGCTGCTAAAGAAAAAGAAACCCAACTAATTCAGTGTTCTTCAGCATATCAACTTTCTGCAATAACAGTATGTTTACCGACTTAAAAATGTTTATTCTTTAAAAAATTAGTTGCTTTTTATACAGCTATACAAAGTTTGTAATGTTTCTTTGGCAATGGGATATAATGGAATTTTACAACTATATAAAAACTTTCCTTTGCCTAAGAAACAGTATTTACTGTGTGTACATATCTGACTGACAAAGCAAGTTTTCTACTGTCCAGCACCCTAGTTGATACAAGAACAACTACCTCAAAAGGGATTTTACAGGATTTCCAAAAAACAACCTTCGGTGGGTCAAAACACTCACAGTATCGACGGCCTTCTGCATACCATTGTCCTTACAACTTGAAGCAATTATCAAATACAGTTTAGTAATAAGAAAAATCCTTTCAGTGATGAAAAAATACTTAAAACTCCATCGAAGTACTGCTTATAATTAACTATACATAAGAAATTACTTATCCTTCTGTCTCAAATATATTTAATGCTTACTGTTTTCAAAGATGGCCATTTCTCAAAAGTAACTGCATTACACCCCTTTGAAATTAAATAGTTAAATCCCAGTGCTGGTGACAAGTATACAGCAAATTAACTTCATTCTTTGCAGAGATCAAAACTAATTCTCTGATTCAAGAAGATCTAGACGTTCACCTGGTTTGTAGCTTTCTTGTAGACTACGCAGCAACTTTGTTGTCTTTCTAGAGGGAACAAAAGCACAGTGTTAAAATTCATTTTGCAAAACAAACCCTACAAACTAATTTGGGCAACAGCCCTGGGAGCAGTTGTGCTGTGCTGGCTATTCCCCACGTCCTGCAGCAGAAAGGAGACCTCTGGAGGAGATGAGGTTGGCATCTGTGAAACCCCCTCAGCCTGGCAATGAGCAGAGCAGCTCATCACACCGAATACAAAGCACAGCACAAATCCTCAGCCCTTACACCACTTCCTACTCAACTGGAAGGCAGCAAAATTCTTGTTCAGAAAGTCAAACTGCTCATCTTCAATCCTTCATTTCCATTCATGTTCAGCTACCCAAAGTTTCTTTAAGTCATAGGACTAACTGTGAAAACTAATCAAGGAACAGGTGAGGGATGTCTCACAACAGGGAGAAATGTGCTGTGGCATAATTCCCCCATTTTTTAAATTTAAAAAAATTAAAATTTCTATTAAAAAAATCAGAGATTCTTGTTTGCAAAACTCTAACTGCTTGTGCAATAAACTAGCAGAAGTTGTTGTTCTGTCCCAGTCAGAACTCTAAAGGCCTAGTTTATCTGAACCAATCTGGATAGTTGTCTTCGTTACTGATTCTAACCAGTACACCAGTCTAGAGCTTGTGCCAACTCATTCACAAAGAATTCAAAAGTTTGTTGCACAATGGAAGCAAGTTAAATTATTCCCCCTCTCCCTTTATATTTTACAATATTGCTTGGAAAAATGCTTGCAATTTACATCTCTAACACTTGCATTCAATCTGTAGAACTTTTTTTCCCCTTCTTTTTCTTCTCCTCCCCAATACCAGCTATCAAATAGCTACTCAGGGCATGTGACGAAAGGCAACCTTTATTTTTGGCTATTGATAGTAAAGTGATGCCATGTAACTAAAATTTCAGCATTAATGGGCTTTCAAAAAGGTAGCTCAGAGCCCCTGCAAAATACCGCTCAGGCAGTTCTAGTTCAACATCGAATCTAAAAGCAGGAGATTGTGACCGCTCCTTTCCCAGAGCGGTGGACTGGGTCAGAGTAACACGAAGAGCACTTTACCCTATATTCGAAGTCGGCGAACTCCCTGCCTCCACGGCCCCCTCGGAATCCGCCGCGGAAGCCGCGGGGGGCGGGGAAGCCGCCCCTGCCGCCGCCCCGGCCTCTGCCCCCTCGGAAGCCGATGACGCCCCTGCCCCTGTAGCCGCCGCGGCCGCGGTTGGGGCGCAGGGGGATGCCGAAGGTCTCGGCGTTCAACCGCCGCTCCTCGGCCCAGGTGGGTCGCCGCTCCCTGCAGCACAGAACCAACAGGGATTGCTGTGAAACGCTCGGGAAGGAAGGGAGAGGCGCCAGAAAGCCCGTGAGGTGAAAAACAATACGTGAATCACACGGTAAATCTCCACAGTATCCCTTCCACAAGAACCCAGGTGTCTGCCACAGTTCACTGGACTCATCGAGAAGGAATACGGTACAGGGTCATTAATTAGATATTAATAACGCTCTAAGAGTTCGCCATACTGAAAAGCACGCTCTGTAGCCTCTGCACGCAGTATCATTGGAAGCAAGAAACAGTTTACAGTTACAGATGTTATTTTATCTGGCTGGGAGTACCACCACCAACTCCCCCTCCCCCAAGTCAAAGTAGGTCAGCAATCCACATCATCGTGTCTAATACAAAGGCAGCAGCAAAAGATAAGCTTTAATTTTCCTGAAATGCTATCTGCCCCTTTGAACAACACTACTGGCCAAGACAGCTTAGAAACCATTACCAAAGCAGGGTCATAATTGATTTAACTAAAGAGTTAATTTAGCAGCAAAGCAAAACAAACAAACCCCTCCACATCTTAGTAAATCTGGAAAGGAGATTCTAGAACCTGGGCATTAGGTTCTAAGAGCCTGCGCACTAAGTTCTAAAAGCATGGCTCTAAAACATCTTAAAATACCTTCCTATGACCATATTGCACTTGCCCACAAAGAAATTTTGTGCTTCTTATTCCTGTTTTATTTTTGCCAGCTGCATGTGGAAATAAGCTGCAATCACCTTTGACTCAGACTTCATTGTAATGAGCAGTGCTGACAGTACCTTATGATATAAACATGCATTAAGCAGACTAACAAGCTTCTCCTTGCAGGCCATACCTATTGTCATCACAGGAAATGTTATCAAAGAAGGATTTGGTTTTGTCATAGTAGCAATTGGGTCCAAGTGGATCTTCCTCATCAGCATTCCCTTCGCTATTTTGGGTATCAACACCTGAGTCACCTTTGTCTTCTCCATTTACAGGCTTCTCTGGTTTCTCAAGTTTATCTTCTGGAAAATAAAAAGTAAAAAGAAGCCTAAAAAAACCAGCCTAAAATAACTGTTAAGTTATTCCCAGTCAGAGAAGAATTATATTGAATGCTACAAAAATAATTTCATGTGGAAATCAAATAATTTGACATGTAAATTAGGATGTATTGCTGTCTGGAGGTTTCTATGCTTCCTGTTGGTTTAGTGACCAAAAAATCCTGCAGCAGAACAGATTTGATATCCATCTATTTTCTCCCCTCTTCAGCTACCTCTTTCCCATGCTTAAGAGCCTCATTCAGTGACTCCTCCTAAAAAACCATGGTTTTGTTCATCCCCGTTGTCCTCCTTTGTCTTCAGGTTTTGCTGCCATTTCCTTTGAGAAGCAGAGCCAGCATTCTGACTTTGTGATGTATTTATTTCCTAATAATGCCTCAAGTTCAACTCAGTGTTTTAACCGGTACTGAAAACAAAGCTGATGTTTCAACACCAGCAGCTACTGCTATCTTCAAATCTCATTCCTAAATGTCTACAGCTTCAATCTCACAATGCTGTGCATAAACTTCAGAAAACCAGCTCAACCTTTCCACACCACACACAAGAACTACCACACTCGCAAACATTTCTATAGCTATTCACGGCTAGGGTTCCCTTTTCTCTTTATTATTCTGAAAAAACAGTAAAAACAGCAAACCATCCACTGATGGAGAAATGATCCAGAAAAACAGGTGAGCACCCGGACAGACCTTATGGGACTCAACTGGTGTTTTTACTCTACACTGAAATCTGACCATTTATTCCCACCTCTTGTTTCCCAGCCTTTAGCCAATCATTCACTGAAACAGGGAACTCACTGTATTAACCTGCAACAATTTTGTCCAAAAATAGTAGCAGCAGTGTAACAAACAGGTGGCTGGTCACAAGAGAATGAGGTAATCAAAACAGAAGCCTGCTAGAAAAGGAGCGCTGGCAGCATGGTTTCTAACTACTCCTGTGTTCCTCTGGAAAAGGATAAAAGCAAGGAAATGCTAGAAACTTTCAAACAAATTCTCCGACATACTACAACGAAGTTCTGACCCCAAACTCCTTTGCTTTTGGTCTATAATTGACATTATAATTTTGGTCTAATAATTGACAATCTAAACCATGGATTTTCTTTTACTGCATCCTTTGCAGAACTTTACAGTAATAAACATTATTGGGACTTCTGGTTAAGTAACCTGCACTTTTAACAGAAACTTGTTAGAACTTCACAGATGATATCTGCTAGTTAAAATTTGTTAAAAACTCAAACAGTGACCCAAGTATTTAATTAACATATGACCCCAGTTTACTGATTAATTGGTTTTTATTTAAATAGATTTTTATTTAAATTGATTTTTTAGTAACTGCAAACAAGACTTAATTCTATATGCCTTTTAAGAGTTGTTCTCCAAGGTAGGATCAAAACAGCAAGACACAGTTTTTCCATGCTCAAATCTAAAGCAAAAATTGTTTTACCTTTTAATTTAAGTTTATTATGAAATTCTCTATCAATTTCCTCCTTATTGAATTGTGCATTTGCACTTTCAAAGTCAAAGTCCTTCTCAAACTTCATTGGACCATCCCTCCTAATACCAAATCTTCCTCGGCCCCCTCTGTGTCCTCCACGGCCTCTCCGTACTGCAGGTGCACCTGGAACTGAAAAGAGGGAAATTCTGTTTCGTTTTGCTTTGTGGATTGGCTTTTCTCTGAGGATGGTGGAGGGTGTTTTGTGTTTTGGTTTGCTTTCTAATTCCTGGGGAAACAGGCTGGGACTTCAGAAGTGCAGGAAGAAAATGCCTGTTGTTTAAAGTCCCATCAGAGCAGCTTGTAATTTGTAAATTCACTTACAGTAACAAAGAAAGTGACACGGAAAGCATAACTACTAAATTTGTGTGTTAAAAGACTCTCTAGAAGTCACTAAAAGCTTTTGGAAGACAAATTAAAATATTAGCGGCTTTTCAGTCAAGTATATTTCTAGAAAGGCTTTTATTTCATTCTATTGTGTTCATAAATCTGTTATATAAAGCATATACTTAATTTATATTTTTATTTAAATTGATTGCTTAGTATAAAACAACAAGAAAAGATTTTTCTCTTCAATGTTGACCATTTGCTTGTATTCTTCTGGCTCAATGCAAAGCTGTTACTTTCTCAAAGCAAAATGTGAAAGAATTTATGTATTTTAGCAAATTCTTAAAAAAGTATTGGTCTGAAAGCAACGATAGCTATTTCTCAAAACATGATTTACCAATTTGTCGTTTGTTTTCATTTCTGAGTTCATTTTCTGATCTTGAAACCTTGTGTGCTTCAGCTAAAGTTGGAAATAAAAACATGATTTGTTTATCCAATTATGTATTTTTGATCAGTTCTGTATATATAGTTCAGATTTTTAAAAAAAATCCAAACCTGTAAATTTAAATCACATGTTTAAATCATAAAAGAGAAAATAAGTAATTTAGAATATATGCTTAAATTTAAAAAGAAATATGTATCTAATCCAGGTCTCTGCTGGCCAGCAGGAAAATTCCTATGTACTACCCTTTAAAATAGCACTTTGTATGTGTATGCAAGGAATTAAGCTGCATGAAAACTATCCAAAGCTACCTCGCCTGTGCTCTTGGTTCTCTAGGGATTTTTGGCTTGCAGACACTAAAGGTCTGGTTTGTACAGGACTCCTCCTCCCAACTGGTGCTGGAGTGGGCAGGTGGGCTGAAGCTGTTTGAACAGCTTGTTCCATGGTGGGGCTCCTTCTCAAATGGTCCATCTGAGGGCTTGAACGACCTGGGGAAAAAACAAAACCAAACCAAACCCCGCACGGTTATTTCTCATCTGCAGAGGTGAGTTACTGGAGTTACTGGTCTCAACCAATCTAGACTGACAGGTTTATCTGCCTTAGCAGTTAAGGCAGCTGTGTCAAAAAAAAAAAAAAAATTCTGCACCATCAGATCCACTAATTCAGAAAAGGATGTTTAAGAATACCCCTTCCCTCACTGTAAAATGAAATAAGGGGTAGGACACCCAAGCCCTACCAACCCATTAATGATGTACATTTAGCTGTGGAATCACACTTTGGCGTTGATTGGATGTAAAAATGCTCCCTTCTCCCTCCCTGCCAAGTGGGAAGAGGTTGCTCCCAAAGGCAGCTGTGACGCTGCTCAGGCACTGCTGCAGGATCCCTGCCCGTGCAAGGACAGTGGCTCAGTGCAGAAAAGGAGCCGGGGGAGCTGCCCCACACAGCCCTGCTCACACAGGGCCACGTGCAGCACGAGGGGCTGCGGGCAGAAGCACCTTCGGAACGGAGCCATTGATCCAGCCAGACAAGCTTCCAATATCAAATAGGTAAATCTACTAAGAAATTAGAATAAGACTCAAGTCCCAGTAAGGGAAGGAACAAGGTTCTATCTATCTCATTACAAAACTAACAAAAGGAAAACAAAAAATAAACCAAACCCATGAACCAAACAATAAATCCAACCATAACACACTTGGGATTGACAAAGACGAAAAATATTTCTAAAAGCAAAAACTCAGAGAAAACCACAGGAATGTTGTGGCAGAATGCATGCTCACCCAGAGCATATGGCATACACGTCCACAAATCGTACAGGCTTTAACCGCAGAAAACCAAACTTCTGTTTCAACAGAGAAATGCTCAGCATACTTTTGCCCCTTGCATTATTCCAACAAAGTAGAACCTATTTTTGGCGACCCACTCAACTAGTCCTAGAAACACTCCTAACGGGTACACAAATCTCAGCTGGAATTTAGGGAAAAAACCTGTTTGTTTTGCCTTTTAACATGACTGAGTAATTTAAAAACACCATTAGGAATCTATCTCAGCACACACTTTGACAGCAAGGAAGAGCGGAAGAGCAGGAAATAATGGGGCTTGGGTTTTTAAGGAGCAATGTTAACAACACTTGCAAGAAGGTGAGGGTGAAGGTGTTCAATGTTTAGTTTCTTTTTTCTTTGCCATTCAAATATCATCCAGAATCTCATTTTTTTCAATATTACATAAACTATCCATACAGTTCCTGTTCATATTAAGCTGATTTAAAAGTCATGTCACCACCTCTACAGGAAATCAGGTCTGCTGTTAATATCATCTATGTAACTATGCATGAACAGAAGAACTACAGTTAGGAATAAAGATTTTAAAATTTTATGCTGAAGGAGCTCTCATTTCACTCAGTATGAAGTATCTGCAGTTCTGCCGTGTTATTAACAAAACTAAATAGTGAATTTCCACATGTATCTCTTTGCTAACACTATTTCACTTAATTAAGCTCTACTTCTCAGTACAGGTGCTTTAAGGGTAACAATAAATGTGTTACTACCTACAGCACACCAAGATGTAGAGAAAACACATTTAAAGAGCAAACACAAAGCCTCTCAGTGTCTCCCAGGCTTAATACCAAGTGTTTTCATGAGAGAATTCAGCTGTTTGGTTGGCTTTTCTGGCAACCACCAAAACCACATGGACACAACTCGTCAAAAAAAACCTGAAGTCACTAAAAAAGATTTTACCTTGAGACATCTGTGTCTTTAGTGATCTTGCATCTGTTGTAAACGCGGAACCAACTGCAGTGCTTTGGGACATGCTAGCACTGCCTGAAGAGTCTGTTCCAAAAGATGTTAAAGAACCTCCTGCTTTGAAAGAAATAATATAGTTGTAAAATCTGGTTTAGACTTATTTTAAACTAGCACTACATGATTAGTGAAGCTTTATTAGGCAGTTATTCTAGAGTATACGTAAGCCTGCCCTTCTCATATACTTTTAGTTTAATCTAACAGATGTACACACATAGGCTGGTACGACTAATATCTTGATTTTTCAATCTAAAATGAAAAACAAAAGAGCACTTCTAACTTCACCATCACAAGTATTAAAAAAACACAGTCATCTTATGGAGCCATACATGTTATTGGTATATATTTCCACTTAAGAGCCTTTCAGCAAAAATATGACTGTCAAATGTTGTTAATTTATATCAAATTACGACCAATTCTACAGTCCTTCTTTTGCATGGCTAACATTTTCAGTAGCAGGAGTAACACTGCTGCCAGCACAGTTATGAGACTGTAAGTTCCCATGAGAAAAACTGAACTGTGAAATAAACTCTCAGGGAGGAAGGACAGTTGGTTGGGGAGTCTCAGAGAGAAGGTGCAGTCTAAAGGAGCAACTAGGCTGTGCAGGTCACAAATAATACTTCCAGCATCTATTTCCCAGCTAGCCAACACCTCAGGAACAGCTGGAGGATTGCACCGGCACATGGCTGCTGAATAATCCAAATCCTTAGTTAAGGCACACAGCACCTGGTCAACCCCACAGCACAGCTATGGGGCTTCTCTGAAGGGGCTGCCTCTACCACTTGTGAAATATAAGGAATACTGGTCCCTCTGAGATAGCTGTTTACTTCTCAATCATAATGATTTTGATTTAAGATGCAGACTATGAGGAACTCTCCACTTTCGAGCTAAACTGCAGAACTAACAGAGATGGAAGACTTTGAATCTGCCTTAGGATAAGACACTGATGAAATTCTAAGCAGCGATTACTGTCTGTGCACACAGAGAGCTTCACTCCCAGGAAAACACCGGATAACCAAAGTGAACCTACCAACTCCCACAGCGCCAAACTGCTGCCCCACCAGCGGGCTTGGGCTGAACTGACTGTACGCAGGCATCCTGCCAAAAGGACCATAGGACCCCACAGACTGGAATGAAGATGTAGTCGAAGATCCTAGTGAAGACTAAAGACAAAGCACACAACACACTAGCAAAAATTCATATTTACGCTAAAATTAGGAAATAGTTCTGCGAGGCAAGACATGTAGGAACTTTAAAATAAACATTTTCACAAGTACGTACAGCTTAGAAAGCACTTTTACCCTTCCACGATCACAGACTGTGGAATAGTAATACAACATTTTGCACTCTTTTCTCTATAACCTCAGACACCGGACTCTCTTGTCCAACACACACATGTAAACTTTGCTGGCAAATTTAGGAAGTGTCCTATCTTTTTCCTTGAAGTTTCAAACCCCACAGGTACAGTAAGACACCCAAGCACACTGGAGGAGGCTGGGGTTATCGCTGTTATTGGGGTGCACAGTAATGTAACTTCACCACTCTTGACTACAACTGACAGAAGGACTTGCACCTAATCTAATAAAATCCTTGGAGAAATGCAAGGGCACATCATCAGGAAGTTCAAGAATTCTATCCTACGGAATAGATTAAGTAGAAAAGTTGTATTACATGGGATTATTGACCCCCATTTGAAGCAAGAGATCTCCTCTTGCTCTCAGGGATGATTTTAAGATACTCCATAAACACAACCAAAAAGCCAACAAATTTCTGAGAAAACTATTTATCAGTCTGTTTACTACAAAATGACAGATGAATTAAATCGGAAGGCTTCAAGTTGTAAGTTGCTTTCCCCTCAGAAACCAAGTATTCACTATTCAAATAACTGCCTTATAGCATGAAGCCTGTTTAAAAACATAGCTAGATGAAACACTTTAAAGTCATAGTTAGCAAAAGATGTTGAACATTAAAACAAAAAATAAAACTAACAAGCAAACAAAAGCCACTAATTATCTGGAAATATTTCAGCATCTACTCCATTTGATTTATATCAAGTCTGATCTTCCCAACAACTAAAGGCAAGTCCCTTTCAAAAAAGGCATCAAGACCTACAAAACATCATTAGTTGGTTTTGAAAAGACAGCAGCTTTGGTATGTAGTGCTCTGTGCTAGAGTTAGATTCCAACCTTCACTTTCACAGTTAAAGGCTGTGAAAGGAGAAAATCCTTCCAGAATTCTTTACAATGGGTTGTGAACCTTACAGTGATAAACACTTTAATTTTTAAACACTCAGCTAGAGAGCACTTAAGCTAGCAAGTGACCTCTTCAGCAACAATTATTTACAACTCTGTTGTGACTTACCTGAACAATGGCAGGGTCCTGTGGCAAGGAGCACTGAGGTTTTGGTGGCTCACAGACAGTCAGGTCTTTAATGTCGCTGCCACGGAATATGATGTACTCGAAGACCTCATCGCGAGGTGGGATGGGCCTGTCCGTCGGTCTGTCTTCTGTGCCAAAGGAGCGAACTGCAGAGGGGGGAAGGGAGGAAAAGAATGAAACATCCCACAGTCAACAAAAGGGCTTCAAATATACTGCAGAGACCAACAGCTTTAAATAAAAAGGATAAAATTTCATTGAGAAAAAACTCCTTACTGAATCGGCATCATATTCTTTATCATTATCAACTCTCCTCAGACAAACAAGTAATTTAAGCTAAAAAAATCTGAGTTAAAACCCAAGCTGAAAGACTGAGACATCACTTATGCTATTAACTATTCAACTATTACATGTTGAATATCTCAATGGTTTTATGAGAGTAAGGGGAAGCAGCAAGGCAGGTTTTTTTGGCTACTAATGCAATCCTATGAACCAAGGAACAAATGAGTTTACATACTTCATATTCTGCATTTGCAAAACAGGAAAAATATGCTAATACTACTAAAATCTGGAATATTAAGAATTATCAAATGGGAATTTCTCAAGAGATTCAAAATTTAATAAAACAACAAGAATTCTGAGGTCTGTATATACAATTTTCCCTAAGCAAAATGCATTCTTCTTGTTGGTATAAGGTTCATATGATGTCATATGATCTCTGCCAAATTAAGCAAACTCACCGGGGCATAACTATCTTCCTAGTGTGCACCCTACCAAGACATGAAATTCCTTGTATGAATTCCAACAACTTTCTGACTGCACAGCAATGAAGCAACCAAGCTGTTCCTTTGGCACTACGTATAATCACTAGCACTGTACATGGATATCATCACTTTGCTGTCACTGCCCTCTCAGAAACTTTTCCCCATCCTCAGACTGCCGACCCAGGGTGAGTATCAAATGAAACAAACAAATAAATAACTGAAGAAGAGATTTGTCTCCAAGGGCTAGTTGTGTAAGCAAAAAAACTTAACAATGGATTGAAACCAGAGAGGGCAAAAAAACAAACCCCCAAAATCATGACAGTCATATTTGATCACAATCTCATCAACTCGTAGCAGCTTTAACAATCCCTCATGACTGTTTTTGCTCCAACCTTTTAGAAAGTGTTTGTTTGCTTTGCAAGGTACAGGTTATGCTGACAGGAAAAAAAAAATCTGTATTTTGCTTTAATTTACCAGAATTAGATTTCCCTCCATTTTCAGATGCATCAACATTTTGGAGACATCATTAGGCACTTATTTGCAGCCATAGAATCATTAGTCAAGAAAAGCAGAGTCTCCTGTAGAGATGTATAAAGTGATACTGAGTCATTTCTCAGGCTGCACCAGCCATCTTCCATCACTGCTGCTTCTTGTGATACTGCATAAACAGAGCTCAACAGTCAGGTATTAAAATCTTTTTAAGAAGCATAATTCAAGGGTAAAGAGATCATATCCACACTACAAAGAAAAATAACATTAAGTAGTCACAATTACTTTGTTCATGTATCATCTAGTGAGCTGATTTTCATGATCTTTTCTGTTTCTGTGCATCTGAAAGTCTGCTCTGAATGGTACTACAAAGTGTGAGCAATGTAAAAAGGCACACACTGTTCAGTTAATGTCAGTCCTTGTTAGGAAAGGAATCTGTCTTCTTTTCCTCTTCAGAAAAAAGTGTCTGGAGCTTAAGAATTCACAGAAATTAACTCAAAGTAATGCACAGTAGCTTAATACCATTATCAGCGGGTCATGTGCATTCCTGGGTCAGTTCGTTCCATTGCTTTTTATTCACCAGGCTTTTCTATTTCACTGTCTTGACCGTGGATCTACCCTGACTTTCTGGCCATCTTATACTCTTATTTATCAGATACCTAATAAATTATCTTGGACTTTCATTCCATCATTTGACCTGCTGCCTTGGTAAGTAAAACCAAAGTTGATTTTGTACTGCTTCTCTCTGTCCCACATTGAAATGGTTTTTCCAGCAGCCATTTCGTCTACAAAGCTGCACAACAATGGCCAGACTATGATCAGTTAGTTACCAAAGGATTTTATTTTCTAGCTAAAGTGAAGAAACTACTCCATAGAGACACCACAGAGAAAGGGTAGTAAGTTTAGGGTTGCATCTTGCCTTTACATGCAAATAAAAATCTGATGAACTGTGGAAGAAATATGCTTTGAAACTATTTTGGGTAAGTCTTTTAATATTAATACTAATGTCCCATGACACATAAAGGAACAGTTCTGGCACCCAGCAATTACCTTTCTCCATTCCAAACCAATAAAAAAAGGGAACCACCAGACTTTCATTTACTGACATGCTGAAAGAAGTAAAGGGATTTCAGTGTATGCTAAAAAAGTGTCTTTCTCCACACCATGAAATTACCATAACATCAAAAGGAAGTTCTTCAGTGCCAAAATTTAGAATACATCTTTAAGATCTTCAACTGCCTGTGCAGCTAACTCAAGACACTGATAGGGTTGCCAAAGGTTTATCAATAAAACACATCAAGACTTGCTACTAAAAGCTTGACTCTTCTTTTACCTCTCCCTTGCCCCAAATCAAACTGATTTTATCACAGCCTTCTGCAAAGTACAAACACAATTTCAGGCAATGAAGATTTGCTCTGCTGGAGAGGGGTAAGCAAACTCCCCTGACTTGCAGTTCAGACTCGCTCTCTCACCACAAGCAACCAATAGAACCACTCCGAGTCCAACTTCCTTTTAAAACAGGAACCAGAACTGTGTGTGTGGTGATCTTAAGAAGGGCTACCGAACGAGTCCACCCCAGTCAGATCCTTCAGGGTAGTGCTAAGGAGTTGAAAGTTACTTTTTGTATATTGCAAAGGCATACCTACCTCTACGGTTTGTGTTTTCCTCACTTAGACTGGGATTTAACACAATCTGAGCTCATGAAAGTAAGAAGTCTAATATGAGAAGCGGCCAGTATAGCAGGATTTTAGAAATAACCTGTTTTGACCGTGTTTTTACATACTCAGAAATACTAAATTGCCAGAGTATCAAAAGCACAAGGTATTGGAGCCGCAGCAGGCTTAGAGCTCTGTCCAGCTCTGACTCTTGGGGAACTTCCTCAGACTATCTCCTTCCTCCAGAACAAGGTGCAGTAGTTCATATATAGCAAAATACTGAAGAGTGAGAGGAGATCAAAAAAAGCACAAAAAGATTGTCCTGCGAAAGACAATCTTTCAACTGCAGTAAATCGAATTAATTTTACCTTGTCCATTTCACAATTGTTTTTTTCTGTTATTTCTGAAAGAGCTAAACTGGCTTAAGGACTTGCAAACAAAAGGACAAGCAGTACATGTTAAAAGCAAGCTTATTTTTTGTCAGTGTAAATATACACAAGTCAGCTAGCTAAATAACTAACTCTCTTGAGCCTATTAATGTATATACTCGTGCCCAAATCGTTCCAGCAGCTTCATATTAAAGTGCTGTGAGCATATTTTTGTACAGATTTTGACTGTGATATTACTACTACATGCCGTTTTAATGTACATTACCACATTACACTACTGTAGCAACAATGTTCAATGGCAACACCGCAACTTTGCCTGTCAGTTAGTTAATGAATCCATTACTTGTTGATTAACGCAGGGAATCTAAGCAGAACGTTAATCAGAAGTGAAGCCATGACTCTGCCAGCAGGAGGACGCTGCTGCCCCACAAGGTGAATTGCTGCAAACAGGCACCGTCTGCGCACAGCACCGCCACTCTCCTCTCCCTGAGGAGCAAAGGCACACGGACACCAGCTCCTCCCTGCTCCCAAGGCACCAGGAGGAGCGTGACCACTAAAACGAGACCACCACAAGTGAACAAGGCATTTCAATTGCCACCTCTCTCCACATCACAACCCTTCCACTGCAGACGCGCTTTGATGCCTGCACACCACAGCAGCTCATTCCTCCAGAACAATTACCTCAGCCTGCGTTCCCTTACTTACAGGGAGATGGAACAGGCTTTGACAAGAGGAATTTTTCTGCTGTGACATACTGTGCCCAAGTTTGGTTTGGCACACAGGCCCTAACCTTCAAGACATGCAAGGAGCATGTTACTTAACTGACTAAAAAATACATTCCTAAAAACCTGATAGAAATTTAACCCTTCCCTTTCCTGCTCCCACCCCTGAATAAGCTCAAGCTCAGGATTTCAACTTTCCTCTGTCTGCGTTTCTGAGTCTTTCATCTGCAAATAACGCTCTGTAGAAGTCTCAAAGGGAAGTTTTCCTTTGGATGTGTCATTATACCATGGACAACACTGTCGCAGATGGCTGAAAATGCCAGAAGTTTAACTGCTTCTTAAAATTACCAAAAGCTGTTTCATTAGTATCTATCAATTATCATAGTCCTAAATGCAACTCTCAATGTTGCAAGAGTTACTAAGTGAGAACTGATGCATTATAGCAGAGACAATACATAATCCTGTTTCTTATACTCACACACCTAAGGATTCCCTGTTGTTGAAGGAACAAAGCTTTTTCTGACACAATATGGTTGTTCTTATACAACTTCCCTGCATTAAAAATAACTCTCTCTAAATCAGTGCCTTGAAATGGAAAAGCATTATGTGTAACTAATATGAAAGATCACATCCCCTTTTTAGTGCCACATTTAAGATCAAGCACTGTGATTATTCTGTAAATGCCCCAGGTAGGGCAGCAATCATTTTCCAGCAAGAAAACTAACCACAGCTTGCAAACTCCTCTTGAATTGCTTGGGATTGATGATGTTTTAAAAATTAGTAATGATTAAAAAAAAAAAAAAGTGTTAACTAGAACCATGAACTAGAAGGGTATTACAAGTTATTTTAACTTGAGGCTTGACAATAGGAGTGAGTGGTTTTGATTTCAGACTCTGTCTCTGAAAAGCTGTTGATCCAAAGACAACATATGCACCAAGAACATTTAAGAACCTCAAACGGCTGCACAGCTTGGGGTGTTTGGAATCCCCTACGGATGGGTGTTTCCCCTGTTATTTACCAACTATACACTTAGACACTTTGTGATAGGATGTATCACTTGGCCTCATCAGACTCTGGCTTAGGTTAAAAATGTTATGCTCAATACTGAACAGTTCTTTCTTTCTCTAACTGAGATAGAGGCCACAAGTTTTGCTTAGTGAGAAGATCACCACATTGTAAACAAAATGCCAATTAGAGAACTAGAGCAGATTGCTCCCAGGAAGGAAGGACTACAGCCTGTGCTGGCAACCCAAAAAACTTATTTCTGTCTGAAACCCTTGAGGATTAAAGAAGGCATTCCATGAACACAACTTCATGAGATTAATCTCTGGCTTTCGTTCAGCCCACACAAATCCTACAGTTGGGCAAATCTGTACTTATTCAAGAACAAACTCCACCTCTACTTTTGCACTTTATGTCTCCATTTCAGTATCCTCAGTTAGAATATGAATAAGGCTAAGGTGCCCTGCATTCAATTCAGGGAACACTCATGTCACACACACTACACAGCTCAGCAACTGAAAGCATCAAGTCTTTTGAGGGTTTTTTTTTTTTTCTCTCTCTCTCTCTGGCAAAAAAAAAATTATATTTGTGGTCAAGATTCACAGTTCTGGTTTGACTTCTGGACTCAGCACAAGAAGAGGTAACTATTACCTGATCGACATATTTACAGCTAGAGTAAAGTTCTGCTGCTTTCACAAACAGACCTGGCCAATAATTAAGCACGTCTGCCACCTTACACATCCACTGTCGCACACACGCAACGGCCCGAGCCTGCAGAAACGCGAATACTCTCCAGCGGAGCACTGCTCACGGGCACAGAGCTGCTCTACAGTCTGACACGGCTGCTCGCAGCTCCACAGGAATCTCAACATTTTTGGTTCCAGGTGGCCTCGAAATACTGGTTTATTCTCTTCTGAATCATAACACTATTACAAAATACACATTCTTCAGCTAACTCAGCCAATTTTTATTAAAGTAAATGCAGTGGTTTAGATTAACACTTCTGATGAGAGCCATGAGAAGAGAGCAGATCAGACTTGTAACCGTAGTCTGATCTATCTTAAATATGTACACTTTGGCAGATAACCACTACATGACTTAACCACTCTCCAGAAGCCACGCAAAATTGGCTTGGTCAGCACTAAATCGGTCTAATTTTGGACAAGATTATCACAAAGTCCTCAAGGATAGGATTCTTTTCCTATGTGCTTTTGCACAAACCTTAACAATCACAGCACGCAACTGGAATCTCTGAACATTTATTTTTAATCACGATATCCAGCTTTTACTTGTAGAAACCAAAACCAGCTGTCCTTTCAAAGCAGATAATGCAACTCCAGCCAGGCAATTTCAGCTAAAGGCAACTTCAGAAATAAGCAAAAATCACACAGTGAAAGCTAACTCTGCCCCATAAGCGAAATGTGCAAGCCTGGGACCAAACCCACCGTAAGGCGTTTCAAAGCCCATGTATCACCATTCTCAAAACAGAGTAACCTATTTCTTAAACCATAGCGGGGGGAGGGTGCTGCTTGCGAGGAGGGAGGGCCTTAAAGCGACACAGCGCACAAACAAGAACTACCACAAAGGCCAGCGAAAGCCAACACACTCATGGGATGCACCAGCAGCCAGGGCAGCTGTGCAGAACGGGACAGACCGGCGCTAAGCCTTTCCTATCGGCCAGGAACCGAACTCTGGAATCCTCCCTGTCCCAAATATTTCATTGACAAGGACTGATTTTTCCCCTTACCTAATGGCTGCATAGACTCTGCTTTTACATATGAGTTTAGATTACTTAGCAAGACTTCACAGATGCAAGAAGTGTAAAGGAAAAAAACGCTGAGTGTTGCAGAATCTATTATAAAGAGGTTATTAAAAGTTCTGACTTAATGTTTTACCTTGAGAATGAATTATCATGTATGAGGAACACTGAAGTCCCTTCGGACGCCCAGTTTCAAAAGTTCTCTTTTTTGCCCCCAACTCTCTTCTCAGTAAACCCGTCTTTCCAAGTTCCTTATACATTCACAAAGATCCCTGCTCTTTCCCAACATATAAATGCGTGTGTGTGTGTATCTATATATCGCGTGGCTGATAACATTCTCGTACCATTTCGAACTACACTGTGCCATACACCTCCAAAATTAACACCTTACGTTCAGCTTTCGCCGGTAATCCAGCACTCAGGATTCCCTTCGGACCCGAGCTGTCTGCCGTCCTAAGATGCAGAGCAACTCAGCCATACGCGGCCCTACACCGTGTGGGTCTGGAATTCTTAACGATGCAAAAAAAACCTCTTTCTACCCTCTCCCTCCTACTCTCTTTCACGCACTAACTCTGGACCGCTTTCACCGCCGCGGGTTTCATACTTGCAGTCTACTGGGAACACCTCCGAGCAGCCCCCGGCACAGAACCGCTGCCGGCTCCTCTCCGCGAGGGTCCCTTCCCGGAGCGGGGGAAGCGGGAGGAACGCGGGGAGCGGGGCCTCGCAGCGCCGCCGCTCCCACACCAGCCCCTCTCTCGCTTCCACCTCCCCCGCAGCCGCCCCGCCGGGAGGACGGCGGGACGAGGCGGGTCCAGACCGAGCTCCGCCGGGAGCCCGCAGGCTGCAGGCCGCCCGCCGGGCCTCCTCAGTGCCCGGACAGCGCCGCGGCTCCGGCTCCTCGCCCGATCCCGGTCCCGCGGCCTCGATCCCGTCCCGCGGCCGCGCTCCCCTCCCGCCCCTCCCCGAGCGCCGCCGGGCCCGCTCCTCCGGCCGGCCGCGTCCTTACCCTTGGCCAGCGCCACCGTGGAGTTCTCGGTGTCGATGGTGTACAGGATCCCCTCATAGCGGATCTCAGCCTTGGAGATGAGGCTGATCTTGCTCCCGATGTAGGGCGTCCCCCCGCTCATGGCGCTGCTTCTCGGTCAGGGACACCCCTTCGCCGCTGCCGAGGGCTCCTTAAGCTAGGCACAAGTAGCCAAGCAAGCCCGCCCCTGAGTCGTAGTAAGCGCTGTCCTCCTGTCGCCCCGAGCCGTCGCTCCCCACACAGCGGAACCCCCGGCACAGCCCTCGGCGGAGCGCTCAACACGGCCCGCGCCCCGCGGCTCCCAACATGGCCGCCGCCTTCATCTTCCCTCACAGCGCCCCCCCCGCCCGGCCCGCCAGGTGCATGCCGGGAGCGCGGCTACTCTCGCGAGAGCTGCGGGCGGAGACGCAGATGAGTTAGGGGCGGGAACGTCGCGGAGGGGCGCGCGGAGCTTCGGCACCGCTCGGCTCTGCTCGGGCCCATTCGGCCCCGCCCGGCCCTGCCCGGCCCCGCCCGGCCCCGCCCGGCCCCGCCCGGCCCCGCTCGGCCCCGCCCGGCCCTGCCCGGCCCCGCTCGGCCCCGCTCGGCCCCGCCCGGCCCCGCTCGGCCCCGCCCGGCCCTGCCCGGCCCGGCTGCCCCTCGCGCTCCCGGCCCGGCGGTCCGGTGTCGTCGCTGGGCAGCCCCGGCCGTGGCGCAGCTCGGGAGCGGTCACCGGGCAGGTGACAGCAGCTTTGGTGGTTTCGGGGTGTTTGAGGGGCCCGGTCGTTGAACGGCAAATCCTGGGGACCCCCACGGGCAAGGGGAGCGCAGGAGCGGGGGGATGACATCGGTTCGTGTTTCACGGGCATTCCCTTGGACTCTGCTCAGTGCTGAGAGTCACGTCCTGGCAGCCAGCACTGAGCAACACAGTTGATGATGAAATCTTGACCAAAGTGTGGGACTAACCCTTAAAAAACACCCTTTTAGTACGGGTAAACACACACTAACGCCTCATGGTTGTGATTGCACTTGATTTGTGCACCTTAAGTAAGAATCACAATAAGGCTTCTGTTGGAGGCGACATACTGCCTCAGCCCCCCTGGAAAACACCACAACAAACGCCAACCTCTGGAGAGGCAGCCTAGCTTTTGTTTCAGCAACTGGACATTATCATGATGCAAAGATTCAGCAAGTATTCTGTTCAGATTAGGCTTTGAAATGCAGTAACAAGCCAGGGTTTTCCAGAAGGGGCCTGCAGGTGCCTAAGCAGGAGGCGGCTGGACTCCTGCAGGCTTTGTGCCCAAGCTGAGCTGGCTGTAAAGCGTCCAGGGGGACCGGAGTGCCCAGGGAGCTTCACTGTACTCGCTCCCAGCGTGCCCTGAACTGCGTGAAAGATGGTGGAGCTAAGTTCTGCTGTAAATGACTGGACAGACCGTACCGAGGCTGTGGGGCACCACTTGAAAATTTGCATTTGTAATTCAGCTCAAAGTAAAGCTCCTGTTTAGAGGAATAACAAGTATTCTGTTACAAGGAAAGAGGCTGGTCTGTGGCTAAGTCCCAAGCTCTGCTGGAGGAGGTGGAGAGGCTTGTAACAGTGTAGAGCATCAGCTTCAGCCTGTGTTACACAGAGTTCCTGCTGCCTTACACAAGAGAAGGAAAGGAAGGAAGGTCTGGTGGACCTCTTCCTAAGACTTCTCTCATCTGCCTCTCAAAACTGGAAATAGTTTTTATGGCAACACCCAGTTTAATGCCACAGTATTAGAAAAATGGACACTAGAATTTATTTCATAGTCACGACTAGTTGCAGAACCCAATGTCTACTTTCCGTTCTACATTTACAGAGTTAGGGTTCCAAGATCATGTAGATGGAAGAGCAAATAGAAATGGACATTTCTTTGAGCTTGGGGCACAATAGATGAGCATTTCAGAACAGAAATCAAATGGAAAACTGTCAGGGTTTATTTTTCACAGAGCCCCAGGTTGGGTCAGGCTGGAGGGGCCCACAGGGGCTGCTCTGGTGGCACCTCCCTGCTCCAGCAGGGCCATCCCAGAGCACAGGGCACAGCAGTGTGTCCGTGTGGCTCTGCAATATCCCCAGGGAGGAGACTGCACAGCCTCTCTGCACCATCTGCTCAGGGCTGGGCACTGCCCAGGGCAGCAGTTCTGCCTCCTGGGCAGGGGCAGCTCCTGGGCTCAGGCCCTGCCCGTGGCTCTGGCGCCATCGCTGGGCCTGGAGCAGAGCCTGGGCCCTGCTCTGCCCCTCCCTGCACCCAGGGACACCCAGGGCTGAGGGCCCCTCTCAGCTGTCCTTAGGCTGAACAGGCTTAACAGCCTTTTAAACAACCTGTACGTTTCTAGAAGAGAGAAGTTGGCCAGAATGAATAACAAAAACAAAACAAAACCCAAAATAGACAAACAAAAAATCTGCACAAATGCCTAGGAATAGAAAACTACCCCCTTGAAACACTTAAGGGCTAAATTCTAACCCTCTTGATGACAAATATTCCTAAGCCTCACCATCAAGTCCTGTCTAGGTTATTAAACAAGTATTTACAGTTAACTTTGCAAGCTCCAAAATTCCTGTAAACCATTTAAAAAATGAAATTCATTTGCAACTGAAGTACATGAAACTAAATTTAGACATATTCTGCCTTCCAAGGCAGGGACCCAGGTTTGGTGAAGGATCTAGAGCAGAAATTTTATAAAAACCAGCTGAGGGAGCTGGGAAGGGGCTCAGCCTGGAGCAAAGGAGGCTCAGGGGGGCCCTTCTGGCTCTGCACAACTCCCTGCCAGGAGGGCACAGCCAGGGGGTCAGGCTGTGCTGCCAGGAACAGGGACAGGAGGAGAGGGAAGGGCCTCAAGTGATGCCAAAGGAGGTTCAGGTTGGATATTGGGAAACATTTCTTCATTGAAAGGGGCTGTCATGCTGCCCAGGGCAGACTCCCAGTCCCTGGAGGGAAAAACACATGGGTGAGGCACTTGGGGACATGGGTTAGTGATGGCCTTGGCAGTGCTGAGGGAATCTTAGAGGTCTTTTTTAACCAACACCTATGCTATTCCAAGGAAATCTCTTAGTACTCTAGTCAACTTTGTGCTCTCCAATTTTTGGAGTTTATAATTTCTATGTCATACTTAAAATGAGAGCTGAAGGAATATTTTTATAGTGTTAAGTGAATCTCAGTAACATAGATAGAGTTCTTCATTTTAAGAAGTTATCTCAAAATCTTACCTGAATTGGTAGGTAGCATCTTGATATTAAATTTAAACATAAGATGGTTAAATTGTATCTTTGAAGGCACTGAAAGTGTGTATTTGAGACAAAACCATGACACATAAGCAGGAAAATAGTGCTCCTTTCTAAGCACTTTCACTTCTGTAGAAGACAATAGATTACTTGTCCCCATGCCCTCTTCTCACTCCATGCAGCTGAACAGGGCAGGGGGACTTTGCTGTTATTAATATTTTATGTTACTGAGTTATTAATGACAAACTTGGGCTGCGAGCAGGGCACAGGCCTGAGCAGTGCTGAGAACAGAGAAACAAATTCTGTGGCGGATTTTCTGTGGCAATTTTGAAACCATGGTTGGAAGTTAACTTTTCTGAAGACCATTCTCTATCTCAAACAGAAAATAATTCAGGAAATACTGTATCTTAAAAGATCAAATGAGATTATCACAGATTTTTCTTTTTTTTCTTTTTTTTTTTTTTGTATGCTGCACGTATATAAGTCCAAAAAATGAGAGAGCAACAAATATATTAAGGAATGGTTTTTGTGATGAAATGCATGGAAATATTTGGAAAATATTTTTATAATAGAATGAATACAAAAGTTCACAGGGGTTCTGTACTTTACTAGAAGTATTTTTCCCTATGTAAAAGCTCAAGCCCAAAGGCAGTTTCAGCAACAATTTTATAACCATTCTTAGGTATATCCTCACCTCTTGACTTGAAGGAAGCCCAGTGTGAGTCAGTATACATCATGGTTTTTAAATAAAACATTCTAATATACTTCCTTACCCTCTGTGTTTATATATATAAAATGGCTCAATTTAAAAGGACTGGGGAGAAATACAAATTAATGTTTTACAGATTACCCACGCACAAATGTACATTCAAATTGTAATACTTGCCATTTTCTCTGTCCACTCAGAAGATAACTTTTAGCTTCTAAAGTTACAAAGCAATTCACTTTCCTCCAGGGTGGTTTTTATGAAAACACCTAGTTTAATGCCACAGTATTAGAAAAATGGGCACTAAAATTTGTTTAGTAGTCAGGACTAATTGCAGAATCATATGTCTAGTTTTCCGTTCTCTTATGAAAACTCTGGAGATGGTTGTATGCAAATAAAGTGCAGGAGCAGCTAAGCGAGGACTGCATGGAGTTTTCTCTGATAAAAATCAATAAAGTCTGTGACTCATACAAAAGTAATATTGGATAGATTTCTATTTTTTCCATCCCAAATAATTATTCTTTATATTTGTGCAATAGCAAATTGAATCTTAATATCTACCACGTTTTAATTAAACTTCCAGGTAGAAGCATTTGTTAAAAATTCAAATTTAGTTTAGTTGTAGCACTCCACTAAAGCAATGCTCATTTTCTAAGCAAGTTTTTGATGTATAGATCTCTTGTGTACATTTCATGCTGCTTTTCATAAACACTGCTGTACTTTCCCATCCATGCTCTGCACCATCTCCTGCTCATACAGCCTACCACACCTTTGGACCTTCAGTATTTTCACTGGCTACTTTCTTGAAGAAATATGCACCAGTTTAATTTCGGGAGACATTTAAACTTATCCTAATTAAACTGGTACAACCTACATTTAAAGCATTTTCAAGGTGGTTTCTTTTGATTCATCATGAACTTGCTCCTAAAAGACAATCAGGAAAAACTACCCTGAATAAAAACGTAACCTCCTTTGAGAGGAAGCAGAGCAGCCAGGGGCAGTTTGGTCTTGTGAGCCCAGTGAGTCACTCACGGTAGGACCGAGCAGATTGAGCCAGGACTGGAGCGGGGCTGGGCCCCGCGCTCCTTCCCCCCAGGGCATGGAGCCGTTCAATGTCTTATCCACCGGGACACCTTTTCCAGGTTTTTGGAAAACCCCGAGAGAGCACAAAATGAGGAATGATTCACCATTTCAGAGCACAGAGCGGCGGCTGCAGCGCATCCCCGCTTGCAGGCCAGCAGAGACAGGTCTGGAACCAAGCTGCTGCCGGGGTCACAAAGCCCCTGGCGTGTCATTCAGACGGGGAAATGTTTTTATTTGCAGGGTCCTCTCGAAGACACTGCCATTAGTTAAAAATCCGATGATTTAGGTCCACTGTCTTTCTCTTAAGTCATTCCAGAGCGTGTGAGGAACCGCTGGTGGGAAAAGGGCTCACAGGAGTGCGATAACAAAAGCGTAAGCAGCAAAATTAACTACTTTGAATTTCCCGTGAGGATGCCGAGGGAGCAGCACGCCAGGACAGCTGCTCTGGCGCTGCAAAGAGCCTCACTTTTGTTTTCCAAATCTTCTGAAACAGCGTCCCCGTCAGGAAATTGTATCACTGCAGCCATTCTGGTCTGGCTGGGGCAGCAGCTGTGCATCCCGGCAACTGCGGAGCGGAGCAGTGAAACCGTGAGCTGGGCGTGCCTTCGGCTTTGGGACGGCCCGTCCCGCCGCACGGCCCCGCTTTGGGACAGCCCGTCCCCGCTTTGGGACAGCCCGTCCCGCCGCACATCCCCGCTTTGGGACAGCCCGTCCCGCCGCACAGCCCCGCTTTGGGACAGCCGGGGCGGTTCGCTCGCTTCTTCTGGCGGAACGGGACGGGAAGGGAGCCGCTGACCGCCACCGCCTCATCGGGACGCGGCAGCGCCGGGCCCTGCGGACAGCCGTGACAGGGAGGCTGCTCCACACCCGAGTCCGTCCCAACGGCACCCCTCTGCACCCACTGCCGCGGCTTCCCCAGGGGCATCGCCGCCCTCTCCTTGGGCGGCCTCACCCGCTGGAACGCCCGGGCGGTCCCGGTGCCGGTGCCGCGCGCGCTCCCGCCCGGGCGGTCCCGGTGCCGCCCCGGGGCGGGGCGGAGGTGGCGGCCCCTCCCATGGTGCCCCGCGCGCGGCAGAGCCCCGCGCATGCGCACGGCGCCGCCGGCTCCCAGCTCAGCGCAAGATGGCGGCGGGCGCGTCGGACCCACTGGAGGAGATGCTGCTCTTCTCCGAGGAGGTGGACGAGAAGGCGCTCAGCGACCTGGTGGGATCCCTGGAATCGCAGCTGGCCGGCGGCCGCGGCCCCGCCGAGCCGCCCGCGCCCAGGACCTCCGCCCCGTCCCAGCAGCCGCAGCAGGGGAGCCTGGCGGGGGGCAGCAGCCCCGGCCGGCAGCAGCACGGCCGCCCCGCGCCCCCACCCGCGCCCGGGGCAGGGGAGGCGGCGGGGCGCCCCGGCAGCGCGGGGAGCCGAGCCCCCGCCCAGGGGCCTCTCCCGTCCCCGTCTCCCCCGGCGGCGGCGGCAGCAGCGGCGGGGAGGGGAGCGAGTGTAAACAGTAGTAGTGTGCAGCAATCACATGGAGCGGCTCCCGGCGGCGGCAGCCCCGCCGCTCCCGCCCCGCCGCAGCCCGCCGCCCCTGCCCAGCCTGTCAACAACCATGTGGCCGCTGCAGCCGCCGCCGCGCGGGACGCGGGGAGCCCCGGCCCCGGCCCCAGCCCGCCCGCCGCCGACGGCGCGCCCGGGGCCGCGGGGGGCGGCGGAGCGGCGGCAGCGGCCGAGGGCGCCGCCGCTGCCCCCGCGCCGCGCCCCGGCCAGGCGGCGCCCAACGGAGAGGGCGCGGGGGCCCGGGCGGCCGCGGTGCCGCCCGTCAGCGGGCACGGCGGGGCCGCCGCCGCGCAGCCCCAGCCCGCGCCGGGCGCGCTGCCCGCGGCCGCCGCGCTCGGCGCCTCCGCCAGCCCCGCACCGCCGGCCCCGGGCTCGGCACCGCCGGCCCCCGCGGCCCCCGCCGCGCCCAAGCCCGCGGTCACCGCCAAGGCGGGCGCTGCCCTGCCCGCCGCCCCCCAGGCCGTGTCGCCGCGGCCGGCGCTGGGCGCTGCCCCCCGGATCGTGGCCCCGCAGCTGATCGTGCGGCCGCCGCCGCAGACCACCATCCAGCTGCCGCCCGGCTTCACCATCCCGCCCGGTAAGTGCTGCGCTGCGCTCCCGGCATCGCCGCTCGCTCTAACCTTCTGCTCTTGGCCCAGGGCTTTCCTTTCCCCCAAAGCTGCTTTGTCCCCGCTGCTCGACGTGCTGGAAACCAAAGAAGAGGCACCTGTCTGAGGGCACCGTCTGACGAACCGGCTGCCGCTAATTAGGGTGTAACTGGTACGGCTAATGCAGAGTAATTGCAGCTGTTGTTGGGTGAGTTACTGTTTCTGTCCTGGGGAGAGCGGCAATCACGGTGAGTTAACCTGTGATGGTGTAGTTGGACAGCGGATAAAAAAACTGGAGAGCCGGAGTGGACGCTAAGGATAACTTTTTATGTGTTTTAAAGGACTTTTGGTTTTCACTTGATAGTTCTGAAAAGTTTTTCTGCTTGAGAGAATGGTTTCTGCTGTGAGCCAGGTGTTAAATGTGTGTAATCTGAAATTTATAATTTCAGTAACTGTGATAATGTCGTTGTGTGAGGGTAGTCTACATATCACCAGATTTTATTTCCAACTCTGAAGCAATTATGTCCTCTTTGTACTCCTCTAAGTTTCTTAACTTTAATTGCTAAAAATTTAAGTTCAGCAAGGTTGCCAGCTAACCAAACCGGCATCCCTTCATCCTCATGATTCCTAATCTTAGCCTGTATATTGTTTCATCTGAAGGGTACTGTGGTCCCCTACTTAGATTTTCATGTTGCAAAAACTTGGGTATCTTCATGTCTTCTTGATTTAGGAGCTGATTTAGCATTTAAGCTAATTTTTTTTTCCTGTTAATATAAGTAGCATGTTAAGATGTGGACCTATTGATGTAGTCTGAAATAACTGAGTTCTTCCAACTTATTTCTTGAGATATTTGATATTTATTAGCTAAGTAGAGCAGCAATGTTATGGTGTAGTTGTTTGTTTCTGGGTGGGTTTTTAGTAGTTGTGTATTTGGCCCTTGTTTATGAAGAATCCTCCAGAATCTGATGCTCCAAACACACAAATCTTGGTGGTTTCATGAAGACCCAACTAACTTGAAACAGATAAATTGCTGCTCAGACTGTGTGCCTTTAGCCTTTGCCTCCCTTTGTTAATCTGCTGAAGATGGCTCTCTGCAGATGATAGCTGTGTGCGTTGTAACTTTGCACACAGTTTCTGAAGTTCATTGTGTCAATACTTCGATCTGTTACTTTCAAACAGAAGAGGGGAAAACTGAGCCTTGGAAACAGTCTGATCTAGGATTTAGAAAATGTTATGGAAATAATACACCAGAAAGTTTTAATTCAAATTTGTTTTATTACAAGATAGTTGGAAATCCATTAAATTTGCATAAATATGAAGATAATATGTTCTAAAAGGAAATTATTCAGAAAATACAATTTTTTTTTGAGTTTTTAACTTGGTGGATCATTTATAATTAATCTGAACCTCCCATATAGCAAACTTCTATATAAAACAGAAATTTAGAATCAGATTTTGAGAACAGGTTATTTTAGCAGATAATGCTCCTAAATTGTGTATTTCATTTTTATGTGACTGACAGGAAGGTAAAATTAATCTCATCATTTAACTGGCTTCTAACTTGCACCAGCTGCTCAGTAACAGGAATTTGTAGTCCTCCAAACTGAATTAAAATATAATGTTAACACATGAGCATTTATTCATTTATAGTAGTAATTGTGTCTGCAGCTTTGGTTGAGACTGTATGGCACGTGTTTCAATTCATTTGTCATTTCCACTCAGTTTTTCTCTATTCAGAATTAGGTTTAGAAAATGGGAAGATAAATTAAAAACACACCTGTGAATCTGTGTAATGCAAATAGAACATGCCTTTTTTAATGTGTGGGAGGCATTATCCTATGAGGATTTTTATATAAGGCTCACGGTCGTGATGGCAGAAGTGATAACCCGTTTGGCCAGTTGGCATATTCGGGTGTCCAGATGGTTTGGAATGGCACATACCAAATACATCATCTGCTTGCAGGATTTTCTGCAAATGTAAACTGTGAAGCTTGGTACTTAAATGGCTAATGGACCTTAAAAGTTACCTTTTAGATGAGTTTTTAATGAGTTTCTTTCAACTTTCTATTTAAATTACTCTTGGCTTTGAAAGAGAGTTGTTATTATGGCTTTTGGATGTGGTCCTTGCTGTAGCTCTGTATGCCTGTTACCTTAAACTTTGATTTCCATGAGTCTTTAGTTTATAGTGGCAGAAATTTGCCTTCTGTTTGTGTTTGTAGCAGGAAAGGTTGGCTGGGAGCACCCAGCTCTGGGAGTGAGGGCTTTTACGTGTGCTGCAGTTCTCTCACGTGTCCCACAATTGGGATTTGGTTTTTCCATGTCAGACTGAAAGATGTTCTTGCTGTAGGGTTCTGAAATCTGTTATAATAGTGTTTGAATTTCTTTGTCCTCAGGGTATTGTACAAACTGTGTCCCTTTAGCAAGGTGTAACTGAGAAGTTAACAATTAAAATTGGATGTAAGCTGTTACCTTTAGACTTGGATATAAGATTTTACCTTCTTCATTTTCCTCTGAAAAGTTAAAAAAACTGTAGGAAGCAATTTGCACATAGAGGTAGGTTGTAGAAACAGTGTCTACTGACCCTGTTATCAGCAGATTGAAAGTGACCTCATAGGTTTTTAGTTTTTGGTTCTCTAGTAGTTGCAGACAAGATGTTTTTCTGGTTATTTAACCTGTTGTATCCTATGTAGGTTAAGTTATTAAAATGTATTCTGGAACTAACTTGAAAATTCTTTTTAATAGTCTGTCTGGAGTACTTTTTAGTTCTGAGAGAGCTATGAGAAGAACATTACATGCTTTGCAGTGACCTGGAATGTGTGAAACTCCAGGACCCATAGACCAACTTAGCCATTGTCTCCCTTTTTCTGACCTGCTGACTACAAAACTTTGATGGCAATGGCTCTGTTGTTTAGAAGGCCTCTATTTATGAGGTGTTTTACAAGAAAATAATCTGAGAAAATTATCATTTACTTCTGGAAAGTGTTAGAAAACACTTGCCAATTTTCTAAAGTTTCTGCCCCGTGTGGTTGTGTGCTGAGGAGCTGTGTTGATTCTCTGGGCCTAGCAGTGTTTGCTGTTGGTGTTTAAACCACAGGTAGTGGGTGCCTCCCAAAGTGGTGATGGTGGGTACCAAATAGATTAATCTGCTAATGCTCAGGGTTAAGTAAATCTCAGATGTTGTGTGCTCAGAAGTGTGTCTGGCCAATATTTGCATGTCCCCATAGCTGTTGTTTAGTAAAGCTCTTGGCACTTTGTCCCTGGTATGCATGTACTCAGTTGTGTTCCCAGCAGCTGCGTTGTCCTTAGAGTTTACTTTTAATGAGTATTTCTTTCTAATTTTGTTCTCCTGACCCTGACTAGACTGCTAGAAATCACTGTCCCCCAAACACTCCAATGGCTGCTTTTTTCATCACTGCTTTCCATAAACTGCAGTTGTTTAAATTCCAAACTGAATTGGGTCTGCTAGTGGGGCCTCCCTTTCTTCTTTGAAATGAAATCTCGTGTTACCCGAGAATCAGAAAGAGATGCACTCTAGGGCAGGTGTAGGGTGCCATACATGACCTTTACCGTGCATCCTGTGGTTAGACAGTTGTGTACGTGTTATCCTTGCTGTCATTTGCTGCAGTGACTGCTCTTGCCCTCCCTAGGGATGGTCCTGGTGCGCACGGACGCCGGGCAGCTCGTGATGGTGCCCCAGCAGGCTCTGGCACAGGCTCAGATGCAGGCCCAGGTGCAGACACAGGGACAGGGTCCTGCCAACATGTCACCCAGGCTTTCTGTGCCCACAGCTGGCCCTGTTTTCCGCCTGTCAACAGCTCAGGTATGTCTGGCTTGATTTTGGTGCATTGTCTTACACATTATTACTTCGTATGTTTCTGGGACTGTGCTTTCCTCCCTTTTTTGTTGTGAAAACAAGAAATACTTATTCAAATGTCGTTTATTTTATGGGGCCTAGGATTTTTCTTTTATTTAAGGAAAAAATCTGCTTTAGAGTCTCTTAAGACTGTGTTCAGACTAAGAGATGATTGGAGGCTGCAAAGCTCAGTCTTAGTCTGGACTGTGTATCACTGGTTTAATAAGCGTCCCTTGCTGCTCTGAATCAGAGGCACTGGGATATCCCAGCATGCTGAATCCCAGGATAGTTAATTTCACTGGACATTAGAAAAGAGAAAGCCAATCACATTCTATCCAAGGATTTGCAATAAATTTAAAATAACTCTTTAAATATACTTTATTCAAAAGAAAGATTTGATTCTTCTAATTTTTTTCTGGGTGTGATCTGTCTACACTGAAAGTTTTTCCTGTGTTGTGAGTACATTTCCCTTTTTCTAGGGATTGATAGGATAGAGTGCTTTCCTGTCTCAAATTCATCAGTGGAATGTGTTGATTTGAACTTGGAGCTAATTTATTTTCTAGGGTGAATGTGGGGTGGTCTTGTGTTTTTTCGTTTGGTTTTGGTGTTTTGTTTTTGTGGGGTTTTTTTGCTTGCTTTTTTTTTAAATTTCTTTGAAGCCTGCATTGATTTAAAAGTTTGTAGAGAGGCCATTTAGCTTTGAGCCATTTAGGGCTAGAACTGAGCTATTTTACTAAGATGTGGAGGCAAACACCTTTGGATCTTAGTACAGGACTGCTGTGCCATAGCAAGAAGAGGCAGAGTTTAAGGTAGTTTTGCCTAAGGTGTATGTTTGCAGAAGAGATAAGTAATTCTATGTGGAAAGATGAAAAAGGTACATTTACAACTTTTTAGATGTTGTAGAAGTTGCTTGAAATAAGTTCAACAGATATTTCCCAGTATTTATAATTTGATTACTTTCCCTTTATATGCTTTATGTGTCACACCATATTTATAGTCTGTAGTTTTTATCGCATCATATTTGTAGTCTAAAAGATTTTTAAGTTTAATTCAAAACTGAAAACAATAATAGACATTTCAGACAAGAAGTAAGCTGGAATAAATTTGGAGAATTGAAAATAGAAACACGAGGCAGTCTATAAACCACAGGGTAGCCAACTAGAATGTAAGTTTTAGAAGTGAGTATACCTGGGAAGATTGTAGCTCAGTGTCAGGAAAGACATAAATGAAAGCCTGGAAACACTTGGAAAAACTTCATGCTCTCAAAAGAGAGGTAAGTGCAGTATTGGATGAAATTTGTTAAAGAACTCTTTGCAGAAAAGGCAGCCATATAATGTTTAAATTTGTGGTATCTGAAAGAATAAGACTTGTAGAAACCTTCAAAGAGAAATGTATTCCAGGAAAAATAAACACAGAGATAAGCCTGTGTTCATTTACAGATTTTTTTTCTTTTTTTTTTACTGGTTTGATGACAACAAAATTGCAGCCAATTCCTGAATTTGTACATCTGTCTTTGGTTGTTGGGGCCTTTCTTTGCAAATAAGTGCAGTCACTTCTTTGGTAATTACTACAAGCAGATGTTCTAGCAATGGCTCCTGAGACAAGTGCACAGTGTAAATGCAGAAGAGGTGTGTGGTGGGACTGTACCAAGAATGAGATCCAAGTCTGCTAGTTTTAGCTATTTTTCTTCTGTACTATTAGTTTTCATGTGGCCAGTATTAATTAATAGTGGATTAAAATTCAACATGGAAGCATTCATAACAGATATGAACACATTGTTTGTAATTTGAAGATTTCTGAGGAATAAGCTTTACTGCACATGGAAGAAAGTGTGCAGAAATGTAGACCCCCCTGCTTGGCTCTGGGCTCAGTCTGGGGTTTGGATCCCACAGTCAGCCTTAAGATGAGTGCACAGGAAATGTAGATCATGTTGGTCTCAGGCAGCTGTTCTCTACTTGTATGAAGCAGTTAATGTTGCAGAAGGGGTATAATCCTACCTGATGGATTTATATAAAAATAAACCCATGAGGATAGTGCATGTTCAGGTGTTTGTAGAGTCAGCTGCAATCTGGAGAGGTTCAGGTATTAAAAAGTTGTGCTTGTTTTTGTGCAGGGTTCTGCCCAGATGAATACCCACTGCACTGTAGATGTTCCTTTGCACTACCTGGTGCTGACACACTGGCTCACAATAGAGGAAGCCAGCAAGGCCTTAGGAATGATCAGTATCTTGCAAGATGCAAAAGTTGGATTATTTTAGTGTAGGAGGATTAGAATAATGGTATTGTAGCTTGTCAGGATTCATCTCCTTTGAAAATCTAAGTGGTAGCTGTCCAAACTGTACTGCAGCATTTCTGTATTTGTTGTAATTAACAGGGTTAAGAAATAATTAATATTACCCTTGGGAAATTTACATTGAACTTCCCTGACTCTGCATTTGATCTTCAGAGTCTTCTTTCATTGTGACGTGCTTATGTTTCATGCTTATGTTTTATATATGTTTGACCTTAGAGTGTTCTTTAAAAATTGTGGTTGACAGCCTCTTTAAACAAGATTGTAAAGATATAGATTGTAAAGGTACATCTAATGAGAACTAGACACGAGACTTTTATTTGATTAGGTGGATGGTTTAAAACCAGAGACTCTTCATTGGTTTTCCAGATGAAAGGTTCAATGATAAATATTATGCTAAGGTTTTAGAAACGTCAGTTATTTGTTTGAGTAGTCATTATAATGACCAACTGATTCAAGGATCAAGTTTTAAAATAAAGGAAATTCAGGGAGTTTTTAATTAAGCTGTTTTCTTTCAGGATTTCTTTCTGGTGGTCAGAAAGCTGAATTCAGCGAATTAAAATTTCCAGAAGAAGTTTAAAATTAATCAAAAATAATGTGTTAGGTTTCTATGTGTATAGAGTATGAATGTTCAAGAGTCAATGGTGTCCACTGTGACTGAAACACAAGAAAATTCTCATGCCATTAGCTCAAGACAGAATATAAACATTTACTGCCTGAATCCTGCAAAGTGTTTTGTGAGATGGATGAACATGCCAGGCTATGAAGTTTTAACCTTTCTTTCTGATATTAGTGGGATGGTTGGTATTTTACTGTATAGAGCTCAACTTGATTACTGTATCTTTATTTGGTTATTTTAAGATAGTTTTATTTGGATTAAAATGCAGAATGCTTACATTTTGTAGAGCTTAGCATTGTATTTTAGTCCCTGAGTTTGCATTTTACCCTTTTACCTATGTGGAAAGTCAGCATGAGTGGAAACTTGCAGTCTGCCTTAAGGATTCTAGGAAATAATATCTTATGAAGAATGTATCAGAAAAAGACATGGCCTTCATACTTTATGGGTATTAGGGTTACTGCTCTGCAGATTGTCCTGATTTAGCCTGTGTCAGGTGTCACAAGTTACTCAGCTAAGTGGTTGTTTTCAGAGTTCATTTGTTTATACACTTTAAATAATTATTGTGGTGAGAAAGTCTGTTGTGAGCTATACAGCTAGATATAAAATACAGGATATTAAATGCCAAAGAAATTGTAAAAGCTGGCAGTTACTTTTGGCAACTCATTAAGAAGTGTTGAGAGTGCTAAGTGGAGAACATAAAATGGATTTGGAATTACTTTTTTTAAAACTAGAAGAAGGAGTGTTTGAAAAACTCCCAAGTGTTCATCTAAATTTGAAAGCTCTTTGGTTCTCTCCCCTTGACAACTGTGTAATTTCTCCACTCTCAAAAAAGGAGGGGAAAATAAGGCAATGTTTTAAATGTTCTGAAATAAGATCATCTTGGTCAGTACATACAGAGCTGTTCACATTCTAAACCCCTTCTGCAGCCTGGGTACAGCAGGATTTTTCTTTCCATACCCAGGGCTATCATTTGCTCACAGGTATTTTGGAGGAAAATGAACCAGGTTTTCCCTGAAAATTCCTCTAACTTCAGCAGCTGGGCTGGTATCCAGGACAGTATGTGAGGAAGGAGCCCTCTTTCTCTGGGAACAATGGAAGCTGCTGAGACAAGGAAAGTGCAGTGTGTTTCCCTGAGGAATTTGTGTAAGGGCTGAAGGAAAGGCTTTCCTTAAACACCGTGGCTCTGTCCTTGCCTGTTCTGCTGTTGAGGGTTCAGAAGTGAAATATCTGTATACAGCAGTACTTACCCTTGTGGGGAATCGATAGAGCCACCCCTCTTCCCTTCCCAAGTTTAAAAGAAGGTGTTTGGATTGCAGTGCCAAAGACAAGAGTTCAGAAAGACTGAGATCCATAACTTCCTGTTGATCCCAGGTTGCTGTGTCCTGTGGGTGTGCAGTGGGTTCCAGTCCTTCCATGAGGAGTGATTCAGCTGGGCACTCGACACACGATTGAGTTGCACAGCACACTTAAATCTGATGTTTCTTATTCTTTCATTGCTTGGATTTGCTATTTAAGTTGTTTGACTTCTGCTGTTCAGAGTGTCTTTTTGTTGTTTTTTGCAGCTTTCAGGAGTAGAGGCAGATGTACAGCTTTGGGTACACTTTTGTGTTAGATTCTGGGAGAAGAGAGACAAATCCATTTTGAAAGGAAGACTTGGGTTCTTCTTGACTCTTAGGTGGGCTAATCTTTGACTAGACATTTAGTTATGCTCCTCCTAATTGCTGCTGTGTAAAGCATGAATAAAATCTGTTTCCATTCTTGGTGGGATTCTGGAAAACTGGCAAATGGGGATAAGCACGTGCGTTGTAGGGAGGCTCTTGGCTGGGTCAGTGTGAGGCTGAGCTCGGGGTGCTGGGCTTGGACAGGTGTCCCAGGAGCATGGATGGTGTCTGCAGCACACAGGAGCACTGAAACACATCCAGGGAATCAGAGCCTGGCAGGAGCAGCAGTGCAGACAGTGGTCACTGAGAGATGGATTTGATATTTTAATGATCTTTTCCATTTCCAGTGTTCCTGGTTTCTTTAAAATATTCAAGGAAAACATGAGTAAGTGCAATTGTACCAAATAACAGTTTTAATTTAGTTCAAATGATAAGATTGCATAGGATTGTAATGGTAATGTTAATGGTTGGACTCATTGACCTTTGAGATCTTTTCCCAACCTAAATGAATCCACAATTCTGTGATATTACTTACTCTTAGCTGCAGTTTTTGTCCAGTGTTTTGTTTTGTTTAGAGAAAAATTGCAAAATACTCAGGTATATTAAAAGTATTTTTCATATCAGTGTAGTTACAAGAGGCTTGTTTGTTTTTTTAAATTGGTATCTCAGGGTTTACATGGAAATAGTCTTATCTGAGTATTAAAATAATCTTTGGATGCATTAAAAAGTGCAAGTTTGTTGTACTGTGAAAGTAATAATGTGCATATTTTGAAAAACATGATTTGGATGCTTTTAAATTAGCTGTGCATAATTTAATTTAACTATTTTCTCAGTGGGATTTTAGTTTCCTTTTACTTTTTGGTTGACATTCATTTTAGTTGAATATTAATACATTTTTAATGTTTCCAGAATTTAATCAGCTTCAGAATATTAGTTAAGATACAGGATTTTTAGGAAACAAGTCATAATTGGTTGGAACTTAAATTGATCTTAGAAGAATTCTGCTCTGGATTCTTGCACTATGAGCAGCTTAAACAGTGTGGGTTTGCTTGCTCTACTATATTCTTCAGAGATAATAAATAAAATGCAGAAGTCTTCTAAAACTGGTTATTAGATTGCATTAAATTTTTGCCTCCATATCTTGTTTTGAATTTTCGACTTGTAAGATTGTGAAAAATAGGGAGGTGCTGCCATCTAGTTTTCCTTTGCTGTGTTTCTTTTGTTTATCTGCATTTTTCATTTGTACACTTTATGGCCTTTCACACCTTGGATGTGTTTTTTTACTGGCTTTCATTATTTTAATACCCAGATGAGCTTACCTTCATAAACAAATAGCAAAAAAAAGTTGCTTATTTCAAATTATTTTTAGTTGCAATTATTTTATGTTACTGACAAAATTAAAGTACTGCTGTAAACTAAGAATATTAAGTGAATATCATACAGGAAAGACCAATGTTAGCCTAGCCCACAATATTTTATTTTGGAATACCTGTTATTGGAACTTGAAAGCAGGTGAAGGAGTGTATATTGGAGTTTTCACGGGACTGCTGCTGAAAGTGGATTTGACATCAGAGTCAATTTACGAATGTTTTTGTTTCACGTTTTGATTCAAATTGTGTTTTCCATTATTAAGTTTTTGTATATTTTTAGTGATCAAAAAGGTGGTTATGTGTGAAGTGTGATGGTTTAGTGTTTGGTTTTCGTTGTCTAAACAGCCTGATACATACATTTTTTTAAGAAAATTACACTTTTTTTCTAGCTTCCTTTTGTCTTGCTTTAGGCATTTTTCTAACTTCTACTGTATGAGTTGGAATTTTATTTTATAAAGTTTACTGCTTTGTTTTCTGTCTTTCAATACTCACTTTCTGCTAAGTTTCACGTTGCCATCTGTTTTTCAAATGAAAAACCCCAAGTGTTTGGAGGGTGTGCCAGGCGCTGCATCCCCTGCTCTGGCTGTGCCTTGTTTTTGCTGTGGAACACGCTCTGAGCAGCAGCAACAGCTCAGGCTGTGCCTTGCCTTGGTGCTGAGGGCAGTCTGAGCCTGGCTGATGGTTCCCAAGCTGCTGTTCTTGCTAAATCTGAGATTGGTCTGGTAATACAAATCTGAGATTGGTCTGGTAATACAAATCTGAGATTGGTCTGGTAATACACTTATGCCTGGGTTTTCAACATTGTTTATATTTTTATGGCAGCTTTGGTATTTTTTTCTCACTTATTATTATTGACTCTTGTTTTCCTTTCTGTTTTCACATTCTTTCTGCTTTTCCAACAAATGCTTGTTTTTACTCTTCTCAGAAATTTTAAGCAGACAGATAAATTTTTGTGGTTGCTAAGGTGCCCCCACTGCCATTATAATCAGATAAACTATTCCGTGCTATTTCTTTTGTATTGATGGTTTTTGGGCTTCTTTGCAGTGTTCTGGGGAATACATTTGTGGTAGTAGGGCAGGTGGGTTGGGAGGTCAGAGAGAGTAAGAAATGTGTGGTCCTTACTGTGCTTTAACCACAAAACTGTTTTCCTTCTTTTCCTTCACAGTGAGTGATTTTCTGTATTAAGCAGACAATAGGTTTTTAGTACTACAAATGATACTGTTTACATTTTGCAATGCTCCATACTGTAGCATTGACATAGCTCTAAAACTTAGGAAACACTCAAATGTTAGTAAGGCTGTAACTTTAAACATGCAAAGCTTAGCAAGTGCTATAAAGGAGGTTCCTGAGCACTGGCACAGTGGCTGCCATGTGCATGACCACATACTACTGTTATTTTTAATTTTTACAGTGTGTAGGCTGGACAGTCCTAATTAATGAAGATTTGTATAACATTTTTTCCACTGTTTCCACTGGGTTGCTTCAGGCTTACTTGTTGCCCCGCTCTGCAGTGGGAATTAATAACCGAGCAGGTTTTTTTGTGAAGCTTATCCCTGTAACAACTTCCTCAACAATGCAGTTAAGGGGATTACTAACCTCCTTTTGTAAGTAGGAAATGGAGCCTAATTGTCTCTATTTTAAATATGGAATGAGAAATGCTGCTTAATTTGTTGTGTTCAGTTTGACTTCATTGCCTTCAGTTGCAGCCACGGCCACTCCTGGTCACAAACTCCACGTTTCAAGTTGGGCACTCGTAAAGACACTGATTTAATACAATAAGAGTATGATGTGATACATAAGAGTATTGATTGCAATGGATTGTCTGTATTTGCAGGCAGCACTAAGAACTGGAGGCAGGAGTAGGATCCAACTGAAGTGACAAAATCCAGCTGGTTTTATTCACCAGATATTTTGGATGAACCCTAGTGATTGTAGGAGGACCAGCCGCTTGACCAGAGCATGAGACAGTGCTTTGATAAGTATTTGCTTCAGCAGTAGGGGTTTTGGACTTAGAACCCCTGGTTTCTTAGGGTTTTCTCTTGTGGCCCCAAACTCCTCTGCCTGTCCTGTGTAACTGCTCCCAGTGTTTTCCTGCCCTGTTATCCCAAAGGGACATTGTGCACGTGGGGAGCAGAGCAGCATCTCCCTGCTTTGGGTTCTGATGCTCCACTCAGTGGCACTGTGGTGGCAGTGAAGGTTCTGCCTCTGCTGTCTGGCCTGTTAGAGGTGCCGTTTCCAGTAATTTTCTGTAACTGTGTGCAAACGTTAGGCTTTTAAAAGGATAATACTTTGGGTCAGTTTTGCTGTATTTTGACTAGGCTGAAAAAAAATCAAATCTGATAAAAAAATTTCTCTTCATCTGACATTGAAGTGGCTGTTCATGTGAACTGGAGTCAGAGGAGCTGAGAGGCAGTCATTCAGCTTGTGGAGTTTCTGCATGAACTCTTCAGAAGTTTCAGTCCTGGGAAGCAGAGTTTGCTGATGGGGAACATTGAATGGATTAATAGCAGTTCAGGCTACAGCCGTGCCTGGAGGAAAGGTTGTATGAGTTAGTTACTGAAAAATTATGTGGTAATTGACCCTGGCTGGACACCAGGTACCCACCAGAGCCTCTCTGTCCCTGCCCTCCTCAGCTGTATGAGGAGAGAAAATGTAAGGAAAGTCTTGTGAGTCAGGATAGAGATTCCTCACCAGTTACTGACACAGCAAAACAGGCTTGGCTGGGGGAATGAATTCATTACCAATCAAATCAGAGTAGGATAATGGCAAATAAAAACTGTGAACAATTCCCATGTGCTCTGAGTGCCTAAGTGGAAGTGACTTGTTGCACCTTGCAGTCAGAGTCACTTGTGTTACCTGTGTGACTTGGGCAGGCAGAACAAGCCTTGGGACCCCCGCTCCCAGGCTGTCCCTGCTGAGATCCTCCTTTCCCCTGGGCTGTGTGGACAGAGCAGCTCAGGAGTGTGTGCAGATGCAGCCTCCAGTGTCCCCGTGGGCAGCAGCAGCAGCTATTGACTGTGCTCAGTCGTGGTCTGGCTTCCTGCCTCTCAGTGTCTGAGTACAGGGCAAAGGGCTCTTCAGTGTTATTCCCTCTATTTAGGGAATATGAAAACCTGATTTATCTAATAAAAAAATAACAGTTATATTTGAAAATGTATTTCTTTTGAACTCTACTGGTGATTTCAGAATTTAGTAGCATCCTACCAAACCTCAGCAGCTTTTCCTCAAGGAACACCATGAATTCTTTTAGATTCTTCCGACAGGAACTTGACAAACTGGGTTATGATTTTTTGTTAATATAATGTTGATCATTTTTGTTTTCTTTTTGACGTATTTCTCATGAGATCTGTTTGCAAGTTTCCATCATAGAAAACACAGCTTTTTCTTTCTAAATAATTTTTATCAGTTCTCAAAGCGTTCATGTTGGGAATCCTTTGAGTATCTTCTGGCAACTTGCAGCAGTCACTTGAAGATCATTTCCATGATGTCTAAGAATTTCTTCAGGCTAGTTTCTTGTTATGTTTCTCATCCCTTCATTTCAGACTTACCTTTTTAACCCTTCTAAATTTTGGATCCACATTAATAAGCCATTGCATTACTTTGTTTGCAGTTCTCTGGTGGTGAGGGATTTCTTCAGATCCAGCACTTTAGTGCCATTTTCTATTAAAGACTTTTGTCACTATTGATTTTTGAAACCAAGGGTGAATTTAGTTTTCAAGTTTCACAGTTTGCTGCTGAGGTCTGGCACATGGGAATACATTCTTAGTTGGGCGTTATAATAGGGAAAATTTATATTTTAATTATTTGCAGTTTTATTTTCGAATATGTTCCTGTGATGAGTAATGGGCATTTATTAGCTGAGAAAAATCCTCTAGCTCGCAGCCTCACTTTGTGTTTGTGGATTTCTGGCTGCAGCTCTTGCCAGAAGGTAGTAGCTGCCAGAAGTGCCCGTGGTTATCTGCTTTTTTCCTAAATCCTCACTTCTGGAAGCCCGCACTGATAAGGGGGCAGATATCACAGGCATGCTACGTTCTTAGGCTGGAAGCTGATTATAAGCAAGTGAACAGGATACACAATATTTATATTTCAAACGCAGCACTCATCAGGTAGATATAATTTCATTCAACCTGTATTTTAAAACACTTGTTCATTTTTATAGTAAGGAAAGGAGGTGTAGGGTGTTTAAAACAGGAGAAGCTTTATGTGGTCCTTTTTACAAAAAACCAGATAATTCTGCCTCTTCGTGATGATGCTGTTTGTTGTCTCTAGGCTATCTCAGGATGGAAGGCATCCCTAGTCAAGATTTTAAAAATCTTGAAAGCTATACAGACAAAAAAAGGGGTTTGTTCAGATGTCAGGTAGATTTATTTGATTTGTTTTCTTTCCTCCTTTTTTTCCCCAAGTACAGAAGATTGATATCCAGTAGATGATGTTGCTGGACTGATTTGTAAGGAATCCTTGGGGCTTTGAATGCCTGCCTGGGCTTCTTTTCCTTTTGGAGATATTTTAGACACTAGATGTTCTTTGGAGAAGTATTTTATGTAAGTTTAATAGACAATGTATGAATCTAAAATAAACAGTTCTTTATAAAATATGAATTTTAGAGACATATGAATTAAAACTTAAATCAAGGAAAACTAGTTTTATCTTGTGGGAAGCAACATCAGCCATGATTTATTACTCTATCCACTTAAAAATTTTGTCTTTTTCAAGTGTGCGAATGCAAATCTTAATAAATGCAAGTTACAAGACACCAGTGTGGCCTCTATTTTTAGTAGTGTGTGGTTCTCATTTTGTCATAATTGCCATATTGTGTGATGCATTTCGTTTATAATGGTATTTACATTCCTGCAGAATTAAGTAACTTCTCTGGAGACATTTTTAATTCCTAAAATCTTGTCCTTTTGTAAGACAGCAAGAGATTTCAGTCTTGCAATGAAAGTAGATCACAACATGAGTAATATGATTGCTAAATAAGATAAATTTCCTGAGCTATAGAGTGTACTACTGACTGAAAGGCTGTAAGTCAGTCATTTTCCTTTGTCTGCACTTCATATTGCAGTTGCTGTCTGGGTACAGAGTCTGTGTTCTAGGACAAAGGCTCTCCCAGTGCTTAGATTTCGTTTCTCTGCAAGTTAATTTCTATATACTCCAATCTGAAATTATTTTAAGAATATTTTTCTGCTTTCTAAATTTTCTGTCCATATTACTTTTCATAAATAAAAAGCACTACAGCAAGCCCATAAATACCAAGAGGACCAGTATGTGTTACTGGCAATGATAAACTCACATATTGATGAATACTGACATGTAAATATTACAACTGAGTTGATGCATCAATGTTGCATCAATTTTTTTGCAGGTCACATTTGTTTTTTCTAATCTTTTTCATATAGCTGTATGAGTAATAGCTTTCAAGAGAAGTACTGCAGAGCTGTCATTGAACATGAGAAAGCTGATTTTTCCAGTATTTGTGAATATATGTATAAAAGCACATTAGTAGGTTTGATTTTTTTTTTTCAGTATTAATAATGATTATTCTTGCAATCACTATTATTAAAAAGCCTTGGAGATCAAGTTTACTAAGGAGAAAAAAAAGTAAAATGCTCGTTTTTCCTTTGTCAGCAGCCAACGTCTGTGGCCACCTCCAGCGTCCGCCTGGGCCTCCCGGTGCCAGCCAAGGTGGTGCCATCGACGGCGGCGCCCGCCAGCGCCACAGCCACGCTGCCAGGAGGGGCTGTGCTGTCCCACACCACGGTCAGGGGCTGGGGACACTGCCTGGGCTCTGGGCAGGGAGGGGACATCCGGGATGGATGCATGGAGGATCCCTGGGAGGGTGGGGAGGCTCCGAGCAGCTGTGGCTGCCCCGGGATCCCTGGCAGTGCCCGAGGCCAGCTTGGGATGGGGTTTGGAGCAACCTGGGATGGTGGAACTGGATGAGCTTTAAGATCCTTCCCAACCCAAACCGTTCTATGATTTTCTTTTTTTTTTTTTGAAAGTGAAAATTAATGTATTTGTAATATAAAATATTAATAGGTATCAGTAGCTACGACGAGCGCTCCAAATTTGTTCAAGACGACGGTGGCGGCTGGCCCTTCAGCCTCGCAGCAGCCCGCAGCGATCAGCGGCGCCCAGGGCTCGGGGCAGCCTCGGCTGCCGCTGCCCCCTCACACGGCAGCGCCCGTGCCAGCACAGCCCCTGGTCATCCCCAGCTCTCCTGTGCCTGGAACCACCGTGGTGTCGCAGGCGAGTGTGCCAATAGTGGAAACATTGTTTTCTTAGTGCCTTAGGAGCTCCTCGGGTGGACTCAGGAGCAGGAAGAGCTTTTTCTTTAGGCAAGCGTGTATCCCCTGATGGGACAAATGCTTGCAAACGGGAGAACCCTTGCCCTGGTTTCAGCCAAATGGGATACAGATGCTGAGAGGGAGAGAGAACACTTGTGGTCAGCTGTCCCCACCTGCCGTGTATGTGGCACTAGTGGAAGGACAGCTCTGTTCCTGCAGCCAGAACAGTCAGGCCTTCAGTCTATGGACTGTCCTGTTGCTGGGCCTCGAAACTATGGTTACACTGAAGTGTGATGTTTCTGTTTCTTGGAGCAACTATGCCATGTGAAAATAATGGCTTGTTTTACTACTAATGAAAAAAAGATCGGATATCATGATGTTTGAAGACTTCTTTCTGATTTGATTTTACTGCTGTAGCTGCTTTGTACAAAACCATACTGAATCAATAATTTAACAAATTAAGAGAGCTTGGGGAACGTTTGTACCTTGTCTGTTGGGCATCTCAAAGGGGAATTCATCTCCAGCAATTTGTTGTGTTATTTCTCATGTTTAAGGTTATTTGTACCAAAGCAGACTATAAAATATAAAATACATTTCTTTCATTGATTTTTTTGTTGTTATTTGTGAGCTATGATGTTCAGTTACCTAAAGAAGATAAGAAAATCTCAGGTAACAAGCAGTAATAGCAAAACATATTTCATATATGGCCTGAATTAGAAAAAAATCATAATTTTCCTTATTTGTAGTGGTCAGAGCATGCATTGATTGTGATGAAAAAATAGCATGAAACTAATAGTTGTTTTCTTTGGTTTTTTCAGGAAATGCAAGAGAATGTGAAAAAATGTAAAAACTTTTTAGCTACTCTTATAAAACTTGCTTCTCATAATTCACCATCTCCTGAAACGTCCCGCAATGTGAAAGCTCTGGTTCAAGATTTGTTGGTAAATATTTAGTTACCATTGATTTTGTCAGTTCTCTATTAAACTTCTTATTTATGGATGCTGAAAACTATTGCTTTGATATTAACAATTCTTTTGGCTGTAATGAAAGGGGTTTGGCTTCATCAAAATGCAGTATTCTGTTATGTTATATATATTTAAAAATCTGTTAAAGGCAGACTTTCTCTTGGTTTTTGAAAGGGGAAATGAAGGAAAGTATTTAGTAGGCAGTTATCAAAGCCAGTCTTGTTTTGATGAGTAATACTTTGGTTTTTTCCTTAGTAAAATATGGGATTTTTCCTTGAGGATTTGTTAAGTTTTTTTTTCCTCCAAACCCTGTTATTCTCTGAAACAAGAAGTTCTTAATTTATGAAGCACAGAACGACTGTGGAAGCCCAGGGCACTGGGAATATTTCTCTGTCTGCTCTGGGGTGCCCTGACCCCCAGGGGAGCACTGATTTTGACCCTCACTCATGGAGAAAGTTTCCCAGACTTCAAGATAGACTGGAATCCACAAAAGTGTGAAATAGATTATAGAGAGTAGTGTAGGTGTCTCACTTGGGGAGAAATTTAGGTTTTGGGATTTTTAGTATGTTGTGGGTGGAAGCAAGCTGGAGGGCACAGGGTGTCATCCTGGGTTTCTTCTTCATGCTGCTTCTTCCTCCTTCTCCATGGGTCTGGGTGGCATTTTGTAATCGGGCAGAAAAGTCCCCATTGTGGGCTCTGTGGGATCAGTTATTGGGCTAAAAGGGAAAATAATCTGGGTGTCAGTTCTTAATTGGACAGTTTAGTCTTAAAAGAGATTGTTGGCCATTTTGTGCCTTCTAATGAGAAGCTGCCAAACTCACAACAGTGACTCTTTTACTGATAAGAAATAATAAACACTTGAGTCTGAACACTAATTACTGTCTCAAGTGCCTTCAATCCAGACCCAGAGAAACCCACAGCTGGAACCACCACAAATGGCTGTAGATACAGTCCCTTCACAACATGGGTTAGAGTTTCTAGGACTGAAGGAAAAGTATTCTTCTGAGCTGCTGATTTTCAGCTGTTCAGGTGCCCCTGCAGGGAGCCTTAGTGGCGCGGGGGTTTCCAGAGGCAGAGCTGTGTTAGAGTGCTCTGGCCAGAAACGGCTGCAGTCTCCAGTGCAGCAGAGGCTGCAGGGAATTGTGTAAATGAGCTGCAGACTGAGCTGGGAAGAGTCAAGCTTCTTAAAAGAAATGTAATGTAGTCGATGAAAAGCTTGGATTTAAACGTAGTTGCTATACATTTCTTTGAATTCATTGCCAGAGAAATCTGTATATTTTAGACCAGCCTAAGGCCATTTTCAAGTGTGAGCTGTTTAACAATCATATTCAATGATTCCAGTGAAAACTTGTTTTAACTTTTACCCACCTGAAAAGACTAAATAAGTAAAGGTAACTACTTAACAGTATTTTAAACAAAGTACCTACACACATCTATAGTAAATATATTTATTGAAACTTCTTCGGTTTGGTTTTTCTCTTGTTCTGTATCAGTCAGGAAGGCTAATTAATTTTTTTATTACAACCTGAACTTGTAACTAATGATACTTTAGAAGTCTCATAAAATGCACCCAAGTTAGAATTCTCTTGAATTGCTACAAAATAAATGACTGATTATGTATTTGATATAAGTGTGTATTTTGTGAGTATACATACAGATTCATAGAGGAGAAGATGTTATATCTACTTATAAGCATGCTTTTTATGTGTGGCCATGCTTTACATATACATTTTTATACATATGGATTCTACAAGTTTAATTGTACCATCAGGATTGGTTTTGGAATTATTACAAAGGCTGACAAATTTCATGTTTTTAAGGTTATGCCAACAACCTGTTGTTGTTTTCTTTTAATTTTAAAAAAAGAAATCACAATGTAAATGTTAGCAAGAGAGTGGAGTCCCAAAAGAGACTTGTGTGTTTCTGGGGCCTTGTTTTGTCTGAAGCTATGCTTCCCCGAGGGAATTCTCTGCATTTTGAGTGGCATGTTACATGTTTGAATTAGTGCTTGGGAGAAGGACCTTAGAGGGGAGTTAAGGGACTTCAGCTCTGAAATTTTTTGATGTGGCAGTCTATTGAGCTAGACAGATATGTGTGTATAGTAGCTGGGAAAGAGGCAACCAAACAACTGAACTGAGATGTTGATGCTTTTTTTTTTCTTCCCCCTGAAGGATGCAAAGATTGATCCAGAGGAATTTACAGGCCGCCTTCAAACAGAACTCAAATCATCTCCTCAGCCATATCTTGTACCTTTCCTTAAGGTAATGTGAATATTGTTTGGATAAATTTATTTCAGAGCAAAATTTCATTACATTAAGTCTTAAAATATCCTTTTTAACTAGTGTTATCTTCACTGGCCCAGGACTACCCTTCCTTCACTTCTGAATGCTGCCCATTTCTGCCCAGCTCTTCCTGGCTGGAAGCGCTGTGCAGGCTGCACCTGTGTCAGGCCAGGCAGGTGCTGCTCTCAGCTGGAGGGGCCCTGAGCTGCTCCAACAGCCTGGGACAGTGCTGAGAAATAGGCAATTCCCACAGGACGGGACACCTCCTGTGTTTGGGACCTTGGCTGAGTTTTACAGAAATAGATTTGTCATCCAGGAGTTCCCAGCTCAAGTGGCCCCGATCTAGACCGTTGTAGTCATTAGATTAAAAAATAAAAAGCAGTTACTCCCTAGTTTGGAAACCATCCCTTGGCTATTCTGCAGTGATCCTTTACTTTTAGAATAAATACACTTTTCTGTGGTAGTAGATAATTTTTTGTGAAGAAGAAAAACATTCACATTTCAAAGAGTCCCAAGTTATTTTTAGAGAATGCTTCAGGTAATTTAATAAGTTGTTTCCATACTGTTTTCCTAATCTATGTTTGGGCCATTGATAACTTTCAATCCCCATGTAACAATGATTTATATTATGAAGAATTGAACCGGATAAAGTGTTGTTCAGATGATTCTGCTTCTAATCTGGAACTAATCAACAGCAGAATTTCTGATATGATAGCAAATGGACTTAATGCGGGGTCCTAAGTTAGTGTATGTGGGGGTAAATTTAACTGTTAATTGGTTCTGTAAATTAGCTACAGTAACTTCCATATACAGAATTATATCCAAACCTAAAAAGCATGTGTAAGTCCCAACAAAACTACAAATATGATTTTAAAAGTATTTTTGGTCTCATTCAAAACTTCTATGTTTAGGGCAGATTTTCTCTCTCTTCTTTCCCTGCAACTTTGCTCCAGAACTTCTGCCCCTGTTTTGTCAAGTTATCATTAACACTTGTTTGTGGCTTTTACTTCTAGCATCATGATAAGTTTTGATTTATTTCCTCTCTTTGAAGTCCTTTCTGGGCAAGAGGCATTAAGTTTTTAAATCAATGTTAGAAGTTTAGAAGGAGCTGTAGCTTGGGTTAAACACTGTTGCGTTCTGCAGCTGCCTGAGGGAGCACTTCAAAGGAACACTTCTGCCACTTAAGAAGTAGAAAGTTTGTTCATGAAGGTACAGTACAGCATTTAGAAGTATGTTTTCCTTGAAATGGTATGAACATGGGGCTTACAGTAGTACACTTCTCTAATCCACTCACATTACTTCAGAAATAATACAATAAACAGCTGCTGCTGTAGGGCACCAAGAGGGAAATCATTTGGTTGTAGGTACTGGAGGTGTGTTAGGAGGAGTAAATTGGTGCAGCTTGCTGGGAATAGGGTTGTTCCATGGTTCTGCCTTTTCTTCTTCCATTTCTTGCCTTTCCAAAGACCTAAGCTACAAGTTCTAGATAGTCTTGAGAAGAAGTGTGATTTTTCTGCTACAGTGGAATTAAGGGCACATGAAAATCTACAGGTTTGCTAAATCCAAACTGAAAGCTTATTAAAAACTGAACTTTCTCTTGCAATAAATGTTCAATCGTAGTTCTGTTTGATGAACAGGCAGTTTATTATGTTTACAGCAAATTTCAAAATGCTTTTTGTCAATCTGCTAAGTTTGATGTTTCATAAACTTTCTTCTGTTTTAGAAAAGTCTACCTGCACTGAGACAATCTTTACTGAATAGTCAGCATTTGGTTTTGCAAGGACAGCCGTCTCAGCAGTCACTCCAACAGACCAAGCTCTCTCAAGTCATACCTCAGTCTGCCTCGGGAAGCATCTCCTCTGTTGTCACGACGCAGACAATAGGAATAAGGCAACCAAACAACATTTGCACAGTCTCTGTATCAAATACAGTGCAGCCTCCTCAGGTTAAGGTGGTACAGTCAAATCAGAGTTCTCAACTGGTAGGTACTGTAGTGTAAAAGAGGATTTCCTAATGAACTCTATAGCAGTTTTCAGTGTCACTTTCATTGCAGCTTGTTTGGGAAAATTCTTTTTTGTTTGTGTCATATTCTGTGACATGTGGTAGTACCTCATTTTCTGTCATTTCACATGTATGCTCAACCATGACTTCAGATAAGATTATTAACAGAAATGTAAGGAACTGCACTCTTGGTCTTTTTGTCTGCAAGAGAGTGGCTGTTGTATGAGCACGGTGGAATTTGAGGGAATTACAAATGTGGCACAGAAAGCTTTCCAAGATTCCCAGGCAAGAGTATAATGTTGAGTATGTCATTAGGTACACTGCTTTAAAATGAAAATGAACTCTCTCATTTTAAACTCTTCTGCACATAGTTATAAAATCTTGTAGAAGAATAGCTGTGCTGTACCAGGTGTTCTGTTCAGCAATAATGCCATTCTCTGTTACACACTGAACTGTATCTTTGTTGTGCATAGTGGAGTATTAAGTGCCTAGATTCATTAATTTCAAAGGCACTATCAGTAAGGCAGCTGCACAGCCAGGTAGTCATTGAGAGTGTGGTGACTTTATCCTGCTGTTACAGAGGATCTTGTGTGTGTGTTTGCACTTGTAATTAGAAGGTGTTAAGGATTTTTACAAGGCCTCGAGTTTATACAGGCATTACTATCCTTTGTGAGAGTTTCCTTGTCTGTGGTTTCTGTGTATGTGTGAGTAGGTCTCAAAATCATGTAGAGAGGTTCCAGAACACGTATCAAGTTGGTAAAAATTTATATTATCGAGGTGGAGAAATGCAAATGTGATTATGTAAACCTTGAGTTTACAGGCTCTATAAAGTATATGAATAATTAGTAATGTGTGTGGAGAGAGAATATCTCTTTTGCTTTAATTTAAAAGTAGCAGTGCACAGTCTGAAAATATCTGTGCTGTGTCTTGAACCTTACAAACACTTTCTAGTGATTAAATTATTAACGTTAAAATAAAATTAATATAATTTAATAATCCTTTAGTAAGCATAGTCTTAATGTGTAAGAACATCTTGAGTGGTAAGATTTGTGACTCTGGCACTTGTAATACACACAAGACAGTTGGGTGTTTTTCACCTTAACTTGGTTGCTTCAGTGCAGGTCCAGCCACTTACATTCTTTCTTTTTCTGAGATGGCTTCTCCCCACCCTGTCTGGATTGTTGTATTAATTAGTGTTCCTCACACTTTTTGTGACATCTCTTTGATTTGCCCATGTTTCATGACTGAATGGACAACAGCTTTGGCTCTTCCAGGCAGAAGAGTAGAAGCTGGTGATAATTACAGATGGAAAAATTACTCCCTGTCCCAAGTTGAGCAAATTTCTGCCTGCAGCTGATAGATTGCTTAGAGGTTGAAGTGTCCATGGCCAGTAAGTCTGGCCTTATCTCATGCCACAATCTAAGGCTAGCCTACTGCCATGGAACATGGCTTTTTCCATTGTTGTGCAGCCCACCTTAAGTGCTCCTCTGTCCACTGGGCAGGTTTCATCCCACCTTTTGAGAAACACTGATGTAGGACAAAAATGGATAAGACCACAGAAATTCTATGATTATAGTCATGGTGGAGTCACTCCTATGATTATAGGAGTGGTGGAGTATTTTCTGGTTGGGATGAAGCCAAATTTCTGGGAGAGGCACGTTCTGCCTGTCTCGTGTCAGTGGATATTCTAGGCAAGCAGTTGTGATGTTTTGAGTAGAGATTAACAATGTGAAGAGCTTTTCTGACATGCCTGGGTAATAGGAGGAGCTGGAAGCTGCTCAAGCATTGTGGGGATTGATCTGATGGGCAAGAGAAGTTGGTTTTCTGTCTGTAAGGAAGTCACAGGTCTAGGGCTGAATTGTCATTTACTGGGTACTTGAAATGACCATTACATTTTCTAAAGGTCACAAACTGCACAAAGCAAAGCTGTGGTTAATACTATTTCTTTTCTGGAAAAGATATAACATATAAAAATATATATAATAGGGGGAAGACTTTAGGAATCATAATCTATTTGCTTCTGTGTGAAACTGTCTTTTCACATTTCCTTTAAATTTATCAGTCTTTAGTTAATAGAATCAACAGTACTTAACCAGGCACTTAATGACCCTCAGAGTAGTTCTGTAGAGACAAAAGCAGCATCAGACATCAAGAGTTACTGCATCAAAAAATCTTAGCCCAGCAACCATCAACTCAGGTGCCAAGCAGACAACGCAGCAGCAGCAGCTCCGTATCAGTCCAGTAATTGCTGATAAGTATTGATTTGTTCGCAGTGACAGTGCTCCCACCGTCCCCGCTCTCAGAGCTCCCTGAAATCAGAGCACAGGGCTGCTGGCCATCTTGCCTTGGACTTGTCCGGGAGAGGAAGATTGCAGCTGGCTTGCCTGGGGGCAGCCAGCCCTGATGGAAGAACTGGCTGAGCTCCAGGTTTTCCAAGCCTGAAGCTCATTGGAGAGGGTTCCAGCTGGCTTTGCAAACTGCCCAGCTGCAGAAGGGCAAGCTTGTTTTTGACTATGGTTCTTTTCATACCAGCCAGTTTACAGTAGTGCAGTTTCCCTTAAAACATGAAGGGGCTGTTCCTTCCTTTGTCTTTTCTGTTTCTCAAAGGTGTCAGCTGTGGTGATGCCTTCTCCAGTTGCATTGAGGTATCTTGCAGTGTGAAAATCCTGTGTACACTGTCAGCATGCAGCAGAGCTTGCACAAAGGCTTTGAAATGTACAGTGCTAGCAGAGATGAAACAGGAGACTTTTAATCTGTTTCGTAGAGTACTGGAATCATGTTCCAAACCATGAAAAACAATGCTTTATAAAGCTAGATAGTGCTACTTCTACATAAAGAAAAGGGGAATATATCTCAATATTTTATATCTCAATATATCTCAATATTTTATTGATGAGACACTTATGAGATAAGCCAGCAATATTTTTTTTTAAATTGTTCTAAGTGCAATGTTCAAAGTTAGTCTAAATTGCCATTCTTAGAGTCCATGTGCTCTGTGTTGCCTTGTGTATGCAGACATTGCCTGGCTTGCTGTGAGTGTTGCAGCAGGTAAAATTTGTGTGAATGAGAGAAGTTCTTTATTCCACATGTTGAGGTTATAAGTAGATTGATGGGTAGTGGAGATTGATTAGCACTTTATATATAGTGTTGGCACTGGCTGCATCATAAGTACACCTGGAAGTTAAAGCCAAGTATTAAACTTGAGTGATAAAAAAAAGTAGGAAAATCAGTGATCCATCTTAATTAAAAGAAATTTAATTACATACAAAGCTGTATAAATATTCATGTAGGTCTAGGATTAGGAGGGATGTATGGAAATACATCTGCACCATTTCTGCTGCACTATTGTGCAGCACAGTGTCCAGAGGGTAGGCTCTGCCATATTCTGAGTTACCTTAGAGCAGGGTTTGCTCAAACATTTACTGACACTTTCCCACTGTCACAGTGGTTGGAGTCTCTCAGAGTTGAGATAGAGTAATGGAATTTGGAAACAAGATACAGCAGCAGCAGAGGAAGAATTATGTTATATGGGGATGTTCTGCTTGGCTTTTTAATTCTCCACTGAAGCTTTTCTGGCATCACTTTTCTGTTCATGAATGAGTGTAATTTGTACACATTTTAGTGAAATTTTAGGAAATTGTTTTCTTTTTGTCTGGTCTGCAAGGCAGCTTAGAAATGGAAGAGTAATAGATGGCTGTTCGGATAAAAGGAGTATTTTCTATTAATTGACTAATGAAGATCTAGCCGCTGATGTGGAATTTGGTGTGCAGTAAAATATAAATAAAAATGGCTGTTGAGCAGTAGATATCTGGGATCAATTAACAGGAACAAAGCTTGTACTTGGCAAATTGTATGCCTATTTGAAACACAGCCTCGTGGTTTTCTGAGTTGTTGTCATGGACCTTATTTTCAAAATTTTGTGGGCTGTACATTAATATAAGGAGAATATTGTCCCTGATTGCTGTTTGGAAACCAATAACAAAAGGTCAGGCTTGAAAGCAAAGATTAAAAGAAAAGCTTAAGAGAATTGAACACACTTCTTCAAACTGAAGAAGTTATCTTATTGTAAGTTACTGATTGTAAGGGAGAGTAAAAGGGAAAATTCCTGATTTGGAACAGACCAAGATGGTAAACATATGAATAACAGGATGTAATTAAATGAAGTAGGATTTAGGTAGGATATAAGGTAAAATATCCGTAAAGTAGCAGAGAATATTAGATGGTAGATCAGGCTCCTGAAGACAGTGATGAAAAAGCCATAATTGAACACACTCAAAAGTAGACCATTTGACCGTTGTAGGAAGAATTGTGTGATAAATTGAGGAGCAGGTGGGACAAGTGATGTCATGGCTTCTGTTTTATTGTTCTTCATTTCTTTGTTGAAAGCTTGTACTCAATGGAATAGTGTTGTTGTCATATTAACATAGTATTTTTTTTTATTTGGGAGGAAAAATAATTGCTTATGTAGATTTTGAGGCACCATTGCAAAACTAGCTGCTACTGCAGCATGATAAGCAATGGTAAATATGAATTCTAGGCCCATAAAAGCATGAACATTGTAAGTTAATGCTGCCAGATTACATGATAGCTGACGTTTGATATGACATTTATCTTCAGGAGTGAGTAGACTGATAAATCACAAGTGGCATAGCCACAAGTGAGTTAGCAAGTGTTTACTCATGAGTGAAGATAAATGTCATATCAGACCACAGCCATTCTGAGTTTTATGTGTTTACGCATGTCTTGTTTCTTCCTTCCACATTATTTTTTTTAACTTAATTGAGAGAAAAAAAAAAGCTTGGTAAAGGATATATTTTTAAATTTTTTTTTGTTTGTTTTTCATTCTTTGCAGAAGCTCTTGTTTACTCTGTCTTTATTGCAGTACTTGATAGGTTTAAGCTTTTGGTTCAGATGCTTTTGTTGCAAAGGGTGATTCCTGTGAATTGAGCCAGGCTGGTTTTGCAGCCCTTGTCAAGTAAAGGTTGGAACCTTGTGCATCTGCACTGGTCCAGGAGATTTGCAAAATCCTTGTCCTCAGAAACTTTAGCATTGAATTCTAATCTTATTGTCCTAAAGGAATTTTCCTTTCAATGGTTTGTAGGTAGTGACTCTCATTTAATTTTGTCTCTCTTATGCAGGCATGAGAAAGACTGATAACTTCTGTTCTCCTTCTGCTTCTGTACATTTGAGGTGCTTTGGCTGGATTCTTTCTCAGTCTGTATTTGTTGGTTTTGCTGTTGATTGTTGGCCTGTGTTCATGTCTAGACTTTGTTCTCTGTCCTGCAATAACTTACACAGTAGAAGATGTCATGGGATGATCATCACCTTTTGGCTTGAGATTAGGACCAGAGAGAATCATTACTTTATTCTCATAGAGTTACCAAATCTACGCTTTTTGAAGAAAACCCTTAGGAAAATAAAAAAGAATATTTCAGCTGTCACCTCTTTGCCATTCTGGTTATCAGTAGTGTGATTGTTGTATATCCTTTTTTGTCTTCATGAGCCTGCTACCTTATGGAAACACCTTTGTATAGACATCCCTTTTTCCACCTGTGGAAATACAGTCAGCTTTAGCAAAGGGCAGAGTAGTATCTGCAGTGTTCAGGAGGTGAGAGGAGGAACTGGTCTGGCAGAGCAGACAAATGGTGAATCAAGGGGAGTGTGATGAGTGGAGAGAGATGACAAGGAGAGAAGAGCAAAGATGAAATAAAAAGAGAGGGAGAATACTTTTTATTGTGAGAAATGTACATCTTACATTGCAGAAAAATGTTATTTGTAGAAGAAAAATGTAGGTAACTGTTCAGACACTGCACTTGGAGAAGCAATGCTGTGGCTTTGCTGCTTTAGTGTGTTCCTTGAAGAGCTCCAAAGTGCAGCAGCCCAGGACATGATTCTTCAACTCTGACAGATAAATTGAAGAGAATAACTAGTACGTGAGAGTACTTGCTGTCTCAGCACTGTCTTGATCATAATTTTACCATTTTCCTAACTCCATCAAATCTAGGCAATGACTGAATCACATTCTGTCTTTTCTATTTTCTGTGCCTTTGTTGTTCTGTTGTTGTGCTTGCTGTCTTCAGAGGTGTACATAATTAAAATGCTTCCCTTTTTAGGGGGGGTGGAATGATGAACGGTTTCTGTATGCTCTGAAGACTTTTGTATTCTGTCTCTTTACCTTTTGTACTCAGCACTTTAATAAAATCAGTGATGATGTGATTATGGACACAGTGCTGAAAGGTTTGAAAGGACTCCTGGAGGTGTCTTGTGCAGCCTCCTGCTTACACATTGGGATGTCTCCCATGTGACCAGTCATGTTTTGAGTGTCTTCAAGAAGAAATTGCACAGCCTCTTGGGGCAGCCTGTTCCAGAGCTTGCCCACCCTCATGGTAATTTTCTTTTCTTTTATTATGCTGCAATCCCCTGTATTCCAGCTTATGTCTTTAGTGCTACATCCTTCTGCTCTGCACGTCTGGGGGAGTCTGACTCTGTCCTCTCCTCATCTTTCCAAAGGTGGTTGCAGCAGCACTGAGTTCTGCCCTTTTCTGAAGGCAGGAGTAATGTCCCTGCTAACCTTGGTGTCCTAAAACTCCTGTATCTGCTCTCTCAGTCTGGGTCAGTGCTTGTCAACTGATCAGTGGCATTCAGCTTTGATTCAGAAATTGGAGAGATAACCTGACATGGGGTACACTTGTTGTGCATGATTTTAGTCTGTGAGGAGTATGAAATAATTTAAGTTAATCATCTCCCAGACCAGCTTGCTAGTACACTTTTCATTATCCACAACTTTGAGGTCAAGCTAAGGACTCAGTAGTAATGTTTATGATGTTGGGAAGACAGGCAAGAAGATTAGAACAGTTTGAATTATCTTAGTTGATGAAGTGTGGCTAAGATAGTTACAAATTTTAATGCAGGATCCTCTAATTCATTGGCTTTTACTATGTCCCTAGTTTGCCTGCAAAGAAGTTACATGCTCTGTTTCAGAAACAAATTGCTGATGTTAACTCCTTAATGGCCTCCAGATCTGGAGATTGCACGTGTCTTAAAACTCCAGTATAGAAACTGGGATTTAGTGTCAGATGCATCTCTGAGCTCTGGTGCAGTTGTTCTTTTGAGAGAGTATTTGTCTGTTGCTGATTGGTTTCTTTATGGAGTTTAAGATGATGATTTTGGTCTCTGCCCCTTGGAAAAGTTTGTTTCTCAATAATTTTCTAGACTTTCAGTGTTTGTCCATACATTGAAGTCCTAGTACAGTACTTGCCAAAAGACAGTTTCTGGAACGTGTTGGATAGTAAAGAATACATTGCCATTTATGTCATCTTAAATGGTTAAATATTGTCCTGTCTTTAATGGTGTTAGTGTCATTTTTTAGGGTATTCACATAAAAATATTTATTGAGGGAAAAAGAACTTGGTTCTGAACTGTAGAAGTTGCTTCACAGAGAGAAAAAAAAAAAAGCAATTGTAGAAGATTACTGTAATGCCAGATAGTAATTCTGTCCAGAGGTCCCACACATCTCCTTTATGGCCTGGCTTCTGGTCCATTGAGGTACAACAGCTTTTCTTCACTATCCTCTGCAAACTGATCCAATAAATTATTGTAAAAGTGGCATCATTCTCCTTTTTCATACCAGTGCATGTTTTCTTAACATGTACTATTCTGTCTTTTTACCAAAACCACACTTATTCATGTTTCCTGTGCATCAAAAGGTGGTTAAATTCAACTTTTTTCTGTTACTTTCACTGATCAACTCTGTTTCTTTCCTGCTTTTTAACCATGATAGCTGCTTTATTCTTTCCCCTCTGAATGTGACTGTTCACTCTGTCTTGACCAAGTAAACTGATATCTGTTTGCTCCATTTCTGTGCTTAGTACGAATGCTCCATTTTCCTCAGTGTCCATAGTTGAAGCTGGATCCTTAATCTTTTTTCCCTTTTCTCTTTCTGCCGGCTGGTTATTGCTAATACTTCTACATCCACAGGTTTATTATAACTTTCTGACTCTCTGTGTTTTAGGATGTACAAAATGCCGTTTTGTAACATCAGAATGGCCCGGTTTGTTTTTTCTCCAGAATACATCAGAGATCCCTCGTTACTCCTGTCTTGTTTGTAGTTTTCACCTGTCTCCCTTGCAGTTTTGGAGCCCTGGTCCCTGCTAATGGAATTAGCAGGAAATTCCACGTTGCTCATCCTGCTGTCACGTCCCATTTGCAGATGCTGTTTGTCCTTTGCTTTCTCCCTAGGTTGCTTTGCAGCCAGAGCTTTGGCCATTTGCTGTGCAGCTAAGTGCAATGGTTTTAGAAATGTTTAGAAAAGTTGTGGGAGTGGTGCTGTGTGGAGGGGCAGCGTGGTGCTGCCCTCCAGGAGGGAACGCTGCATCCCAGGCTGGGAGGCTCAGGAGAGCACCTCAGTTTGACTGTGAGCAGCACGTGGTGGCTGAAGTTGCTGTGCCTGTGTTGTGGTTGGAATCTTCCTCAAATAGCTATCTGCCAGTCGTTTATTTTCAGAGTTTGTTGATGGGGTTTTTTACAGCTCTGCGGCATCCACACATCTTTCTGAATCCTCTGTTCATTTCATCTGTGCCTACCTTGTCCCTGATCATATGAATGTTGATTTTTGGTTTTTTTTGTTGAACATTTTGCTGTTTATTAAACATGACCCTTGCATGTGTTTTCTTTTTGATTTGATTCGTTTATGGGTCAAATTTTAAGTTTCTAACCCAGGTTTAGTTTTAAGGAAGAACTTGAGAACCTGAATTAGTAGTAAGTGAAACCTTGAGAATATCAAATTAGCATTTAAAAGATTTGTAGTATATGATCACCACAAAACTTGGTTTGCTTTCTTGTGTATATCTGACTTTGGAACCCATAATATTTTAGAATTTATTTTTAGTATGTTTTCTTTAAAAAGCATAGATATTTAGTGCAAGGCCTAATGTTTGTAGGTGGATACCACTACAATTATTGCAGCATTTTCTTCTACAAAACTGCTTTTCTTCCTAGTAAAATGTCTAAAGACAAGAGTCTGAATTTTAATATTAACCTTATGAGTTTGAAATATATTTTTAGTGAAAGTTGTGAGGTGTGACATCTGTGTCGTATATTATTGAGTTTTTTTTAAAGCATAATGGCAAAATAGGTATATACACACACACACAACCACATGCATTACATGAATATGACTTTTGTCACCAGCTGGCTGTGCTTGTAGAGATCCACGTGCTTATCTTGGTAATTACAGGTATTAGTGTATTTACGTTGTGTGTGTTTGTGTATAAAGAGTATAATATAAGTATACTTTTCTTTAATAATAGCAGATTATCCAGTCAACATCTGCTCAAACTGTGAAACGAACCCCTGCTTGCCAGACTACCCAGATTAGGATGCCAGTGGTAATAACTCAGACCATTAGACCACAAGGTATGGGTTTAAATGTTTTAGTGAGATTGTTACCTTTGTATGAATTTTGTTGTAATTACAAACGAGTAGCATGGAAAAACGTACAGTGTTGACATTGGCAACATTGTTGACATTTATTTTTTCCTCATGCTGACTGAAGAGTGCATGTTTTGGTATGCAGTTTCAAGGTGTTTCAGACCAACAGAGTGAAATGTTTTGGAACAACCCTAGGACTAAACTCTCATATGTTTAGCTCCTCACTTAGCAATTTTTCATGGAAAGTTCTAAACCAAGTCAGGAACTTGGCTCTCACTGTCCTAAACTGTAACTCTTGGCCAAGAAATAAATTCTTCATTTTCCTGAAGCCTAGTAGATGCTTCAATTTAATCATCCTACTTCTAATTCATACTCCTGAAGCAGAAATGGTAGTCCCCATCTCTGCAGCTCAGAGGTCAAGGTGGAAGCCCTAGAGAAACTTCTCAAGCCTCAGGTTGGTTTTCTTTGATTCCTGTCAGTATGTTTACTTTTTGGTGAGGTCAGAGACTGGCTACAGCAACCTGACATACCATGATTAGCCATGGCATGTGGTTTGTGCACACCTTCCTCATCTGTGTGTGCACAGGTGGGTTCATGTCTGGCTGATATTTCCCACTTTCTGAGAGGATTCCTGATGCCTCCTTGCTTCCTAATAAATACCCATTTGTTTCTTTCTGCCACTGAATCTCTTAGGCTTGGGTTTTATTTTTCCTGAATATGTGTGAGAGTATCTTACTGGACGTGGGCATTTACAGATTGAGGGTTTGTAATGGAATACAGAGCTTGTCATCTTCAGGTACTGAATCAGGACTCAAACTAGTTCAAATGCACATGAAAGCTATTGCTGCCTACTTGACTTCATTGCTTGGTTGTTTCTATTCTCCTTGGGAAAAAAAGCATCAAAAATGTTTAACAGCAGTTGATGTTTTACTTGCTCTGCTCTCCTAGGGGAATCCAAAGGTTGAATGGACACAAAGACCAAGCCGTCACTGTAACCCTGTAGGCTGTTTTCCAAGTTAGGAAGGAATACAGTTACTCACCATAAAATGTGTTTGTTTGATAGCACTGATACTCATGTCCTGAGTTTATAACATGTCCATGCATCTTATAGCATGAGCTTTCACTTCTGGCTAATGTGTTTGAGAGTGAAGGCAGATTCCATTTCTTTGCTTGTTCAGTCTCCAAGTTGAGAATGTCAACAGTGTACTGAGAATTTGCATGATACTGGCATCTGTCTTTTAAACATTAGGTTCAGAATATGAGTTTACTCTTGACAGCCCTTGATCAGCCAGTGCAGTGCAACTTAACTGGCAGCTTGTCTTATGGTAGATGGTTTTATAAAGGCCAATTTATGCAAGGTCCTACTTTCTGGTGAGCTTATTCAAATTTACAGGTTTGGTTAAGCCCTCCAGTATATGGTTTTAATTACACAGATAAAACAAACAAGAATAGGCATTTAGAAAACATCCCAGTGTGAAACCACTCATCCTGCAGCCCACATCTAGGGAGCAGGCTGCCCGTGTGCTGGCAGCACTGTCAAGAGTGCATCATTGTGATATATTGTTCAAACCTTTTAGTGTAAACACCAGTGTGATGTTTTATACTGACCCAGGTATTCCTGCAGAAGGAGCTAATATACTGGAATAGGACATCATCTAGATAAAAGTTCTGGTAGCATAATTTTGTGGAGTGTGACTTGTTAAGGGTAGTTACCTCTGAACTGAGCTGACTCCACAAAGTGCTGCATTTTCTGCCTTGATAGGAGTGAATCTCCAAGTGTAGTGTATCTTCAGTACATCCATGCAAACAAACTGTAATGCTTCTTAAAACAGTGGTTTAGATAAAACTGCCATGCTTTAAGGACCTTTATATAAATAAAATTACTTCCACACCAGTGGAAGCAACACCATTGTTACTGCATGAAAAATTCACACTCCTTTACCAAAGCACTCTACTAGTATAATAATTAGGTGCATTCATCTTATGGATTGGATGGAGAAATTGAGCCAAATAATAAAATAATTAATTAGAGTATTTGTTGCAGCTATTTAACCAACGCTGAAATACAGCTAGGAATTTATAAGCTTCTAAATTTGGGCTTATTTTTCTAGATCATGCTAATTAAAATTTGAAGCAAGGATGCAGTGGTGAAAGACTCTGTATGTCATTACCAATCCCATGAAATATGTTGGCCCACAGGTGATTTTTAATTTTCAAAATATGTTCTGCCATAATAAAAATGGATGTTTTAGTTATATTTTATGTCTAACCCTTAGTCATGCACAGTTGTAATTTATTTAAACCAGAAAACTCAAATGTCATCCCAAATCTTACATTCACTTTGCCCGATCCATTGAGTAGGATTACATATACTTGGGATGAATGTGAGACTTAATTCTTCCATATCCATATGGACATACATGTTTTGGGTGTGGTTTTTGATCAAAAGTATCATCTGTAGAAAACAAAGCATTGATACTGATTCCAAATAAATATATTAATTCTGGAGGAGTGCTGTTGTTACTTTAAGTTTACCATTGCAATAATTTTCAAGGTTAACACATTTTTAATCTTCTAGATCTTAATTGTATAAAGCAGAAATCTGCTAATTTTTATTATTGTATTATTTCTTTCCTTCCTTCCTTCCAGTTCTCTGAGTAGAAAATCTTTCCATTAGTCCATCCGAAAGATGAACTAATAGATAAATGAATTGCCTGGTCCATGAATTAATGCTGTCTGTGACATCTCATGGACCTTGAATATTCTGATGACAAAATACTTTTATTCCCCAGGCTTGAGCCTGAAGTCCTAAATCTGGTCTTGTATTTGCTAATGTTGAGAGTCCACATTACCGTTTCATTTATACAGATGGAGAACTCAACAAACACTATCAAATTATTTTCTCTTTAAGATCATATGTTGGAGTTGATGAAGAATTCAAATTTAAAAAAATGTAATGCAGGACTCAGTCAAAGCTAGCAGCTTTGTATTAGCCAAGAAATGTTCTTAAAAGGATTTATTAAGATAGTTGTGTTTCAGGTTTTTACTATTCATGAAAGAAAAATTCTGTAACTCTACTGAGGTTCTTACCATGCCATTTATGTGCAACTGAGTCCCTGGGGTGCAGGAACAGCCTTCACATCCTTCTCAAAGTCTCAAAAGTCTGTAATGCTCAATAAAATGGAGTGATACATAAGACAGAGCTGAGGTCTTTTAAATCAAGTAGATTGAGTTATTTTTACATGCCAAAACACAAGTGGGATTAAAGGAAGCCCAAAATGTAACCCAAGTAAATGTGTTTAGGCAGTCAGGGAGGGCCAACTCCAAAAGATTTGTGTCAGAGAGTAATTTAGATCTCTTTAATTTACTGAATGTCCACCGCATTTTGGCTCATTTAGAAAGCCCTGTTTTACTTGTACTTCAAGACTTGTAAAGTTTAGATACAGACATGAATTATTTTTGAGGCATTGTTTTCAAGATGAGAAAGCAAAAGGCAACCTTTATGGGGGGTGTGTGTCAAATTTGGCAAGAGTGTTTTTTCTTTTATATGCAATGCAAAACATTTTAAAATACATGCAGTACTTTCAGTTCTGAAATACATGTTTTTCACTGCAATAAAGGACAATTACTACATAAAAAATGTAAAAGGCATAGCTAATACCCTGAGTAACTCTGACTTCAAGTATTTATATTAAGAACATTTTAAATTTTCCTTCTTTATTCTGTGCAGTTTATCCAGAAAAGTGGTTTACTGGCAATGGCAAACACACTTATAGCCATTATAAATATTATAGCTGTTCATGGCCAGTGGTTTTCGCTTTTGGAATCTTCACTGTTCTGTAAATATTGAACAAACTGTAATGTTAATATAAATTTTGTATTTTAAATTGTTCTTCTTCAGCATATAGTCTTTAAAAATAATAACTTCCTTTGTTTGCAATTTACAGACAGTTAAATTTAGTTCCTGGACAGAAGGTTCTTTGATGTAAATTGTCTAAGACAGCTCATAATAACATTGCTTGGTGTTTTTCAGGCACAGTAGGGAAGGCACCAACAATACAAGCCAGTAAAAGTCCCGGGGGCTTTGGTGTTCAGGTCTCTGCAAATCAGAAAAACAAGCTGAATGACCCTGGAGGTGGTTCTTTCAGGTAAAAAAAGCAAAAATAATAATAAAAAAATGCAGTGGGGTGGTTGGGGGGGATCTGAAGTATAAAACAGAATTTAGAATTGGTGTAACACCAGAGGGCAGTCTTTTACAATAATTCTTGTCTTTTTTTCCTGGAACTGGATGGCAATTTTCATACTTAATTCTATTTTTAAAGAAGGAAGGGGATCATTACATATCTTGAGGATTTTTCTCTACCTGCACATTTAACTTTTAACAAAACCATAAATTCTGTGGATTATAATAAAACTTCAGCTGAGTGGAATTATGTGTACAAGGATCTAAAAGAATCTGTGGTTGGTGTTATGCATTGAATTCTGCTGCTCCTGTGGAATGTGTCTTGCTGGGAAGGTGCTGGTTGTGAGGACAGGGTCTCTGTGGAGCAGCCCCTCCTCGGCCAGGGAGGGGATCCTGAGCAGGGGATTGTTGCTCCTGGCCTTAAGGGGAGCACGTGGCTGTGTCTGAGCTCCCTGTGCTTCCTTTGCTCATGGAGGTTGGGTGGTTTGTGGGCCCATGTAGGAATCAGGTGCTGCAAAAAAGGTTCGCCACAGTACCAGTGGTGCCCTGAGCTGCTCTGCCAGTTCTTTATACTCCAAACTTCTATTTATATATATTTGGGATATTTTTACTTTTGGTAGTGAAAAGCAGATCTTATGTTTGCTGCATTTTGCTCTTGCTAACACCATTTTAGCTGTATACATTTTAGTTCTGTTAAAATACTTTCTTTCCTTATTGAATGACAAACTATTCCTAGATTTTAATTTTCATCTTCTGGGATTCTTATATTGCTCTGACGTCATCAAACCACTAATTAATTTTCAGGCTTATGCTTTTGCAGGTGAAGTGAAAGAGAATTTGTAGCTCTTTGAAATATCTCTGCTTTGAGGCATGTCAGTATTGTAACTAATAGTGGTAGTACTTAGTATTAATCTGGAAGCAAAATCATTCAATTTTTTATTTTCCAATGCTTTTGCCTCCCACTGAGTATTTAAATGAATTAAAATGTCTGTTGGGTTCAATTGTACTGTCTTAATAAGTATTTTTTATGTTTGTAAGCAACATGAGCATTTATTCTTCGTTAGTATAGCTTTCAATTTTACATACACCAAAAGGGACAGCATTTTTTTTAGCTGGATGTTGCAAACTGTGCCAGGATTGATTCTTGCATTCACTTAGTTTATACATAGAATATATTAGGTTAGCTGGAATTGTTAATTTTCCCTTGGGGAGAAGCAAATGCTCAAGGCACTGATTGATAAATCAATAAATCTTTAGTGAGTTTGGTAAATAAGCTGTCAAGGGTGTATGTCATTTTTCCTCTAGAGAACAAATTTTAGTCAGAATGAATGTGTTTGTTTCCTTACATTGTTTTCTCCTTCAAAATAGTAAGACACAAAGCTGCATTTAAATAAGTCCATAAAATTGCAAGGATTTATTAAACAGCAGCAAAGATCAAGCTTTTTCTGATATCTTAACAAAGAATTCAGTTGTTTGCATATTTGCATTTCAACCCCTAACCTCTCCTGAGGACAAATAGATGTCTGACTATTAAGCCTAAAGGCACAGAGCTGGAAATCTGTATTAATCCTCTGAATGCTGACTAGTTTTCCTCAACATTCCCAGCGTGTGTGAAGAATGTGTTTTTAGCCAGAAGGCAAAATGGCATCTAAAGCAAAGCAAGAATTTTGAAAAATAGTTGTGTTATGTATAAATTTATTTTGCCCTTAGTGTTTTATTATTGCATATTTGTTTCATTATTTTACATTCTGCTTTCTTTAAAATAACTTATTTGAACTTTCCACTTTTGTGAGTGAAGTGTTGGTCACTGGAAACAGAAATTTGAACTTCATTGTTCTTTGGGGTTTTTTTTCTCTTCTCTATTCTGAACCGTAGGAGATACAAGATGGAATTACATAAAAGATCTAGCAATTAGGAATTTTGCAAATTGCAGCCATGCCTTTAAGGGCAGCATTTATTAATGAACTGTAAGACTGCTCACGTGAGTTCACTCTTACAGTAGCTGTTCTGTGATGCAGAGTTCTCAGCCCAAGAGTTCTGCAACGTGAAGCTGTGCTTGTGAAATTTTAGGTCACTTTTTTGGTATTAAATTTATTATTGCTGTATTTTTCAGAGAGAACTACATACAACCCCAGTTAGTTGACTTTTCAACTCTGTTAATACCTAAGGACAGAAATTTGAGTTTCATTTTTAGTAATGTTTCTGTTTGTTTTGCAAGCAGAGGTCTAGGCTTGGGTTTCTATCATAACAGGCCAGCTTGAGGCTTCTGTGGCTGAGAGAAGCAAAATCCCACTGAAGTCTGCCAGGGACCTGCCTGTGTGTCCACAGCTGCTGCTCACACCTCTGGTCCCCTCAGAGTTCCTCTGAACCAGCTCCTCGTGCTGTGCTGAAAGCAGCAGGCTCTCAATGGGTTCTTACCAAGGTTCAGGTGGTGGCCATTGCAGGGAACCAGTGGAACATTTGTTCCTGATGTTGAGATGGAATCACTTCAGCTGGGAGTTCCAGCTTCCCACGGGGATCAGGGCCTGGTCCCTGTGCGCTCAGTGTTCCTCCAAGGATGGAGGTGGGAGTTTGTCCTCTGTGTTATCCCAGCCCTTCCAAACTGCTCAGCAGGGCTCAGGGGCAGGGCCAGAAGTGAACAGATCCATCCCTTGGTGTGTGGGATGATGCTGTGGTTTGTGTGCTCCTTCCTTTTGACAGAAGCCTTTCCTTTTCTGAAGTGGTATTTCTGAGTTACGTCTGACCTGGAACCTGGCAGTGTCAGGTTTTTACAGCCAGTGTGATGGGGTTTGTTTTCAGAGACAGTTCTGTGAAGTCTCTGAGATCATTTGAAGCTGATCTTATTATCTGTGTTTTATTCTGTTGTCTGACTGCATTTTGAAGTGGACTCTATGTGGAAATAAAAAATTTATTTTCAGACCTATCTTGCATAGCCAAAAAAAATTTCTTGACTAGTATTTTATTTTCATTTTTAAAAATAAAAGTTTAGCAACATAAGCAAAGCAATTTGGCCTTTAAGTGGTAGAACACTAATGTGGGTGTTAAATGGATAGCTTTAAAGTTTTCATCTCAAAATGGTGTGTGAAAAAACCTCGCCCTTGAGGTTTTTATTTTTTCAAATGAATATTTCAGGCTATAAGGGGATTGTGTTTTTTCCATGTATTTCAAAATAAAGACAAATGCTGATTATAAATGTGGTCTGTTCTGTCAGCCCTTTTGCTTCTGAGAGAAGATTCTGCGTAGAGAATGAATTGTGTGGCAAAGCAGAATTAGGAAGATATTTCAAATTATAACATGAACGTCAGAATAAACATTATAATTGATGTGTAAATGGAATCTCTGCCATTATAAAATATAATACAGTAGTGGCTGTTCCAGTAATTTCTGGTCACCATTTATATGCCATGTATTGTTGTTAATCTCTGATTATGTGATGCATGGGGTCTGTGGGATGTAGGGATTTTGTCCTAATGACATGCAATTCCCTGGTAGGAGAGGGGAGTCAGTAGTGTAATGTTGTCTTGATTGCTTTATGCATTCTTCTGGCTTATTTGGGAGCAGCTCACTATGGCAGTTGGGGACAGCAGTGGCTCAAGTCTGAAAGTGCACAAGAAAGAAAAACTGTGCAGTCATGCAGTTAAGGTTTGTTCATAAAGAAGATGCCACCAGGTTTCTATAATGGTTTGTCTTAGTTTAAACAAAGTCTTTGAAACCTTTCACAGATAACTGTGCAAGTGCTTTGAGTTTTCTTGCTTATTTTCAGATAAGATTTTTTTTTGGCAATTGCATGAGTCTTTATAATGAGGGAAAAGGAGAAGAAAGATTCTTACAAGAGGTTGAATATAGGAGGAAGAATTGGACTCTTGATTATTAGAAGATACAGTTTGTGTTTGGAGGGAGTTTGAGAACTCATGCTGTCTTAAAAATACCATGTGTGTTGGAATGTTAGATTCATCCTATGAGACCCAGAATGCAATTCAGTAAAAACCAGAAATATTTACTGAAACAGTAGAATAAGGATGGGCATAATAATACATGCCAAGAAATATGAAATTGTTAAATACTGTGCTCTGATGAAAAAGGAAAGATAGACAGTAATCATCAGTCTAGATGACCACTGGATGGCATCTTTGTTCCACAAAATAACTTCTGAAAACTCACTTATCTGGGCTTAAAAGTTCACTTTTATAGGAAACTGTTCAGCAAGAATAGCAACTCTATATATGAATGTATGTTTTAGTATCCAAACATTTTTTCATTATGAAAAGTAAGGATAATATATGTAAGGAGGAGTATATGGATAGGGTTCTTCCTGTCAGAAAAAAATGTAGTCCCAGTTGTGATTAATACATTTCTTATTTGTCTTCCATGTAATACTGAAAAAAAAAAATTAAGCATGTACTTGGAGATTGTGGCTTGCAAGTGTAAGATGAAAGAAAGTTATTGTCTCCAGGAGTTACAGTAATAGTCTTTGTAAGTGCTATTGCATTGGTTTTGATAATTGCATTGAAAACTAATTTGTGTCCAGAATACATGTCTGGTTTTATTTCAGAAGTATTTATTTACATTGTGGTCACAGATCTGCACACTAAATAAAAACTGGAGTAGCTAAACTGCTAAGCAGAAGGAAGGTAAATGATGGAGGGTATTTTCTTCAGCTGTGAAATAAAAGGAGAGAGAAGTGTAAACTTCTCTGAGAAGTGATGTTCTAGAAGTCAAGACTGCTGTTTTGATTTTTTAATGGATGATTGCTTGAAGGAGATGAAAGTACCTTTGTCCTGGCAACCTGATGTGGAAATACAGGATTGAGACTCTTGATTACTGCTGGCCAGTTGTGCCCAGCTGTGAGAGCTGCTGGCTGAAGGGACAGGACAGCAGTGCTGTATGGGGACAGCCCTGGGAACCCCTGGCCAGCTGTGAGAGCTGCTGGCTGAAGGGACAGGATTGGGAACCCCTGGCCAGCTGTGAGAGCTGCTGGCTGAAGGGACAGGATTGGGAACCCCTGGCCAGCTGTGAGAGCTGCTGGCTGAAGGGACAGGACAGCAGGGCTGTGTGGGGCCAGTCCTGAGAATCTCTGGGGGTTTGTCATCCGCTGGCACCCAGACCCACAGTGGGGTGAGGGCCCATGGGGTGTCACCACTGCACTGGTGGTTTGGTCAGTTTGAGCTTTATTTTGAAGTTCTGGGCTCAAGCCTGTCTTCCAGAAGCTTCTGTTTTACATAGTTCAGACTTTGTGTTCTGGGAACTGCCTTGATAGGAGTTCGGTTTTCCCATGGTTTGAGGCCTGCTGGATTTGGCCTTGTGAGTCCTGGGTGATTCTCATTCCATTTCCAGCATTCAGGTTTCTGTCAGTTTTAGCGGTGGTTTTTCACTTGCAGCATTACAAACGTGTGAGCTGATCATTGAATATCCCAGTCGATGTTGGCTGTGTGGTGTGGGCACAGCCAGTTCCTCAGTGGGGCCCAGGGTCCCTCGGTGAGCATCGTGTCCACACCGTGTCAAATGTAAAAGTGACAGGTCTGGAGGGATGAAGCACCTCCCTAGGAAGAAAAGCTGAGAGCATTGGGATTTCTCAGCCTGGAGAAGAGAAGGCTCCAGGATGACCCATTTGAGGCTTTCCAGCACCTGAAGGGAGCCTGCAGTAAAGATGAGAAGAGACAATTTACAAGGGCATGGAGTGGCAGGACAAGGGGGAATGGCTCCAGACTAAAGGGTAATAGGTTTACATTGGGGATTAGGAAGGAATTGTTCCCCGTGAGGATGCTGAGACCTTGGCACAGGGTGCCCAGAGAAGCTGCCCCTGGATCCCTGGCGGTGTCCCAGGCCAGGCTGGACACTGGGGCTGGGAGCAGCCTGGGACAGTGGAAGGTGTCCCTGCCCATGGCAGGGGTGGCACTGGGTGAGCTTTTGAGTTTCCTTCCAACCAAAACCATTCTATGATGTTGCAACACTGTTCTCAGGAATTTCATTTGAAGACAAGAAATCAAGTGCTTAACACTCCTGGAAATTAATAGAAGCTCATTTGTGTAGACTTTTTCTGGAAAGCATTGTAAAATATTCCATTTTCTGCCTCAAGTGTTCAGCACCTATCTGCAGGTTTATATAAATAAAAGTCCTTTCTTGACTTCTTCCCACAAGAGAAAGCAAAACTAGTATCTATCAAACCATTGTAGTCCATTGTAGTCTTCCACCAAAATTGGCTGCTGTAGGGCAGGTAACAGGAAAAGTATGGGAGGAGAGGGAGGACCTAGATTATGGATTTCTGGATTTCCCTCCTTTTATTCTCAGACCTTACTTGCAGCTGTTTGTTTTTACTGTGGGCATTAAGCCTGTTACAAGTGACAAAGTGTTTTAGGGCCCACGGGACATCAAGTAGGTAACAATTTTTTACACATCTTTTAAATTAAGCTTTTGTTTGTTTACTTTTTTCAGTAATAGGAGTCTGGACTTAAATGTTCTTATCCATATATGTATATATAGATAGATATATGTAGATATATTCTGAAAATAATATTCTCAAAGGTTGTGTAATCACTCTAGAACATGTTGAAATAGTGTTTGTGTCAATAATAGCTGTGAAACAGAATGTGCTAAATGCAGATGGCTGTTTCCACAGCTCTGAGTCATACCTCAGACAGGTAGGAGGTAAAGATGCTTGGGAGATACCAGTATGGAAACTCAAATTTGTTTGTACTTCCTCAAGCTGTTAAAAAGGATGTTGCAGGGCAAAAATGGCCTGGGAGTTGCTATCATCTTCTCAAATGCAGCTCGTTTTCCTAAAACTTGTTGACATAACTGATATTTGTACGTTGCCAGAGAAATTACCAGCACGTACTCCAGCCGCACTTGGAGCCCAGGCTCACCTGTGAGCTCAGCATGGTCAGGGAATGTTCCCGACTGTTGCTGAAAATGCTTTGATGCCTGTTTCAGTAGGAACTTGTGAAACAGTGCAGGATTAAAAATTCATGGGTTTGCTTTTAATTTCTGTTATTTATTTTACCATTTTATGCCTAGTTTTCTTTATAAAGAGAAAATCCCCATGTTGAGTTGTTGGCTTCCTGATCAGCCTGGTTTCACTGATATCACTGACTCTCAGATGAAGGCACCTCTGTCACACTTTCTGTTACCAGTCAAATTGTCCTGCTTCTGATGTTTTCTGATACAGTCAGAGAAATACGTGGTTGTTTCTGAAGATATTCTATGAAAATGGAGACACCAGGGGTTGTGTCTCCATTGGCCCACTCACCGGGAACGTGGCATGATGATTCCTTCTGGAGAAGCAGATGATGCAAAAAAATGAATATATTACATGCAGAATTCGGTTTTATCTGTTTGTTTTTTTTATTGCAGAGATGACGATGACATCAATGACGTTGCCTCTATGGCTGGTGTTAATCTTAATGAAGAAAGTGCCCGAATTATGGCTACCAACTCTGACTTGGTTGGAGCCCAGATGCAGTCCTGTAAAGATGAACCCTTTCTTGCTGCTGTACCTCTCCATAAACGCATACTTGAAACGGGTGAGAAGCACATCCTTTCCTTCTGGGAGTGTTTCCTTCAGAGTGATGAGGAACAGAATATGCTTAGCACTTAAGATGGTTTTTTAAGCGTTTGATTGCATAATTTTGTATTTCTAAACTTTCAAGGTTTTTGTGATAGAAGTAACTTACCTCAAGTTGGAAATAAAATGGCATGCTGGTACTTTTAAACTTCATGTTTTCCCCATGTTTTTTATATCCAAGGATCTCAAAGCTCTTTGCAAACATTAATTATTTCTCACAATCCTCCTTCATGTTTTACACATGAGAAGATTGAAACAGAGAGGTAAAGTAAGTAGTACAGGTCACAGAGGACACCTGTGAATAACATTTAACAGAATGCTTAAGTTTCCTGTCAAGATTTTCTTTTCCCATACAAACCAGTTATTCAGTTCTTAACACCTGCATCTCTTTAAGTTCATAGTGATTTTCTTATGGCGTGTTTTCAAAAAGCTGTGTTTATTTATCGTGGCAAAAGGTATGTTTATTTATTCTGCCATTTGAAAATGGAAGTTAAAAACTTTAGTGGAATAACTGTTCAAAATTAGTGATGTTTTAAGGTTAGGAAATATAGAATGCGTTTTACATGACGTACTTTATTAATATACACCATGTGTTCTGGTACTTAAATGTGTATTTTCAGCATAATTTTCGTAATGTTTTCAGTGCCATCAGTGTCTTAACATACTAAGCTCCACTTATTAGGGGTGTAAATCATATCTCTTTCAGACCTATGCTTACATCACAAATTTTTTGGGATCTAATTCTCAGAGTTTTAAAGATAAGACCAAAATCTTGCTGCAAATCAGTGCTGTTAGTTTTTTTTTAAGTCATGTGGTTGCTTCTGAAATGCTATTTGTGTTTATGTTCATTGAATTAACGGGAGCCTTTTTATATTGCAGTTGCAGGCAAGTTCTTCATTGACTTATTGTCAGACTTCACTCTAGTACTTTACAAAATGCCATTTTAAGTTCCCCTTCAGAGAAAGGAATGGTTTTGCAGGCTGTAGTCAGCTGGCTGTGAGGATGTGATGACGGCTGGAAAGCACGTCCTGCCTTTTGGGACTGCCTTAGCACCACCTGAGACTGCAGCCAGCGAGGTCTTCATGAAGTGTGTCTGAGAAGCTGCTGGGAGGGATGCTCACACAATAGTTGATACAGGTGTGAGAAAGGAAAAGGCAACAGGCATAAAACTGTTAGAAAGAATGGGAAATCGGTAATGAATGTGCCACATCAGCCTTAACGAGCTGTCTGGCTGTAACAATTGCTGCACAACACGGAGTTGTAATTACAAGTGCAGGACTTACAGGAATCTGTACATACTTCAAGAGCCACAGAACCCATCACACTATTCATCACTGCCTTTTGGGGTTTGCTTCTCTGAGGAACAAATCCCTATGGCTGTTTTTGAAGCTTTATTGGCTTTGATAATTGAAATGAAACTTTCAAAGCTTTTAAAAGCAGCTGCAGGGATTTACTTCTCAAAAGCAGCGAATCCAGAAGAGCGGCCACTCCTAGTGATCTCCTGCAGCCACTTTTAGAGCTTTATTTTGGTTTTACATGAAGCCTTTTATAGTTTTGAAAGTGGCTGTGGAGTTCAGAAGTGGCTGCTATCTGGGATCTATGGCTCTTGAGGAGAGAATTCCTTCAGCTGATTTTGAAGTTTTAGAAGCTGGGTTTTCACTGTGTGTGGCCAGATTTGTTGTTTGCTTAGGACCACACACAAATTTAGTAATTTGTGCTACTGGGCACTTAAAATAATGACATTGTAAGCTCACGACAAGACTCAGTATTGCCATATGTTGCTGTGACAACACCAGGACTAAGCAGAGCGCCCGTGACCTTCTCCAGCACATTAGGAAAAAGTCTGTGATGTGAGTCCTCTTCTTCTGTTTTCATTATGCCTGTTGACAAATGAGATAAGATACATTGTTTCTTCTTACTTTTGCCTGACTATTACTTAAACAGATGTTATTTTCCACCTTAAGTCTATTCATATTTAATCACTTCAGTTTTAGGGCAGATTTTTAATGTTTTAGAGAGATTTGTGGTGTGTACAGTATTAGGAAGCTGCTCTTGTCTCCTTGCTCAGAAGCTAGATCTTTCAAGTTTTCTGTAATATTAATCTCCTCCTCTCTTTTCTGAGTAAGAGCTCTGTCGAGCAACTCGGTAGTGTTCCCCAAAGGCTGTTTCAGAGCTTGTGCTTCCATTCACCAGAGTCTGAATATAAACTGCTAAAGTGAGAGCAGATGCTCTTCAGACTTTGGCAGTAACCACCAGCCAGATGCCTCAAAGACATAGTGAAAAGGTTTCTTAATATATTGTATGTTCTTATCTCCACTTCAGCTTGGCAGTGTTGTTATCCAAAGTTTATTTTGAATCTAAGGGACTAATATTGATCCATTTAAATGGAGGAAGTAACTGAAAGGTAATTCATGCAGAGATATTCATTCACTTCCCACATGCTTCCTTATCCAGTTTTGTATCTAGTCATTTTGGGCTGGTAATCGTTGCCATTTGTTCATGTAGGAAGACAAGGCTGTGACTGTTTCAAATTCTTCTTTGATGCAAAATCAAGAGTGGGTATTTCTCAGCATATAATGTATTTCTTTTGTTATTCCACTTGGAATCATAAAACTTTAAACCCTGATCTTTCTACATGACAGCATAGCACAGTGAAACATATACAAAGGCTTGGAAGGCTTTTGTTTCTCTTTTTTGGGAAGTTGAGAGGCAGGGGTTGATATGCATCATGCATGTGCATACCAACTCCTGACACTTTCTAGGTCTTTAGCTTTGTTAGTAGAATGAGTAGTGTTTCTTCAGAGGGCAAGCAATCTGATTAGACCCTCACAAATTAATAATGCTGAAAAATCCTAGCTTTTCCACATGATTTTAGGGGAATGAAACAAGAAAAAGAACCTTAATAATTTGTAATTGTTTCACTTTTGTTCATTCATAAGTTGCTTCTTGCTGGGTAAGAATGCTGTGTTAGTTAGGTTTTAGAAGCTAGTTTTTGACATTGAGTGAGGCAACGGGCAGCACTTAGTAAAGCAGGTTTTTAAGTGTGACAGATTCCTATAGTTCATAACCATCTTGTGAAAATAGAGACTCCTTGGCTTTAATTCCTTGATTACAGCGTGGTTTCTGAGTGCAGATAAGAAGGAGGCTATACTGCCTTTTATATTAAATGTTAGTGAAAGGTAGCAGGACACAGCAAAGGGTGGCATAAAGCATGATCCTTTTTATAATCCTTTCCTAAATCCGTGGAAAAAGGGAACAGCTGCCTCATGTACTTTCCTGAGAACTTGGTGGTCTCTCAAACCTTCACTGGGGGTTCCAAAAAACTTTGCTTTATATTGTGTGAACAACAGAGCATGACACCTTCACAGGCTTAGAATCTGCAGCAGCTTATTAATTCCCACAACTTTTAGTTCTGATTTCTTCTACAATCAGGTGATGCCATTTTGCTTTTATTAACCCTCCGTAAAATGTCACAACTTGTGAACCCTAACCATAAATTAACTGTCACAATGCAATAATATATAAGCAGGAGTTTGGCATGTTGTATTCTTTGACTTAGATGGTTCCTTTCTCTCTTCACTTTATGTTCTTTACATTTTTCTACTTCAGTTTTATTGTTACAGAGCACTGACTGAATAGAACAGATGTGGCATTCTGAGAAATATGGGACTGGTTTGGCCTTGTGGAAAGCATTTTGAATACTGTTCATCTTGTATCTTCCAAATTATTTTAACTTTAATACATACAATAGAAATTTTTTGGAAAATCAGCCGTGATATTTTTATTTCATATTCATTCAGAATTTTTTACATCTGCATTAAGAAATCAGATTGTCTATAGCATGGTTTTTAAAAATGCTGTATCTGTTTGTTACCTAGCATTGTTATCAATGTCCTTTGGAAACGTGTGTTATACTGACATAGCATACATCTGCAGTATTTCCCACCACAAACATAGTTCTGGATTCTCTTGCTTCATAGAAATAAATTTTTAGTCTAGAGCACACATAGTGGTGCGTGCTAGTTATTGTAAAGCTTGAAAATGTGCTGATGAATCCAGTTTCTCCTAGTTCAGTAGTTACAAGGCCTCCAGTCCTCCTTGAAACAGCTTCAGAGAACTTGGCTGGTTAGAAGTGAGCCACAGTTTCTGTCAATACAACAGTTGTATGGTTAGGCTCAACATAATTTATAGATTTACCTTTTTGTTACTTTACATGTAAAATATGTTTTTAATTCTGTCTGATGAAATATTGATCATTGCTCTGCCTTGATTCTTTCTTTGTTCAGCCACGCTTGACTTGCATGTCTGCTATAACACTGCATGTTAAAACCTACAGAAATAGCTTATCTGCGTTTTCTGTATTCTGGGGTGTGTTGAATCTGCTGTGTGGCATTGCAGTGGCAATAGTTGTGTGCATATCTATATATTTTAAATAAAGAATTTGTGTGCTCTAGAGGGCATTTTATATTGTTAAAGCATGTTAAAACCCATAGGGGTACCCTTCATGGAACCAGGCCAGGTGATTTTAACCTCTATTTAAGGCATTTATTATTAGTTCAGTAAGTCTTTCTGGCATCCTCTTTTTCTGGATTTGTTTGTCAACATTTGTGTTCTTGTTTGAATGAAATGAAACTCTCCTATTGATGACTGCTCTTTCATATACAGAGCAGCTCTAAGATGAAAGTATGGTTATTTCTCTGGTTGCTGTACTTTGGAGGGCTTTTGCAGCTACTTCAATTACAGTGGTTGTGTGTTCTGAAATGCTGAGCTCTCCGATTGCCTGTGAATACAATATTTTTTTCACTGTACTTTTTGTTGATGTGATTTAGTTGTTTTCACTGCTGACATTTAACTTCTTGTCCATAAGTTGATTTGTCTTCAAACTGAAGTATTGGTTTGAATACCAGTTTTTTTCATCAGCGTCTTTCTGTCAGGATGACCTGAGTAAATGCCTGTGGACATAACTCTTGGTTGTGTTTGGGGATTGCTCTAAAACCTACCTGTTCATAAGTGTAGCAGATTGAAGTCATGCACTGTCCTAAGGACATGCTTGAACTGTACCTACAGTGGAGTTCTCTGGATTCTACTTGCTTTTTCTTAGGGAACAAAAAAAATCACGTTCGGTATTGTATAATCCAAATAGCAAGTTATTGTGCATGTCAAAAGCATGGACTTCCTCTAGTTTCTTTAAACTTCAGCCCAGCACTCCGGAGGTGTGGCAGGGGTAGAGATGTATCCACATTCTGACATCTGGAATAGTTCTGTAACTTGGGCTTTTTTCATTAGTATCAAACAAACGATTTGCTAGAAACTGCATTTAGATGAGAAGATGTGTGCTGCTCCCAATTTTCTAGCCATTGTCCATAGTTGTGATAGTTGTTTAGGCTGTTGATAGGCTGAGATTGGAGTTCATTGTACATGTTCAGTAGAGGATTTGGTTTTATATTCCAACTGAATCAATTGCTAATGTTAACTATACTATAAGACGATTATATTTGATTTACATTTATTATTTCCTTTTCAAAAAAGGTGAGAATACATTCCCATCTTAGTATCAGCAGCAGTGTTGCCAAATAAACATAATCAGTTAGTACTTCAGCAGAATGTTAAACCCTATTGTTGTTCTTTCTTTAATAGGTCCATGATTAGACTTCCTGTTTTACAAGATGTCCCAACATGTGTTGGAATGGTAACTTCAGTACCACCTGAGAGCTTGGAGTCTGCCTTTCTGTGAAAGGTAGGGCAGCTTCTGTTCAATATTTTTTGTGTATTTACAAGGTTTTCTTTTTATTAATCTTATTGGCTCTTCAACACTACAGAATCTGAGTTACGCTTTTAGCTGTATCACCTTTAGGTGTCAGAACTGATGTTATTTCATCAAGCAGTAATTTCTCAAAATAAATATGATTAATTTCGCTGTGTTTAAACTATGACTATTTATGAAGAAAGTGATGCTGTTTCTTCAGGCATCATTTTCAAAGGTTTTATCCAGCTGAACTGAGAGCATGACCATTATACTTGGTCTCAGAAATATTTAGAGAATTCAAGTTTTGTTTTCGCCATAATTTTGTTTTCACACATTTTTCATTCTGTTTTGTGAATATAATGAAAGTGCCATCTTTAAAAGGTTTTGCTGTTTCTGGAAGGCAGTTCTGGCCTTCAGGGCCCACCAAAATATGTTACCCAGCCTCAGAATAAGTTTGCATCTGGGAATTGAACGGCTTAAATTTTCAGGTCTCTGCAGGAGAGTAAAATTAAGATCATCATTCTGTGGAGATGCATTCTCTACCAGATTCATTTATAAAGTCCATGGATGTAAAATAAGAACAATAAAAAGAAAACCTTAGAGAACCATTCAGTATTGCAATAAAGCTGACTTACATTATCCCTGTAGGCAAACTCCATGCTCTAGAGGTGGTGCTAATGTCCCCAGCGCTCAACACATGTTGGAACATCTTTGTGGAGGAGGAAGTCATTGATCAGTGAGCAGCATCTTCAAGGATCGTTTAAGGGGGAAAAAGTAACAGGTAATATTTTTTAAAATATGTTGGAATGATTGTTCATTATGTTTATTTGGCAATCCTGCTGCTCATACTAAGGTTGTAGTGTTTTCATTTCTTAAAATTACTGACAAACTTCGTAAACTTCCTTTAGTCTTTCCTTCTCCCATTGTCAGCCTCCTTCACATTGCTGAGTCTACTGCACACAAGTCCAGAATTTACTATTACTCATTGGCAATTTGACACTTTTTTCAGTGGTTGTAATGCAGAGAGGGTTAATCTGTGGTTTAACCAGTTTTGCAGTCCCTCGTGTTAAATAAGTCAGAGCCAAACACTGAACTGGTACAAAGACATTCTGCTGCTAACCAAAGGGTATTTGTTTTCAAGGAAGTAGCTGCCACACAAAGTTGGGCCACATGAGGTACCACCATCTGTTCTTGCACGTTAATGTAGAAGTGCAACCTTACTATAAACTGTCATAAAGTAAAGCTATTTTGACAAAATTAAGCGACCATATCTGACCTGGATGAATTTTGCAGTAGTGGCTCTGGTGATGCTCGATTTGGTATTAATCAATGTGGGGTGATGTCCTGATCTTGGCAGTTGTAATTTTAATCCTGGGCATAGAGAGATGAAGGTGCTGACCTTTTGAAATTCAGATTATGATCTTTGGTCTACCCTTCTGGTATCCTTTCCTGGATTTTGTGCACATCCTGCCTGTGTGACATGCCCATCCTGCCTCCTTAGACAAAGCCTCAGATGTAACTAGTCTGCCTGGCATCAAGCTTGTGGTGACAACTGTGATGCCTGGTCTGATTGTGGTGTCAGAGATGGTTTTTCAGAGGAAAAATATTGTCAAAATGTCTGTTTTGTTCACACAATGTACTTTAAAAGAGCCACAATAGGCAAGTTCTTATACTTGGTGTGCCTTTGAATCCTGTAGATGTGATGGAGAGTGTGGCCTGTTCCTTGTGAGGACTATGCTCTAGGATGTTGGCATCTGTTTGTCATCTCTGACGTTCTTACAGGAGTTCTGCTCCATCTCTGTCGTACCTGGTGTACTGTGTAATAGTGTATTTATGGTGTTTAAGCCTGAGGTCTTGTCTTGGTTTACTATTTTGAATTTAGCTCAAGAAACACATTTGTCTGCTCTGCATGAAAACAGATAAATCCCCAACTAACAACTTCTCTGTTGTTTTCTTAGGGACTCCTGTTGGTGTCATTGCCATATTAGTACTTTCTGGTCTGGTCCTTGTAAAAATCTCTTTTGATTTGACTCTCTAGTGAGTAACCGAGCACAAAAGTGCATTGAGGCATTTACTATTATTCATAAAAACAGTGAACGTATTTTCTAGTCCTCTACACTCACTCTGTGTTTATTCTTGAATGTTCCTGGATGTCTTTGGATGTGCTTATTATGCTGTATTTTTTGTTTTAGGAAAACCAAGATGAAGTAGAAAAGATCATATAACTGTAATCTGTGTGTTCTTATTTGACGCGTTGAGACCTGCCCCTGTTTCAGTTTTCATCCCCTCTGTCTTTAGTATTTTCCTCACACTGTTCAATTGCTGCAGCACAGATTACTGGGATTGTAGGGTAGGATGTGGAGCTGTAGTTCTCAAAGACTTTGTCCTTCAGTGCCTCCTTTTAATAACTTCAGTACCCACCCTTTTAGAATACACCCATCAAATGGCACAAAAATAATCTTTAAGTTGAATTATTTAAAGAGGAGGAATTAAACATCAAATGTAAGGATATTGTCTTTGCTTAACACATTGAGATTTTGATTTCTTCTAAAAGAAGTTAGGTGATAGTTTAATTACGGAAGAGAGCAAGGAAACAATTAATTGTAGTGCTTTATGTTCCTTCAGAGTTAACATTCTTTCTGTTCTTTCTGATCAAGCTGCAAGCCTTCCTTGCTGTGGGAATGCCAAGTGTTCTCTGCTCCAAGGTGCACTGTTTATGCTTCCGTGCTTTGTGGCAGCTCCTTCCATTTTCCAAGCCTCCACATAGCTGTGCAGAATGTTGTTTGGTGACTGGCTGGGTTCTGTTAGAGACAAACCACTAAGGGTAATAAAAAGGCTCTTCATGGATGATTAATAGCTGCCTTTCAGCTGTTTAATTATCTAGCTTAGAGGCAGAATTTTGGAAACTGGATTGTCTGGTTATATATACCTTAGCACAGACCTCTTCTCAAGGTAGTTTTTCTTTTCCCCAAAAAGCATGAATTATGAGTAAGTTCCCAGACTTACCCACTGGTTGAGACTTTTTAGAGAAGTGGAGGCTTTTGCTGGTCAATCTTATATGACTTCCACCAAAAAAGTTGTATAGTTGTACAGTTAGGGTTAAGTAAGATTCTTGAGAAGTTCTTTCCCTACTTGATGAATTTTTTTTCTCCTGCCCCAAATCCTATGGATTTGCATATAAAGGCTTTGAATCAGCACAGAAAATAGGATGAGACTATGGCCAGGGTTACACATAGATTTTGCATGGATGCAACTATTTCTCTGGCTCTGTTGTGTTAAAATAATTACACCACAATGGCCCTCTAGAGTGGAGCTGTTTTACTTGTTTTCCGTTGACAAGAATAAAGTGTATTAAAATTAGAAAGTAAAAGTTCAAAATAAACAAAAAGGTTGCTTTTTGCCAAGCGTGTAGTTAAGTTGTGGAACTGTTTGTTTTACAGTGTTGCAAATTCAAAAAATTACTTGAAAAATTAATGGAGAAAGTATTCCATGCTGACCTAATAGACAGATAAGATGCTCTAACTTAGGACAGACCAAGGCATAATTTAGGTGCACAATGAGCACTACACACTTTTTGTTTTATAAATCTTCTGGCAGCATCTCCTAATATGACTGTTAGAGAAAGGATGATGGACTCTGTTACCCAGTGTAGGTTTACTTAATTTTTATACAGTTATATAAATATGTAAGTGTTTATTAAGTATCGTTTGTACTGAAAGAGTTAAATCCACTATAATGCCTGAAACACTTTAAATGGTTTTGTGTTTGTGCATTCACACTACAGAGCTTTAAAGTCTCAGCTGAATCTTACTTTGCTAAAATAGTTTGGTTGACATTTACTTTGGAGGGGGCAGGAAAAGGCAATACTAAAAATTGTGTAGCATTTTATTCCGCATTTTTATTCTTTGAGGTTACATTGCATGGCTGGTTATGTTTTATCCCTGCTGTGTCTTGCACTGAGCGTGGTATGTATTTTGAGGATTTTAATCTGTAAGTTGGGAGTTAATTTAAAAAAAAATAACTGATGTTTGAGCAGTTTGTCATTTTCACAAAATGCTTCCTGGGCAAGGTGGGTAGTCCTGAAGAAGTGTAGGACAAACACTGCTCCCAGCAGATCAGGAGTTCTCAAGAAGTGTGGGAAATGGATTTGTAGAGAATTCTCCAAGCCTGACAGAAAGCTCACACAGTGTGCATCTGTATGTAAACTTTGAGGTAAGAAATGCTGACTTAGAAGTGCCATGGACTAGGACAGACATTGTTGAGAGAGAAATGGAGCTAGAAACAAGTTTCAAAGGATGGCCTAGCAAATAAGACTGGATACTTTGGAGAAACAGAACTATGAAAGATGCATTGTAGTGGCACCCACAAGGGGTGGTTTTAGGTGATTGGCTTTAAGGCATTTACAGCATGGTGTGGCAAAAACTGATAGGCCAAGAAAGACATAGTGTACTGTAATTGTAATAATGTATTGTTCTGATTGTGATGGCTTGAATTAAAACATCTGTATTGCCTCACCCTTCACATGAGATGGAAAATGGAATAAAAGTTTTTAAAACACCTCTCAGTTGTCCATCTCTGGGTCAGAAAAGGGCCTAATCCGACAAAGAAGGCTTCCAGTTTGTCCAGAAATCAACTTATCAGTTAGTTCTTAGGCTCTGAGAAGAGGAATGTTTTTTTACAAAGGAGCTTATTGAAGTAGGGAATGTAGGGCTTTCCATTGTTTTGCAAATAACAGTTACGGGGCGATAAAAAGTCATTCTCTGTGACAGAGTCGCTGTTCCCATGGAGGTGCACTGGAAGTGTTGAGCAGTATCGCAGCCTGGTTTGCAAAACCTTTCCCGCGTCAGCCCAGGGTGGTTTGGAGCTGTGGGTTCTATCTTGGCCATCTGCCCCTCTCAGAGAGTGCTGGTTTGTACCTGCTGCAGGGAAGCTGCCCCAAATCTCAAAGCACTTGGCAGGGATTCTGTGCTTGGCAGGAAACACTCCCTGGCCTGGGGCTTTCCTGAACAGCTCCGGGTTACAGCTTCCTCAGAGGCTCCAGCCACTGCCTTTGGCTTGGCTCTTTCTGTCAAGGTAGCAACTAAAGTTTTGTAGTTTCTCCTTTCCTCACACTGTCTTCTAGCAGCAGACCAGCTTAACAATACAGCGAGTCAACATTGATTAAATTATTTATGCATTTAGTTAGTAAGACTTAAATTGAGGCTTTTATTCAAGGGACTGAAACCAGAAGACGACAGCTAAAATTATCTTCATGTTTCCTTTGCCTGGGATCACTGGGTTATCTTGCACCCCTAGGAATCTCTAATTTTAATCATCAGAACTAGGAGCTGGTGTTTGCCCTACCACTGTTGAACAAGCTCTGCATTCAGTTTTTAGTACTGAAAGTCTGTCTAGGGCACTGGGAGCCCCCCCAACACAACCCCAGGTTATTCTGAACCTAAACAACCACCTTAATCTTTTCCTCTCCTGTGTTCCATCCCTCATTCTCTAGCTTAATATTTAGGGTTGGGTTTTCCCCTTGATAGCACTAGGAATGCAGTATTGATGGATGACTTTGTGGGCTGAGGACACTGCTCTGAGGTTGGGAGAAGTGAGTTCAATAATTGCCATTTGTGTTTCTCAGGATGTCAAGGCCCCTTAGTACAGCAGAGTTGTTTCCCATTCGTGTTCAGTCAGCTAGGACTGCTTAGTTTAGAATTATTAATACACAGTATTTAGAATTCTTAATACACACTATCAGACAAAGCTCCAGTTGCTTTCTCTTGATTTCATGGCTTGCTTTCTGTAGAGACCACACAAGCTGAGTCTTACACAAATACTGCTGATCTAGTTTCAGAAGGTGAACTGCTCTCCCGCTCACCCCATTTTTTTCAGCTTGTAATTTCCACAAGTTGCTGTCTATTATAACTCCTGACCAGTTTCTACTTAACCAGTCATGTTGCATTTAGTTATATGTAATTGTACAGAGGTTAAGGTGTTTTAAATGTTTCACTGCTACAACTACAGCAGCACTATAAAATTGTCGGTTTCCCTTATGCTGGTGAAATGAAGGAACAGAATTCTTTATCAGAGAATGGAATGGTTTGGGAGGCTGCAGGAATTGAAGTGGTTGTGTTTCCAATGCATTGCCTTTCCTGGTGGGGAAGCTTGCAGGGGGACTGAGGCACAAAACTGTGCTGGTTCTTTTGGGATAACAGGAGGGGGCTTGAGCCTCAGTTGCAGATGCAATCCAGGTGCAGCCCAGCACTTTCTGGGATGTGGGCAGGATGATCTGCTTTCTGGGCTCTGGCCAGATGCTTCTTTGCTGCATTTTCCTAGATCTGATGGTGTTGAATGAAGTGAAACAAAAACTTAATGTCCCAGATTGGAGGGGGATGGACTTTGCTTTCTATTTTGTGGTGTGCAAGCCAGCTGTAGAGGCAGAAGGGGTCTGGACCTAGCAAGACTGGTTCCAGTTGCATGCTGGGCCAATATCTCATGCACAGAACTTGAAGTTCAGGAAGTTGCTCCTGGTTTAGGGTCACAGGAGTGAGTGCTTTCTGCATTTTTGACCTGTGGTTAGGGCAAACAGACACTGATTATGCACCCTGCCAGTGTTGCTCTTGAAGGACAGCTCAAGCCCTAAATCTGAGCTGTTTAACTGCTTAAAGCCAGTTCTTCAAGGTTTTTTTGTTTTGAGTGTAAACGTAAAGAGATTTTATACAGCACTCAATAATTTATCACATCAATAATCAGAGTCAGACCTGATGTTTTACAAATAATTTTTTTTATCTTTGATCTCAATCCTGTCAGTCCTCTTATACTATAAATTATTGAAGTAACTTTTTGATTCTTTGAAAGCCTATCTGCAAAGACAGTATTTTTCTTCTGCTTCCCAAATAGGGCAGTACCCTCCTTATGATTTGTTTTGGTTTTTGATCAATAAAATATAATTAAACTTGTAAAGTGCAGCAAAGCCAGTGACTTTCAGATAGCTGAGCAGATGATAGAAGAATTTTCACTTCATGAGACCTAAAAAGTTTTCAGTTACAAGGTTTAGGTGCTTTTATATTTGTAAAAAACAATCTTGTGCTACTGACACATATGCCAATATCAGAATAATATTGCTGTACGTTTTTTCCCTCAAGGTTTTTGGAACTTGTATCTGAGTTCTGACTAAACAGTAACTCTGTTGCAATATCAAAAAATTTAAAATAGAATACAGTTTGTTTGTAACAAAATATCCTAACACACTTGTTTGCATGCTCATATACTGTAGATCTTTATTAAATTCTGATTGAGCCAGGGTTTGCTATTAAAGCTTCCAGACATGTAATTAAGAATTAACATGTAGGCAGACTTTATTGTGTTGTTCTGTAATGCTTGGCAGATTCAAAACTTGCAATTTGAGTACAAATTTGTCCCTCATATTTCTCATGTAGGATAGTGTGACTCTTTAGTAGCATCTGATGCCTCTGAGGATGTGCTGTAACTGGGTTCTGCCACAGAGAATTGAAGTTTTCTTTCAATCAGTCATCAATTCTTGATTGTCTTGTACAGTTCTGGTGTAATAGAGATCTGGGAAGAGCACTTGAATAAAGAGTATGACCTTAGTTTTGTCTTTAACAATATCAAAACTTGAATTCGACTGGAGAGATGGGTTAAAATTATAGCTTGGAGCATTGCTTTGCTCCAGCTCCCTTTTTTTTCCTGTTAACCTTGATGATGTTTTTATCATAGCTCTAGGAAAAGTTCAAAATTACATTGCTAAAGTAATTTTAAAGACTTGAGGCATATACTTGTTATCCAAAATGTCTAAATTTAACAAATGTATTATTTAAAAGCAAGCAACTCTTTTCAAATTCCACATATGATACTTCTGATTACAAGACTGCAAGTTAAGATTGCCACATCATCAAACTTAAAGCACATTGAGATAATCACCTAAAAATTAGAAAGAAGTTAAACTTTTAAAAAACAGAAGACAGGGGAAAACACTCTGTTGATAGAAGTAAGGTTTGGGTTTTTTTAATCTTAATTTTCTCCTTGGTTTCTGCACATATTTAAATGTATGTATTGTAAAGATCAAGTGATGCAGTTAATACTGGAATTCAGAATGTGTGGGCCTAAATAAAAATATCAGTACATGAAGCCCATTGTCCAATAACTTGGTTAGAAAGGTGAGTAATAACAAGGATATTTGTGTCTGTGATATAATTAACTGTGATTCGTATTTTAGAATATATATGTGTATCTGTACATTTCTTAAAAGTATAAGTAATATTTCTGTTCCACATTGTTATCACTCTGGGGATCCTTGAAAAGGGAAGAGTAGCCTTTTCCTATTAACACTGGGAGAAGTAATCAGGCAGACTAGAAGAATATCTCAGGAATTTCCTGTTTAGAGATAAGTGTTGTTTTCCTTTGATGGTAGACAGGATTCCAGTATGCTTTTTATAAATGAGAGTGGATGAACTTTTATACATTTTATTTTAAGAAATTTATAAATGAGAGTGGATCACAGGAGAAGTGGCAGTCAAGAAAAAAAAGACAAAACTAAGACTTTAATATAGAAACATACGAAAATTAACAGTTGCCAGCCCTATGCTTAGATTCAGTTTCTATTTGGCATTTTTTGTGAGTAGCACAAAGCAAAGAAGGGCCAGGCTCTAAGCAGTGGTATCACAGCATCTCATAGGTCAGTGGATTCAGCACAGTGGTGTGAGCAACTGTGTGTGAAAGTATAAACTGGCCAGCATTTCCAAGTGTGGATGGAATTGGTAATTTTCCCACCCTTGCCCCAAGTGCAATCCAAGTATTCAAGGAGTGTGCCAAATCTTCGTGTGTAATGCAGCTTTGGAATGCACCCTGCTTCTGACAGCCCAAGCTACCAGGGTTTAACTAATGTAATTTAGTGCAGGGAAGACGTGATGATGCTTCCACACATGATGAATCATGTGGATGACAAGATGACTTTTTAAAAATCTTTTTGTAGTCTGGTTCCTTGATGCTAATTCATTTGGGGGGAAATTGTATTCTTTTCCCCTTATCCTGTTTTCCAAAGAATTGTAGCCTTAGGTGATTGAATATTGCATTTGCCTTTCTTCTTTCCCTTCAGGTCGATTGATAAATCAGGAGCTAGATAGAGCCCCCTCTGTGTGCCTGAGCTGAGGGGGAAGTGAACCCATTTTTTGCTTTTCTCTGCTCTTCTGCCTGGTTGGCTGCCAGTGAGCTCTCTGGCACAGACTGGCCAGGCTCAGGGTCCCTGGCTGTGCTCAGCTGGCGTGCTGGACAAATGTGGACGGGAGATGTGCCAGGGGATGATCCGAGATGCAGGAGAGATGTCACAGTAGTGTGCAGTAATGAGGAATATGGAAGCACAAGTGCAGGGATCGTTGAATCACTCTAGTCCCTTGCTCAAAGCTGGATCAACATTCAATTTAGACTGGGTTGTTTAGGGCATTGATTGGCCAAGTCATAAAAATTTGAGAGGTGGGACAGTCTACAACTTGTTTGTGCAGTGTTCCATTATTTCTTCATGAAAGAATTCTTCCCTATATCCAGTCAGAAACAGCTGTTTCAGTTTATAAATTTATTTTTTATTCTTCTTCCAGGCAACTTTAATAAAGGGTATAGCTCCATCTTCTCAATCAACTCTCCCTTAAGTCTTCTTACCCCAAGAAAAAGAACCCTCCTGTTCTCATGTAGGTTGTGTGCTGGAACCCCCATGACCATCTTGTTGACTTTTCCTGGATTCAAGTTTTTTCAAGCTGGGTGACCCAAAGGTGCAGGACTGTAGATGTGGGCTGAGTGAAGAGGAGGAGTTGCTTCCCTTGGTGGGTTGGTTGCCACTGATTTACTGTTCTGCTGTAGGTACAGCCCATGGGTGCCAGGGTGCAGTGCTGGAGCCTGGGTAACCTGCTGGCCTCCAGGCTCTCCATACACCCCATCAGGGCTGCTGGCCCCAGCCCATGGCATTCCAGTGAGTCCAGCCCAGGCACGGGGCTTTGCACTTGTCCATCAGGAGTTCCATGAAGTTCCTCTCGTTTCACTGCCCAGGTCCTTTCCCTCTGCACTGCTCAGGGGGGTGCCATCTGCAGACTTGGTGAGGGGACTTGGTGTCTCACCCCTGAGGTCCCTGAGACACCCATTAAAAAGGGTAAGTCCCAGGGGATCCGCCCAGGGACTCTGTGGCCTCTGGGTAGTTTTCTGGACTTGGGAATATTATGTTGGGGGATTTTAGGAGAAGACAGTTACTGTGATATTGCAGAGGCTGATGAAGGACAAGAATCTTAAGGCATCAGGTATCTCAGAGAATGGTCCATAGATTATGGTTGGATTTCTGAAGAGTTAAAGGGACAGGAAGAGTCCTATAATGGTTGGCTTTATTCAGAAAAAAATTCTTTGAGATTAGAAAGACCTTAATTGTGAAAAAACCCAAGATGGCAACAGTTATTGTTATAAAAGGAGTGTGTGTGTTTTCAGGGAAGTTGGATAACTGTAGTTACACTCAAATTCAAAGAACTGTAACAATTACACATTCTCACCCTTACCTAGAATAGGGCAGAATTTTCCATCTCCAAGCCTCTTTTCTGGATACTAGTTAATTAAAGGTCCCTTCTTACTTGCATTTTATCTTTCAGACTAGGGTTTTCTGAGCGATGGCTTTGCTTAGACGCGTCTGCGTGGTAAAATGGTGCGTGCTCAAATATTGCCAGTCTCACTTGGAGGAATTGCTCCTGCCTGTAGGAATTGTCCTCCCAACTTCAAGGACTTCATTTGCCTGGGCGGCAGTTCAGCGTTGGGATTTAATGTGTGTGTCTGCTTGCCATTACTCATTCACCTTTCAGCAACCTGAGCGCGGCTCCAGCTCTATTACACAGGACAAATTGGGCACCAAGAAAGGTTTAATTTATTTTTTTCCCCATGATAAAGCAAAAATTAGTTAAAAATCATATATACATCTTGCTGAAATCCTTAAGGTAACATGTAAGATAGGGAGTCGGTGATTAAGTTAGTTTAAGAGGTAACGACTTCAAAGAATCCCTAAAATGAACACCAGCGGTAGCCGGAGTGGAGAACCGTGCTGGGGAGGCGCGGCTCGGGAGCGCAGGGGGGCTGTGGTCCAGCCCCCGCTGGAATGGGAGATCCCGCTGGAGAGGGAGATCCCGCTGGAGAGGGAGCCGGGGGAAGGGAAGGGGCAGATCCCGCTGGAGAGGGAGCCGGGGGAAGGGAAGGGAAGATCCCGCTGGAGAGGGAGCCGGGGGAAGGGAAGGGAAGATCCCGCTGGAGAGGGAGCCGGGGGAAGGGAAGGGAAGGGAAGATCCCGCTGGAGAGGGAGCCGGGGAAAGGGAAGGGGCAGATCCCGCTGGAGAGGGAGCCGGGGGAAAGGAAGGGGCAGATCCCGGTGGATCAGGTGCCGGGGGAAGGGAAGGGAAGATCCCGCTGGAGAGGGAGCCGGGGGGAGGGAAGGGGCCGATCCCGGTGGATCAGGTGCCGGGGGAAGGGAAGGGGCCGATCCCGGTGGATCAGGTGCCGGGGGAAGGGAAGGGAAGGGAAGATCCCGGTGGATCAGGTGCCGGGGGAAGAGAAGGGGCAGGTCCCGGTGGATCAGGTGCCGGGGGAAGGGAAGGGGCCGGTCCCGGTGGATCAGGTGCCGGGGGAAGGGAAGGGAAGAAGGGACGGGGCAGGTGCCGGCTCGCCCTGGCCGCGGCCCCGCTCCGCTCCCGCTGTCTCCGCGCTCATTTGTCCCCCATTCCTTGCTCTGGGACGGTTTCTTGGTGCCGAGTTCAGCCGGGGGAAGCAGGCACGCCTCGCAAAGCCGACACTCGCTCTCGTGCAGCCGAGGTCGGCGTTTGCTCAGGGACCCCTCCCCAGACGAGGATTCCCCTTGCAATTGGCTCTGTAGGAAGCACTGACCGAAATAGTCGCGGATTTCTGTGTTTTGCATAACCATTCATGTGTCCCAGCCAAACTGCTTTTGAAAGTCTTGTGTCCATTCAGTGGAAAACTGACTCAGCAGGTTTATTCTTTTGTGGTGGTCCAACGCCAATGATCCATAAAAAATAGCACTACACATTTTTTTTTCAGTGTGAAATATATGTATCTGTGCATGCACACAGGGAATTTTCTACCCAGAAAACTGTCCTGCCCGGACCATGTATGCCATCATAGGACTGTAGTTTAAATAAGTACATATATTTATACACCTACAAATTTATATCCAGTACTTAGTAATTATTTTGATGAATTTAGGAGTCATTAAGTGTTACTCATATTCTTTTTTTTTTCTGTAGTTTGGATGGTTTTTAAATATTTAAGTGCATTAAACTGTAGACTGTTTGCTTTTCTTACAAACTTAGCATGAAGTATCAAATGTCCAGGTAGCCATGAATATGTATTGGGGGGAACAGCTGGTGTCTCTAAACAACTCTTTTTAATGCTACTTTATTTCTTTGCCTTCAATTAATAGGTTTTTTCACCTAAAGAATTTCTGTTCTCAGTACTATGCCAGTGGTGTAGGCTAAAGGATGCAACAGAATTCTTTGCTGTCAACTCTCACCCACTCAACACTGAGATTCATCTGCACTAATGCTTCTGAAAATAAAGGAATTGTTTTTTCTTGTGTAGAACAGCTGAGAACTCAGACTGTCTCATAGTCTGACGTTCCTCAGTTTAATGTGCCAGGCTAAACTTCAGCAAAGTTCTTCAGTGCTTTAAAGTGTTAAAGAAATTCTCTGATTTTGATTTTAACCTTGTGAAGTAGAGTTGCACCCTTTTCAGGGGGTCATGAATGTGTCACCAAAGCCACACAAATACACTGTCATGGATTTTTCTATTCAGGAAAACAAAGTAGTGATGTAAAGTCCTTTAGAACTTTGTGTTTCGGGGTTTTTTCCTATGGGGTGTAAGCTAATCCTGTTTTGTTTTGTTTTTTTTGGTTTTTTTTTTTGCTTTAGCTAAAAAACTAGGAATTACTGATGTGCCAGCTGAGGTCGTTACTTTTATTTCTCATGCAACACAGAGCAGATTAAGGACAGTGATAGAGAAGGTGACAGTGATAACCCAGCACCGGATGGAGTCGTACAAAGTAAGTGTGCCCAGGCGGGTTGGTGCTCACACAGCCACGTCCTGCTCATCCTGCTCGTGCTGCTCAGCTGCCCTCGCTGCAGCTCTGCTCAGCAGCTCTGCTGCCATGGGGTCTGCCCTCGCTGCAGCTCTGCTCAGCAGCTCTGCTGCCATGGGGTCTGCCCTCGCTGCAGCTCTGCTCAGCAGCTCTGCTGCCATGGGGTCTGCCCTCGCTGCAGCTCTGCTCAGCAGCACTGCTGCCATGGGGTCTGCCCTCACTGCAGCTCTGCTCATCCTGCTCGTGCTGCTCAGCTTCCCTCGCTGCAGCTCTGCTCAGCAGCTCTGCTGCCATGGGGTCTGCCCTCGCTGCAGCTCTGCTCAGCAGCACTGCTGCCATGGGGTCTGCCCTCGCTGCAGCTCTGCTCAGCAGCTCTGCTGCCATGGGGTCTGCCCTCGCTGCAGCTCTGCTCAGCAGCTCTGCTGCCATGGGGTCTGCCCTCGCTGCAGCTCTGCTCATCCTGCTTGTGCTGCCATGGGGTCTGCCCTCGCTGCAGCTCTGCTCAGCAGCACTGCTGCCATGGGGTCTGCCCTCGCTGCAGCTCTGCTCAGCAGCACTGCTGCCATGGGGTCTGCCCTCGCTGCAGCTCTGCTCAGCAGCACTGCTGCCATGGGGTCTGCCCTCGCTGCAGCTCTGCTCAGCAGCTCTGCTGCCATGGGGTCTGCCTGGCACTGCCTGCCTGCTCATCTTCTCCTCTCTGGGGCATGTGGGTGGGGAGTTGTTTCTGTCCTGTGCTGGAGTGTCTGGCACAGAGCATGTGTTAAGCTATTTCTGCTCATGGATTGTTGCAATACAACAGATTGTGACTAAGACTTGATTCCTGATAGCTCCTTTTGTGTCCTAGGGTATCCAAGAACTGGATTGAAATTGCTTTGGTATTTAGGAATCTATAGTAACTTTTCTGGATGTGAGAAATGTTAATATTTTATAAAAGCTACCGATATCTGCCGTAGCAACTAAAGAATTCAGCTGTAAATTCTTCACTGATTCTTTTGTCCGTGATTGTATTCCTGAAGAAAACAGAAACAATTTTGGTATCTCAAACCAGGGGGAAATTTAAATAAAGATCTACAAACCAGTTTGAAATTCAAATAAATCAAACATCTTTCTTGAGCTATTTGAAATACCTTTTCCAGTAGAAATAAGATGCTTGTTAGTTATTGTAGTTGTTAGACTGGTGGCAAGGAAGATGGTAATAACTAGTTGTGTGTTGTCTAAGCTGTGTTTAGATTTCTTTAGCATATATATATATATATATATATATAATAGCTCTGGTTTAGTTTGTTCCTTGGTTTTGTGATGTACTTTTTTGTATTCTTGGAGTGGCAGTCTAGTCAAACAGCTTTGGACTGTGTCTTAGCCTATTTCCTAAACCTGGGGCCTCAGGACCTGAGTCATGGTTGGATTAATTCTATGTGATATTTGCAAAAATAATAATCTCTGGGATCTGTGACTATAATCAATGTCATTGTGATAGAAAAATAGATTAAAAAATAAAGGCCACTCTTCCTGGTTATTACCTCACTTAGATCTTTCCTTGCAATTGATGGATATATTCTCCTATATTGGATTAAAAGTAAATATCCTTGTTTCTTTTCAGTATTCTTTATCATCTTCAGAAGTGTAAAGTTCCTCCTTTCTTCTCTCTAGGATGGTGTCTGAGAAGAAAGCAGTTTGCACAGTCTATGTTAAGCCAAAGAAGAATTTAAAACAGTGTCTTGAAAGATCCCTAGAAAGAAAATAGTGTTGTCTCTGATTGAAATGTAGCATTGTCACTGTATTCTGTATTTTTCTTAGTTAATGCTATTCTTTGATTTCATAGCATGGTAGTCAGAAAGGAGAATATTAAGTAGATAAATGGGATGAAAGTAATGTGGAAAACTTATTTTTCTGACTGACATTCCAGTGTTCTCCATGTGGCTCATTCCATCAACTCTCCTGGGTGCTGTGTGCTAGGAATAGTAGCATGCTCTTAGTTGTCATAAGCTTCTGTTTTAATTGGAGTTAGAGGCTTATTCTCAACTGAGATTTTAGCTTTAATGCTTTTATAATGCTGCTTCTTGAGAAAGTCTGCTACTAGTTCAAGATTAGTACAAATGCAGGAATTATAGGTTATGAGCCTGCTTATAAACTACAGCTAGGATTATTCAGTAATAAAGCATTTTAAATGTTTTCCATCATTAAGTGAGTTGGTTTTACTGGTTTTAACTCTTTCATGTATCTGGTGCTGACAGATCAATTCTTGTTCTTTTAAAGTTGCTTAGATATTAGTTAAATAATCAGATTCTCCCTCCGGTAACCATAGGATGGCTTCATTCCCCCGAGCCTAAAAAATAATCATTTTATTATTAGTACAATGGAAAGATTTTAACGTGTGACACTTCCAGTCTTTAAATGCATGGTCTGGGTGAAGTGGCTGTTTTTCTAAGGCCTGTCCCTGTTTTACAGGATGATGAGTGGTACGAGCAAGCCACCGATGTCCGATCCCAGCTGAAGTTCTTTGAGCAGTTGGAGCGTTTGGAAAAGCAAAGGAAAGATGAACAAGAGAGGGAAATTTTGCTGAAGGCTGCCAAGGTATTACTTTGACTGTTTTTTTACTACTTAACAATCCATAGCCTTCAAACAATGATTTAATTTTGTGATATGTGTTTCCTAAGCACATTTTGTTTCTTACAATAAGAAAGATGCTGTTGGTGTGACACTACACCTTGAACTCATGGTCAGGCTCTGGTCTGTGCTGACTCCAGACTGCCTGGGATGCCTCTGGTTTCTCCACATACAGCTCTGAATATGATGAGTTCTTGGGAACACAGGAGACAGTGGCTAACACTTTCAAAATAATTCTGTGAAATTATTTTTACAATTGCCTTTGAAATTTAATAGATGCCAAGGGTTTCTGTGCCACTGGAGAATCATAGCTTACACTTTGGGTCTTTAAACAAATTCAGTAAATTCTGAATAATTTTTTAGAGGCTTAGGTTTTTAGACTTTGTTGTGAAACAGTTTTGTTCATTTGTTCATCTTCATTTCAATGTGTTCCAGTCTCTTCTCTGTAACTGCAGAATTTGCTTGGTTCATGCCTGTCTTTGGTTAACTGCCACTTCTCAGGACTTGTTCCTTTGTAACTGCAGTTCCAGGGACTGAGTGTTCATGCGTGCAGCAGAACAAACTCAGATGACACTGTTTCAAGAGCACATAGGTATAGATAGGTCTCTCTGTAAAGTTGATCATATATATCATATCTAACTGGAAATAAGTTCATCCCTCTCAATCTTCAGTTGTAACACAGCCTCTTGATTTTATGCCATTATTATTCACAAATTGAGAGATTAAAAAATAAAAAAACCCTTGCTTATTTAGAAGTATATTTCTCAGTTAGGCTACTTTTATCTGTCGTGTTTGTACTCTTAATTTATAAATGTTGACATTATTAAATATTCCACACATTTTTACAAAACATAGATACTCTTTAAATGTTTTGATAAAAACGTATTTACTCTTTTCATTCTGAATTCTTATTTAAAAATAAAGAAATGCTTATTTATTTTAATCCTGTTGTCTCCATTCAGTGACTTCATCTTGGTGAATAATTTTCTGTGTATCCTGCTGCTTGTTAGTTTCATTGGTTGGTCTTTTAATGGACATTGAGAAGAATGCAGTAGCTTATAGTCTTTAGTTCAGAAATGTTTCCCTGACTGTGCAGAGCTTTATGCAGGCTGGACCTCCTGGTGTTCCTTCCATCCTTCCAACCTGAATTCCTTCATGAATTGATATTCTGGGGTTTTTTGGGGTTTGTTTTTATTTATTTATTTGTTTTTTCTTTTTTCTTGTTGTTGTTTTAGTCTTGGATAGTATAAAGTCCTGTGAGGTCTAAATTTAGAAAATAAATATGCAGTCATCAAGTTTGATTCCTATAAAATATAGGAAGAGCAAACATAAGAATTCTGCAACAAAAAAAAAGTAGAAGAATACCCTAATTTATTTGAAAAAAATACCTTAATCAAATTATTGAATGCATACTTTATCTTCTCATAACCAGGGGACAGCTCGGAAGAATTAGATGAAGGTGAAAAATAAATGAAGGTATAAAAATCCATAACCAAAGCACAGAGTAGCCATCAGCAGTGCTGATTTATCAGTATGAATATTTAGAGTGGGCAGTGGGAGACACTGTGGACCCCTTAGAAGGTGCTTATGCAGTGGTGTGGTTTCAGTGTAAATGTAGGAACTGAGTTTGCTTTGTTTAGCTGTGCTCCCCAGTCTGTTCTGCTGGATGAGTGACCTAGTGCAAGGCTTATGTAGGACATAGTTTGGTAAAATATGGTCAGATTACAATGTTTTTATTCTAAAGAATTGATTTTACATTATTTCCTTAGATTCTCTGGTGCTGCTCAAATGCAAAAGCACCTGTACAGGAACAGTGGTATTTGTTGAGGTCTCTATTCTGAATTCCTGTGTACTGATTCCTTAGCCAGGATTTTGGTTTTTTCTGTTTTTCTGAACGTGCCTTGTTGTCTGAGGAGATCTCAGCCCCTGTGGGAAGGGTGCAGTTGCTGTAGTGACACAGTTAAAGTCTGCCCAGCTGCCTGGTGAAGTGACACCCATGAGCACCCTCTTGTCTCTGTCTGTGGCCTGGTGACATTTGTGTCTGCAGACGGGGGAGATGCTGAAACTGCCTCTGGGGGCTCGAACACTCACCATGCAAAGGCAGTGTTCCCCCAGTCACAGCACCTTTGTCACCTTGAGAAGCTGTCTTTAAAATACAAAAAACTTGGGCATTTCAAGTGAAATTTCTGTTTCTGTTTTCCTGAAAATCATATTTATTTATAACTGCAACTTCTTAATGTGCCTTTTAGAGAAGCAGTGTGATCTTTTATCTTGGAAGTGTTTTGACAGGTTATTGTGCAACATGTGTTAAGGTTCCTCAGCAGAACCATTTTAGTGACAGTCTCAAAGCTTCCTGCTGGTGGTACCTCATCTGCTGTCTCCTATGGAAGAGCACAGAAAGGTTGAACTTGCACAGTGAAAATTCATTTTTAATTATTTACATTTTGGAGCTTTGTTAACAGCCACAGTCTGGATTTTGATGAAGAATAAGATAGTGAAGGAAACGTTTTGGGCATTGAAGCAGATGGTGTTAAATAATCTGCTGTGTAACAGGATAATCAATGGAGAAGATAATGAAAAATTACGGAATAGATTGAAATCAAAGGGGAGGCAGCATGAGCCTTTGAGAAGCCTTAAAACTGATCTGGTAATTTAGCATTGCAGTTCAGTAAGGGGTGAGAAAAAAAAAAAAAAAGGTAAAAATGGCCAAAGAAAGTGTCAGGTTTCAGGTTTTTGTTGTTTTGGGTGATGGGTGGCTTTCTTTAGGAGAAAAGAAAATACTTGACACAAGTGTTCTGGTTGATCTGCGACCATAATTTCAGTAGGTACAGTAGGAAATTATTCCAAAAATTTGTAAGCACTCAGATGGGCTTGGTTTTGCTTCAGGAAATATTTTTGGAAGAAGAAGAGAGATCGAATCAGATGAGCAGGTGGAAGGAGAACAAAGTTAGGTTTCAAAAGAAAAAAGAATTTGACATTCTAAGAGAAGTCACTAAAGTTAAAATTAGCTGTGGCACTACATGAGAGTCTGTGAAACAAAATAGCAATATTATTTAACTTGTTAAATGAGAGAATTTTACAAAACCTTATGTCTCATGCCTGGGAAATACTTGAGAAATAGAAACTTAATATCACAAGCTAAGAAGCATTGTGAGTGATGTTCTCATTCCAGTGAGATATTTTGGGGGAAGACAAACCTGACAGGAAAGGAAAAATCATGGTATGCTGTAGTAGCAATGCAACATACGATTTCTTTTACATTAAGGATCTGAAAATTGAAACTACTACTACTCTGTTGCAGGAGCCAGAATGACCTCTCCTGCACCTCAGGGATCCTGCATCATATTCCACAACATTCCAAAACCTTCCACAACGCTTCAGAGTGTCCCACAGCATTCCAAAATATTCCACAGCATTCCCATACCAGCCTTGAATGTGTGGCCCAAAGCTTTTCTCTAATTTACTTTCTAGTAACTATTTTTATTATAGAAGTGTTAAAAGGTCCTCAGACTGTGAGATCCAGGCACCTCCTGCTGCTGGAAGAAGTCATGCCTCAAGCCCCCAGAAAATGTGATGTGTCAAAAGGAGGAGCTGTGCAGGGAGGGACTGAGCTGCCTTGGTTGTCACTGGTTTTGGGTTTCCTTCCTGACATGAGCATCACAGGTGAAAAGAAAATGGCACAAGGAGGAAACATTTTGTGTATAAACACATATGTAGAGCACAGCTTCTTTCAAGAAAATATTTGGGAGAGTCAACTCTTGGCCTTGGTTTGTTTTGCCAGTGAGAGCCACTGGCTGTTGTTGCCAGGTGTGTGCAGAGCCAGACATCCTCTCTGGGCCTTTGGGGATGGTACAGGCAGCTGAGGAGGGTCTTAAGGCTGCAGAAAGGTCAAAAGCCAGACTAAAATCACTTGAGGATCTTACCTTTACATTTGACATGGTGTGTCTCGTGAGGATTTTCAAAAAAAACAAACAAACCAACAAACCAACAAAAAAACAAACCCAAACCAAACCCAACAAAGCACTGGTCATATTATAGTAAATCTTTGTTCTTGCTGCTTTCAGAGCTATTTCCAAAACCTGGAAGATGCAGGCGGTGTTTGTCAAGCTGAATGAAGTTCTGAGTCTGGGCTAATAATGGAAATATTTCTGGCAGTGGAAGGAGTAGGAGGTTGTAGCTGAAATTTTTTTTTTTGAGAGAGTGGTGACAGTAGGGAGTTACAGCTTGGGGTTGTCCTGGCTCTCAGAAATGAATGAATCATACTTCTGTGTTATAATCTATGATAAAGTAGATCATGTTAAAATTAGTGTGTTAACTGATCTGCTCAAACTGGCCAAATGCTTGTGTATTTTATTATAAAATAATGTTGAAATTTAATTTCCAATATATACATTCGATTAGTCTATTATTTTGAGTTTTATGTATTACTAGCACAAATCTGTCAAGTTCTGGGATCTTAACTGCAACTGTCACAAGAGTAAGATGTGTTCTGTAAAAAGAAAATTTACAAAAGTAAATGGAAAATTATGTTTGAAGTTGTTTGTAAAGTTAATTAGCATTTATGGATGATTGGGTAGTACTATAAGCTGAAGTTCATTTTAATGAGAGATCACTGAAATTTGGGGTGCAGATTCCCTTCCACGCCTGTGCTGTGATGGCTGGGAGGGGCCTCTCCCTGAGTCTGAGATGAGTTCAGCTGGCATTCCATTTAATCCTTTCCCTCTTTCTGAGAGCAGGGATTCAGTGCAGCCTCCTGCCTGCGTGAGCACTTGGAACTCACTTCTGATGAGAGCAGAGCAAAAAGGGAATTATTGCATTGAGATAATTTCTGAATTTTTAGGAATTTGTTAGTTCAATTTTAATGATTTTAATATAAATCGTTTTCAGACCTGTGCTTCTGCATTCCACCTCACCATGGTCGTAACACTGAGCAACGTTTTACCCTCAGCTATGATGCTTTTAACTTTCACTTTTTATTAACAAAGCTAACGTGAAAGCAAAGTGTTTCATGTTGCCAATTTAATTTCTTTAATTAAAAGTGAAAGTTATAAGCTGGTACAGCCGTGGGTGAAGTTCTAATGTCATCAATGGGGAAAAATAGGTATAAAATTGAAACTGTTGGCACAGCAGTGGCTCTTGATAGTACAGCACCTGCAGTTGTGATTCTTAACATTATTTAATGCAAAAATATGAATTTGAGGCATCCAAGACTCCCAGTGTAAATATTGGTAAGGGGCAGTAGAGCTGCAAGTGCCTTAGTTGGCATCAGAGGTAGCCAAATGCAGGAGAGACCCTGTGAGGCGTTTCCCAACACAGATGTAACAAGCTGAGTCTGCAAAGTCCTTACAAATCTAAACAGAACACTTTCTTTTTGTTAGTGGATCCAAAACTTAGCAACAGTACAGCTTTGACGTTAATAATCAAGCCAAGTATTGAATACTTATGGTAGTGGAACACATCAGGAGTGCTTCTAGTCTGTCCATCTGCATAGATGCAGAGTATGCTCCAATTAAAAAAAACCTGGTGCATGTTTATAAGTATAGTGTGGTTATAAATACCCTTATAATTTTAAAAACACTGTTGCTTTCTAATTTAAGACAATTCTGTGAAATCTGAAATACCCTTAAAACTACACTGTTCCTTGTGTAATTAAGATGTCTCTTTTGTGGCCTCCTGCCTTAACACAAGCCAGGGGAAGAGCTGAGGTTTGGAGCATTAGGGAGTTTGGTAACATGTAAATGAAGCCCCTTATTTCTGTTGTTTTGAATACACACATTTAACATACACTGCTTTTCATACTTTGGAAGTCCAGTATTTCCATAGACATAATGTGATCTATGCAGTTTTCAGTTTCCAGATAAAGAACACAAAGCATTTGGTTCTTCACAATTAAAATATCAGGTTGTCTGGTCTAATAAAATAGCTGATGTTTGGGAGAAATGTTAACAAACCTGGTTTGCTGAATGCATTCTCAGTAGGAGACAGCATTTAATGTATTTAGAAGTATGTTATCTGCTTAGGATCAGTCCTGGGTTTCTCTAAAATTACTATGGGAAGCTTGCCTGCTTTTAAAGGTGTTTATTCATCAACAGGAAAATACATTATGTAAATGCAACCTGCTGTATTTACAGATCTAGACATGATGAACAGAGAGGGGAAGGCAAAGGAATTGTGATAAAGTCCTTGAAAGTATTTGATTTGGTGGGTTCTGATTAGTGGGTGTTTCCAAAGCTTTAGAGAAAGGAGACATTGGTGCATTAAAAGATGTTGGAAAAGAATGTTTCACAAAACAGGTGAAGTGCTGCATATTAAGATTTGGATGTTAGAGAGAAAGGAAGAGAAAAGCCAAAATATAAATTAACTGGAAGAAAAAAGTTAAACTGCAATTTAAAAAAAGCTAGGAATGACTAGTCAGCTTGACAAAAGTAAATGTAAAACAGTAAAATAATTGCTTGGTGATGTTGACATGTGGACAAAGCACTACAAGAGCTGAGCAGCAGCAAAATTGTGCAAACTCTTCAGAGGAAGAGAGAGATGTTCACGTGTGGAATGGAGTGTGAAGGGAATCCAGTGACATTTCTAAAGCTCATTTAAGCACCTCTCTTAAGCTTGACATTTGCATTTGCTTATATTTGCTTTAATCTGTTTGCATGAGCATTGGTGAAGCCTTTTATAATTTACATTAGATCATAAAGTGAAGAATTAATGAGATAGTTGATGTTTCTACTTGTCCTTTAATACATTTTAGCCTCTGTATGCTGATGATTTTATTTCTAGAGCTTACTGGCATGGTAACCAGCAGGAGAGTATTTTAGTCTTACAGATCTGCTTAAAAAAAGGTTAAATTTTTTTCTGAACACAAAAGAGTTAAATTCCTTAATTTTTTTAGTAGTAGTAATACACTCAATGTACAATTTTAATTCTGCTTGCTTGAAACAAGAACTAGCTTGGATTCTTTAGAAAAGCTCTTTGGCATGGATTCAAGCAATAATTAGAAAATCATTGCATTATTCTAAATGTAAAAATAGTTCTATCTTCACATTCAATCTGGGTTATATATTAAACTTCACCTGGTATTTTAGATGTTCATTTTTGAAACAAGATTCCTGTATTTGATATTGTTCAGGAGTTGAGTACCTGCTTTCACCTCTGCAATAATTTTTATCATATATTTACTCTGAACAAGCTGGGGGTTTACACAGAGTAGGTGATTTGCTTTTGCATGTTGAGATTATCCTGAACTCCAGATCTGCTCTTATTTGGTCCGTTTCTGGGGAAAAAATAAAAAGCCCCAACTTTTAAATGTGTTACTTTATCTGTAGCACTTGCAGAGCTTCACTTTTGGAGCCCAGGAAATTGCAACATTACTTTGCATCTCCTGCTTTAATTTTTCTTACCCTGTCGCCAAACACTGCGTACCTCTGGTGTGTTTTCCAGGATTCTGTCATTTCCTTGTAGAAAGTTAGTAACAATATTAGAAGTCTTAGTTGGATTCTCTCAGGACACTCTGCTTCCTCCTAAAGCTGACATGCTTTCAACTTGTACTTTGCATTTGGCGAATTTTCAGCTTCATACAGGAGTGTAACAGCACTTTGTGTTTCTGTACTGCTTTCACTGTGAGGCTCGCAAGGCAATAGAAGTTCATTATACATTTATAAATTTATCATCAAAACCCATGAAAGGGCTAAATATGCTTTTCCATACATCATACTGGAGAAACTGAGGCTCCAGCGATTGAATTGTTCTTGCAAAATAACAGCAAGGACCTTGTTCAGCTCAGTTCATGAACACTGACCTGAGCCCGTCTCCTGGAGAAGCAGCTCACTGACTCGGGTTTGTTCCTTTGGTTTTTAACCTAATCGGTATAAATATAATCAAGTTCTTAGAAATTGCTGTGTTGATTAAAAACCCAGGTCTGTGGCACACCCACGTGTTTCATTAAAGACCTCTTTGTCCTTTGAACATTGACTAGATCACATTATCTACGTTTTTCTTTTTGTCTGGCCACAGCAGTTAGAAGGAACTTCAGCCTGTGTTGGGGTGGAGTTCCTTCCTTGGTTGGCACAAGTCAGATTTGGTCATTGGCCATCTCAGATTTCAATCTGGCATTCAGTGGCTGCAGACACTGCCCTGTCCAAGAACCTCTTACACCAACAGACACAAAAGCACTTGTAGATGTTGTTGGAAGGTGAAGCTGATGTGCACACTGGAAGAGTTTAGCACATCTAAAAATCTCATTATTGTTTAATGTCACCCTGTGTTATCAGCACTGTGTTTTATAGGTGTGCTATATTAGCTGAAAAAAAAATAATCCCGGTTCAAAAAAAACCAACCAAACCCACAAAACCCACAAACCCACAAAACTGACAGGAGAAAGGATACAGAATTCTGTGCCAAATCAAGCCAAGGCACTCTCCAGGTGTATAAAAAATAGTACATGACCCTTTTAAGTGCAAGCCCTTAAAACCTATCTCCCTTTGGTTTTCTGAATGGATTCTTGAGTTCTGACCAGAATACGATATGAAAAATTTAAGTACTGGAAAAAAATCTGAGAATATATAACTTAGCAGACAAATATTCTTTCAAGTTTCTGCCTTCAGCATAGCAACAAGCAGGGACAGATAGGAGAGGGCACAGACACTCCTTTAGGAGCTGGGTAAATGATTCCACTCTATATCTCAAAGAAATACTGAAGCAGAACTACCACATCTCTCAGCTATCAGGAACAACAGTTTTCCATGGATGCCACAAGTTTTTTTAGAGCTTCTTGTAACTTTTTATTCAACATTTGCTGAATGCTGACCTATCGCACATTTATAAAAGTATAATGTGTATATTATCTGCCTCTTGAGTTTTGAATTCCATCAGTCTGAGAATGCATAGTGAGCACAAATAGAAATTTAATGGTTTTTTAACGTGTGGTTATAAAGTACTCTGTGTCTAAAGAAATGTTACAGGTTGTTATTGTAATTAAATCATCTGCTTTTAGAGCTGTTCCTGGTTTTGAAGGAAAGTACAGAAGTTGCCATTTAGCAATATTTATCCAGTTTTAAAATTGACAACATTAATATTATTAGTAGTGCATGAATGGGTTTAACAAAGTGAATTTCTATGCTGTACTCAAAGCAAGCTCATATGGAATAGTAACATCTTTATAATAAAGATTTATCTTCTGGGAGGGCAACTCTGCATTGGTTTTCTTCATGTTCTCTACCAAGAGCTAAATGCAGGCTTAGTTGCAAACAGTAAATTTTAAAATGTGTGATTGAAAGAACCTAAATTTTAAAGTTCAGGTAATGTAAAGGGTGTAACTTCTGCCCTTGGATGCTTAAATTTGTTAGTATTAAATAATTGCAATCTAAACCTGTATGAAAACTTTCACATTGACAAAAGTGTGGTTGAGTTGGGTTTTGTTTTGTTTTGTTGGTTTTTTTTTGTTTGGTTTTGGGGTTTTTGTTGGTTTTTTGTTGTTGTTAGTTTTTTTTTTTTATAGTTGGTTTTCTTTTGTTTTTGTTGTTTGGTTGTTTGGTTCGGTTTCGGTTCTTTGTTTGGTTGGTTTTGATTTGTTTTGGTTTTTTTTTTAAATTCAAATCTTGACTGTATCTTATTTTTAACTGAGCATTCAACCTTATTTTGGGTGAGGCTCATGGCTTTGAAATTGCAGTTCTGTCAATTTAGGTGTCCCATGTTTGATACCTTGTATCCTGTTCCTATTTCTTTGCTGTTTTTTAACTTACTGCAACAGATGAGGGGTTCTTAAACCATCTGTTAACCTTTTTTCCCCATTTTTTTTAAACATGTAGAGTCGCTCAAGGCAAGAAGACCCAGAGCAAGCTAGACTGAAACAAAAAGCAAAGGAGGTAAGCAGAGCTAGAGATCATTACACTTGACATTTCAAGGCTTGAACATATTAATTTTTTATGCCTTGCTACTTGTATATCGTTAATAAAAATCTGACTAAAAACTTTTTAGGATGTATTTGTTGCTTCGCCTTTGATCTTAATGTTTGCAAACTAATACATTAATACATGTGAAGCCTAAGGAGATTTTATAAGAGAATATTTCCATACATTACATTTTCATTTCCATTTTAGGTAGCTGTAGCTTTTGTTGGGTTGTTGATGACAGCAGCTCTAGATTTTGGTGGAAAATATATGCCTTTGTCTTTTTGTAAAATGTCGCTTTCTTAGAAATGTGCTCCTTAACCATTTTGTTCTGGTAACATTCTTTCAAGTAATGTAATTGCCAGTCATTTTCTTTGTACTGTGATTCAGTGGACTGTTTACTCATTTGTCTAAATTACAATAATCTAAAAAATATCAAATAATTTCCCATGAAGCTGTGATGTGTTACTCTAAGAGTACCTTAATTTGCTATAAATGAGTGAGTGTCCTTTGCTTAAGGCATCTCATGCCTTAGGATTGGGTTGTAACTTAAATCAATTAGAAAGATTAAAATATCCATCAGTTGAAAGCAATTTCAGCAAAATGATGCCATTCTTTTTAGCCAACTTGTTTGGATATACACATTAGCAGGTAATAATTATGCACTGGAAGGTAAGATATACAGAAAAATGCATATAGCAAGTCCTTTTGTATTGACCTGTTCTTCCTGTTTTGTTTCCCTCTTGGCAGTATTCTGGAGTCCCGTTAGCTACACAGATTTTATGTATGTAACAGTCAAAAAAATCCAAATACATGGATGATTTTATTTATCTTCATTTCATTCTGTGATTATGTAGTAAGACTTGCTGAAATGAGTTCCTGTAAACATTAGACCAGGCCTTAGTGTTTCCAGAGTTGTATTTGTCAAGCAAGTATTGAAATGAAATAGAGTAATCAAGTTATTTGGCAGGAAAAGAGGCAGGATTTTAATAGTACTTGGGTTTTGTAGGCAGCCAGTGTATGCAAAGGGAGAATGAGATTTCTGAGAGCAATTACTGGCAGGCAGAAAGGGCTGTTGAGCTGAGAGCTGAAGGTGCCGTGCTGCTGGAAATGAACAGAGCTGGGATTAAATGCATTGCTGCTGCATCAGTGTGGCTTTCTTGGGCATTCTTTCCCGGCCATTGGAAACCTGAGGAAGTGAAAGACAGGGCTAGTGAGGCCAGTGTTGCAGTGGCCAGGGTGGAGCAGCTGTGGGGGAGCCGGGGCTGCCCGGGGGCTGCGAGGAGTGCACGGGGCGAAGGCGAGCCGAGCACGGCTTCGGGGGGAGCCCACGGAGGGGCTTGGGGCACAGCGGGCTGTGCTTGGGCTGCTGGCTTGGGGCACTGCAGAGGGAGCTCCTCCTCAGAGGGGCTTGGGGCACAGCGGGCTGGGCTTGGGCTGCTGGCTTGGGGCACTGCAGAGGGAGCTCCTCCTCAGAGGGGCTTGGGGCACAGCGGGCTGTGCTTGGGCTGCTGGCTTGGGGCACTGCAGAGGGAGCTCCTCCTCAGAGGGGCTTGGGGCACAGCGGGCTGTGCTTGGGCTGCTGGCTTGGGGCACTGCAGAGGGAGCTCCTCCTCAGAGGGGCTTGGGGCACAGCGGGCTGTGCTTGGGCTGCTGGCTTGGGGCACTGCAGAGGGAGCTCCTCCTCAGAGGGGCTTGGGGCACAGCGGGCTGGGCTTGGGCTGCTGGCTTGGGGCACTGCAGAGGGAGCTCCTCAGAGCTTCGGGCACAGCGGGCTGTGGCTGCAGCTCTGGCTTTGGACACTGCAGAAGGAGCTCCTCTTCAGAGCTTCGGGCACAGTGGGCTGTGGGTGCAGCTCTGGCTTTGTCTGGGTGCTGCAGGAGCTCCTCAGAGCTTCGGGCACAGCGGGCTGTGGCTGCAGCTCTGGCTTTGTCTGGGTGCTGCAGGAGCTCCTCAGGGGGGCTTCAGGCACAGCAGGCTGTGGTTGCACTGCTGGCTTTGTCTGGGTGCTGCAGCCTCTGCCCTTGGAGCTGGCCCTGCCTGCTCGCCCAGCCCGCTCACAGAAATGCATCATCTGCTGGCACCACTGAAGTGGAATTTCATTCTGCATGTTTGAAACCATAAGAAATGTCTCTGGTTTTAGTAATCAGGGTTCTAAAGCTCTAGAGACTTTCACTTAAATACTAAAATTTAGTTAGTAAAAACATTTTCTTTTGCAGAGGGGAGTGTGGCATGGTAGTGGCAGGATGTTGTTTTAAGATTGTTCATGTATTTTTCTGCACTGGTTACTGGATATATCCTGACGTCTTAAATTATTGGCATTGCCAAAATGAAAAATAACTCATTTTATAGTATAAAAGGTTGATTAGAAAAACTGTCTTGGGCATGGCTCTGTCATTTGAAATTAAATGTTTAGAATCAGTGCCAACAAAAATGTAAAAAATTTCAAAACTTCACTGCCAGCTGGGCTACTCTTACATGTGCTTATGACCCATAGCTCAGATTTCTTCCAGCTTTTGTATAAGCTGATTAATAAGAAGCTGGATTTGAAGCTGTGATTCCATGATTTCTGTCTTGAATATTGCCTGAAGACCTTTGTTGCACAGATATTCTTGTGGCCTGTAGTAAAGTGGTGTTAGGTAGTGTTTTAAAAAAAACAGAGAGGGCACCCAAGAAACCTGCAGCTCTTCTAGGTGGTGTTACTTGTTTAATGATATGATTGCCAGATAGCTTGTTTTTTCATCCCAGCAAAACAGCTGGTAATACCATTATTATATTCTGAAAATGGAGAATGGTTCAGGCTTTAATCAGTTTGAACAGTGACACTACTGACAGAAGTCAGAGAGAGAAAGTGAAGTACTAAAAGAAGTAATTTGAAGTCTTAAAGTCTTCTAAATCTTTCCTTAAAAAGAAAAAAAAAACTATTAAAAACATCGAAGGATCTCTGGGAAATGCTGTCTTGGAATGCAAAATAAGGTACCAATAGAAGGGTAATAGGATGAAGAGGAAAGAAAGAAAACTAGGAAAGGATATTCATTCCAAAACATTCTCCTTCATGGGTATTTTGGAGTGTTCATTCTGTAATGCTCTTTTTTCCTTCCTAATTTAAGAAGAAAAAAAGATTAGCTCAGTTTCTTTCACAGAACATCTACCAGTTGAAAGATTCCTTCTTGTTTCTTAGTGCCACAAAGACAGTGTAAGTGGAATCCTTTGAACACATTTCAAAATTAATTTGATTAGGTAAAGATTATATTTTTTTCTCTGTAATTCCATCTTGATCTATTTATTAGCCATTCTTCAAACCACTCTGCATATTGTTTAAACCAAATTGGCATAAATCAGGTTTAAACTGCACTTAAATACTTACCCAAACAAAGGGGAGGCTGATCTACATCAGGTCTTATTGCAGAGACAAGACAGAACACTCAGGTTTCATTCACACCCAGACCAGCACTGTTTTAGAGAAGGCAGTGCAAACCCTCTCTGATTTCAGTCTGAGTGACTTACTTTGGTACTAACCTGTTTCAAGTGGACTTGAGTGAAGGCAGTACCAAAATGTACCTGTGGAGGATTACCTTGCTCAGAACTCTCCATTTGCTTTCACACTTCTAAGTTGGTGCAGCCTTTTTCAGTGGACAGCATGTGACTGTTTCAATGGTAAACCTATTTAATAAACTATTAAAAAGATTTTAATCTCTTTTCATCTCAATGGAAGTCTCCATTTAGACTATTGCAGGGGAAGATGATGCTTTTCAGCTATTACTTTGTTGCATTGCTTAGTAGCAAATTCTGATATGTCTGACTTGGTACAACTTAATGTAAGAAATAGCATCATTTTTGAGCAGTGTCTGTTTTGTTGGAAATTACATAACTTTCCTAATTATTTTTTTCTAACTAATGGTTTTAAGTAACTTTTAAATTAATTGTTGTAATCAATAATAAGCAGGGTATTGATAATAAGCAGTGGAGTTTTCAGTTTTAGCCAAGACATAGTTAAGTTTTTGCAGAGACTGCTGTTGTTGAAGAGTGGTTAGAAAGTCACTGAAACTTTATGTTTTGCTAAACCAACCCTAATAAACTTCAATGAAAAAAGCATGACTAAAGCTTTTAAAATCAAGTTTTAGGAAATACACTGATTTATGTAGTCTGGAAGTCACAAATGTGAGTTAAAGAAATTATGAGTTCTCTAATTTCCTTAAAAAGCTTCATTAAATAGAACATAAAAGAAGCCATATAGCTGATAGCAGGCGTAGATCAAGATTAGGAATATCTGAGTCAACACCTAGTAATTAATGACAGAAATGGTTTAAAGGAAAGGCAGGGAGGGTAAGATCCTTAACATCCATTCTGCCAGGGGTGTTCTGCATATCAGGGTCTGTTGCCTAAAAAATATTTTAAATTAAAAGTTAGGTAGCTGAGGCTGATCCTGAAAGATGAACTTGGGTCAAATTTTTGTGTCATCACCAACCAAGAATATGGCACAATAATGAATAAACCAGACCCCATAAATGTCTGGGCATGGATGCAGGCCCCAGATCAGGTTAGATAAACCCCACTGGAATCTGTTCTCAGATGTGCCCATCGGCCGTGCAAGGAAAGTCTCTGACCTGTTGCTATTCATACCAGAAGCCTTCAGATGCTGGGGAAGGCACCAGGCAGCCCTCTGTGTGCCCCTGCCAGCAGAGCTGGCCCAGCTGCCCGGGGCTGGGCAGGTCCTTTGTGGTCCCCTGGCCAGGAGCTTTGGAGTGCTCGGGTCCTGCAGGAGCACAGTAGGCAGAGAGAGGCTCTTCCACTCCGGGACCCACTGGCCTTGGGTGCTGCCATCCCCCCTCTGCAGTGTCCTCTGGAGCAAGAGCCTTGCTGGGCTGAGGTTTAGACTTGGACCTGTATCCTTTTCTGGGTTCTGTGCAGTAAAATGTGGGGGCTGTTAGCAGGTGGAGTTCTAGAAGAAGCTGCAGGATCCTTCTCTTCAGAGTAATGAAATATGTACATCCTATGATGTGTATGTTATGTGGGTCTAACATTGCTTTAGAGGTTTTAAATCCCCCAGAACTTAACTTGTAGCAGGATTACTGAAACTCCAGCCTCGTATACTTAGTGACTACAATAGGAAAACGGTTTTACACTAAATAAGTTCTTGTCACCACACTAATATTTATGTATCAACTCAGTAGGAATGGTTTCTTTTGAAATATTTAAATGATAGTTTACTCCAATTATCATAAGTACTGAAAATGAAAGGAAATGAAAAGGATTTTGCTTTGTTTGGCAAGTTCATTTATTCACCTTTTCAGCAAAGCCGAAGTCCTTAAATATTTTACTGCTAAAGCAGTGTCTCAGTGATGAGAAGTCTAAGTCAGTTTTCTGTATTGTCATGCCTGACATAAAAACATTGATCCAAAAGCAACAATGTTATCTTAAATTGCTTTCTTATAACACAGTTCAATGAGAAGTGGGGCACTTGAACAGGAAGTTTAAGTTAAATTTCCACATAGCTTTCTAACCCATCTGTGTGTCAGGAAGTAGAAAGAAGGAAAAGCTATCAATGTGATAGCTGAAGTAATGATGAAGCAATGTTTAAGCAACACTGATTCCTCAGAACAGAGTTATTTCATGAACAGTTTTCTGCATCAGGTTACCCGTGTTACAGCTGTGATGCAGAAGGAGTGCAAGCATTCTTGTCAATATGTGTAGAAAGTCAGGTAACAGTCACTTTTTTTATGCTTTCCCTGTACCTCAGGTCTGTTTGTACCCAGAAAAATGCTTTGACCGTTCCCATCTGACTTAAGCTGGATTTGGCTTCAGAGTACAAGATTTTTCTGAAGTTACAGAGTTGCTGCAATGACCTAAAATTGTGTACTATGTACTAAATGTACTAAACTTGCACCTCAGAGAGGAGAGGTCCTGTCTTACCAGTCAAAATACTCTCCTGGAAGTCCTCCTGCATTGTCAAGTTTACTCCTTGTGTTAGCTGTGATTGTTTTTTTTCCTTTTAGCGGATACTACATTAGATGTACAGGTATATTATGGTAACAGTCCCAAATTCTGATGACTGAAGTTGATTATAAAACTTATAACCAGAAAAGAGAGGAATGGTATTACATTTGCATGTGCAAATGGTGCTGGGGAAACAAGACAATCTATAACCAGTAATAAGTTTATTACATATGGATCTTGATGTATAAGTCTTCCAAATTTCCTGTGTTTCCAAGGATGAGGCACTGCCCAGTGATGAATTCTACAAGTCCTGAAGAACTTTGTTCAGTAGCAATCTTACTGTTCAGCAGAACTTCTTGCATATGTCTTTGTAAGACTGAAGGTGATGACAATGCCACCAGGTTCTCCTGGGCTTAGAGCAGAAGTTGTGGCAAGTTGTCTGGCTGAAGTGTGATGTCGCCCTTGCTGTACAGAGAGTCAGAAACTGGATAATTGACAGAAAAATGCTGGGGGATCAGAGGAATGGCTGTGATATCTTCCAGCTGAGTCAAATTATTTATTCCTGCTTGGGTAAAATGTATATTAATTAGAGTTGAGTCAAGTGCTGGGTTGTTTGTTTTTTTTTTTTTTTTGTCTTCTCCCTCACCCAAGCTTGACCCAAGATTATCATATTAGTCTACCACAAATCTAAATTAAATCCAATGCTGTCCAATGTAGTAATTTTCTTCTACAAAATCAAGTTGGTGACATTCTGTAGTGGTGCATTATTCCAGCATACACATAGTGCCCAGCTCTTGTTTAGTTAACATGAATGCTTATTTTTCATGATTGATGAAAACTGTTGGGTTTAGCATTTTTAAAGGGAAATACTGTTTTACTGATAGAGGAGCTAAATACACAGCCATTTTTAAGTAACAAACTATTTCTGTACCACCATCTTTGTAGTCTAAAGTAAGAACACTCCTTTATCTTTGTTTATACTTGCTACCTAGAAATCAAAGCCTTAGAACTTGGTTTACACCAATGTGAAGTGCCTTGTGTCAGAAGGATCCATGTACTGCATCCATGTTTTGTTCCTCACAAAGTTCTGTGTCACATCTGGGAGGCTTTGCAAGGGAGGTGTTTGTAAGCAGGAAAAATGAGGTTACATACCTTGCAGAGCAGGGGCTGATGCAAAACAAAATGGGACAGTGAGCATGGGATTGTTCAGCCTGGAGAAGAGAAGCTTCTGTGACCTAATTGTGACCTTCCTGTACCTGGAGGAAAGATGGAGAGAGACTATTTACAAGGACCTGGAGCTGCAGGACAAGGGAGAATGGCTCCACAGTGACCGAGAGTAGGTTAGACATTAGTAAATACTCTTCCCTGGCAGGGTGGGCAGGCCCTGGCACAGGCTGCCCAGAGCAGCTGGGGCTGCCCCTGGATCCCTGGCAGTGCCCAAGGCCAGGCTGGACACTGGGGCTTGGAGCAGCCTGGGACAGTGGAAGGTGTCCCTGCCCATGAATGAGAGGATTGTTAAGTTCCCTTCCAAGCCACGTCTTTCTGTGGGTGTGACAAGAGAAAGGAACAAGAAAGCAAACTGTCCACTCAAGCATTGTTCCTTGTTTAGCTGATGTCTCACTGAGTATTTGAAAGGTATCAACCTTCAAATTAACCCAACAGCAATGTAATTTCCTTACATCTTGTATGGCAAGTGTATTTGTCCTGGTGCAATCTGCTGCTTGAGGCTTTTGCAGCTATTCATAACTAATGAAACAGAGTGATTTTCTTAACCTGCTACCAAAAGGGTTCCCATTTAGTGCTCTGAGAATGGGGTCATGAAAATACTGAGTTGTATACACCTGTTAAAGTTGGCTTTTCTTTTTGTGATTATTTCTTGTTTTCTCATGTTTCCCAACAAAATGGTAAGTAACTGGATACTCTTATTTTTCAAGTAAAACTAGTGAGGAAGAGTCAAGACTCATTTTCAAAATAGAGTTTAGCTCTGGAATGAAATATATTTGGTTTGTGTTTGAACAGTTCCAGAAGAGCAGTACCTATTGCAAATATGCTCTATCTGGTGGATAGAGCAAAAAGGTGGTAGGGAAGGAGAAAGCCATCCCTGTTGTCTCCATCACCTTCCAGCACACACACCCTGATGGAGTCCTGCCTAACACAACACAAGGTTATTTCAGTAAGTGGTCTCTCATTATACAGCAGCAGGACTACCTAAATGTGAATTTCCAGAAATTGGGTTTAGAATGGTAAAAGCTTTTTGTAAAGAATTTCTAAAGCTGAAGGTGACTTTGCTCTTCTGAATTTCACCAAAATACTCCAGCAGGAACTTCCTCTTGTAAAATGAATTTTTTGAAGGTGGTAACTGTGAAATCTTCAGACCTTCATGTCTGTAGTTTTCCTTCTAGGTCTGTAGGAATAACCAGTGCTACTGCTTTTTGATTTTGAACAAGAGGAGGGTGGCAGCCCCCTGTTTCTAATCCCTTTTGGATGCCTGGACAGCCAAGCTTGATAAAAGATAAGGGGGCTATTCTTTTCCATGTTTGGCATGTAAGATTTTGTGATAAGGATGGGTTTGAGTTTGCCTGTCCTGAATACTGACAATTGCATCCAGAGGTTCCAGAAGCAGCAGGAGTACATGCAATTGGTACTTCCTTTTCTGAAAGAATTTTTATAAATTTTAAAAAATCTATTTAAATATAAACACACACGCACTCTCTCTCTCTCTCTCTGTATATATATATATACACACACCAGATGAGTGTGTGCAAGGGAGAGGTCAGGACTGAATTTGCAGTTCTCCTTTTGCTTCAGTGGTATTCTGTCTAAATATGGGTCTTCCTCAGGTAGAAACAACCTTGTTAAGAACAATTCATCACACTGGCATAGACGGGGAAAAAAAGAAAAAAAGCTGTTTGGAGCAAGCTGTGAATGTGGAAAAATCACGTAACTGTTTTAACTGGACACAGCAACAGCTTTACTTTCGTGCTAATTTGGCAGAATAACCGCGCTTTAGAATATGATTGCCTGTTTAATAAGTAGAGGGCAGCAAATGTCAGCTGCGTCTGCTTGTCAGAAACTGAGGAGGTTGCTTGGACAACAACATGAATTATTATTTAGATGATTTGGCCCCTTAGTTAAGCCTGCTCTGCTCTAGAGCAGCTTGCGGGGGTGGGGGGAGGTCAAGGTGTATTTAGGCTCAAGCCTGCAGGGCAAATTTCCCCCATCCCCTCTGTGCGCGTTGGTTTCTTACTCCAAAACAAACCTGAATGAGGGCTTTAATTCTGCTGCCGAGCTAACGTGTTTGTAAGCCCTGTTTGGCAGCCTGGAGCGCCCGAGGCAGCCACAGCTGCCAGCTTTCATCTGCCCCCGGATCCTGCGGGGCTGCGTCACATGCGCTGCCCCGGGGGCACGGAGGCGAAGCGCCCGGCTCCTGTGTGCCCCTTCCTGCGAGGGGCTGCGGCTGCGGCTGCTCATCCCGGCTCCTGTGTGCCCCTTCCTGCGAGCGGCTGCGGCTGGGGCCGCTCATCCCGGCTCCTGTGTGCCCCTTCCTGCGAGGGGCTGCGGCTGCTTATCCTGGCTCCTGTGTGCCCCTTCCTGCGAGGGGCTGCGGCTGGGGCTGCTCATCCCGGCTCCTGTGTGCCCCTTCCTGCGAGGGGCTGCGGCTGGGGCTGCTCATCCCGGCTCCTGTGTGCCCCTTCCTGCGAGGGCCTGCGGCTGGGGCTGCTCATCCCGGCTCCTGTGTGCCCCTTCCTGCGAGGGGCTGCGGCTGCGGCTGGGGCTGGGGCTGGGGCTGGTTTTCCCGGTTCCTGTGTGCCCCTTCCTGTGAGTCTCTGCCCACTCGGGCTGGGGCAGGGGCTGCATGTCCCGGCTCCCCTGTGTCCCTTTCCACCCGGGCAGGGGCTGCATGTCCCGGCTCCTCTGTGTCCCTTTCCACCCGGGCAGGGGCTGCATGTCCCGGCTCCCCTGTGTCCCTTTCCACCCGGGCAGGGGCTGCATGTCCCGGCTCCTCTGTGTCCCTTTCCAGCCGGGCAGGGGCTGCATGTCCCGGCTCCCCTGTGTCCCTTTCCAGCCGGGCAGGGGCTGCATGTCCCGGCTCCCCTGTGTCCCTTTCCACCCGGGCAGGGGCTGCACGTCCCGGCTCCTGTGTGTCCCTGCTCCGGCTCCTCTTTGTGAAGCCCTCCGCACAGACCTCCCCCTGCTCCCGCAGCCGCCTCCCGGCTGCAGTCTGGCTGGGTGCTCACATGTTCTGTGCTCTCACGAGAGTGTATACGTTTGTTTGGAATGTGTACATTTCATAGAGCACACTGCTTTTCATAAAACCTGGGATCTGTTTTTAACCTGGTAGTGGAAGATGAAAGAGTTCATGGGAGCACAGTTAAAGCAAAAGTTGAAATGCAATAGTAAAATTTTAAACAGAGAGTAATTTAAAACTTCCTTTCCAGCCCATTTTTGTGAAGATTTATTACCATTAACAGTGGGGTAAGAAGTGTCCATTTTGGTTAACTAAACACTCAACATTTCTGACTGCAGCTAGTTTTTATCCAGCTCTTCTCTAAACTACAAGCTAGATGGCTGGGCAGTAACATGCAGAGGTCATGAAAGGTGTGTTAACATCTATTTCCTATTTTTAGTTTAGTCTTGTCGTTCAAAAATACTGTCAGCCTGTGAAAGAATTACATCATTTTAGCTGAATAATGAGATACTGCTCAACATACCTTGAAAAAGTAGTTACCCTGCAGTAGTAGTAGTAATCATTAAATAAATAAAATTTCTTACTGTAATTTACAATATAGACTGTTTTCCCCTCAAATAGTTTTGTTAAAGGTAGGTATGGTTCTCTCTAAAATGTAAACACTTGAAAGATATTAATGTATTTTTAATGTTATTGAGCAGTTGAGTAAGAGTTTTGGTTTTGTTTACTATTACAAATTGCTGCTGAATTGGTGCTTAACTTCTAGATTTCCATGGAAATGGTCATAAATACCTGATTTCCTGGAATAGGAATGTATGGTATATGCATTTATGCTGATGAGTGTCTGTACACTGAGGTGTTACAGCTTCCTAAAAACTGCTGCCTCAGTGTTGGGTAGGGTTCAAGTGAAGCAAGTTGAAAAGCAGTGTGGTGCAATTACAGTTCATGGGTTTATTGACTCTGCACAGCCATGAAGTACAGAGCAGCCTCTTACACTGCTGTGTCCTTTCCCTCCACAAGTAGAAAATGTATTTATATCCAGAACAGACACTTATATTCTTGAAACAGAAATAACACCCTGTAGATTCTGAAGATTTCTCTTAATGGCCAAAAGCCATATTCATGTGGTGAGGTGCTTGAAAATCTATTATTTTTTTTTAATCGTAATAATAAAAATATTTGTCCTAGCAGAAGTGCTCATATCTGGCAAACACGTCAGATAATTTAAATAAGCTTTAGGAAAGTGTCAAAAATAATAGGAAAATAAAGCATAAGTGCTAAACTCAAGTATTGTGTTCAGAAGAGGAGCAGAATGTTCATTCCACTAGAAACATACTAGAGGTGAAATTGGTGAGAAGAAAGCATGTTTTTATGAGAAATAGGATAATTTTGCCTATTTATTTTCAAAATCTGTGTTTAAATTCCAGGAAAGTGTGAGCTGTGTTTCCATAGAGCCCTTAGTGCTAAGGCAGCCCAGCATTTGGTGGCTATAGTGGGCACCTGCCAGCTCTGGACAGGTGAGATGGGCTCCCCTCAGGGGATACCTGTAGAATTTCCAGGATTTCTGCCCTGCCTTAGTGTGACAGGGCATGATTGTGAAGATTGTTGAATACACATCGTCACTTCACTGCATATGCTGCTGTTTAATTAAGTCAACTGCTTTCAGCTTCCTGTTTTGAGGAACAGTAAATTCAGTATCCAGCAGAATTGTTCTCTCTTTTAATAATGGTCTGTCATCAGCATTTGCTAGTCTTTCCTTCTTAAGCAGTGTGTTCAGGAATCTCTTGTATGTGTGTGTCAGAAAACAAAAGTATGGGATGATTTCTTCCTCCCTCTAAGAAATAAGTGTTTGCATCTTTTTGCTGTTTTTAGTTTTTACCTTTTTAGTGATCTAGGTGATTGCAAGATAGAGTGATACAGACCTTCAGGTTGCATGGAAACACCTAAAGAATATGGACCTCCATTAGCCCACCCTATGAGCTTTTTTAATTAAGTCTCAGATTGAAAACTTGTACCTTATTTTAGGGTGCAGAAGTCAAACAATACTCTGAATTTTAGCAGAGGAGAAAGGTAACTTCAGGCCATGAGAGACTGGCAGAGTTTCCTGAGACCATTATTTCTTTATCCCACTTTTGTCAATGTTTAATCTGGTAATTGACATAGAGGTAAAATATGCTTAACTATTGAATTAAACTTCTGTGGTTTTTGTGTGCAGTCATGGTGCTCAGTGCAAGGTGCTGGATTTCAGCAGTATGTGACAGTGTTCTGCTCTGTATTTATTTGATGATTTGGATACCTTGTACATTGTTACATTATCTAAAATGCCTGTATTTCTTAAATTTGTCAATGTATGCTTCTGTTAACATTGCGATATAGGGTGATTTCTGTGATCTGCTCAGCTACACAAAAGAAAAAATCATAAATGTACATTTCATAAATATCCTCAGGTAATTTTAACTGAGGCTTTAAAAATAATTCCTCAGTTTAAAAATGTTCATCTGTCCATCTAGCTATGCGGAGAAATAATTTCTGGGAAGTACTGATATTTGAAAAATCAAACATCCTAAATCCAGTGGCTAAGGAAATGTCTGCCTTAGCAGGCATGCCAGCATTCAGGAATGCTGGGGACATGTAGTAGGCTATGTAGCAAGTATGAGAATGATCTGACTGTTCTGGGATGGAGATTTTTATTTTTGCCCTGTCAAATAAAATGCACCTCTGAGTGCATTTTTGCTCCTGTTACTTTTTAAATGGATGTCCCTTACATTTAAATGTTATAATTGAATCCTTCTGCCACACCACTGTAACTATGGAATAACTCTATTGACATCAGTAGTAATATTCAAAACAAACAGAATTTGTCCCTCTGGTGTTAGATATAATCTCGTATCATAACTCCTGTGGACAATTAGGATTTATTGTTATCAGCTGCACCTAACATTTTTCTTAAATGCAAAATACTTTTGCAGTTGTATATACAAAATAACCTGTGCATGCAATTTAGCTGAAAATCAATCGCAACCAATCAAATGTTGTGATTTTGCACTGATTTCCGGGTGTGCCTGTTTGGTGTCTGTTTCCCATCTCCTTGGTTTTGTTGCTGAAGGCGCAGCTGAGGAGCAGAGGATCTCAGGGCAGTGTCCAGCCTGTGCAGCAGTCCCGTGGAGCCCAGCTGTGTGCGGCGCTGGGGTGGCGAGCGAGCAGCGCGCTGCAGAGCCCTGGCTCTGCTCAGTGCTCTGTGCAGCACTAAGCGTTTGTGACAGGCTGCTTGCTGAACCCTTCCTGCCTGCATATGGCACAGCAGAGTTCACTTGTTAGCAGATTATCCTTTGTGCCTTGATGTTAAAAGAGAATACTTCCAGCCTGGGTTTGGAGCTGTCCTAGGAAGGGTTGTGCTGGGTGGGGTCTGAGACAAGTTGGGAAGTGCACACAGACAAGAAGGGGAAAATGAGCACAGCCAACAGTGGTGATTCCAGTGTTCTCCTTGTCATCCCTGATAGTGTTTATTGTGAATTTTAAACCATTTTGAAACAGCTGACCATTTCTGTAATGGAACATCATTAAATATTCTTCAAATTTCTGGCCAAAAAGCAATCTTTAAGGGCATGTAGAGCAATTATTTCTTAGGGGACAGTGTTTAATTCCCATATTTTTAAAACTGGACTGGTCAGAAAAATGTGGGTTTTTAGACATTAGGATTTTGGACATGAATTTTAGAACATAATGAAGTTTTACCCTTCTACCTTTACAATTCAGAGAGGAAAGTCAGAATTTTTTTTTTCCTCCCAAGATTGTGAGAAAGAGGAGCCTATAATGTGGATATGATCTATAGTTCTCCTTACTTATGATAATATGCCAAAGAATAGAGAGCAAAAAACATAGTGGAGTTTTTCTGTGAAGAATTATATTCTGCTGGTGGTGACATACATTTTAGACTTGTAATATGTTGAAGGATTGTAAAAATCTAAATCAAAGGTTCAATATGCAATAAATTGAAAATTAATTAACCCCCTTGTGTTGTTTTGGAGATGGGATGACTGTTTTAAGGAAAAGCAGAAGGAAGAATGAAAGATTAAAAATATTTTACTTGGAAAGAGGAAGGTAAGGAGGTACATTTTAGATAATCTCATTTCCTTTTTAATGCAAATCTGATTCTTTGATTATTCACTTACATTATTTATTTATTCTCATACAAAAGGTAGAAATTATGACATGTTGGGAATGTAGGCATTTTTATACTGCAATAATTGTGCAACTATTGCACTCCTTTCATCTATTGGTGAAAAAGGATGTCAAGAAAAAATAATTTTGAACAGAATTAATTAATGGATTCCTAAAGTCCTAAGCGTGTAATGTAACTGCAGTTCTTTAAAGCAGAAAAACAAGAGAGAAAACAAATAATGCCCCTTGAGCAGATGCTTATTCACGTAGGATAAGTAGTCTTTGATTTTGGAGAGGTGGTGTGACTTGCAGTTGGAAACCTTGATTTACTGTGTCGTTATTTATATCTGCAATAAATGAGGAATAAGCATAAAACATGAAAAGGAAAATTAAGTATTATGCTAGTTCTCTAGCTATTTTATTTACATGAAATAGGCATTTTTTAATGGTGTGTTGCTGTGCCTTTTGTTGACCATATCTGTGCGCCAGGTCTGTCTGCTTGTTTCCATTGGCTTGTCATGTTCACTAATTAGGGAACTGCTGCATGATTCACCTTGTTAATTAGAGGGACTTGCACACAAAGGCCCTTCGGGCAGTGCGAAAGAAGAGCCTAGCACTAGTGCCCTGAGAAAGCTACAGCCTGTGAAGTAATTCTTCTCATCTACCTTCTATTTTTTATTTGAAATGAATAAATCATTGAGATTTTCCTTGTGGAGTGAGAATGCAAGAATTCACATCTTTGTAAGATGTAAATTATATGTGATCAATAGAAGGGGATGACTACTGTATTGTACTTACAAGATTCCCTAATTTACTACTTGTCAGTGTCTGAGAAATTGCTTGAAATATTTTGTCCCCACACTGTGGTGCGTTGTTCCCTTGATCTGCAGCACAAATGAGCAGTAGCGGTTTTGCTGTAGTTCAATCTAAAATAGAAAAGATGTAGATTATTTAAATTCAAGCTTGTTTTGCATCCCCAGTGGAACTTCCATTTTACAAGCGAACCCCCAGCACCACCTCCACAACTTTTAAGGGGAAGAAGGTGGTGGGCGTGTGGCTATTTTTGTTCCTGGTGTTTTGCTGTGCCTCAAACCTCACTTTCCAGCGGAGTAACATACTTGCTGTATTGTGTATTCTTCAGTTGAATATAGTTTCAGAATAAATTAAATTTGTTTTTGTCATGTCACTTAGACTTGATCAAACCACAATCCAGACTGCAGAAGAGGAAATTGCGTTAAAAGTGCACAACCAGTCGCTACACTGCACATTTCCCATCTGTTTATGACACTTCAGACATTAACTCCAATGCCATTCTCTCTAACTATTTGATTAAAATTACTTATTACAGCCAAATGATTTTTAGTAGATTGCTACATTCGCCTCATTTCCTCAAATGAGGCTGGCAGTTTCAAGATGCAGATTTCCCATAAGAATGCTAGAGGACTGGTATCAAAATCTGGGCATTTTCTTTTTGAATAATCTAGTTAATAAAGCCTCTTACTAGAATTTCTGATTAACTGCTATTTTAAATGCACTTAAAATTTCTGCTGTTCTGAAGTTTGTGCTAATGGAATATAGCCAGAGAAATTTTACCAAAAATATAAATACTTATTTGGAAAAAAAATGGGGAAAATGCTTCAGGCTGATGTGAGATTTTATGGTGTGAAATACTGTCACTCTTCACTTCCAGGAAGATGAGATCTTCCCGTGTGCCTCGGTCTTCAGCTGGCTTCATTGATAGACCAACCAAGAACTTCCTTCATCTTTTTGGTGCAGTTCTGATATACTGTTTTCTAATTAATTCAGATTTCAAGTTGTGCCAGAGATGAATAGAAATAAAAGTAACCAAAGGCCATGCTCTGCTTGAAACTCCTGATGCATGGAGAAGATGGTGCAGATAAAATTCCTGATCTGACTCCCCTAGCACTAACACAAAGTTGCAGTGGCCATGGAGAGTTCTCACTATCCCAATAGCTGTTGTATTGCTCAGACACGATGGAAGAGTCTTTGAAGGGTATTTTCAGAAAGGTTTATTGGATACCTGCCATGTGAAAAGCAGAGCAGTTTGTTCACATTCTAGTCCAGCATTGAGCACTGTGTTACAGTGGGCAGCACAGCCTTTGGGATTACTGCTTGCACTCTTATTTTCCAGTGCACGATTTTAGAAAAGCCAACTCTTTGTTGAGTATCCTCCCATATGCCAGTGTTCCTGTCAGTTGTCCCAAAGCCACAGCTCAACAGGTTTCCTGCTCTTACTGCTTCAGTCAGTAACTCTTGACATGACTGAGCTCCACTCAGGCTTTCACTGTGTGTTATATTCCCTGGTCTTGATTCAAACATCAGTTGGAGTCGTCACACAGTGTCTCACTTCAGGGGGAAAGGAGGAGATCCTAGAAATCTGGGGAGTATAGCAAATCCCCACTTAGATGAGCAAAGGGCCTGGGAAAATACCTTATCCCATCTTTCTTGCCAGGCCCTGGGAGTGAGGATGTTCCACTGGGCGCTCCTGAGCTGAGGAGCCTCTGAGTGAAGCCAGTGAGCTCTTTGGCTCATGTTCTTCCCAGCCATACCGATGCTGTCTCGTGTCCTTTGAGGAGCAGCTGGAGGAGATTGGAGATTGTCCATAATTGCTTTGCTCCAAAATAAAATTAAGCCTGATAATAACAAAAGAACAGATCTATGGGGATTTTTTTCAGAGTTTTTTCCTAATCTCACTGCAGGTAAGTTACTGACACTCCAGTGAGTTGCCAGCTCCGGTAGTGCTGATCCTGCCCAGTTGTCTGTGCCTCAGAAACCCTTGGCTCAAATGGGCTTTGCTCAGATTTGGCTTGGCAAATCTGCCACGCGCTTACAGGACCTGACAAATACAAAGGTTTAAAACAGATGTGTCTTCAGCTTAGTGTAGGAGAGCCTGGAACTGGTGCTACTGGAGAGAAATTGTTTGAAGAATAGTATAAACAAAACCAGATAAATTGTACTGGAGCTCAAAAAACAGATTCTGAGGAGTGAAGGAATGTAATGATTAAAGTTACTGGAAGGACAAAAAATCTGTTGTTGTAGAACTCTTTCAGAGGTGTTTGAGGGATATCTTCCTTAAGTATTTATTATTCCCTGTGTTACTCCAGGTAGGAATATGTAGCTTAAGAAATGGTTGGACTGTTGCAGAAATAAATGTGTTTAAGTTAATAGTTCATTGTATTTGGAAAATCAAAAAATGTAATCCAGTATGTTAAAAAATTGCAAGAGTTAAAAGTCAAATTTCAAATTTTTCCTGCTTTTGATTTATTATAAACTATGAGTCAGCTGTTAAGGATACTTCCAAGAAAATTAAACCTATATATACACATATACACACACACACACACACACATATATATATATAAAAATAAATCAGTTTAGACAGTATGTAGTCTTGAGTAGTAAGGGGATGAAATTGTCGATAGAAGGATAACAGTTTTAAAAATCCCATTTAACTGTGTAATGTACAAGACTGGGGAAAATTAGAATTAAGGCTTTTTATTTCAGGGGAAAATAAAAATGAAAGGCGGGATGCACCTGGCATTTTCTGTATCAGAGTTTGACACGTTGTCTTGAAAGTAATAGAGCACGTTTAAATGGAAAATTTGAGTAAACTTGTAAAACATAATGAAATTAGATGTAATAAAAAGAAATATCTCTTGTAGGAAAGGTGCTTGGTCCAAAATACTCCAGTTAAGATTCCAGAACTGTGTTCAGATGCTCATTATTTTGAGAAACAGTCATCTTGAGGCTGAAACATTCCCAGCTTGGTCTTTGCCCAGGGTGATTTTTTTTCCTAACGCTATGCAATAATTTTCAGCCGCTGTTAAAAGTGTGTGGGTAAGAAAAAAGAAGAAACTCCCCTCACCAAAACGCAACAGACAAACACCTTTCACAGTAAAGAAAAATCTTGATCTAGTTCAGATAGATGTGCAGCCATTGCAAGGAACAGCTGGAGCTTTTACTGACTTGTGGGAGAACACTTGGGCAGAGGCAACATCCAGCTTTGTACTGAACAAAATTAGATACAATTTTTCAGAGCTGTGAATGTTTGAAAGTCTCACAGAATGTGTTTGGTGCATGACCTGCTGTTACACAGGTGAAACCTCTCTGGTGTGGCAATTTTGCAGTACTTCAGTGCTTGGAGCAGTTCCTTACCTGGCACTGGAGCTGTGCTGACCCTGGGAGATTTCAGAGCCAGAGCAGGGCTGGGGGACAGCACAGGGCTGCTGCACACACGAGCTGCTTTGCAAGGCTCCCTGAAATTCACTGAGGCACCCATCCTTCTTCATCATTGTCCTGGACTTCTTGAGGTTCCTGCCAGCATTTTTAATAACTTTCATTTTTAGTTGCACCTTCTGTTGTGGCCATCTTAGGACATGTGTGATGGTTCCACATTTCAGGCACTCCTCAGCAGAAAAGATGTTTTTCCAGGGGGTGTAATCACTGTCTGAGACTGATAGATACATGTTACAGAACCATCAATTAAGACAAGTTTTTCTCAGCATATGACCCTGTTATCAGGAATTAAGCCATCCGTCGCAAACAGAATTAGGAGGGATTTCCATTGATGCTGATTGGCTAGAAATCAATGCTTAAATCATTGTTTATATGATCTTGCTTTCATCAAACATTTCTGCCATTTGGCACCCTCTGTTGCTGGGTTCCTGCTTGGGGTTCACTGCTGCCTGTCCTCATCCATGAATGCTGTTGATATTTATAGCTTCTGTGGTGCTGGGAGCCTCCTCCCATTTCTCCTTAGGTGGTATTTCTGAACTAGGTTGGAAGTTGTAAGTAGATAAAATGTAGATCTTGGTGGGCTGAGTTGGCTCTGTGACTACAGAAACTTTTACAGCTTGGCTTCTATTCCCTTGTCAAATCTTATATTGGCAGTGTTTAAGCATACATGACTACTTCCTTAAGCTCTTTCTTCTTCTTTATCTTCACAATCATCTCTGTGTCTCTGTCACTGGGTTATTTTCCTTCTAGGCCAGAAAACATCCCTGAATTCTGCCTGTAGGCACAGAACCACCTCCTTGACCTTTTTCTCTCTCTCATGTGATCCCACTCCCTCTTCTCCCTTTAATTTTTGAAGGTATTTATATGTAGACCAGAATTTTTAAGGGTTTCATCCATCCTGTTTCTGATCATATCGAAGGAAATTGCTCTTAGTCCTTAGCACCTACAGCCCATACCCACATTTTATCTACGTTTCTGCTTTAGACAAAGCTCACTTCTGTTTGCCTGGGTTTTGCCTGACAAATAAGTGCATTCTTGGTTTTTGGAAATTACTAAACCTAGCTTTTAAGATCTCGTGTTGATACTTCACATAGACATATGGCTGTCTTCCTTGAAGCATATGGCTTGTGGCATTTCTTTCTTAAATACCTAAATGTATCATAACAAATAATGATCTGCAGAAAACAAACTAAAATTCTAGAACTTCTCTGGTTAGCTGCACTTTATTAAAGTGGTGAAGTAGTGTTCTCTCTGTGGTTTTAAAGCTGTGCCACCATCACAAGAAGATGCCAGTGTTCAAAATAATGCTTTGTTCTTATGGTGTACTTTTCATCAAATGAGAGACCCTCCCATGCTAAAAATACATTTGGATTTGATAAGGAGTAAGGAGCAGTATATAATTTGAAAGCATTTTTCTTGTATAATATATTGGAATATTTGTGTTTTAAATAAATATTTTTACTTTCAAAACAGTTAATTGTTGTTAATGAATGTGGTTCTGAATTTTGAAGCATTGCTTTCTTTCCAGAGGGCAGAAATTTTAATATGCTATTGATAAATATATCCATATTACTTGTGATAAAGGCAAGTTAAAGAAAGATTTTGTATCAAGAGCCCAATATGAAAATAAGAGTGTGAATGAATGCAGCTGTCAAACAGTTGCATCTTGTTGGTTATGTAGTGAGTTAGATTCATTTCTGGTAAATCATGTTAAGTGACGGGAAATTATTTTATCAGGATGTACAGATAGTGACACGTGCTTCATTTGTTTAAATATCCAGTAATTAGTAACTGGCTTAGAAGATGAACTGTTAGAAGATGAACTGTATTGCAGAAACAGCCTGCTTTGTTAGCTTTAAAATATAATTGATCATGTAAAGTAAGAAGCTTAAGTAGCTTTAGTTGTACAGGTACTTGTAAGAGTACTTTCATCACACTGAAGATGGTGACATTCAATTCCTGTTATTCTTAGTGCTGAGAATTCAGAGGGTGGTTACAGTGGAACCAGGTAAGCAGAGCTGCTTGCAAAGTCATTTCCACTTGACACAGAGGATGTGATTCCAGGGTGCACTGCGGAGAAGAGCCTCCACAGGCCAGGATGTGCATTTGGTGCACAAGGTGCAGTGTCCCCTCTTTTGAACCAAAACCAAGATATCACTTTTGTAAAATATTATTTTGAACAGAGATTACAATTGTGGGTAATATTTTTCATGGAAAGGCAGATGATGGGTAGGAAAGAGAGTGGTGCAGGTAATCTGATGTAGGCAGTGAAAAAACAGAAGTATGTGACTTGGAAAAAGGATAAAGTTGGAATAGGGGTATGAAGAAGCCAGCAATGGTGGGGTGTTAAAGGGTGGTCTGGGGTCTTAATAAGATCTCCTCAAATGTCTTGCTAGTAGTATTCTGCAAAGATGTTTTCTTGTAAGCAGATTCATGGTTAATAGTGTGCAGAGAGGCTCTCCTGTCAGCTGGAATACACTGACCTCTGCAATCTAAAGGCCTCTGTTGGGAATCAGTATCAGGATCATAACTCTTCTGATTATTTTTAAATATAATTTTATGATTCTCTGCTTTCAGATGAGCTTTAAAGAAAGCATAAAAAATCACCACTGATAATTTATAAAAGATTGTTGAGAATTTGTGCAACACAGTATTTATCAAGTATTCTCAGCACTTCGTCCTCTATGTTATAAAACATCAGGATACTGTGATCTCACTGATGATGTGTTTGATGTATTAGAAATTTTTTGATCAGCATTCATGAAGGTTAGATAAGGTTATTCTTTCCTGCTGTAGTTTACCACGGTGTATGCTGTTAAACCAGTATCAGAAAGTGTGTTGTGTTTCTGTCTGGATCTTTTGTACCTGGCAGCATATTCCTTATTTGTATTACAGGAATGTCTGTTCAGCCCACTGGGGCTTGATGATAAGTGAGGCACGTAGTGGAGGAGGATCCTCGTCTGGAGAGCCTATAGCAGACACAGACAGGCTGGGTGATGTGGGGTGAGAGACACAGGCAGGTGAAGAATGAAGTCTTAGCAGAATTCACCCAGCGTGGTAGAACAGAGCTCAGCTCCCTTGGCTCTGTCTGTTGAGCCAGGTGTCCTGTCAGGGGATGAATTACAGGTAGTGGAGAATCTAGTGCATTTGTCAAGATTAGTATACAATATCAAGAACCATCTTTAGTTTTTCTCACTGATCAAAAAAGAGAGGACAAAGAACCTGAGAAATAGATGAGTGCAAAGCTTTCTGCAGATTCTTGAAGCTATTCCATAGTTTATTGGTAAAACTAGTTTGCAGGTTTCAAAGTGAGAGCAAGATTTATCCCACTCTGGGAAATTTAGAGAAATGGCACATTTTGCTTCACAATTTACATATGCAAAAAATCTCAACAAGAGGCACTATGTGCTGATACTCCATGTGGAAACAGCCAGGATATAGTGCAGTACAGGTAGCACAGAGAGCCCAGTAAGTATTAGCTTCCTGTGGGTTTGAAAATGGTGACTTTTGATAAGACACTGATACAATATTCATATAACCTTTGCATAATACCAGTTATCTATCAGACTGTATTTCTGACCTGCACCTCCCAGGAAACGAATACTTACTCCAGTGCAAAATTTCTCATTCTGCAAAGCTTGACAACTTCGTCTGAGATCACTCTAAGCCAGTTGGCCCTTGCTTAAATATTCATCAGACTTCTGATAATTGTGATAACCCTTGTAGGCTGGCAAGCAAGGCAAATTAGCAAAAAGATGATTGATCTTTTTTTATATGCAGTTTTATCTTCAACCTTTCCTGGATATATGTTATACTATAGTAATAATTTCTTCTCTAAGGTATTTGCCAGTATCTAGATTTGCACATCTATTTACAGTTGCCTTGAAGCCTCATAATTACAATACAGCTGAAATGTCCATTTTCTTTCCCTGACTACAAATAGGGATCAATCGAATTTTAAATGACTGCTCACGGGCTAGCTTCCGATCATGACCTTTGTAAATGATTAGAGCTCACCACTGTTGCTATCTACCTTGAAAGGGTAAGCGGGCAGCTCTGGCTAACTGGCATTTAATCTGGAAGAGAGCCAAAGATATTTGAGCTAAAAACCTAATATGAGTTGGCAAAGAGAAGTAGGTATAGACCTTTGCACTATTATTTAGATATTTTTCTACATTTCTTTTTTGCATTTAGGAAATTCTTTTACCCTGTAGATGAGAGATGTATTTTTAGATAATGTTATACTGAAGTTATGATAATAACTGCACTTGCAAAATGTATGAAAGCGTGGAAGTGTGAAAAATGGGGTTTCAAACTCTAAATGACTGAATTCAGTTTTCTGAAGAATGTGAAAATTCAAAATGGTTTGGTTTGGAAGGGGTCTTTGAGATCATCTTATTCATCCCTTGCCATGGGCAGAGATACCTTCTGTGCCCTAATGGGGATGGGGTTTCAAACTCTAATGGGGTTTCAAATTCTAAAGGACTGAATTCAGTTTTCTTAAGAATGTGAAAATATAAAATGGTTTGGCTTGGAAGGGATCTTCGAGATCATGTTGTTCTGTCCTTGCCATGAGCAGAGACACTCTTTACTGTCCCAGGTTACTCTGAGCCCTGTGCCCAGCAAGGCTGGCAGGGCTGGGGCAGCCACAGCTTCTCTGGGCGGCCTGTGCCAGGAGCCCAGCACCTCACAGGGAAGGATTTTTCCCTTGTATCTAATCCAAATCCACACTTTCTCAGTGTGAAGCCATTCCCTCACGTCCTGTCACTCCAGGCCCTTGTCCAAAGTCCCTCTCTGTCTTTCTTGTCAGCACCTTTAGGCACTGGAAAGCCCCAGTGAGGTCTTTCTGAGCCTTCTGTTCTCCAGGTTGAACATTCTCAGTTCCAGCTCAGTGCTGTCAGGGTGCTAAGGCTGTGCTTGGTCCCAGTGTCCACATCATGGACAAAGGTGGGAGAAGTGCTGGTGGTGGTTGACAGTGGCTGAGCATGAGCCCAGGTGAGCCCAAGGGGGCAAGAGGCCAATGCATCAGCAGCACTGTGGGCAGCAGGAGCAGGGCAGTGCCTGCCCCTCTGTGCTGGCCACTGCTGAGGCCACACCTCGAGTGCCGTGCCCAGCTCTGAGCCCTGGTGCCCCTCACCTGCTGGCTGCAGCTCCTTGGTGCTGCCCTCCAGGGCTCCCTGGGTCACCTGCCACCCCTCCCTGGCTCTGGGCTCTGCTGGGCCCGGGCACCATCACCTGGAGCTTGAAACAGTCCCTGGCCAGCCTGTGACCAAAGCTGGTCAGGCAAAAGTGTGCTGGCTGCCAAATGAATTCATCTGAATTCTCATCTGAGAGCTGCCCTGAAAAGAGGCTTGAGGTGGATCTGCTTTTTCTGGACAGAGGTGGATGGAGAAAAGACACTCCCCACTGGCACTTTTTTGCTTAAATCTCCTTTCCTTTTAGCATTGGTTGAGATAGTTCAGGCCCTGCTTTTGTGTGCAGATCATGTGTAGGTAATGGCTGAAACACTTCTATCTCTGCTTGTCAGTTCAGTTTCATTTTAATGAGGAATTGTGCCAGTATCATTCCATGTTTTTAGTACTACCCCTGAATTTCTTGAGGTGTTGTTCTGTGCACTGCTGCTGAAGCGGGAACAAGAGTGACATCAGTGGGATTAGAAAGGAAATGCCTCTCCGTTTATTGATGGAACTTGCAAACCCAAAGTTTTGAGATTAATAAGAATTATTGCTAAGAGCTTTGAATGCTTTTATCTAAGATAAAAGATAATTTAGGAGTTCAGATAATATGCTGTGTTGCCTAATCAATTATTCTTGTCTGGTATTGATCAGAATATTTATTAAAATATTAGTTTCCTGGGAATATGACACTTACCATTAACACTCTGAAAGAATTACACAGTTTATAGTGAATATGCAATCATGCCTCTCTGCTGGCCAGAGCACTTTCTCCTAGTTTCTGTAATGTGCTATATTGTTACATAATGCAGCTGGCAGCTGCTTCAAACTAGTCAAATGTATTCTTACCTAAAGCCTAAGCGCAGAAAGCACTTGGAAAGTCAGTTTGTAAAGGTTTTGTGTCAGCATTACCTTTGGCTAGCATTTAGATAGAGATATCTTATTAATTTAGATTTTTTTTAAAAAAACATCAAGTATGTTTGAAATTCAAAATAAATATAAGGTAAAAAATGAGGTTTGTAAAAGATTTGAATTGTTCACATTCTTCGCATCAGTCTTAAACTGGAGATGTGTAGTTAGTATATAGTACTTTCTAAGGCAGTTTTTAATGAAAAGGATGGTGTTTTTGGAAAGAGCTGAGATATTTGGAAGCAGAAATCCTGTGAAGAGTCACAAGAACTTCAGTACCTTCATTATTGCTCTATGGCCAGGCTGCTAAAGTAGTACTGGGAGCAGTAAAATCTCTCAGGGATTGCTCACGTGTGACTTCTACCTCATGCTTGCAGGTCTGAAGATAACTTTTAGATAATGCAAGAGAATAAAACTAAAGAGAGTTGTTTCCCTGTCTTGTGTGGCAGATGCAGCAGCAGGAGCTTGCCCAGATGAGGCAGAGGGATGCCAACCTGACGGCGCTGGCAGCCATCGGCCCCCGCAAGAAACGGAAGCTGGATGCTTCTGGCCTGCTCACCATAGGAGGAGAGGTAAGTGTGCACCCAGAGCAAGGGAAATCACTCCTGCAGAGCCTCCCAGGAACAGCTGGAGCTGCTCCTGCTGGTGCTGGCAGGGAAGTGTGTCATTTGGAAGTGCACATCAGCACGGGAGCCCAGCTTGTCTTGCCACAGCTAAAATGGCATCTCCTTGTAGTTGTATTTTCAAGTGTGAACTTTCAGCAGGTCATTAAAGAATGTTTTTAAAATAGTTAAATGTGAAGTGTAGGTCTTAAACTGCTGCCTTTATATCTGTTTTCTCCTCTGCATAATCTGAAAAAAACACAAAAAGAGCAGAGAATGAAGAAGTATCTGAAAAACCTAACTGTAGTCTTGCTTACAGTTTGAACCAAGAGCCTGTAGTGATACCAGTGTGGGCTTGTGATAAATATGTGTCTAAACTTCTTCCAGAATGTCAAGGTGTCCCCCACCACTGCAAAGACAAGTTATAATCATGCTAAATTGTAATTTCCATAAGAATACTGTGCTCTTGAGATAGGATGAGATTCATTAGCATGATTCTCCTTATATTTTAAGTGAAGTAGCTGTGCTACACAATAAATGCAAAATTGTCAAAAGCCTGATCTGTATAAAGCAAGGTGGAGAGCGAGGGTGATGTGGTTGCGGTGCTGTGGGTGGCTCTGTAAGAGCACTGTGCTGTTTGGTACAGATACACTCGGGCTGCTTTTCCTTCTGCTGAGTCTGCCCACGCAGTGGAGTCAGAGGAATTCTCCCTATTACATGCCTGTTCTGAGGAAAATGCAAACATTTTGTTTTGAATAGCTAAACTAACAGTTTTGGCTCAGACATTTGACTGTCTAAATGCCAGGCATTTCCAAAGGCCTTTCTGTTTCCCATTTTGGATAGCTTTTATCTGACTTCTCTCTCTTTTCGTGTGCTAAGATTAGTGCTAGGGAATTAGCTGAGCTAGGAACAGAAGTGGATCCTGTTTATACTCTAAAATTGACTTAGGACTTCAGATACGTAGGAGGTGCTCCTGTTTCTGGTAAAATTTGTTTCAGACTTAGGGAGTTTCTCAGGTTTTGGGTTGTCCTGTTATTATTCCCTTCCTTTCAGTCTCCCTCCTTTATCTTACATTCAGTAAAGAATTCTGTTCTCCTCCACATGCACCTGTAACAAATCTCACAGCAACAGGCCCAAAGGAGCTTTCATTAGAAGCCTGACTGGCTGCTCATAGCTTTGGCTTTCCCTCATTCAGAAAAAATTTGAACCTTCTGATAATACACGGATTCCTTCAAATTTTAACAGTTCATCAAAAGAATATTTTATCGTAATGAACAGAATTTAATTTAAATTTAGACAATTAATTTTTAAATTTTTAATTTAATTGTTGATTGTCCCTTTAAAAATTATTCTTTTCTAACTACTAATAATTTGATGAACAAGATTGTGGTCACCTTCAGTGAGTGAAGCATTTTAATCAGAGCTCTATATCTGAATGGATTATGATGAACAGCTTCCCTCTCTCTCTAGAAGCTCCTTGTTGTCTTGCTGCAGTGCTTCAAGGAAAAATAAAGGTCTGGGGCAAATTCCAAAGGCTTCTGGTTATTTTTGCTTCCTTTTGCTGTTTTCCTAGCCCAGATTTTGCTGAACAACTCTATTGTTCCATTGGCAAACTCTCCTTGAAGTTTTTGCCGATCCATGGATTTCCTGGAGCCATGAGCTGTGTGCCAGTTCAGATGGAATTGCTCCCATCCCTCTTCCCCTAGCTTCAAACCATCCTGGCCAGCTGATGTAGATGGCTGGCTGGAAGCTGATTTCAAGGTCTTGGAAGCTGTATCTGCATTATTCAATGTCTTTTGTAGGGAGTAGGACCTAAAGTGCTGCAGAAGCTGTGTCACACAGCTTGGCTCCTAGAAACTCCCTTTCTGCTGTTCTTCTGAGCTTATTAGGGCTGCTATGCAGAATTCTGCTATGCAGAAATACACTCAACTCCTCCAAAATGTTTCCCTGTAGAAAGGTACTGGAATTTTCTATTATTTGTCTAAGACTGGCTGATGTCTCTTCTTTGGGTTTCTGGAGATTATAAGCATCATTATGATTCTGTGTTCTGTGGTACCAACACCCCCTGAGCCCAATTCCACCTTCAAATATCCAACCTCCTCTATGGTCTATGACACTGATTTCTCCCAGCAAGTTCTAATCTGCTTAAAGCCCTTGCTACTGATAATCTGTGCTTGCAAGGTCTGATTTGGCCAGAGCTTTTTTGGACTGCTCTTTTTTTGGTCAAAATACAGTTTTTGCATTGAAGTTGCTGTCTTCCTCATTAACCTTTTTTGACTTACATGTCTGCTTTTGTTGCAGCTGGGAACCTGCATGTTTACTGATCCAAAGAGATGTCATTTACAAATCATCCCACCCTGGCATGTTCCTTTATTTTTCCCTTTTCTGAACTAACTCTTGTTTGACACTTTACTTAGTTGCACTGGCCATTTTTCAGTGAGCAGTGCTGGATTTCAGCCGAGCTTCTTGGTTTAACAGAAATACTAAGAATTTATTTTTGGAAATTGGATCTTTTTAATAGCACCCTTTTCATCTGTTCAGGAGGCTAATTATGAGTAGTGATGGATATTCTACTAAAGACAAGAAGTTGATGGAAAAGATTAGTATTTCTGTTATTTAAGTACTGTTTGTTACCTAGAGAGAAACAGCTCTTCTACAGCTTTTGGAAATGTGAAAAAGCTTGTGTTAATAACTGTAAGTATTTTCTACCAGCACTTTGTTTGAGAGTATTTTCTTTAAATTTTGTTCTCTGTCTCACATTGCCAGAGCTCATTTGGACTTCTTTGCTTGTTTTCAAGCCATAGCTAAATAGACCTTTTTTTTTGGATGACAGGATTATTATAAATTATCAAGACCAGGCCCATCATTTCTGGACTAGTACAGCTAATTATTTTTTTTATTACTTTTACCCTGGGACATGGAAAATCAGCAGTTTTGGAGTGAGGTTATTTTTACATGTTTTTTGGAATTTTTTTAGATTTGCTTCTATGTGCAACCATGTAAAAATGCCTTTCCAAAACATGGGAACATTTATTTTGTAAAGCAGTGGATGAGCAGGGGCTTGGTGTTCCCAAATAACACTGCTGCCAAGTGAGTGACTGGTTTCAGACCACGAATACGGAGTGGGCTCATGGCACTGTCCAGTCCCAATCCCTGCATTCCTGCCCTTCCCTTGGCTCAGCCCTGGCTCTGGCACCCTGGGCTGACCCACCTCCATTTGATAAACAGCAGGAGGACTGATCTAACAGCAGTAAAAAGTGAATAGTTCCTGCTTGCTTGTTGAGGTAGTTTGGCCTAGAGCCCAGTGCACACTGGAAAAGGAACTCAGAACCAGACAGAGACAGCAAATGTGAGCTCACCTGCATTTCATTCGCTTCCTTTTTAGTGCCTTTCGTGCCTGCTCGTATTTTAGATGATCTGCTAGAAACACAGCTGCCTCTGTAGAGCCAGCAGCTCATCAGTAATTCAGCCTGCTTATTATTATAATGTGCTTTAGATCAAGAGTGAAGGAGAAGAGGTAAAGAGAAGCGAGATAGCTTTGGAAGGATTCAGCTTCTCTGCCTGGCAGAGTTGAAAATACTGCATTTGTGGAATTTTTTAGGGGCTTTCCATTTCTTTAGTAATACTAGACAAAAATTATTGGAAAGTATCTTCTAAAGTCACAGCTTTTTGGAATTCAGTTTGTGGTTATCAAGGTAGGTATCTAAGGATCCTGGCCCAGGTTATGTGCTTAGCAGCAGTGCTGCCCAGCTCTGATCTGTGCTGTGCTCCTGTGATGCTCAGCAGTGGGTGGCACAAACAGGTTACAACATTCAGGACAGCAAGCCCTGAAGTTCTTCAGTTAGCATCGCTAAGCACCTTTAATGTAAGATTAAAATAAGAATTGGATTGCCTTTTTTGACCTTAGTTGCTTTTTGATTGATTTTGAATCTATTCAGTTAACATTTTCAGTGGGTTTTTTTTCTTGAATTATAAGGCTTCTAAGAGTTAGAATTAAAATTTTGGTTTGTTTATGAAATAGATATTTTCATGTAATTTTAAGAATTGGAGCTTTAAAAAAAGGATTAGCCATTGCAAGACTAGGTCAGGTGGCTTTACAAGCTAAGTATTTGAGTGGCATGAATGCAGAATTTTCATACTCTCAAGTCTCTCATTTCTTATTATGGAATTAAAGTGTAGAGGTTAAATACAAGTATTTTTCTGTATTTATTAATAATAATAATTAAATTATTTGGCTTTTCATCAAGACCTATGGCTAGTATCCCAAAATACATAAATACAGAGTATATGTTTGAAATATCTGAGGGTATAATTTGTTTAAATATCAAGTGAAAGCCCTCTCCTGGTACTTGCTGGCACAGATGGTTTTTGAATACTGAGCTTCCAAAGGCAGCTTCAGGGCTAGTTCAGTGAATCACTGCTTATTGAAGACAGTCATTTTAGGGATAAGAAAAAGCCCTCTTCCTCACACAGCAGCAGAGCAGTCATCTTAAGAATATTCAGCAAACTGTCCCAAGCACCATCTTTCAAAATGTGCAGGACCATATGTTGAGCCAGTGCTCAAGGGAGATCTGATACTCTGGGTGTTTTCTCATCCACTATATTCCAGCCATTCTGTTAGTCAAGAAGGATAATGTTCTTGCAGACATGGAAAGTCCCAACACTAACAGTTAAAACAGAGATGTTTTGTGTAGAGAAAAGCTAATTACTGAAGTGATTGCGAGGTGTATTTTGGGTACGAGGCACCACATTTTTTAATTAAATTAATCTTTCAGATGATATAATTTGAGTATTTTAAAGCTGTTTTCATGTTTAGGTTTTGTACAAAACATGATTAAGATTCTGGTTTAAGACACTGAAATCTGTATTGTACCAGAGGCAGACATAGAGAAAGTTATTTAATATTACTGTCTGTTAGGTCTTTACACTTTAGTAACTCCTGATTTCTAAGTGGAAATGTAAGGATGGAGTCAGGATTTTGTGGGAAGCACTTGGGTATGTGCTGTAGTTGGAAAAAAGTACTTTTGACTGCAGTCTCCATTTGGTTATGCAGTAGTGAATGTGATTGATTTCACCATTTCAGCTGACATTCTCACCTCATGCTTGGGTTATCCATGGACATTTCAGCAACACCTGCAATTATTCCTCAAATCCATTGTCAATATTTTAACAATATTAAGAAGAAATCAGGATACTAGGTAATTTTCTCTTTGGAATGAGTTAGAAATGAGCTGTCTCTTAGAAAACTTGGCCTTGTTTCGTTCCTTTCTTGCCCTTTTAAACCGTAAGGGATGTGTGGTGTGTCCTGCAGAAGTCTCTGTTACAGGAGGGTTGTGCCTTGGCTTCTGTCCAAAGTTTCTACTCAGTGAATATCACTCACTTCAGAAGGTCATGAATCAGCCAGTATATGAGGCATAACTGCTCCTGGCAGACATAAAGAACTAGAACCAAGGAATAGTCTTTTATTTTGGGAAAAAACACCAACCATCAGCATTGGCATTCTCTGAGCAAATCTTTAGGCTGTTCCCCCACCTTTCTGGAGCTAAAGTTTATTTTATGGCATCCACTTTCAAAGGTCCTTGGAACAACTTGTTCAACAAGTCAGGTCTCAGCTTGGTCATCCTACTGTATGGTTGGCTCTTGATAAATTACTTTTTGTTTAAAGTGCTCCAGATATGCTTAGAAGGCACTGGAATCTAAAGCCCTTTGCACTGGTTAAGCTTGAGTTATATGGAAGAGATAAAATGGAGCAGAACACCTTTTGCAAGCATTTATGGATCAAGAAGCTGAAGTTTCCTTTTTTGTGCTTTTTAAGCCTGTAGACTAAGAGCAGAACAGGAGGAATTTTTATGATTTGTTGTATCATTACCTTTTCAAGCACTCTGTGCTCCATGTCTCATTGACATGATAGAATGCAGAGTTCTCTCAGACCTGTTTTGGTGCAGGATGTCACTGCTGCTGACAGTTATGATTTCATCTGAGGTATCCCAAAACCATCACTTAAATGTATGGGTTTGAATTCTCAAGGAGACAGAAGAAAGGAGTCTGTCCTTACATTTTTTTAATGGAATTACATGTATACTACTTTATAAATCTTTGAAAATCTCAAGTTCAGCTTTTCTTTTACTTCTGTTTTGTTTTACTTCCTGTTTTCAAACTTAAATCAGTATTAAAATAGTTCACCATAAACGTGTTGATCTCTATTTCAAAAGCAGTATTTTGAAACACTCTGTAGATGATATCCTAATTAGTAATTGCACCTTTTTCCTTATTCTAAAATGAATGAGACTTCAATTATAAAATCAATTGCCCCAGTGATGAGTTTTAATTTTAAACATTTAATTCAAACTGTGTATTAGCCAATGATAACACAAACTGGTTATTTTTAGACTTCTAAACAAAACTTCCAACATTACTCTAATGCTTCTTACAGACGTAGCAGTAAAACTAGGAAGACAGAAGATGATGGATAATGCAGTGTTTACATAGATGATTAATATTTGTGACTGGGAGTGGATGTGTAGAGATACATTTCCATGCCTGTTGCAAACAGGCAGGAATACAGGCAGTGAGTCAGGAGGCAGGAGAACATTTTTGCATGGATCTCAGTTCACAGGAGGAAAAAGCCAGGCAGCAATGCAAGAAAATAGCACGTGGGCTCTGTGCCAGGAAAAACATTCTTTTTTACTAGTAGAACAGGTTTGCATGCTGTGTGTATTCCTTTGATCTATGGAACACAAAATATTCTGACAGAGGTTCAATGATATTAATAATTTTTCCTTATTGGCCAAGACAAATTTGATTTTTACTTCATTCGGAGATGGAAGTTGGTCCCACCTGACTGCATGATGTTGATGTAGCATGCAGGAGGAGACCATGAGAGCATATTTTTCTTTGCTTCTCAAAGATTTCTGCTGCATTCTTACTTAAGTAGTGTCCTGTTCTTTTTTTATTTACTTAATAGAAATCCTCCTCCTTGGTTATAAAACAAAATTGCTACTTTTTAAAAAGAAAATTTTATTGATTTGGTAATAATAAATACAATTGTTTTATTTATGGATACCTTGTAAATGCAGTATGTAAAGCTTATTAGCCTGGAAAATGAGAACTTGGCACAAAGATGTCTGAGTAGCTAAGAGTTCATCCATTATTTGTCAATCCCTCTGGAGCTCTACTGCTATTCCTGTGTTTTTCTTGCAAAAAGCTACCTTGAGGATGTGTGGGGACAGAGGGTATATGAGTTTGCATTTTGGGGTTTTTTGGAGTTAGTTTTGGCTTGAGTTTTTCTGTATTTTCAGTTGTCTTCTCTCTGTATTCCTGATTTTCAGACACTGAAGGATAGAATCTATTTTGCAGTCTCTGTTTTTCTGATGCTTATAACTACAGATTTTTTCCTTCTCCTGGCTAAGTAAAACTGGTAAGACTAAGAGAAAGCCTGGAAGGTCTAGCAGAGGGTTTGCCTGCTGACTTTAGAAGGTAAGGCCCAAGGTGCTGTGACAATTTTAGATGTCACTGAAAATAATTTTTAAAATCTGACCAGAAAATTTTCAAGGTGTAACTTTTCAACCTGTACATGGAAAGATTCATAGCTGTATCTTAAGGTGGCAATGTTTCCCATTGAAGTCATTCTTCCCTAGAGCAGTCAAATGAATCATCAAATAGATTAATTTCCTTCTGCTTCAGTCCTATTCAGTGCCAGGTAAATCTTGTGGGATAATCTTTTTCCTCTTTGTCTAAAATATTTTTTACTGCAGTTAAGGTTTGGGAAAAGTCTGAAGAACTTAAATTGTATTAAGATGCATATTTTTGGATTTTTTCAGCCAATCCTTTTTTTAGGCAGTCAAGTAATGTGTTGGTTCTACAGAGAGTGACAGTTAGTCATTTAACATTTTTAGTTTACCCTGGGCCTTTGGGCAAACAGTCTTGGACTTCAAGGAAATTTGGTTGCCAGCTTCTAAAGTAAACAGCCTACCTAGAGGTGTTGAACAGAAGTTGTTATTTGACCTGCTGTCAGCTGCAGAACCGAACCTTATCCGAGCTGTGTGTCCCTGTGGTGGGAATGAAAGTCCAAATAAGCTGCTCCACTTCACTCTTCCCCTGCTTCTGCTGAGAGAGGGATGGAGGCAGAGGGGTGAGATAACAATTTACTGAAAACAAACAGCACTGCCATAGGAAGTGCACAAGAACAGAACAGTATCCATAGCAAAAGGGCACAGAAGAGCAGGGGGTTTACACACAAAGGAAGTTCCCCACCTGGACTCGGCTCTGTGTGGCTGAGGCCAAACCAGGACCTGTTCCTGTGGCTCAGCCGTGACACACGGGTGTTCCCAGGACAAAAACAAGGTGGTGGCACTCCCACGGCTGCGTTTTCTGTCCTGAGCCAGCAGAAGCAGTGAGGGACAAGCCCCCAGAATGCTGGATGGTCGGTGTGGCACTGCCCGCTCCCAGCTGCGGTCAGCAGGGCTCTGCCAGGCTCCGTTCTGTGCCTGGAGCTGCATCCCTGCCCCGGCCGTGTCCTGCTGAGGACACTCCACAGTGCTGGTCCAACAACTTCCCTGGGTAGGACACCCAACAAAACGCCACAATTCTGGCCACATTTGCTTCCCCCTGAAGCCACATCCCAAGTGATGGTGTGGGTGGTATAGAATAGCAATGGCCATGCCTCCCTCTGCAGTGGCACTGTGCATTTTGTACAGCTGAATGTGGTCTGCTGATAAAAAAAATCAGTTCTTAAATTGAAAAGGAAACAAAACAAAAGCCCAACAGATAAACATTTAATTCAGATTTTGCTGTCTTAGTATGTGTTCAGAAAATTGTCCCCTTCATTTTCAGTAGTCTGATTGAAAACAAGCTTAGTGTGTAAGAAAGAGAAATGAAAAAAAGGCCTTTCATGGTTTTCTTTTACCATGTGCAAGTCTTCCAAGATTTTACTGTAAGTCGGAATGTTTTTATGAATGTTTAATATGTGCATATCATATGTATATCTGTGCACAAAATTTAAAGGCAGGTCCCTATTACCGGCTTCATAAGTGATGTCATCATGAAATGACACAATATCAGCAGTTTGTGGTGCAGGCAAATTTATTTTGACCAACTTTGCTGTTTAAGGAACATGATGCATTTTAATCCCTGTGATCTGTTCTAAATTGTAAGAGTATTTTGAGCAGCTACTTGTTTCATTTGGAAAGGAATGCTCGCCCTTCTTTTTCACATGTTGACCAGTCTCCTGCTGTCTGCACTCCTCCTTCAGAATTTGGCTGAAATTTGCCAACAATAAAATTCAAAGGTGGGGCTTAAATATTTAAATTTTGAGCTGAAACGAGCTTTTCAGCTTTGTAAAGAACTGTTCACAGATAATGGAACAGTGTGCTTTGCACATCCTTCCTTTGTAGGAGTGATGGCAAAGTGGGTCCTGTTTGGCCACATTCATGAGAAGCTGAGCGTTGGAGCTCCAAACCTGCAAGGACATGTGCACATGCTTAACTTTAGCAGAGTGGTGAGTTTGTTTGAAGTCAGTAATGTGCCTCGTGTAGAACATTAATTACCTGCAATAAGCTTTTGTTGGAGCACTGTGTTCCTGTCAATCTCCCTGCATTTCCCACCGCATGAGCTCGGCTTTGCTGATCCCTGACTGGTTCTGGTGTAGGAAAACACTTTATTTTCTATATTTCCTTCTACAGTAAAACCCAGGGTTTCTGTCTAGAAATTGTCATATTGCATGCTTTTGGAAAGTCTCGTGTTTATTTGACCATGGAAGTCTTCGGGACTAATCAGTGTGTGTTAAATGCAGGTTTATGAAGTTTCCAATGTGTCTTGGATATTACAGGCAGTATTCTGCTTTCAAAGAAATAATACAGTAGAAACAGCTAATAGTGGGATCTTCGTCTTGGTGTTCCTTTTGTTACATGCTCTGTTCTAGTGAGTGACTAGGAAAAAAGGGGGTTTTTGTTTTTGTTTTGCCTGGAGTCAAACAGGAGCATGCTGGTTAAAGGGATTCTGTGGGGGCTGGAGAGGGCCTGGGGGAACTCGGAGAGACATCTACCACCAGCAGCTTGTCTGTTCTAGCTAATTATAGCTGGGGTACTGTTTACTTTAGTGGTGTACTCCTTATTTATTAGTTACTTGGTTACTGCTTGCCTTCAAGTTACAGGCTGGCAGCCAGTTCCTGCAGGGGAGGTGCAGTAGGGAGGGAAGGGCATCAGGCAGAACTGCAGCTCCCCGACCTTGGCAACATTGCTGAGGCTGGTGGAGTTTGGGATTTTTTTAATAATGGCAACCCAAAAGATGGTCAAAAAGAGAAGCAGAGAAGGTAAAAAATAGTAATAACTTAAGGAAATGATTTACCATCTAGAAGGACTGGGGTGATAAAATTATCATGAGTGTCTCTATGACCTGTAAGTCAGACTTGGGTTTTTTCTCTCCTTCTCCTCCTGTCTTTGGAGGAAAATCTTGCTTTTTTTGGCCTATGTGAAGTTACAAAGATTTGCATAAAATTCTAGTCTTTATAGCTTTTTAACCAGTATGAGTTTGTGGGATTCTGGAGTTTCACTGGGCAGTTCTGCTAACAAGTTACAGATCACTTTTCCAAGCATGACTGAATATACACACAGACATTTCACAGTGTTCACTAAAACTAAGTTAAATTATTACAAAACTTGGGTATGGAAACCATGGGCCACTTAGGAGTCCCAGCCCTTAAGAGTCAGGCCTCTGGACCACTGAACCACTTTGGGAATTCTTACCCTACCTCACCTTCCAACTTTTCTGATGAGCTTTGAGCTGGCCTGTGGATGAGGTGTCTGAAGGAGGCAGTGCAGTAGACTATTCTCACTGGCTTTTGTTATTTTGTTTATAGTATTCTTGGTTTAATAATTATCTCAGCAAACAAAAGGGCAAAGAACAGCAGTGTTGTATGGGAAGGCAAATGAGAGAATTATGAGGTTTTCTGCAGCTGTGTTTGAGAAAGTAGAAGATAGCATAAACACTGATTTCTGTGCTACAGCAGCATGAAAAATAGTGTTGGTCCATGCCATAGTTTAATCAAGAAAGGGGATAATTCTCCAGTCTTTTTGAGCATGACGCTCTCTTGCAAAGACAGGAGCCTAACAAGAGCTGAACTTCTGCATGATGCACCAATTACATGAACAATTTAGAGGAAGCTCTGCCAGGAGAATGAGCAAAAAGTTCCATTAAAAAAGCCAAAGTTCCTATCTGCAAAGGAGAAGGAGGAATACAAGGAGCACAACAGGTTAAACAGCCTTGGCCAAAGAAGTGAGTACCCCTAGGCAGAGCAGCATCTCTAATCAGTGGTAGTGGTATGAGCTCTGAGGGGAGGGAAGTTCAGGCTGGTGCTCTCATGTAACATTAAAAAGGACAAGCAGTCTGTCAGGGGAAACCGTCATTGGTGTGGGATTTCTTCTCTTGATCAAAAAGACAGCAGCACTGCAGCCTGCTTTATCTGTAGGGGAGGTGTTAGCAGAGAGCATTTTTTTCTCAGGCCATATCAGTGGCCTGTGGTACGTTTTCCCTAATCCATAAAAGATGCCACCTGCATTTCTCTCTTTTGCAGGCTTTTGTTAATCCCTCAGTTTTCTCTTTCTATTTTGTTTTCATTTTTATGCTATTACAATTTTTTAAAAAGCAACTTTAAGAGACATCTCTACAAAGCAAAAAATGAGCTACATCTAATGGGCTTGAAAAATGTGCCTAGTGCTTGTCTGCAAAGCCAAAATTACTTTTCTCATCTCTAAGTAATTTCATGAATAGCATTCAGTTTCAGTACCTTGAAGCTCAATTGAAAGAGGGAAGGGGAAATGAAGTGCACTCTGCACAAGCTTGCCTCCTGCCCCTGGACACCACTGACAGCCATAGGTGTGTTGCATTTTGGTGAAACTTACATTACTACAAAATTCTTTTAGCAAAAGTTTTTACCTTCAGCTGTGTAGCTGCAGTGAGATGGGATAAATTTGATGCTGCTGCTGACTTAGCTTTTACCTTACTAAGTAACAGAACAATAAAGATCTGCAGGTGCTGTTCCCTGGTGTTCTTGTCAGCTGTGCAGGTAGTCAAAGTAATAATAATTTGCCAGTGATGTTAAGAGCAAACATACATCAAGATTTCAAGTATTCTTTTCAAAATATTTCTTAAATAACTTAGAACCAATATAGAAGGGTTTCCAGAAGAAAATTGGAAGCTAGGTTTTCTCTCTCTAAAGAAATAAATAACAATTGCATATTTGGAAGTATTTGCCATCGTGTCTTATGTCTTGATTGAGAATCCAGAAGAAGAATTATTTTATTTACTTCAGGAAGTACCATGAGGCTGAATCTTCAATTAGTTGTTTTTTAATATTGTGAACTGCTCCTTATTTTAAGGAGTTTAACTGTACTGAGACATGTTCTGTGGCTTCTCCTGGTTGAGGACAAGAAGTAGAACAACAGATGATTTAATTCCACCACAGCTCCTTAATTTTCACTTTTGAGTGTCCAAATCACTTAAGCAATAGTACATTATTTTAGAAAATTCCTAATGAAGAGCATCTGGAGTAAAGTCTTAAAGTACAGGCAAGAGTCACCTGTTTGTCCTGACTCTGGTCTCTGCATGGTCAAATCTGGGTGTGTGCATTGTGTGTTTCAGTGTAATGTCTGCCCAGTCTGCAGCAATTAGTGGAAGTTACAAATGTTTAATGAGCATTTTAATGCTTTTCAGTTGATATTGTTGATAGGTACTGAGGACTCCAATGTTCCAAGTGTCTTCAGAATTCTCCACCTTGATCTATTTTGTGGCCCATGAGTAGATATTATTCACATATAGTATTTATTTTAGCTATAGTGATTAATACTTCAGTTTGACCTATTGGGGTTTCATTTCTACAGTGCCATATATAAAAAAATGTAATGCAATCCATAATTCAGCTTGTGCAGCCTATGTTGGGCTGTAAATCCTGGTTGGTCTGCAGTCAAATGCATTTCTTATATTACCTCTACTGGGATACAAGATTTTGTGGGCTTCATACAACTTCTAAAAAGTTATATATTGCCTTTTATCCTGGTGGTGATGAAGACCGATTACTTTTTAACATAATTTTCTATATTTCGACCCTTACTCTCTAGGTATTACATACTGCTGTGGTAAATTTATTAAGTTTTTCTGGGTGTGTGGGTGGGAGATAGCAAAGCTAGGTTTCTTCTTGTGTAACTGTTTTTCCAACTACAGATTCTACAAAATTAGATTTTTGTTTGTCATATTTAAATGATGAGTTTAACATAAGCCTTCTAATTTCAAAACAATTTTTAATGAGGCAGTATCATCTGTAACTTCCGAGTTAATTAATTAGTGCATATACTGAGATTAATTGTTTTTTAAATTAAATGTGTAATACTATAAACCTTACAGTTTTTAAGAATTTTAGGGAGATATTTTTATCTCCAGCATTCAATTTTTTATGCAAGTAGCTCCTTTATGAAAACTTTGGATTTGTGCTGAATTTCTGATACAACTTTTCTCCAGAGGAAGAGCCAAGAGCAGCTCATGAGTAGCTTTTCATGTACTCTCCCTGCCCAGACAAAGGCACTGCCCTGCCCCTGGGATGGGATGGGATGGGTGTGCTATTGACCCTGAGCTCTGTCCCTGCTGGGATGGGAGTCCCATTGACCCCTGAGCCCTGTCCCTGCTGGTCTGGGTGTGCCATTGATCCCTGAGCCCTGTCCCTGCTGGGATGGGAGTCCCATTGACCCCTGAGCCCTGTCCCTGCTGGGATGGGAGTGCCACTGATCCCTGAGCCCTGTTCCTGCTGGGATGGGCATCCCATTGACCTCTGAGTCCTGTCCCTGCTGGGATGGGAGTGCCACTGATCCCTGAGCCCTGTTCCTGCTGGGATGGGAGTGCCACTGATCCCTGAGCCCTGTCCCTGCTGGGATGGGTGTGCCATTGACCCCTGAGCCCTGTTCCTGCTGGGATGGGAGTGCCACTGATCCCTGAGCCCTATCCCTGCTGGGATGGGAGTGCCACTGATCCCTGAGCCCTGTCCCTGCTGGGATGGGCATCCCATTGACCTCTGAGTCCTGTCCCTGCTGGGATGGGAGTCCCATTGACCTCTGAGTCCTGTCCCTGCTGGTCTGGGTGTGCTGTTGACCCCTGAGCCCTGTCCCTGCTGGGATGGGAGTCCCATTGACCCCTGAGCCCTGTACCTGCTGGGATGGGAGTGCCACTGATCCCTGAGCCCTGTCCCTGCTGGGATGGGCATCCCATTGACCCCTGAGCCCTGTCCCTGCTGGTCTGGGTGTGCTATTGACCCCTGAGCCCTGTCCCTGCTGGGATGGGTGTCAGGTTGGGCAGTCATCCTGAGCTGTGTCCTGTTCACTCCTGCAGCTGCTCACACTCCCCTTGCAGCGCAGCCACCCTGGACTCAGACCTGGCACCCAGCCCAGGGTGCCATCAGAGAACCCCCTGCACCTGCTGGGCTGTACCTCTGGTGGGAGTGACACCCAGCCCCAGGGTGCCATCAGAGAAACCCCTGCACCTGCTGGGCTGTACCTCTGGTGGGAGTGACACCCAGCCCCAGGGTGCCATCAGAGAAACCCCTGCACCTGCTGGGCTGTACCTCTGGTGGGAGTGACACCCAGCCCCAGGGTGCCATCAGAGAAACCCCTGCACCTGCTGGGCTGTACCTCTGGTGGGAATTGTTCTCCCAGGTCTGATAACAGGTCACTTCTGGCTGGCTGTGCTGGATCATCCTGACGTTTGGGACACAGATCCATGAGAAGCATGTCGTGGTAACAGAGCACTGCAGCAGTCATACTTTGTCTCAGTTGATGGGGGAGTTGCAGCACACAGGGTAACTCATGTTGACAGTAAGAACTTGTAGATAGGCAGCCTAAAATGGTGAAATCATTAAAGAAATTTATTTAACTGGTTGAGTGGCCATAGCAGATTGGTTGAGCCAGCCAAATCTGAAGACTGTGAGGGTGGTTTCTGCTCTTCTGCTATTTTTTTTAAGATTAATTTTTGGTTCATTTATATATATCTTTGGAATATATTTAAATATATATTTTGAACATTTTAAAGTCTTTGACTATTTATACTAATAGCAACATTAATAGCGATTGATAAAATATTATGTATATATTTTCATCTCTGTTCAGATGTACAAAAGTTTTTTTGTCATGGTTGAATTTTGAGGAAAAATATTGAAAAGAAGGCAGTCATATAATTGAAAATAAATCCATTGAATTTTTCTTTACATTTCATTCTCTTTAGAAGAATGTGTTAGCAATTTAGTGAATAATACAGTTTCACAATTTTTTAATTAATTCACAAAACATTTTTTGGTTACTTGTTATTCCGTGGTTTTGAATCTCTTATCTGTGACAAATATCAGAATTTTGTTTACAGGAATTGGGTAAAGATGAGGAGCCTTACGTGTTTAAACAATGCTCTTTATTAAAGAATCTATTCTTGAGTTACATTTCCTTTTTCTTTTAGAGGTGACGTTTGCAGGCTGATCTCATACTTTCCCCACAACCACAAAAAATTCTTCTGCTAGGTATTAGCTGCAGCATAATTTTGTCTAATTAAAAGAGAGATGTGACAACCTGGGTCCATAAGTGTAATGCAGGGGCATCCCTAAGTGAAGAACAAGAGGGATGACATTTTGTCACTGCATTTTGTTTGCAGGCAGTGCCGGCTCCTTTTGCCTAAGTGTGACAGTCTAAGCTGTCTTCCTGCAGTTTTTGTTCACACAGGATGATGCTGGGTTTGAATGAGACAGGGAAGCCTGTTGGTCTGGCAATATTTGTAATGCATTATTATTTTTCTCCAAAGCATCTGATCCCACAGCTGACCTTGTGTATTTATTATTACAGGCAGTTAGCTCTGAGAAAGAGACCTGGGAGCACCTTCTCTTCTTGAGTTTAACCAAACCCTAACCAGTCACCTACATTTATATATTTCCTTAGAACTTAATTTCAACAAGTTTTAGTCATACCCTCTAGGATCTCCATAATACAATTCTGTAGGTACAGCAAATTCCTCAAATCGCCGTTAGCAGCGGAGCACACAGGCATGGTACAGTCTAAGCACCAGAGACCTAAGTCTGTAGAGAGATATATGCTTTGAGTATTATCCATATTAAAAAAGAGATATCCCAAACTTTGCATTTAAAAATATTTCTCTGAAGAGTCTCCTTTGGTGTAAATGCTGATGTGTGCTGGCATTAATGGTTGTGTGGAGAGCGCTCCGGAGCCCGGTAGGGTGGGAATTCTTCCATTGTCAGTCTGGCTCTGCTTCCATCTGTGGCTTACTCTAGCTGGCTTTATCTCTTGTGCTCTTATCTTGTTCATTGCTATTCATAACCCATACTTTGTGAAGATGGGCCTTTATTCCTAAGAAATATTTGCCAAGTTCCTTGTTCCTTTATGTAAAGGAACAATAAATACTATTTGAACATATATACCTTTGATTTCTTTTCATTCCCAGTTTAATTATGCATTGTGTATTTTAGACACATATGCCAGATTCTTGTCTTACATTAAGTTGCCTTTGCACGTTAACAAGCACAAAAGGCAAGGAAGCAAAAGCAGTCTCACTGTCTAGGTACCATCTCTGTGCTGTGGTGATAGCCCTGCTTCAGGAGAAGGCAGCAGCCAGGTGGTTCTCAGCTTCTGGATCATTTGAGGAAATTGTCTCCAAATATGTAGTAGCTGAAAACCTGGCAAGTCGTCAGCTGTATGAGAAAAGAGATCTCTGACATTTGGCTCCACTCCTCTCTTCTCCTTTTATTCCCCAAACTCCTGCTGTGTTCAGCTGGGGAGAAAAAGGCTGGTTGTGTAGTTAGGTTGTGGTAAGCAAGTGGAGAGCATAAGATGTGCTTTTCAGTGTTTCTGGTAACTGGTATAAATCCTGTCAGCTGGAACTGGTGTGTTCCACATCTCTCCCTTTAGTTTTTCAGGCTGTGGAGTTGAGCTGAGCTATGTGATAGTAAGAGAGAAGTAATTACTAAAAATTCTCAAAGCAAATGGAAGTGCATGGATCTGGGATTGATGTTCTGATATGCTGCTGCACAGGTACTGTTTAAGGTTACCACTTCTGATTGAAGTCTCTTTTTCCTTTGCATGAAAGCAGCATAATTAATCAGGCTGTAATGAATTCAGTTACTGCTAGTTTGTCACCTGAAGAGAGAAGTTACCAGAGCAGGATGAAATCCAACTGAAAATATGGTCGCATTTAGTATTTAAAGTATTTCGTATTTAAAGAGCTCTTTTAACATGTGTAGTGTAACAGTAGGCACCTTGTGGTTAGGCTGGGAAATCTGTGTTGTATGGTTTGGAATACACCTCCAAAAATAAGTGAAAGATGATACACAGTTCTCTTGCAAATTTAAAAGGAAAAAATACTGGTCTCCAATGCATTTTACAGGTTGATAAGGGAATGTGTCATTCTAGATAAGGAGTTTGCAGCTCTGAATGTTCTCCGATTTGTATATTTAGTTTTGTCTTTATTAACAGAAATCTCAGATTGTTTCTGTGTGAAAGTTACATCAAGTACAATCTATGCCCTCAAAATCAAGAATCACCAAACAAACCAATGTTTTGGCTTGTGGTTTAAGTTGTTACTCTTGGTGATCGCTTACGAGTGTTATTTGAACAAAGGTGATGGTTTTGGTGCTGTGCACAGTTTAAGTTATCATTACTGTTTGTGCTGTTTTCAGATGTCAGTGCTGTTTGAGTCCTGTCTGTAGTACAGTAGGAAAAATCCATGGGTATGTTTGTTAAAAAAAAACCAAAAAATAAAAATCAGATGCTAGGCATTGCTTTATTTGCTTAGGTGATTTTAAAAATGCTTTTTATTTATATTTCTGAGGGAGATGGCAATTTAGCAGTGCCTGTTTCCTTGGGCTTCAGAAGGAGCATGTCAGTGCCAGGACTGCTCTGGCTGCCATTGTGAGTGGCTGAGGAAGTCACTGCCGTGGTCTGTGCCGGGGCACTCACTGGGGGCAAAGCTCCGGGTCCTGGTGGCCCTGTGAGCAGGGTGTGGGCTGGGGCTGGCCCTGCCCCGAGTGAATCGGGGCGGATCCGGGATAATGACTTCAGCAGGGGGCACCGGGGAGCAGCTGGGGGGCACAAAGCCCTTCATCTGCACAGCTGGATCCGGAGAGAACATCTGTCTGTACTCTTAGACTCGACACTTCTGTTAATACTGGGGGCTGTATTTGCATTTGTTAGATTATTTTGGTAACAGTACTTTCCCGTCTCTAGTGTTCCATTTCTTTCCATAATCCCCTCTCACAGCAAAATCAGTATTGGCAATTCAGAAGAAACAGAACAATTACTTTCATGTAAGCCTTTAACAATTATTAACTTTCCTATACTTTCCCAGCAATGCTTATATGTGTAAGTCTCAGTAAAGAGCAGCTGTGGAATGAAAATAAAGGAATTACACAAAGAAGCTGTTTTGCTGTGCTGAGATTGCCGTGGAGGAGCTGTGTGTGAGCTCTCTCCTCGGGGTCAGAGCTGAGGAGAAGGAGCCCATGTGCCCATATTCTGGGATATTTCAGTCAGGAAGCTCCTCTCTGTGCCTGTGAGGAAGTGAACGGATGATGGGAGGGCAGGATGTTTGAATTTACAGGCCAATGCACACTTGACCATAACTGAGTTGATTATAAACATTCTTATAATGATTTAATGACAATGTAAAGACACAGGGAGGAGAAGCTTGCATTCAGAGAAGCAGTGTTGGAAAGGAGCAGTCTTGGTGTCTGTGAAGCTTCCCTGCTTACTCCTATTCATGTCTTTCCCTTTTCTTATATGTTCCCTATATGCTTCAGAAAAACAAATCTTGTAAACATTTGCTCGGTTTTGGCATAGAATAATAAAGCAGACAAGTGTCACATGAATGATTGTGACACTTGTACAAATGTCTGTGAGCTCAAACTAGACAGGCAAATTATGTTTTGACCCATTAACTATAGCTGTCTTAGGTAGAAAAAAATGCCAATTTAGCTAAATACTTAACTCAAGCATGCACTTCAGAGTTAAAAATTTTGCAGAATCATAGCTTCTACGATGAATAGTTTGCATATTAAAAGCATGTCAAGATGCATCATCGTTCCAGCTTCAGTTTACTGAGAAATCACAGCTTGGGTGCATGGCGGGCAGGAAAATCAAGCTGGGTGTTTTGATTCCCTTTCAAACTGATCCAGACCGGCCTCTTGCCATTCCTACATTCATCCACTTAGTCATAATACTGTGGAAAAGAGAATGATGAAGACTTTGGCTATGTCATTCTTTGGCATTATCAACTTCCCAAATTTCCTTTCAACTTGTCACAGTGTCAGGATTCTGGGGTGGTTGTAAGAAGTCCTTTACAGCATGGTGAATACATCTGACTCCCCATAAATTAATGTGGGGTAGCCTGGTTGTGGTGCTCAGATGTTGATGCTTCAATAATTTATTTAGTCCTTTTTTGTCATTGAAAAAGATTTAATTTTGAAGAGTTTTTATAAAAATTCCTGGACTGTGTAAATTTTTGCTATGTCTCAAAATAATTCCAATTTATCATTATTTCCTTTCTAGTGTAGGTGTTTCTGTAGTTACATACCCCCTTAAAGCCTGATATCCTGTGAATTTTTTCAGCTTTTTTTTTTGTAGCCTTTTGCTACAAGGATCGTTCAGTACCTGTGTGTTGCAGTGAAGATTCCCATCCTCTGCCTTTGTTCCTGTTTTCTTCTTACATGTTCCTTACCTTAGCTTTCTCTACATACGGAAAAAAAAATTAAACCAAGACAAATTATTTTAGAGCTGGGGTTCATGTTTCAGATTTGAGACCTCACTTGTGGAGCAGTTTTTGAAATTTGTATTAATGTTAATGAATTCTCTGCTGCTTGGTTTTGGTTATGTAGTTGATAATATGATAATAGGTAATACATCTCAAGAATTTTGGACAAAGAATGAAAGTTTCAAATATTCTCTTAATTTGAGCATTCTAATGGGTCCTCAACGTGCAACCTTCTATTAATGAGAGTATTTTGGAACAAGTTGAACAGTCTGTGGCAAGTAATAAACAGACTGAATGCACGTTTGTGTAGACCTCTTTAATGGGAACGAGGAAATGAGGTTGGATGTGCTTAGCTAGGAGATAAAAAGCCCATCTAAGTTAAAAGGCATAATAGGAGTAAAAAAGTGAGACACAGTTTTAGACTGAAATGAGAGTGAAGACTTGGCAGATTAGATTTGCCTTAAGTCTGTGATAGTTAAAATAACCCCATTTAAAATTTTGAAACTGTAATTTACATGTTCCTTTATTATTATTCAGATTAATACTAAAAGGGCAGAAGTCATCCAAGGAACTTATGCATTAATTTTCTTCCCTTTCACCATTCTGCAGATTTGTTTCAAAATATTATTTGAGTACCTTGAATTTTGTTGCTATTTTTTGTTTTGACAAGTTTTCTTTCTGACTGTCTGTTAATGCTACTGAGAAATAAAGATGCTTTTACAAAATGCTTTCAAGCACAAAAGGAGATGGTTTTCAAGAGATTATTTTACATATTTACATATTTTACCTTAAGCATTTTGTAGTCACTGCCTACTGGTGAATGTATCAGATTTTTACACACACTTTCAAAATGAACCAGTTTTGCTTCTAAGCCATTGCAAAGGGAGGAAATGAATTCTAACTTTTTTCACTTCATTTTCACATCCTCACATTTCCTTATTTCACATGGTTTAAAACAAAATGCCTCCAGCATTATTTTTCCTTTCTCAAGAGCAAAGTGAATGTGACTTTTCTAAGGGGGTCACAGGATGCCTCTGAGGCCTGTGGGTGTTACTGGACTGCTGCCTGCTTTCAGCTTAACTGAAGGGCTTGTCATAGTTTTCATCTCCTAAGAAATTAGCCCTAGGTGCTGGCCAGAAGCAGGAGAAGGCAGCATTATGAGTCCCACGCTGGTTATTTCCCACTGACATCAAATCCTGAGGTTTTTAAATTAATCCTGCACAAAGACAGCCCTTCATTTTGGTGCCAGTTTGAAATTAGACTGCAATAATGACCTTTTAAAGATGTCTAGTTGTTAAGATAACCCCCTGTTGAAAGCTGAGGGTGGCTCTTGCACCCCGTGTCGCTGAGCCCTTCCCGAGCTGCGGCCGCGCGTCCCGCGAAGGTGCCGGGGAGCCGTGGCCAGTGCCCTGACCTGTGTGGCCACCAGCCCTGACAGGCAGAGCCGGGCGAGCCCACGGAGCCCCAGAGCTCCCCAGAGGCAGACAAAGGCTCTTTGTGGAGTTCCAGAGGCAGATTAGCTACACGCTGGCAATAGGAGGCTTCACAAAAAGGGACCGACTTGGCCATCAGAAGAAGTGAATTCTTGGCTCTGGTGTGGGTGGAAAGCATATCTTCTAGTGCTCTGCCACTGGAAAAGCTTGGAGAGGGGACTATTAACAGCAACTGCTCATATAAACAAGAAAGTGATTTAATACGTGCTACCCCCAAGTGGGAAGTGGAAACTGGCCCAGTAGAAAATGGGAAACGTGGAACAGATCTGCATAATATACAGGAGATTTTTGTCTATTGGAATAAATAGAAATTTGTGTTGGTCCTAAACTAAAATTACTCACCTAATCATTCCTGTCTTTTCACCTTGGGGTTTTGCATCATAAGTGTGCATGAATTTACCATGTGCAGAATTGTCTTTCATAACTAGTAATAAATAGGTATGAAGCTGGAGATGGTAGCTCTTTGTAGTCAAAACAGATGTGTGTAAACAAAGGCAAGAAACCGTATATCTATGACATTATTTTGGTAGCCGTTACCCTTAGCGATTGTTTTTCTACATTTAAATTATGAAAAAAAATTACCATCATACTTTGTTTTTGTTAAAAGGCTATCTGTGGTTTTTACTCGTAAGAATTGACTGCTCTTTTTTTTGAGGGTTTTCTAATTTGGCAATGCTCAAAGGTGGTTCCAGCTGTAGAAGAGTATAACTTTGATTGCTGAGACAAATTCGATTATGATTTCAACTGTATGTGATATCTGAAAATTTCAGCTGTTTAACCAGCATCAGTGGCATGTTTTCCTTTAAAAACTGGAGTAGATCTGTAGAATGAGCACTTTTAATCTGTTTGAATACTCCACCTTTGACTATTCAGTTATATTTTAGTTCTATTCATCAAAAATAGAAAATACTCATTAAACATTTTATTATTTGGTGGTATACTCCACCATCTGCTGCCATGATGCACACAACTCTTGTTTTGAGAAATCTCCTGTGAAATCTTTGTTTGAATCTGTAGATTTTGAAAATGCACAATATCCAGACATTTTTAACTCTTAGCTCTGTTAGAGATTTCAAGAGCTTCTTTACAGCATTTCATAAATTGTTTACCAAAATGCAGACATAAGAAAAATACCATTTGTATGTTCTGTTTTTCTTTTGTGCATTAAAATAGTGGGATTACTTGCTTAATCACTTAGGGAGGCAGTAGAAAATTCAATCTCTTATTTTATGATCATTTCTCTTCTTTAATACATTTCACCTAGTTTAGAAGTATGGATCAGAAACTCGCAAGGAAAACTGATGCCCTTTCCTGCAGCTAAATTAACAGGAATCACGTGGAAAACAATCTGAGCCTTGTATGAAAAGGGGAGCCATTAAAATTAGCCCTAAGCTATGGACTGCACCCAATATCACTAGAACTGCACTCACTGCAGATGTGGAGGCTGGCTCTCAGGCAAACTGAGCTGTGTTGTATAGCTACAATTAAAATCAACTCCTCTGCCAAAAAATAAAAGGGAGGAGGGTAGAAGGAGAACATCAAAGACAGATTGAAATGTGTAGTTAGTAATAAGAGTGGTCTCCTCTTGAACCAAGCCCTGCAGCAATTCATGGCCCCCTTGTTAATGAGAAATTTTGACCTCTGGTTTGTAAGTTAAACTTGTAATCCCAGCTAATGAAGTAAATCAATCCCAACTTCAGTCTGTTGTTCCCATTTTTCTTTCCACAGTGTGTCTGGGAGTTAGTATCCAGGTCTACAAATACAATTTGGGGGAAAAAATTATTCTGCTGCCATGTAACTTCTTCTGTGTCGCAGATTCACTTACACGCATCTAAAGCAGGCGGATTATTTTTACTTGTCTGTGTGCTTATAAAATGTCCTGTTGGTTTTGGGTGTTTGTGACATTTAAATAATAGGTCTGAGCTAACACTTTAAAAGGGAAGCTGGATTTGTAACTATCCAAAAATACTTATCTCCAACAGGTTTAAGCTTTAGATGTGCAGACTGATGTGAAATTATTTGAGGAGCCTTTTTTTAATTCTTCCTATATATTTAAGGGGATGCTGTTGATAGTTTTCTCTCAGAAAAAGTCTTCCACTGCAGTCTCAATTCTAAGAGGAAACATTCGCTAGCAATAAAATGAATGCAAAGTGAAGATGCCAATTTTCATAATGTGTGGATCATCCTTTGAAATACATACTTTTGTTTCTTGTGAGCCACTTTGACCAAAAAAAAAAAAACAAATCCAGCCCAAAAGCCCTGGTAAAGCCTCTGAGTTGATTCTGTGTCACACCATGTTATTAAGGAATCTGTAAGAGATCAGCAACTGATATAAAAGGAGGTGAAGTCTTTTTGGCAAAAATAAGGAGATGTCAGATTCATAATGTGATCCCTTAAAGAAAAACATAACCAGCTGGAGACAAAAAAAAAGGACTTGTAGCTACTTCGTTTTCCTCCTGTGTTAGTAACTGCTAGTGCTGTGGACCCTTCTGAATGACACAGACCCTTTTTTGTTGTAATATGCTTTGCTCCAAAGAGAGTTTTTACATTATTTTATGGCTATTTAGTGCTACAGACACTGTTTACAGGGGAAGCAGCTCCCAAACTAAATGTATTTTTCTAAATAAAAGGTACACGTGCTCCCCTCTTGCTGCATCTCTGCTCTCCCTGCAGCTGTGGTCCAAAGTGGTGCAGAGTTTTGGCTCCCAAGTTTTTGGCCCTTAATATTAGTTTTTTATATCCATATTCCTGCAGTTTGGTCACAAACCTTACCCCATTTTACAGCCTTCTGTAGATGTGTCATGCGTCTTGGTTTCTGTCATGAAGAGGGAACAAATGACCACATGCTGCTGTATTTTGTGCAGTTTTATTCTAAGAAAAAGTAGTTTTTTGCAGCAGTGAAGTCAGAGTCTGTGGGGACTGCCCCAGTTCAGCTGTCTCTCCTGGGCTGACCCGGTGGGGCTGTGCTTTGGTTACCTCGGGGACCAAGCCTGGGCTGTTCTTTCTGGAAGAAGGAGCTGTATTCTTTTGATGCCTTTAAAAGAGAATGATTCCTGCCTAGATGTGATGACTTGCTGCCTGAAAGCCACAGTGATTTCCTGAGGGCAGGCAGTGTCAGGGGCTGTCGGTGTGCCCAGAGGGATGTGTCCCCCCGGGCAGGGACACAGAGGCTCCTAGAGCTTCAGGGAATGACCTGTCAGCAGCAGGTGACACCTGGCCCTGGCTGCCCTCTCTAACTGATGGGCACTGGGGAGCCCTGGCAACGGGAGATTCAACCAAACCCGGACAAAAAGCCCCTCTGTAACTCACTGAAAGCTGTGCCTTGCAGTGACAGCCCCTCAGGAAGGTCCTTTCAGCCTTTCTGAGAAAAGCAAAGCACCTGAACTGTGGGTCTGTAAAAAGAGCTGGCTGAGCAGAAGGTTCTGGAATAAATCATAGAATGATTTGGGTTGGAAGGGACCTCAAAGACCACCTCAAGCTTTGGCAGAGCACCCACGAGTTGTGGAGAGTGAGATGCAAGAGGCATCTCCTAAGGAAAGGGAGGAAGAGTTTTGCTGTAAAGAAACAAAATATTAATGCAGTCCAAATATAGAGATTATATCCCCTAATAAGTTTTAGCCTGTAATGTATATTTTTCCTAAGGATCAAATGTAGTGGAAATTTTTATTACTCAGAGTTCCTCTGTATCTAGAGGGACTGTAAGTTTATAAGTAACACATTAAGTGTTACCTGTGATCTTCGAAGTACACATGAAGGGCTAGATTAAACTGTTTACTGGTTTTTTTGGGATAATTCTGCACAATCATTAACATTACCTGTATTAGTCTTTGAAGATGCTCACGACCCTCATAATGATTTGAAGCTGGTTGCCTTATACTGCTGCAAGTCATTAGTGCATCATAAGTAAGACTTTATAATAACCTACTTTTTGTCTCACTAAATTTAAAAGAAGCTTTGTTAATTGTGACAACAAGTGGAAAAACGCAGCAGCAAATCTGTTCTCAAGTGATATACCTTAGTATATGGAGGATCCTGTTGTGAAGAACTTGGAAAATAATCATGCTTTATTAGCTGCACAGTCTTTTCCCCTTTGTTTCTATTCATTTAATTTAAAGTGAAACAACTCAGCATGCAAAACTAAAATTAGCTGCAAAAAAAGGTGTAAGTGAATAAACAGGCAAATCCATTAGAGTCGATGGGTTATTGGATCCCTTGCCATTGCTCAGATGGCGGCCTATTAAAAGTGGTAATGTCTGCCTCCAGCATGGCCTCCAGGCTCCAAGAAGGCCAAGACAGGCATATTTCACATGCATCAGACACAAGAATTAAATAGACCAATGTTCCCTAAAAGACTGAAGTACATCTCTTTCTGACGTTCATCTCGGGCAAAAATTCATTGATCTCAGTATGTCCCTTGGCAATTATAAAATATTAAATCCAAGTCACACTTTTCTAGTTGGCTTAATTTTTTCTCTATTCACAGCTTTCTATTTGATCAATTTTAACAAGTTAGGAATAGCATCTAATAATAAAATAAAATCTGCAGAGCGAAAAAGTTTGTTCATTTCACATTCTTATATTTTTATATTTGGTTTTTAGACCTGCCTGTCATTTTATTGTGTTTTAAATAAATTTGCACGCTAAATAGATAAAAAGAATATATATTTATACACTCAAAAACCCCTTCCACGTTCTCCTCTGTATTAGCAGTTTCTTTTTAAAGCTGTAGATACCTAGATATCTGTATGTGGCCATAGTGTTGCAGTGAAATCTGTATTATAAAACTAAATCTGTGTAGTTAATCAGCATCATTTTTCCTCGTGTCAGACAGTAATTATTTCTGCTTCATGTTTCTCTTATGTCAGGCGGGAAAATGTAATCTGGGTGGAATCTTAGTTCTGAATTAGTACTTACATGAGCATGTTTATTTGTTTGTTTGAATTGAAATTTGGGGTTGTTTGTGTAAACACCAGTCAAGCAAAATGAAAAATAACCTTTCAGAACCTGTATCTGTTTTAATATAAATGAGGAGATTGTAAGATTCATTACAGCAGAATGAATGTCTTTGCTGATGAGGGAATACCATGGGGAGATTTTTCCATCCGGGCACTCTACCTGTTGTGATTGCTCCTTCCCCTCCTGCCCAGGACTCATCTGGCTGGCACATTGCTGCCTTCCCTTCCTTCAGTAAGCTCTTTGCCCAACAGCTGGGAGCGGTCTTGGCTGAAAAGAAGTCAAGAAGAATGCTCAGAGTCTTGGTTGGCTTTCAAAAAATGACAATTTTGATAATTTACTATCAGCAAAATTGCCCCATAGGAAGGCAGGGGAGGCTAATGAGTAGGTCTTAAATTTTCAGAAAAGCAAAGCTCAAGATTTTGCTTTACATTTTGGAAACAAGACCCTGTTGCCATATCCCTTTTTTTAAATACACCTAAGTTGTTTTTTGCAAACAGAAAAACGATTGTAATTGTTAATGATATGGGGGAAAAGAAGAAGAGAGTGTGGCTGCCAGCACAGCTCCTTTAGCACGCTGGAGAGAAATCAGCGTGCTGCCCTCGTGCCAGTCCTGACATGGACAGGGTGGGTCTGCTTCTGAGCTGCCTCCTGCAATTTCCAACCTGGCAAATGTGTCACTGTCCCCAGCACAGGGTGGCACAGCAGGGTTCATGGCTGTTCCTGGCTGTGTCACTGTCCCCAGCACAGGGTGGCACAGCAGGGTACCTGGCTGTTCCTGGCTGTGTCACTGTCCCCAGCACAGGGTGGCACAGCAGGGTACCTGGCTGTGTCACTGTCCCCAGCACAGGGTGGCACAGCAGGGTACCTGGCTGTGTCACTGTCCCCAGCACAGGGTGGCACAGCAGGGTACCTGGCTGTCCCCAGCACAGGATGTGTCACTGTCCCCAGCACAGGGTGGCACAGCAGGGTACCTGGCTGTTCCTGGATGTGTCACTGTTCCTGGCTGTGTCACTGTCTCCAGCACACAGTGTCACAGCAGGGTTCGTGTCTGTGTCACTGTCCCCAGCACAGGGTGGCACAGCAGGGTACCTGGCTGTTCCTGGATGTGTCACTGTTCCTGGCTGTTCCTGGCTGTGTCACTGTCCCCAGCATACAGTGTCACAGCAGGGTACCTGGCTGTCCCTGGCTGTGTCACTGTTCCTGGATGTGTCACTGTTGCTGGCAGTTCCCGGCTGTCCCTGGCTGTGTCACTGTCCCCAGCACAGGGTGTCACAGCAGGGTACCTGGCTGTCCCTGGCTGTGTCACTGTCCCCAGCACAGGGTGTCCCTCCCCTTGCTCACTGCCATGGCTGCACTGGCAGCCCAGGGAGGACCAGGAGCACACAGCACAGTTTACCATCCCTGCTTTGGGGGTTGTCTCGACTGTTTCTGTTTCGTTGCTGGTGGTGGTAGATTGTGCCTGTCCCTCGCTGCCTCTTTGTACAGGGAATATTGTAAGAGGGCTCATTTCCAGGAGGTGAACAGTTACCAGCTGACCAGCATCCCTCTCTCCCGCCTGACACTGACAGAGGTGTGACACTAACAGATACGAAATTCAGGAAACACTCAGTCACTGTACAGAATCCCACTAGTTGTTGAGATTTTTTTCCTTTTCATAGCAGTTGCGATCCAGGAATTTAAAAGGCATTTCAAGAGCAATGTTACTCACATACTGAGGCTTGAAAAATGCAGATATAATTTTCCCTCTTGAAAATTAATTTTTATATATTCTTCTGGAAGAGCCACATTTTGGAAAAGGTCTACAATATGGCCTAGACTCAAATGTTTGTGTATATCTCTCCCTGTACACATGCACTTATAGATGTATATGTGTACTTATAAAATAACTTTGGGTTATGTATCTGAGTTATTATCAGCCATTTGACATAACATTATAAGCTGTCTCCAGCATGGCTGAGAAAATAAAATCAGAAGAGTTGTGTTCTGTGTTTGATGATGATGGGTTGCTGGGGTAGATTGGCTCTTTCCAAGTGCCAGCATTAACTACTTGTTAGTGTGTTCTGGTTGGTGCTGGTGGTGGTTTCTGGGACAGCCAGCACACCTCTGTGCCCAACCAAAGTTTGATTTCCATTTCCTATCTAAAGGACTGGCACGTTATGTATTATTTATTAAAGCCATGATTCTAATTGATGTTTTGGCTTAGTACATTGGATTCAGAGAGCGCTTTTTGTTCAAAATACTGTTTCCTTTCTTGAGTCCCTGCTGCCATCAACCATACACCCTCAGTCTCATGCTATTTATCTCATCTGCCTCAAATATAATTCTTGCCTGTTTCTTTGAATTTATAAATTACAGAACTGGGTTTGCTTTTGAAACCCACTTAAAATGTTGTATTTCAAAATGAGATGAAGTAAGATGATTTTAACTGTGCCTATTCTGACTATTTCAAAGACATTGCATGATATGAAAAATGTCTCTTCTCCAGCTAGCAGTTTTATTTTATTCTACAGAAACAAATATGGTTGTTCTTACTTTATTTTTAATTTCTTTAAACATAAATTAATGATAGTTTAATCAGTTTTCTGGCTGTTTACATTTTTTTCCTAGTCGGTTCTGCATCATGATATTTTTGTACATTATATTATGATATAAAAGTAAAATTAATAGCTGTAAAAAGTGACAGAATTCTGCTGTAAGGATGTACAATATTGTTTATTAAAATTACGCTGTTTAAAGAACATTTTACTGAACTTCGTTTTTCTTGAACTGCATACTAATTTTAAAGGTCAGTGTGGTTAGTTACCATAGTAGTGACCTAAAAATAACCTTTCCAGTGTACCTGTATATTTCTGATCTGTAGTGTTAGCATTCAGAAATGTTCTTTCCCTTAGAGTTTCAGCAGCTAAATAAGTTGCAACCCCTTCAGCTATACTCATAAAAATTTGCTTCCAGACAACATGGTCTGTTTATTGTGTAATAATCGAAATGGCACTAAATTGCAATGATTGCTGAACACTTAGGAATTGCATTAACCACTTAACTGCTAAACTATTTTCCATTTTCTTCCTCACTGTGAAGTATTATATTGATTTTCCTCTTAGTTAGAGCTGCTTACTCAACCTCTGAGAAGAACAGAATATTTTAGTAGCCTCGTACACTGTCATATTTTGAGTCAATCAGCAGTGACCTTGGCAAAGAATTTTCTGGAGATTTTTAAGAAAGCTATCAAGCAGAATAGCTTTGTGTGCAGCCATGTATCTTTACAGAAAATAGAGGGAAACACAGAACGCCTGTGCCAAGTGAGTTTAGTGCATTATATGGAGGATGAAATCTTTCTCTTCCCCTCTATGCTAGATGGGTTATTTCCTGCTACTTTTAATACACTGCTGCTAAGACAAATTGGTGAATAGTTAGGAGGCCTTATCCAGGGACTTAATCGCAGCCTGTAATGTGGTGCTGGGAGTGTAATTAAAAACCTAAATACAGTGAGAAGTGAAGGATTTTAGTAGAGCTATTGTATTCTTGGGGGTGTTGATGATTTCTTTTTGTTTTCTAACTGTTGTTTGTTCACCGAGACAAAACACAAACATTAGAGCAGTGTCAAACTTCAAAGCTCCATGGAGATTGTTAGCTAAACTAGTTGTGTTGCCAAATATTTTACTTTCAAATGGATTTCCTTTTCCTCTCAGAGGTTTATAGAGTTAAATTCTGGCCTTATTTCTTTCTGAGAAAACTTGTCAGAAAAAACAGAGGGATTTTCGGTTTGCGTTTTGGGGGGGGGATTTTTTTTTTTAGCAGAATCTTTCTGGAATCTTGCTAAAAAAAAAGAAAGTGGAGGGGGGGAAAGGCTGCTACAGGTAAGGAAGAGTTAACTAGAAATGAGCGGGGATGCTGGGGGGCAGCAGTGCTGCAGAACATAGCAGTGTTCGTGCGAAGGCAAGTCATTTCCCGAAACACTGCAGACACATGGCCCCAGGCGCTCTAAAACCTTTGGAGACCAAAATGGCTCGCAGGAGTTAGAAGTAATAAGGTGTTTTTCCCTTCTTTCTCCTTCACTGAAATTCTGTAAGGTTGCTATGCATTACCAAGGAACAATGCCACTATTTTTGTGTTTTATATGGGTATTAAGATCCATTACAATTTGACATTTTTAAGATTGGTTATCCTGTAGTTTGGTGTTAAATTGAAGTTGTTTGTTTTGAATTTAATTCTTTCATTTTTCAAAGGAAAAAAGGCAGCACTGCTGTGCTGATAGCTTACTGAAGTATGCCGGGATTTGATGTTTGAATTTAATGCTTGCTATCCCAAACTATAGGCAAAATTATCTGTAAAAGAAGTCTTGGGTTTTATATTTATTTTAATATTTTTTTTAAGTCTGAAAGGTGCTTTCTGGCTAGCTTTTGACAATCAGGTTGTAGAAGATACTGCACATCTAATATCTTCGAGGCATACAGTTTCTGGGATTATTTTTAACACTGTGTTGTTACACACCCAAGTCGTATTGTGCTTAATGCAACCTGCTTATGATTATTATAACCCTGCATGTTTGCAGCAGCTAAATAAACTCCACATCAAATAAATTACTGCAGAAACGTTATAAGGCCAGCAGCAAAGCTAAGGACATCTGTTAACTCTTTTTTCAAATGCCCTGTCCTTACTGTTTATTCTAAACATTTATGCTGTTAATTACTACCTAAGTACGAAGTAGCTCAGACAAAGCTGGGAAGAGCAGCTGAGGAGCATGAGAGGAGTTCGTGTCCCACTCAATGCCCCAGCAGCAGCCTGCAGCTCAGTGTTGGGGTGAGCAGAGGTAAATCGAGGCAGAGCACTGGATACTCACCTGGACAATCCCATGGGTTTCCATCGGGGCGGTGACAGCCGTGGTCATTGCTCCAGCCAGTGGAGCCTGGCCTCCATCAGCGAGGCAGAGTCTGAGCAGCTTTCCCCATTTAGGTCCTAGAAGTCTTAAGTTGTTATTAGAGCTGGTGAAAAAAAAAATTGCTATGGAACTTCCTCTGTCAAAATATATTTTTGTCAAAGATAAAATGTTTAGCAAAAATACATCTGTTTCAAAAACATATTTGTCAAGAAGGTTTCTCAGCTCCGAGATGACATTTCCAGTGAGAAAGTGAGTCTATTGCCGAGTGGTTGCAGCCCAGATCCAGGAGATGAAAGATGAATAGTGCCTTAACCACTGGGCTGACAAGTCTCTCTGCCACTCATGTGTGTTATAATGCAGGATGAAAACGTTGTTGAGAATTGAAATGTTTTCCAGCTTAGTCTTTATTATAAGGTAAAATGTTACACACTAGAACCCGACTCATAGTTCTTTTAAATATCAATGTTTACATTTGAAATTCTCCTGAGACCAGAAGGTGTTTTGCCAGCTGGCACCAAGAGTGGTCCAGGGCTCTTCTTCATTTGTAATTCAGTGAATGGCAAATACCTGATCCTGAAAACAAACAGGATGCTCTTTTTCAAAGGTTAGATGGAACTTGAGACCAACTCTGGTAAATTAAAACAAACAAGCAATAATAAAAGGACCTGCTGCAATTCTCTAAAGAAAGTGTCTAAAAAGTTTCTGTTGGGAAGTTTGCCAGAATACTGAGAGCTTTTCATCAGCATGATAGAAAAAATACATGCAAAGTAAGGAGTACTCCATAACTGTGTTTTGTTTCTGTCATCCGAGCAATGTCTGATTTTCAAATTACAGTCTTGCCTCTGAATGAGATTGAAGTAAACCTGTAGTATATACTCTGAGTATTTCCAGTCGGAGTGTTTTCCTTGCAGTTGAGTCAGGTGTTGGCTCATTGCAGTGTGGCTGTGGAGGATCGCAGCTGCAAGAAACCTCTCCTTCCCTGATCCACCTGCAGCCAGACTGAGCAGACAAAGGCCGGGCTGGCTGCCTGGAGAGCCCAAGGTCCGGGCTGCAGGAGGGCTCCTCTCCTTTGTCCTCCTTCCCCTTGGCCACCCCGGGATGCCCAAGGAGGTCTTGGCCCTGGCCGGTGCCTCTGCCCGGCACAGATTCCCACAGGTGCTCCCCAGTCTCAGATAAGATCATGGGCTGGCCAGCTCCTGCTCATGGGCCAATGCATTATGCAACTGGGGTAATTAGAAGGTTTTGTTCTGTGAATCAGGATTATGCTCCTGGGGTGCCACCTAGGAAAATCTGTGAAACTGCATAATAAAAAAGGTCATTTTTATGCAGTGGTGGAAATATTTTGAATGCAAAGAATTGGTGGGGGAGGGCAGCCCCGATGTCCCCCTGCATTTGGAGGGGAAAAGTGAAGGCCGGTTGTTAACCATTACAGCTCTTGTTTCCTTTGCATAGTGGAGGGGGTGGAGGAAGAGGCTGTTTTAGCATAAACTCCAAAAGGCATCAAGTGCTACTCCCTTTCCCCGAGCAGAGCTATAGAAAATAGATCCACTGGTGTGGTTGGAAAACACGTGTGGAATTGCATCTTCAGGGACTCTGTATGTTTGTATGGGCACTGTATACCGTCTGTGTAATAGGACCCAGATTACAATTAAAGTCAATATTCCTTAGTTAAACCATAGATTCCATGGTGTTCTTCAGCTGTGTGTTTGGGAAGACATTTGAGGTAAAAGACTAGTATCTAGGTTTGACTTCTCTAACCTCCATGCCTTATGTTTGTGCCTCAAGATAACATTGAATAACATATTTAAACTGCTCATGTGTGAAAAAGCAAAATTATATCTCACGAACTGATTTCTTCACACATTCAAAAAATCGAATTCCCCTTTTGTTCAGATTCTAAACAGGAATCCAAAAGGAAGCAATGTTTGTACACAAGAAGTGCTATTTCAAAATGGAGAAGATACAAGTACTTCTAATGAGAAGGCATTATACTGATTATAAAAGTTGAATAATCTTACGTAGATATTCCTTTACAAACATAGTTTTCATTGTGTAGGCATTACAGTCTGGTTCAGTTGACAGTGAGTCAGAGAAGTTTACTGAGCTGTTATGATTTACTGGTTTGAGTTGAATATGGATAGTGTAAAACAGTAATTGGTGATAATCATATTTGATTCTTTCTTCAGTTTCATCATCCATAAGAACTGGTATTGTCAACTACTACAGTAAAAAATAGAGGGGAATATTCTTGTGGCTGTGATTAGTATATATTAAAAATATATTTTTGTTTTCCATATGTCTGTGTGTATGTAGTAGTTTTGCATGAGTATGTTTAAATTATACCAAAGCCACCGTCTTTCATGGATTTTAATTACTATGTTGCTATTTTTGAAGTTTTTTGTAAATGAAGCAGACTTTAAATTTGAAGGCAGTCCACCAGATGAGCTGTTCTAGCTGGAATTAGAGCTTACTTTCAAACTCTAACATCTGTATGAAATAGCACTTGATGACATGAGATGCAAGTCTTAAAAGTAAAACAAAATAAAACAATAAAACACACACACAAAAAAAACCAACAAAAACCCTACAGCCCAAACAAAACTCAAAACCAACAAACCCTAATAGTAATAAAAGTTTCAAATGTCTTCTCTCAGTTTACAGAATCTGTCCAGTTTACTGAACTTTGGATAGAACTTAGATTTATTGCAGTAAAATTAACTTTTTATTTTTTGTTCACTGTGATGCTACTATTTGGGTTTTATGGGAACACAGAGTAGCAAGGCAGAAGGGGTCATAGTGATGGTGCTGTTTGTGGAAAAATAGACTTGGGCCATAGGGGGAGGTGGTTGGACAGGGACAGCCATGAAGTTTGCTCCTGGAAGGTGTGGAATCCCCTGTAGTTCCACTGAAGGGGAGGCCCTTTTCTAAATGAGAGCACAATAGGAACAAAGTGCTTTGGAAATGAGTGTGTAAAGGACATGGCAGCATCTTGAGCAATATTTTTCAGAATGAACAATGTTCAGTTACTGATTTATCTTTTTCACTAAAAAAAAAAGAAGGCCTGTAGCTCTGAAGGCATAATTTGTTTAAGACTCTGGCCAAATGAAGTCACCTGGGGAGCAGTGGAGGCTTCTGAAGAGCAGTCTATGAGCTGGCCGTGCATTTTGCTGCAATTTAATTTTAAGAGAGCGAGTAAAAGCCAAGATCTAAGAGCTGTGGCAGTTAACAGGAAAAGCTGATATGGGATTATTGAGGTTAGAGTTCAGATAGAACAGATGGTAAAATAGTTATAACCTACTGTACCAGATGCTGCTGCTGCTTGCATTCAGGTAGCACATTATGGGTACAGTGTGGGAAGATCAAGGATCTTAGTACAGATTTATAGAAGAACCAAAAAAAGAGCTTGAGAAATTGAATTCATAATTTCAGGCCAGGTTAATGAGAAAGATGTAATCTGTTAAACCAAACACCAGAACTCACCATTCCAGAAAGGGATACCAAAAATCAGGCATAACACGTAACTGCATCTTTTCTAATTCCCAGAAAACAAAAATGAAGCTTGTGTTTCAGGAAGTCTGTTTTGGGCTCGTTAGACTTGAATTTCTGGGGAAAGTATTAGAATAAAAAACCAAATTCACAGCACTTGAATTCAGACCATTAAAACCAGGTTACAATTTGATTTATGATTTTTGTAACTTTTATTCAGGGGCCAGATTGTCAAAAGAGTGTGATGTCTTATTGAGGTGCCAATGAAGCGATTAATTTCTCACTGGAAACAACTGAAGCTTCACTGGGTTGGAGTATGTAAGAAAACCTGCCTGCTGACCTATAATCTCTGCTGATAATACTCAGGTGCTTTTTGAGGAATCTGATGTGATACCACGAGAACAGGAATGTAGAACACAAGAAAGAGAAAAAAGGGTTAATAAAGTCAGAAGTTCTGAGAGAAGAAGTGGAATAGAAGCAAAGAAGAAAAATGAAGGGAGAGAGTTGTGATTTGGAGTGGTGCTAAAGAGCCTCTGGGCTTGAGATTCATCTCGCATTTTATAATGCTCATGTTGTGTTGTATCATAATGCACTTGCTCCTGCTGGAGCTGCTGTGCCTCCCTCCTGCTGCCAATGGTGAAAGCAGGCCGGTAGCACCCCTGCATGCTGGGGAGCACACTGGGAGTGCCAGGCTGTTCCCTTGGCTCTGCCATTGCTGCAGTCATGCCCTGCATGCTGGGGAGCACGCTGGGAGTGCCAGGCTGTTCCCTTGGCTCTGGCATTGCTGCAGTCATGCCCTGCATGCTGGGGAGCACGCTGGGAGTGCCAGGCTGTTCCCTTGGCTCTGGCATTGCTGCAGTCATGCCCTGCATGCTGGGGAGCACACTGGGAGTGCCAGGCTGTTCTCTTGGCTCTGGCATTGCTGCAGTCATGCCCTGCATGCTGGGGAGCACGCTGGGAGTGCCAGGCTGTTCCCTTGGCTCTGGCATTGCTGCAGTAGTGCCCTGCATGCTGGGGAGCACACTGGGAGTGCCAGGCTGTTCCCTTGGCTCTGGCATTGCTGCAGTCATCCCTCGGTGTGTGCTCCTGTGCTCCCTGGCTGCAGGGTGCCCTCTCCCAGCATCTGCTCCCTTCTCAGCTGCTGCCATGGCTTGGTGTGCCAGCTCCACTGCCTTTGTTTCACTTAGAAATATCACAGCACCAGCCTCTGCCTTGAGCCAGGACTTTGGTAAAGGTTCTTCCTTTGTAGTTACAACCTCCTTGTAAATATAATAGAAACCAGGACAAATATTCATGTTTATTTTGTTTGGGGAGTAATTAGATCTGATAGACTTGTCAGTTTATACATTGATTACTGTCAATTGTCAGGACCCATCTGTAAGAGCTCTTCAGTATGTATCAGATGGTTGATTAGGTGATTTTGTGTCTGGCTTAGACCTATTTCTGTCATACATTTTAGGGTCAGTTTTAATTAGAGTTGTTTGTAGTGGAGCACTTGATTTTGACTACCTGGTTTTTAATTCATTCTAAATAATTAATAACTGTGTGTTGGAGGTGATTTTAATAAAAGAAAGGTGATGATAGTTGTGACATTTACTTGTTAAATCTTCTTTTCCTGAGGTAGTCTGGGTGGTATTCAAACCTATCAGAATAGTAAAAATGAAAAGCTAGGGATAACTAAGAGTAGAGCTTTAATGTCTGAAAAAATGGTTTTCTGCTTCACTGGGTCTCTTCCATGATCATCTACAGACTGAAGACATTTATTCTTTATAGATATTGATATGGTTTGCCCAATAATTTTGTTACAGGAAGACAGAGTTGATTAAAGAATCTTCTGGAAAGTTTTTGTGATGCATTTAATCCCAGTGTTTATGCAGTGAGGTGGATCTGGGACAATTGTGAGTGTGTGAAAGGGTTAACTTTACAAAAGACAAGTATGTTTGGGTTTTTTTCAAATAGCTCAGTTTGAAATTTAAGGTTTATTCTTTGTTGTTGGCTGGGTTGAATGTAAGTGTCCTTAAAAGATTGGTTGCTTGCTTTGTGGTGAAATGGGCTGGAGTATGATAAGGATTTGGGAAATTGTGAAGTAAGAGGAGATTACAGGGTTTCTAAAGGATAGAGGAAGGTTGAAATTGTCAGTAATGTGTTTCTAAATTAAAATTATCTGTATGTTACTCAAGGGTTGGCTGTCTTATTTTGTCTAATAATGGAGGGAGAAGGAAAACCTGGATTGTCATTCAGAGGTCAGAGGACAGAATGAAGCAGAGGGCTGGTTCTGGAAGTTTGGGGGTGGATTAGGTAGGCAGTCTAAGCTCTGATGCAGAGCAGGAGTGGTGGAGACATGCAGATCACCAAGTGCATCTGCTTTGAGTCCTGGAGAAGTGATCCTGGTGTGGGAGAGAGAGACAGGAAGGTGGAAAAGGACCTGGAAGGAGCGTGATGGAAACAGCCCTCGGGGACCTGGATGTGCAGGGGACTCTTCATAGTCGGGAGGGGGAGGCAGTGCAGGGAGTGGGGCTCATGTAAGGTTACTGATGTCTGTAGGAACTTGTTTCCTTTTGGGATCTTTTTTTTCTGAGAGTTCTTTAGTTCTAAAAATCTTATGGTTTTTTAAATGTTTTCGGAACAAGCAAGCCACTAACTTAAAAAGAGCCAAGAGTGAGACTTAGCTGTAAGAAATGTGAAGAAATCAAGAACTGAATGGCTGAATGATCTGGTAACTTCTCCCTGCCGTCTATCCTAATGTCTGAAATGCACCAGCCTTAATTATATTCCATGATATTTGCAGTAATAGAGTGTTAGCTGTCTTCCACCTTTTATTTACAAATGTTAATGTCTTTTTTCCTGCACGCTGGACTGTGTTCTGGCAATGTGTTTATCCTGCAAGCTGAAGGTATTAGCATTTAGGGCTTAATTTTATTGCCACTCAATCCAGAGATAACTGCATTGCCTGCTTTATTTTGGTTTGTTTAATGGGCTGGGTACGGGTAAGAGCCCTGCACTACCCTCAATCCACAGTGGAGCTGTGGTAATTACAGGGAAAGGTTTAGATCCCTGTTCAGAGAGTGAGTAATCCACCGGCAGGTCTTGCCCAGGAATGAAGTCCTCGGGAGCTGGTGGATCTGCGGGTGGTTTTGTCCTTTGTTTGGCAAGTGGTGCATGAAAGTCCCTTGATTGGCACTTGCACAGTTGCTGGAGTGAGCAGGATGGCCAACAGCTGGAAACACAGTTATTATAAAGTCTGGGTGTTATACATCATAATTAGGCTTAAGAACCGAAAGGCAGCTGAGATGAATGAGAGCAATTCATGCTCTCAAGAGCTGAGAAAGTGATTTGGTGTTTGAGATCTGGGTACTTTCCTCGTCCCCTCCCGTGGGGGGCTGGCAGGACAGGAAGCAGCAGTGTGACCCCTGTGTGTGGGGTGTTGTGATGCACAGGGAGTGCTGACTGCTCCTCACCAAAACCTGCTGGGAGTGAGCCTGGTCCCCTACAGTGTTCTGCTCAGTGTTTTCAGTAAGAGACAGGCCAAAAAGCAGCCTTTGCTGTATAGTGATTATGTGTCTTAATTAGATATTTAAACAATTAAATTTTACAGTTATGTGTGTCTAGAGATTGATGAATGTCAAGAATATTTTAATTATTTTATGTTTCTGATTAATGAAAGCCACAGTCATACAGGTTGGAAAGGAAAGGACCACCCACTACGTAAAACTGAGATAGTTTCAAACTAATATCAAGGATATTAGAAGAAATTCAGATGGGAACCCAGTGTGTGTCAAGGAAAATATGAATCCTGCAAGCTGGGCTGTAGGGCTTCTCCCAGAGTTGGTTTGATGTTTCTTGACTCCTACTGTAAGAGAGTGCAGGGATGTACAGAGTGACTAGGCTGGAGTAACACAGGCAAATCCTTAAAAAAACCTCAACAAAACAACAGAAAACAAGGAAAAAAACCCTATGTTAGTATTGAAAGATGAGAAGGGTAAAGCACCACAATGCTTGAAAAATAGCAATAAAAAACTTTGGCAGGATTAGTATTTCAAAGGGAGCAGCACTTGATTAAACATTTGGAAAGCATGTGAGGAGAAACATTCCAAGCAGAATGAAAATATACGTCTATGATGGAAACAGGATAAATAGAATATTCCACTTATAATTACCACGGCAAGAATGCAGCCCAAACTTCAGAATTCTTAATCAAGTAAAATTGTCATTGCTTTTAAGTCCAAGTAAGGCCGTGGGTTGTGTTGAGTATGAGATGCTTGTGGAAAAAGATGTTGGCAGGACCCATAGGTGCTCTGAAGAGCAGGTTCATGAACAAAGGGAATGAGAAGAGCCAGAGCTTGAGCCAGCAGTGAGTGTGCTGCAAGGGGCTGCAGGATACAGGGCACTGGGTTCTTGTCACACACCAAATGGGCAGTGGGGGTACCAAAGATCTTGGAAAGGTCAAAGGTCTCTTACCTCAAAACCCTGAGTTTCTCTGCCTCGCATCAATGCAGTGATGATTCAGACACTGCATGGATACATTGATTAAGGGCTGAAAATCAGTTGCAGTGTGGTCCTACCTAGAGTGACCTGTTGAGGGCTGGATACTGAGCACCCATCTCTTTTGAGCGAGTGAATGCCATAGCCCAAAGCTGCCTTACACTTCATCTCATTTGTTGGCATTGGGGCAGACTCCTTCCCAGAGAGTTTCCCCTGAAATTCCTTGTAGCCTGCTTTTTGCCCCTGCTCTCCTTCAGCTGGGGGGAAATGCTGTCTTAGAGGGAGCAGTAAGAGGTGAGATTGGAACAGATGCCCTGTTCCCTCAGCTGGAAGATTTTGGTTTGATGCTGCTTTACCAAGCAGGTTTTTTATTATAATAGTACTTGCATATGTGACATGGTGGAATGTAATAAAGGCAAGGAGGAGGTACATATAAAATCTTCTGCTTGTAATGGCAGCCCATTTCTTTGGGTTCAAATAACTTCAGATAATTATAAACTGAAGTGATCACATCTGAAGAAAAAATTTTCACGGTATCCATGACTTAGTTTGATTTACCTTCCCCTTATTATTTCTTAATTTAAAAATTACTGCATGCTGTCTTTGAAATGTTGCAATTGTGTTGGTATTTGAAGTACTTGTAAGTACTTGTGCAAATCAGTTTTTCTGATGTTTGTCTGCAGGGTGAGGTGTGTGTTTATGTGCCCAGGGGAAAGGAGATGCATTTGCATCCAGGAGGGTGTAGCAAGTGAACGGGTGCCAAAACAGTCTAGAGGAACAGTTGCACTAAAATAGTACAGGGTGAAAATGTTGGCAAATGAAAATAACCAGCTTCTGAAGAAAGCATGGGACCAATCCTCCCTGTAAATGCTGCTCATCTGAAGGCCTAAATGACAGCTTTTGGTGATGAATCCTTCTAAAGACACCTGTAGAGCCGCCGTGTTGGCATATGAAGATGCACGGTATTTTTGTAGATGTAATTATATTTCACGTAGTATTGTTAATCTTTGAGGTGCTGATGAACAGTTATTACATTTCTGTACTTTAGAGGCATCTTAATTTTAGGAGGTTTCAGTGAAATCATTACTGTTAGCCTCAGTAGGTGTGGAATTAAACCCTAATTTATGTGGGACAGCTAATCATACTTAGTATTATACCTGTTTTTCATGTGCCTCTCAGCCAAAGATCTAATAGCATTTTATGCAAGTAAAAACATAATTGCTGCAGAATATCTCCAGACTGTTTCTTGTGATTCAAGACCTCTTATTCATAAGAGCAGTCTAATAGACACCCTTTCTTCCCTCTCCTCTGCAGTGCATGCAGCTTGCAGAGACAAATTTCCTGGTGTATTTTGCTCCATAGCTTGGCTTTGAATTGCTGCTGTATGATTCCCACTTTCAGACTTTGGCTTGAAGTGAAGTCTGCCACAAAGATGTGCCATGTAGCCTGGGAAGAAACCCAGCAGATCTTTTATCATTATTGCCTTGTCTCTGGCTCTCAGAGAAGCAATAGCCGCAGATCAAGACTCTGTTCAAAGCAGAGATGTCAGCACTGAATTGTTTTCTGGTGAAGGAAGGATGGATAAAATATTAAATGCAATCTTCTACTTGCCCTTATCTTTCTGTTCCCTGACAGGAATATTGTACTGTATTTCCATGGTTCTGTAATTCAAAGTTGAAGGGATGCAGGTTTGTGAAGGAAAACAAAAATTAATTGTTCAACAGTAGAAATCATTGTTATAAAAATAAGTGTACGTTGTATTACATTTGCTTTCTTCTGTGAAAGCACTTCCATCTTGAGCGGAGAACAGCACATTTTTGGGACTTGCACACCTTGATTTCCATCCACCTGCTGCCGTAACCATTGTAATTTAATGCACAAAGACACCACTACTTTGTGAGCAGTGGGTGAGTTTGCCCATTTTGGAATGAGATCATTTTGGGAGAGATGTGTCTGTCTGCCTCAGTCCCCTTTCCCAGCAGCCTTCAAACCTTTGGGGATCCTTAGGGATCAGATTGGGCGTGGAGGCCCAGCAGAAGAGGACAGAGGTAGGAGGGAGCTGGAGCCTTTCAGTCCCTGCAGCTTCTGTGGGAGCTGTTGGCTCGGGTACAGCAGAGAGGCTGGCAGGGCTCTCCAGAGGAACAGGCTGCACCTGAGCTCCAGGGTGTGCCTGGCTCCAGGCCACGCAGCCCTGGGGGCCACATGGGGACCCACCTGTGTCACCTGAGGGTGGGACAGGAGCCCACCATGGAGCAGCTCAGACACAGTTTTGAGACGGGTGGAGGTTTGAGAGCAGGGGGACTCTGCTCCTTGCGTGGCTGCTGGAGACAGCGGCTGCTCTGGGGACAGAGAGGGGGTGCACACACTGCAGAGCAGCTGCCGTGCTCTGCTCAGTAGTGCCAGGGAACAGCGATGAGCCTTTGCTGGCCTCTCTGTGCACTGGCCTTGGTGCAGTCTCCCTGGCACCAGACAGGTTTGTTCCTGTGGCAGATTCTTGTATATTTAGCTACTGATCTACCAAATCTCTGGTCAGCATTTTATCCTGAACTGTTTGTATTTCCCTTTGCAAACAGCGTGAGTTTTCTCATAGAGGAAAATCATGAAAATAGCAAACAGGCTGAGAAAGTTGGCCCAAACCTTGTGTCACATCTGACATAAATTCAGACTTGCTTCAAAGTGTGCATACTGAACGAGTAACTACTCTGATTCTTCTGAAGCCATCATTTCAGGCTAGGTAGCTTGCAGCAGTTGAACTCAGCCTGGTGTTGGAGTGCTGGGAGCTCTGTCCCATCAGCTGGCAGGGCTGGAGTGCAGTGGAGCTGTGCAGGCAGGCTGGGCCTGTCCCCGTGGCTCTGGGATCACAGGTTAACCACCAGCACAGCACCAGGGCAGGGTTACAGATCCCTGCCTGGGATTTTCCATGAACTGATTTGCTCTTCAGCCCTGGCCGGGAGCAGGAGCTGGGGCAGCCTCAGGTGCTCAGCAGCCCCGGAGCCCTGCACGGGGAGCACAGGAGAATCCCTTTGCTCTCTGGGCTGGGCTGTGGGAGGTGCAGTCCCAGGTGTGCCCCAGGAAAGGACTGAGGGAGCCTTCGGGAGGGAAGAGAGGCAGTGGGGAACGAGGAGCTGGGAGGGAAGGGGATGGGAAGTCACTGTCACTCACGTTTGGAAGCTGACTCAAAATGAAGAGGCAGACAGTTCATATATAAATTACGTGGGTTTTCTTCTGGTCTGGAATGTCTCAAGTTTTCCTGAAATTATAATAATATATAATTTGAGTGTGTGGGATTGGGGAAGAGCTTGCATGTGGCAGGCCAGGAAATAAAGGAGGTAAACAATTTACAACCTTTTATTCTTTTATTAGAACTTTTATCTGTGTAACTCTGATTAGTTGCCATAGATACGAACAACACAGGGGCTTGTTTGGATTGATGAAAAATCTGTCACGATGATAAAAAATGTGATTTTTCTTGAGAAAATTTTGAATTACTTCAGTTCCACTCTTCTTGGCCATTATTTTTAGCTGTACTTGAATTCATGTATGCAATTAAATAATTATGGCATTTAGGAGTCTTTTTTTTATACAGCATCTGCAGAATAATTTTGAGTACAATGCAGTACCAAACCAACTGGATTTTAATTTAAATTAGTGATCATATTGGCACAAATAAATTACTGTTCTGTCAGCTTACAGATGTGCTTCTGTATTTCTAAAATAATTTTTATTATTAATTTTCACCTTGTAACTGCTGGCTCACAGGTGTGGTTGTGAATGTGCACAGCTTGGTGCCATGTTCTGGTGCTGGTTAAGGGTGTGATGCTCTTGCTGTGTTGAAGTTCAGAATCTCTAGTGATAAATGCAATGAATATGACTTGGCACATCTTAATTCCAGCTACTCTGTCCAAATAGAGAGCAGTTCCTTGCTGTAAATGTTACTCAACTAACTAAAGAAATAGTTTTATAGAGAGAATTTTTGAAAAAAACTGTGCAGCTCTTCTCTGTTTGGTGTGTGTGGGATGCTTCCAGTCCAGAGTGCTATGGATGTGGTTTGCTGTGAGTTTAAGGTGGCCACATTCCGTTCAAGTGTATTTGTCACAGGTCCTGTGGTCAGGATGAATCTGAAGTCAGTGCTGCGGGCAGGGGAGATGTGTGGTGGGGACAGAGAAGAAGGAGAAGCATTTTTTGAGTAATTTTGATTTAAAATAAACACACACACACACAGTGGTTTCTTAAGGACTTAGAAGCAGTGGGCAGAGCCCTGGCAGAGTGGGTGCATGGTCAGAGGGCAGTGGCAGGCAGCTCAAAGTGTTCCAGCCTGTAGAAGACAGAGAGGAAGAGTTTAAATTATTTTGTGTCTTTTAGGACTGTGAAGTGTTTCTTGGGTTAAGGTCTGGAGCACTGCTGAGTACATGGATCATGCACTGGGCATGTGTCTGGCTCCAGCAGGAATGAGCAGCCCTTGCAGCTGCATTTCCTGCGAGCAGTGAGGTTCAGTGCTCAATCAATCCATTAACAAAAACTGCTCCAAGAACTGCTCTGGAGAGCAGAATCCCTTGGCTCAAATGCTCCAGGTGCCCAAAGGCTGCGGGCTTCTCCCTCTCTTCCCTGCAAGCTGAGCCACATTCATTGCGCTCCGAGAAGCCCTTGGTGTCTGTGGCCACAGAAGAGGATTTGCCCCACTGCTGTAATTGAACAAGAGGAATGGGAGAAATAACATGCAGGGTGCAGTTCTGCAAGGAGTCAGACTGGCTGTGGGGGACAGGGAAACACTGCCATCCATGCCTTGCTCTCAGCAGACCTTGTGTGTTTCCCCTACAAGCGTTCAGTAGTAAAATTACCCTTAAGTGTATTCTTAATGTCTGGAGTCAAGATCCTAGAATAAGTATTTCCTGGGGAAAGAAGGGTAAGTTTGAGCAGCAGTAAGTAAATTTGGGATATTAGAAGTATAGGAATTTTTACCATATTTCTTAGAGGTTTGAAAAATAGCTTAAATATTTTCAGAGATTAAAACCTATTTTTCTAAGTTAGAACACTTTATTTTGCTACAAACCAATTGGAATTAACAAAAACAATGGACTCCTATGGATGAAAAAACATCTGAACATGTGTGTGCATCAGGTTTCAGTTTAAACTCCATGAGACTGCAGGGGCTCTAATTATGTCCTTTCCTTTTCTAAATATTCAGATCACAGTATTCTCAGGCCCAGTTTAAGAATTTTTTCTCTGTATACAGAGGCAGGATGAGGTATTCAGTAATTCAGTACCAATGAACCAATTAAAAAATACATAATTATTTAACATAGCTGTCGAAACAAGTGTACTGATGTTTGTGTTTATCATCACACAATGTCTGAGCCTTTGTGATTTTTCCATTTAATTTTTTGATTGTTTGCGGAGTATCTCCCCACACTGAGTCCTTCTCTTCAGCAGACCCAGAGGAGAGATCTGGGGTCCCTGGGGGGATTCCCAGTACTCCACTCACCTGTTCCCAGTTCTTGACTGAGAGCAGGATCCTGCACACATTTGAACAATGTATTAATGGCCTTACCTGCTGAAAATCATTTTGTTCTTAAAAGGCTCCTGAATTTAAACCGGTCAAACACATCTCCAGTGAACATGACTGTAGCAGGAGGGATTTGTCCCGAGTCGTAAGTGAACAAGGTTTAGCCTCACGTGTTTGCACTTGAGGCCTTTACTCAGGTAAACTCGCTGAGACTCAGGACAGAAATGACAGTAATAGTAAAAAAGCCCTGATGGGATGGGCTAGGGGGAGGCTGGCAGTGAGCCACTGGAGCTCTTTGGCAGGGTCCTGCAGCCTGAGAGCAGGCTGCTGCAGGACTCGGCTGTGCTGTGTTCTCTTGCAGGGCGTGGGGCTGTGCGGGGGCAGCCAGGCCGGGCTGGGCACGGGCTCCCCCCGGCAGTACCCCCGGCAGAAAATAACACGAGTCAACCTCAGGGACTTCATCTTCTACATGGAACAGGAGCGGGAAATGAGCCATTCTCTCCTGCTCTACCGAGCTCTGCTTAAATAAAGCCAACAGTCGTACTGAGTGCTCCACAGAAGCTCAACTTGCTTTGAAAGCTGTCATTTTAATGTGCCTTCTATTTTTTTCAGAAGTCAATGTTCCAGTAATTTTGTTTTGTAAAATTGTCAGACACATGCAATAAATTCCCTTTATGTAAAAATATATATATATATATAAACCACAAAAAATGTGCAAAAGGTTTTAAAATATTAACTCCACAAGAAAAAAAAATCAACATCGAAGTCTTGCTCCATCTGGCCATTTGAGGTAAGGCTGAAGTGGCTGGTGTTGAAGTTACACAAATGCAATGGCTCACCCAAACCATCTCCTGGCCAAGCCTGGGACAGGTTCACAGGAGTGGGTCCCAGCCTTGGTGTTCAGCTGAGTGTTCACTCCTGGTGCTGGGCTGGTTCTGTTTTCGGTTTACTGGCACTGTCTCACTAACCATGCTGACACCTGTTGCTATTTCACTTAGTTGTAATGGCAGTTTTTTGCACAGCCAAGAGACTAGCCACTGCACACTCCCACAAATTTTATATATTTAGGATTTTTGCTTTTACTGCACAGCTCATTTCCTGAGCCATTTGCCGAACCAAATCTTAAGTGTATGAAATCTGTGTGCAGGCTCTCAGCTGAGTTACCTCGACTCGCTTCCAGTTGTTTTCTAAATCTCATCAACCTTTTGCGCATTTGTAGCAGCTGGTTAGTAACAAGATTCAAAGTTGGGTTTTATTTTCTAAAAAATGTTAATTTATTTATTGCAAATAGTATGGTTTAATGTTGGTTTTAAAAGAGAATATTGTTGGGTAAAGATTTTAGAGTATTCTATATGGATTTTTAAAGTCGCTGTAAGGGTTTTTGGGGGCCGCGTCTGCTCCTGGAGTGGGGAGGGCGGTGAGCCCGGTGGCACCTGGAGCGAGGACACCTCTGCCTTGGGCACGGGACCAGGGCTCCAGCCAGAGAGGCTCCTGAGCAGGCACGTGGCTTTGAGCATGGGGAGCAGCTGTAAGTACCTGAGGGTGGGTGAATGCCTTGGAAATGCTTTGCTGCAGCAGAATTTGGCCCACGCGGAAGCCGAGCGAGGCCGGCGTGGGTCTGAGCCATGGGGATCGAGTGGGACACGAACAGCAGGGGCACAGGCTGTGCTGCAGAGTTAACAGTGTTACAGTACCACGGAAGGGAGACATTTGCTTATTTATCTTCTCCGTTTTTACTATGTTATGCTTGCCACTTTTTTGAGGCAATATTTTTTTTGATGGGAAACCATAGCGAAAGCACAAATAGAACTATTTGTCCAATAGTTTTAAAAACAAAGGTTTTAATTATTTTTTAAGGTTTATGAAAAGCAGAAGAAAATTTATACTGCTGCTATTTAGCCAAAAGATTATTCATAAGGTATTTAAGGCCAGGAAGTGTAAAGTTATGTTTTAAATGTATTGATAATTTGTACATATTGTTTATAAAGGCCTTGTGTTTATTAGAGTTACGTTATTTTGATGATTTCTGTACATACTGGTAAATACCCCCAATTTGTGTGAAAACATACTCCCTTATTTGTACTTATTTTGTAAAGAAATAAAACAATTTACTAAAGTAACACATCGAGTGACATACAGTATTAATTTATCAAACATGAATTTCACATTGTCTCGTAGTTCTTAAGCACTGGTCAGAAACATTTTGCATTAAAATATTAACAGAATACCCACAAACAAATATTAAAACCAAATACTTCAATGTTTTGTTGTGCTGATTCTTATCCTTTGCGAAACATCTAATAAAATTGTCAACAAACCTCGGTGCCATCAGCACAGAGAATGGATGCACTCAGCAGTGGCTGTCTCGAGCGAGGAGCCCAGCAAGCACAACAGAACATTCCCTCTGTGTCTGCCACGGGGCTGTGACAGCCTGGACAAAAGTGCTCGGGAAGCCTCGTGCTGCCAGGCACGGGGCCAGTGCTCAGCCACAGCGAATCAGAACAGTTCTGCTCGATGGGATCAGGTGAAAAACCAGGCTGTGCTTTGCTTCTTGGCCTTCGCCACGCAAACGTGTGCTGGCTGCACACCACAGCTTCACCGGGGTTCTGTGCTGCTTTAAACGCATCTCGGTGATGCTGAGCAATGTTCTTCATTAAGTTATGTTGCTGTGGTTTAAGGCCAGAAGTAGATATTCAAATCAGTTTTTGCTGATATTGATGCCTAAAAATATAGGGAAATAAGTAAAAAATATATAAATGAAACGGTAATAATCTTTAAATAAGTGACCTGAAGTTATTAACTAAAAGAACATGTCCTAGCTTAACTTTTTTTTTTTAAAGGCATATTTCTTCTAAGAAAGTGATTGTTTCCACATGTCTTCCTAGCCTTTGTGCTGTTTTGCAGTCAATGCTGTGATGTCATGGTTTAAACTTTCCATCTCAAGTTCACATTTAACTCGGCTGGTGCAGCCTGGAACCCTTTCCAATGCCACCTCAGCAAAGCTGCCCCAACTACGGGAGCTGCTTTATTGAGCCATAAAAAAAATACAGTAAACACCAAACTGAGGAAAAACCAACCAGCCAACCAACCAACCAACCACAAACACTTCCAACGTTCCACAGATGTGAAAAGCACCATCCCAGTCTGCGCTCCCCAGAGCTGCCTGGGGAGAGCACCAGGGGCAGGAGCAGGTCCCTGGGATGGAATATCACCTTTATTCCCTGGCTGAGAGGTAAGAACTGGACAGGGTGTGCTGCCAGGAGTGCTCAGCTCACCCCGTGCCAGAGGGCAGGGCAGGAGTGGATACAGGATAAAAACAAGGACCTGAATGGACTATTGAGGGATACTTTGGACTTAAAGGTATGAAAGTAATAAATAAAACACTTCTATCTTTTTGTAAGACATGGCTACATCACGCTGAATGGAGCGAAGGGCTGGAGAAGACGCAATCAAAAATTCTCACCTCTTTCAAACAACATGGGAGATACAGTGAGTGTTCCACCCTACGTGCTTGTTTTTGTTCATTTACTTTACAGAAATGTTTATGGCATGAAGTACTGTATAAGAAATGTGCATACACAAATACATGACAATTATACGTTAAGTTCTTTACAATATTAAATGTATAATATACAATTCTACAGATATCTTACATACAAAGGTGAATGTTGTGCCATATATTCAAATATGGCAATGCCTAGCAACTTTAGAATGTCGTACAAGTATAAAACCACAAAATAAAATAACTTTACAACTCTTAAAAGTAGACAGATTTGCTCAACTGTTCTGCTAAGGTAGCAGGCCAACCGGCCAGGATTGCCATTAGAGATTTCTGAGTTGGGTGACCAAGGTGAGAAAACCTGCAGAGGTCTGATTTCCCATGGACAGGTATCCAGCCCTTTTCCAAAAATTAGACCCCTGCCTAGATTTTTACCTTGGATAGTCAGTACAGCTCATTGCTTTTGAAAACACTGGTCTTAAACATGACTTTTAAATTTTGCCTGATTGCAATCAATTTGCATTAAGAACTGTTGACCACGTAACACTCTGTCCCTTGTTCCATTTGGCCATATTTATGCATCTAAAAAGACTTTAATTAAAATTCATCATCTACAACAGTATTCTATAAATTATTGTGGGAGAAACTAAATTGTGATTAACACATGAATTAGTGATTGAGGACCCAATCATGCTGAACAGCAATAAACAGGATTTAGCAGAATGCTATTTATAGCCTTGCACCTGCAAACACGGTGCTGTCTCCTGAGTTAGAAAGCCCTGTGAGTCGGTGCCAGGTCCTGGCAGAAGCAGGACCCTCCTGCAGACAGACCCCTGACTTTGTTACAGAGAAAGCTACACAGACAGAGGGCAGCTACAGAATTCAAATTTTAATAATTTAAAATAATAAAACAATTTAAACTGACGGCATCCTGCTTTCATCTGGCAATGGCAATACAGGGTTTTAACAACTCTTTGCAAGAATTCCAGACCCATAAAGAGTGGGCTTGTCCAAAATTCTTAAACTTTCCTGCTAAATGTGGGCTTCTAACATGGTTAGTAAATGATTAACCAGGGGTGGCTTGTTTGGTAGAACCACACTTCTTTAATGATGCAAAACATAACAGCTGCTGTGTCAAAACAAGATTGGCTTTAAAAGAGCTGCAGCTCCTCGTGGGGTATGTGAGCCTCGTGTGATGGTGGGTGGCATTTTATTTTGTGCTTCCAGATCCCTACTGTTGCAAATATTGCCATGAGTGGGCCTGTCCAATTTCTCGTCACTTGTTTTGTTTGGTGTGTGGGGGGTTTAAGTACTGAGCACCAGTGACTATGGATCAGTCCTGTTCTGGTTCTGGATCCTGTTCACAGAGAGAGACCTCAGCTGGAAATGTAGTATAAAAATAAGCCATTTGCTCATGTGGGTGAGTACGATCACCAGGTGACCGTGATGCTGGGGGTGTGAAGCGCGTCTGATATGGAGGAGGGGCAGCAGTCAGGGAAGGTTCTCAGTGCAGTTCTTGGGGTTCTTCCTCCCGCAGACGGCCCCGTCCCCGCAGCGCAGCTCTGGGGTGTCCCTGGGCTCCTGCTGGTCGGTTCCACTGCTTCCATGGCTCTTGCTGCAGAAGTCCAGTCCGGGGCCAGGGTTTCCAAAGCTCTGCCTGTTCCACACCACTGCTGGTCAGCCCAAAGTCCATCCCAGCCCTGCCGTGCTGGGTGTGCTCGGGAACTCCACCGTGAGCGACAGACAACTGGTTTTCCAAATGCATTCCGTGGCTGGCTATGCGACAGGTAGTTTCAGAGTACCACTGATGGGCAACATAAAGTCAAAATCTGTTTGCTAATACTGTTTTGCAAATCCTTAGTGTTTCACATAAGGGACTATTAAACACTTCTACGGTTACAAAGGGGGCACGGGGAGGGTCTAGTCCAGGGGCTCCTGTTTTATTCTGATTGTTGGGGTGGGTTGTGGTCGTCTGTCCTCGCGACACAGCACGTACTCGCTGAACTGGGAGGAATCCACCCCACCACCGCAGGAAGCTGCCACGTTAAATCCCTTCTGAAATAATCTTTCGAGCACCTGCAATGTGGAGGGAAAACAATCAGATTAATATTTAGGAAATTTTAGTGATAAAAGCATTTGGAAACTCCAGATCTAAATGATGGATTTAGTCTTTCGAGTCCTCCTTGAATGAATATTATTCAGCTATAATTCTATAACTTATTGTTAAATGACTATACTGTGATTAAAGTCTTGCTCTCAGCAAACCTCTGTAGAAAACAAAAATTAATCAAAGAAATAAGCACTGCAGAGCAGCTTAGTGTATTATATAGTAAAATACTGGACTGTGGTGATATTGATGCTCTCACTCCTTATAGAAAGCAACATCAAGTTTAAGTTCTAATAAAAAGTGCCAATTAATCATTACTAATATGAACAGTCTGAGAGAGAGCGGGGCTGAGCAGCTCTTCCTTGGCAGATGAAAATGTATTAGGAGTTCAAATGACACATCCACGAGGTCTTTGTGGCAATCACAGCTGTTTGCCCTCGCTGGAAGGGAGCAAAGCATGGCAGGGACAGGATGCAGAGCCAGGACATGGACAACAGGGCAAGGTTCTGGCCCAAGAAAGAGGTTAATCTGTACTGCCCAAATATGTATTTTCTTCTCCTCCTCCTAAAGAGAAGTTGGTGCAATTTAGATGCACGAATTTAAGGAACCCAGAGGCAACTTTAATTTCTGTGACTGTCACACAGCACATTTCCCCAGGATATACTGATCCTGGCTCGGGGAACGGGGCCGTTTTTCACAGGCATGCTCGTGTTGATATTCAGCTTCCCAGCAGAGCAGGACACTCCAGGCCTCTCCCAGAGCCAGGTGAGGGCACATGCCACATCCACCTTGGGCAGATCACAATGCAGGACCCATCAGGCTCCCCTGAGTCCCGGGCAGCAGCCTGAAAAAATGGTTGCTGTGATTTTCTCTACTGATAAATGCCATCAAGGAGCAGCCTGTGCTATTCTCCAAGAGCCTCACCTAAAGTGTGGCTCCCACTGTGGCAGCAGGAGGAACAGGGAAGTGACCCATGTTTATTAAACCCGGGATCCTGGTCACAGCAGCACCAGCCCCGTGTGACACCTCTCTGCACCCACAGCAACCTGGACCAAGCCCTTACAAACTTCTTCATCCTAGAGAAGTGTCTAAGCAACACATCCACCTGCAGACAGGGTCAGCTCGTACCTCCCTGGGCTCAGGTTCTAGAAGGAGTTTGGGCTGTGTTCACTGTGAGCACAGCAGTGCACCGTTTCTTTTGCCTGAGTGTTGGCTGTGCCTTTTCCAGGAAGGGGATTTTGGAAGGACAGCTGTGTCCAAGGTGGTGTCCTAGTGCAATGCAAACCATGGCAGCAGCATTTGCTGCCTTTAATCCGTTCGATCCCTCCTTGGGGGCTGCCTGTGTTATCCATCTGCATTTAATCCAGGCTTTGGCTTTCAGGGCTCACTAAAACGTTTCCCTCTTGCTACCCTGGCTCTAAGGACGGGCAAAGGAAGAGGCTGCTCCAGCAGAGCTTTGCCTAAGTCCTGCCGAGTCTGCTGAAAATCAGCTTGCCCGAGGAGTTCTGCCTGGCCCTGGGACACAGGGACTTAACATTCTCAGAAAGTCACATCTGCCAAATCTCCCTGACTTTTGCCCTGATTTTTACATACTCTACACTGCAAGAAAGTAGTAGAACTGAAAGATCAAAAAAGCACACCGGAGTATGGAAGAAAAATGAAGTGGGAGAGAAGAAGAGAAGAGGCAGGAGAATGGGTTAATAAAATACATTTACGACAGAGAAAGAAAGCTTTCATCCCTCTTATTCACCTGAGCTGTATGGAGCCTGTAGGAAATGGGGTGCAGACACCAACACCGTTCCTCCTCAGAGGGGAAGGCAGGAGGAGTCTGAGACGGAAGGAGGAATAAGGCATCAGCAGGCTGCTGTTTCACAGGCTGGAATATACTCTGCCTGTGTTGTGATCACTGCTCCTAGCCCTGGCAGGACGAAGATGTGAGACAATCCAGCCATGGGAAAGGAGGCCTCTCCCACCGAACTGGATAGTGGAACAGAGGATTGACAGGTAAGATTTCTGAGAGAGAGGGGACTTCCAAATCCTTGCTAAAAAGTTTTTTAAATCGATTTGCTTGTAAGACAAAACAAGCAGAGGGGTGCCCTTGGCTTGCCTCAGACCAAAGCTATGGAAAGCTGGATGTTAACACAGGATTCTTTCTCATGGTGCCTCTCTCTGCAAACACCCAGTCCAGACAGACACTGCACCTCAGAGCAGCACGGGCCAACAAAGTGATTCCTTTTTGCCCAGTATGTGCTGGAAGGACCGGACTGCAGGCTATAATGTGGTGTTAAAAACCCTGGGGTCATCAATTTTCTCAGGCCAAATCCTGTAAACAATGCTGAGGATGTTTCAATACTGCAGTTTTGAGTGTCACTGGGATGAGGCTGAGCTCAGGTCTAGGGAGAAAGGCTCCTTCCTGTGCTTCCATGCATGAGACTGAACAGTGTTTGAACATGGAGAGGTTTAAATCCCATTTAGAGAATTTGATTCTATACATTTTATTTCTTCTGAAGGCAAGATATGGACAGGGGGAAAGCAGTGACCATCTCTGCTACTCTGCTAAAATCTCCAAAGAGCATATGCCAAAAGCTGAGTATCAGCTGTGACTCTCCCATGTACAGGGACACATGCACATTATTAAATAGGGGATTTGTGCTCAGATTTAATATATGCTGTCTTCCAATATTCCAAGCACATGGATTTTGTTGGGAGGTTTTCCAAATGGAAACCTGATCCTTTCATTGAAATTGTGCAGAATATTAACAAATACATTCTTAATTATGAAGACTTAACGTTGAACATTCACAAGCATCACAGAGTTTTCTCTAAGGTAAATTCATGACTCCCACCAGAACCTATTGCAAGGAGTTGAAAAAAACCTGTACCTATATATAATTACAAATGGGTGTAAAATAAAGAGTTACTGTATTTTTTTTTTTTTGCCTAATAGGTGTTGATGTTCTTTGTTTTATATGCAGAGTTCCTGATATAAAGCCTTTAATGAAAATATTTTTCAAATATAGAAAAAAAGTGTAAATATTGCAACTGTGCTACCAAATACATTGAGCAGAGCATAGGGAGGCAGAAGTCATGTATCACCTGAGCAAACAGCAGACAGGCTTCCTGTGTTGCTCTGTGGGACTCTTTGCAAGCAATTCTGCTCTTCCAACCACTACCCATTTCCCTTAAGTCTGTGCATTTGCCTCACTGTACTTCCAGCTTTTGACTTAACATTGTTTTGCCAAAAAAGTCCTTGGAGGGGGAAGAGCAGTGCCTGTGTGCTGACCAGAGTTCATCAGAGCCAATGCTAATTAGCTGCTGATTTCATCAGCCTTTGGTCTCAGAAAGGCATCATTTTCCAGAAAGTGTTTGAAAACACTTTCTATTAATTACATAGTAAAATGATGTAATTTAGTAAAATGATGTAATTTAACAGGATTACTTATACTGTAGACTCTTTGACAGAAATTTTTTCCACAACATGAACTTGCAAAGAGACCCTTTGATTCTGTCTGAATTTTGACTGAATTCAAAACACATTCAAATAATAACAGTAATTGGTGTTCAGCTACACATGTAGCACGTGTATCCCAGAAGTCACAGCACTGGATGAAGAGCTGAGTGCTCAGCCGTGTGGGCACCCAGAGCTCCGCCAGGCAGGGCTGGGCTGCTCGCTGTGACCCTTTATGGCTGCAGCTCCTCTGGTTGCCGGTGTGATCTAAACACAAAGGCTCTTCCCCAGCCACGCACCCGAGCTGAGCCGCTCCCTCTCCTCCCGGCACAGCACTGGGGACACCTCCCTGTCCCACTGCCAGAAACAGAGCTGCCTCTGAGCAGCCCCAGCCCAAACCCTGCGAGTGTGACATTGCTCAGGACTGTGCAGATTGAACCACGGCCTGGTGAAGTTTAACCAGACACCCTCTGGGGAGACCCAAAGCCCCCCGAGCCCCGGGGGTTTGGGCTGGTTCCAGCCCAGGGGGCACAGGGAACGCTGCCCACGCAGGGGGGGCACCGGCACCTCCTGCCACCTTTGCACCTTCAGGGGACTCTCCTGAAGATGTCCCTTGGCGGCCTGGCAGACACAGGGTGCCTGAGCCTGATGTGCAACGCCCACACAGCCACGGGAGCTCCAGGGTCTCGTCCTGCCTTGCTGCTGCCCGTCCCTGCCCTGCCCAGCCGGCCTGGCCCTCGGAGCAGCTCCTCCGTGGGTTTGTGTGCCCACAGGGGAGTTTCTCAAGGCAGCCACAGCATTTCCCACAGCCCAGTTCACATCCACAGCCACAGCCACAGCCCAGCTGCACAGGATGGCAACTTGGGACATACTCCCCTCTAGGATGATTTCCCTGCCCGTAACACGAACATCTGCAGCGTATTCCAAAGGAACACGGAGGGAAACCAAGAGCTCTGTCCTGCCCAAGTTAAGGGCAGCTGGTTCCTGCCCAGAGCCCCAGCAGCAGAGCTCTGGCTCAGCTCTGGTGATCCCTGAGAAATGGCACTGCTTGCCCACAGGCTGCTGCCTCAACACAGACCACGTATTTATTCCTGCTGCCATCCACCTATCTGTCCAGTTATCTTCTTTTGTTTCATATGTTTAATTTTAAACCTAATGTCAAAACTCTGAGTATAAAATGAAATACATTTTTGTTTAAAATACTCTGGGCAATTTTTATAGAACATCCTTTTGAAAAAAAAAAAAGTGCAGAGATCAATTTTTTTAAGTCCATCCCGCAGGCACCATCATTTAATTATGAGTGAGACATAAATTATGCATTTACACATTGTTGCATTTTCTATAAAATGGTGTGGAGATTTTTTTGTAGTTTTTGGAACTCTCTCTTTCTTCCTAGAGGCACTTTGGAGGAAAAAAAAAACTGCCAAAGGCTATACATTGATGAAAAAAATTAGCATTTATCAGTATAACACCATTATGAGGCCAGCATGGCACTAACATACACAAAATCTAAATGTATTTTTCTGCTTAGACTTAGGAAAACCTGAAAGACTGTGATCTCACCAGGCAGAAAAATGTTTCCTTGCAGTATAAGCACTGGAAGTAATTGGGCAGAAGCAAATAATTTGCATATAATTGAAGAAGACATAGTAAAAAAAGCAGCCCGGACCCGGAGGAGGCAGCAGCAAAGGCCGTTCGTTACCTGCACGGAGTTCAACCGGCAGTATCCATTCAAGGGAAACCTGATAACGTGGGTGGGGTCCTGGTTCCAGCCCGCGTTCACCGAGTTGCACATGACATCCCCCGTCTCCGGGAAGATCTCTTCTATCAAAGCCTTCTCCCCACTCAATGCAATTCTTTCCCCCAGATCTGGAGTCACTCTTACAACCAAGCAGTCACAAGGCTGGAAATGTTTCCTTTGTTCTTTCTCTTGTTTCCATCGCTCAAGTTCCTTAATCATTGGCTGCAGCTGGTAATACTTTGCTTCTTCATATAAAAGATTAAAGTCCTGGGAAAAAAAAAAAAAGGAGAGAGGGAGAGAGAGAAACTAGAAATGCTTATAGTTCTCTTTTAAAAATGAGTATTGTTCCTGTTTGACCTACTTAGGCTTATGTATTGTCAGCAAGAGAGCAAAGGCAACAGGTACCCACGTACTTACACCTCCACAGAAAACCACACGGTGCTGGTCTTGAATTGTTTGAGCTGACTGAGAAGTTCCCATGGCACTGAATTATCCTTTCATTTATTATCCCACAAGCTCAACGCCAGGAGGCTTCACTCTTGGGTTAAGAAATCAAAATAGCTGGTTGCAACAAACAAAGCTCCCTGATGTAAGAGAAGATGTTCCAAGCCCTGCTCTTCCCTCGTGGCTCGGACACTCCTGACCTCACAGCAGATCTCAGGCCGCGCCGTCGCCTCACCCGCTAGGAGATGGAGATGTCAGTTCAGCTTCACTTCTCACCTGCCTTTGCTGGGGCTGAAATTCAGCTCCCGCAGCTGAGCTGCTGCCTGCCCTCGCTGACTATTCATGTATTTCAAATGTACTTTGGAGCCTGGTAAATTACACGGAGGTGGTGACCATCCTGCCGGCTGCGAGCTCAGCTGTGCGCTCCAAGGGCTGAAAAGAAGCAGCTCTTCCCTGCCATTTGTCCATCACTTCACTTGGGCTTTGGGCAATTCAAATTCCCAATTTGATCCAATTCCCAGTTCAGTGATCGTTTCATCAGATTCTGACAGATCTTCCCACCTCAGCTGAAATATGTGAGAGCACAGGGAGGCAAAGGGTGTGAGCCCCCAACCCAAGGAGGCAGCTGAGCCCCCCAGGCCCAGCCAGAGCAGGAGGGGGACGAGGAGCAGCAAGAGCTCAGCTCCTCCCTGCAGAGACCAGGCTTTGCTTTCCCTGCTCCTGCACCCCTTTACACTCCCAAATGCTGCCCCACAGGTGCTTCTGTGGGATGTGCTGGAGGTCAACAGCTGGGACAAAGGCCAGTTCTACGCCAGTGAAATGAAAAATAAAATGAAATTAAAAGAAAAATCAAGACTGAAATGGCTGAAATCATTTGGACTGGAAAGAATGATATGATAAGAAGCAATCAAGAAATGGGCACCAAAAGCACAGGAAAAGTAACGGGTGTGCTGCTGCCTCAGGACTCAGGAGGAGGGGAATCAAAGGCCAATGAAGATGCAGCACAAAAAGGTGCAACTCTACATACTGGTTTGGAATTAACCTGTAAAATCTCCTGCTGCAGGGTATTACTGAACCAAAGCAGTTATCTCTGCTCAAATTTGGCACCACAGACCCACTGGTAGTGGAGGTGCTCCTTCACCCCAGGGCTGCCTTCAGCCTGGAGACATATGAATATTCACAGTGACAGGGCAAGGTGATCGACTTACAAAAGGGACATCCAATCCTTTACATCTCTTTGATGTCTGCTGAGGTGGGGACAATGTGCACAGCTACAGAAAAAAGGACTGGAGGATAAGAGGAGCAGAGAGGAAGAGGGATAAGAGCGAGTGGGAAGAAATGAGGGCAACAAACACTCTCACGGGACAGCTTGAAGATGGAAAACACAGAAGATTAAAGAAGAAATCATGCAGAGAGCATGCTGCAAACAACCAACAACCAGTGCTGGGAACAGGCCAGGCAAAGAGCTGAGGAGGCTGCCTGCACTGCCTGGGCTCAGGTAACACAGCACCAGCCCCAAAGCCTCGTCCTCTCCTGGAAGGTATTCTCACCCTCCCCAACACCAGCACTCTCTGCTGAACCATTACTGCTTTTCTCTGTCCACCAGTGATGCTCCCTCAGTGCTGAGCAGAGGATCAGTTTAAACCTACAGGGATTAGTGGCCTAAATTAAAAAAAAAATCTGAAATCTCTGTGCAGGACACTGAATCAGCAGTCTTACCACCTAACTGTGTTCAGTACAGAGGTGTGTGCAGTGGCCTGCCAAATGTTCACTTGGCATCTGCTGGTGCCATGGATTGCTTTTCCAAGCAAGGAAACATGCAATGCTAAGGGAAAATGTAATGGTGTAGAGTGAACAGGAGCACCCAGTACTTTCTGAAGCCAGTGGAAAGTCATCTGCTGTTTTCAGTAGGTCCTGAAAAACCAGTTTCAGAGTATCTGGGTTCATGGACACTATAAAATAAGGTATTATTTGTAAAATCAATCAAGGGATATGTGCTAAGAAAACTCAGCAGTAAAACTTGGAAGAGATGGTACACTGATAGAAAGAACAGCCCTTCATTTTTGAGAGCAGAGAGTGGCACAGGGCTCCTGAGGCTGGATGCAAAGCCCATTACATTACAGAGGCTCTGACTGCCTCCCCTGGCTTTGCACTAGCCTGGCAGAATCCTGAATCACAGGACTTCAGTGGTCCTGCACCCTCGGGCCAGAACAGCAATGCCACAAACCAAGCAAACCCAGATCACATCAGCCCTGCTTCTCCCACAGGCAGCTCAGCCCACCCCACCCACTGCAGCTTTGCAGTGACTCTTGCTAGCTGTCATTGGCCCTACAATGAACAGGATAAATTGTACATTCTGATACCATTTTGTGAGAAGAAAGCCTGCTTTCAAATGGAACAGCTCTTCCACTAGTGCTCCCAGAACGACAGAGCCACACTTCAGGGGGCTGTGTGGAAATCAGGGCTGGGCTGGAGCACCACGTGCTAGCCAAGCTGTCTCTAAAGCCAGGCTCCCCTGCCTGTGCCTGTTCCACACTTGGGTTCAGCACAAATTTGGGAAGGGCTGTGCCCCTGAAGAAGGGCCCTGTAACAGGCCCTGGGAACTGAGGTGTGCTGGTGCCAGGAGCTGATGTCAGGGAATCAGGGCACCACTGTCAGGCAGTGCCAGTAAGGGGAATTGGCTGTAGCACAGTAACAAGTGGAGGGGATAAAAAACAGTCTTCTGTAGCAAGAGAAATTCACTGCAGTCCAGCAGTGACAGTGCTGGGAAGGGACACCTTGTGTGACCCCCTGCACTGCTGCCCACAGCCACCAGCAGCAAAGACTGCCCCTGCTCCTCTTCTGGGACATTTGGCCTTTCTGCAGGGAGGGACTGGGGCATCCTGAGGGAATCTGACAGTGTGTTTAGGGAGGGAGGAGGATCTCACAGCCAGGAACACGGAATGAGTGGCTCACAGCATGGGGGTCGGGGTCTCTAGATCCTGTGCTTGGACAGGGTCATGGGCTCTGCACACCAGCCCACAGTCTCTTCCTTCAGGTTTTACACACTGCTCAGAATTCTGTCTGTGAGCCGACTGGGAGAGCCCAGCTCTGGGCAATCTGCACTGAATGCTTGGGATGCCCAGGTAATTCTGGCATAGGTACTTCCACCCTTGCACTGCAGATAGCAATTCCTACCCTGAAGATTTACTTACGTTTAACATGAAATGTGAAGCAGAAGAATGAAACCCACAAGAGCCCTCACCAGGGAGGTGCCACAGAACTGCATGAGAACATTTCCACGCTGCTGGTTTCCGTAAGTTACCAAAGGCAGATGCTGACATGACTTTTCCTGGCCCCATCAGGAGAGGCACATCCCACTGGCCCAGGCAGGGAGCAGCCAAGTGGCCAAGGGCACAGAGGGTCACTGAAACTCAGCCCGGCTCCTGTGGCACAGCTGTGTCCTCCTGCACAGGGACACCTGCAGCCTCCCTCCCGCAGAGCTCCAGCCTGGTGGCAGGGCAGTGCTGCTGAGCAGCAGGCAGCATTCCACAGCAGGTTTTGTACAATACTCAGGAGTTCCTTGTCCTGCAGGACTAAAGCATTCCCATTTCTTACAAGCATTATTCCCCTGTGTTCCCAGCTCCCTAACAGCAGCACCAGAGCCAAACACTATGACAGATAGTGGAACCGCTTCTGTTTAGCCCAGGAACACATTTTCCTCTGGAGGTGATTCCCACCACCAGTGGCAGTCACAAGCAGGGTGCTCTTTGATAGACTGAAAGGGGAGACAGACAGTACAGCCTTTAATTTTTCTGTGAAGTATCACAAAAAGCCTTTATAGCCACCATGAACATCCTGTGGCTGTCGCAGGAACTAGTGGGAAGTTCTGCCAGGTCACTGGAAGAAGGGAGCAGCCAGGCAGGTGGGATGCATGCAGCCTTTCTCCAGCCACAGCTTCTGGCCTACATGTAGATCTCATGGGAAACACTAACAGATCTTTCAAAGACACAGCCTTTTGCCTTTCACAAAATAATTTACTGCTTTTTGTTCTGTAGAAAAGCTTTTTCTGTGGTGGATTTCAAGAGGGCTAAATTCTGGCAGTCACCTGTGACAAGGGTGACATCTTCCTGGGGAGGAGGTGGGAGGTGTGACCTCCAGCCCAGCAGAGCTGCTGTTCCATGCCAGGGCCAAGGGGCTGGTCCAGATCTGCCACCCAGGCACAGGCAGCCAGCACAGACTGAGCCCATGTATCCCACAGACCTGGTGCTGTTCTCTCCGTACCAAAGACAGCCTTTATTTTTGTACCTAATGGTGACTGCTGAACAGGCTGAAATGGCTCTTTCTGTCCATTTTTCACTTGTTATTCTTTATTACAAGAAACAACAAACTGTCATCCTAACTCAATGTTTCTCTTGTATTTTTAGTGCTGTGAAGATCTGACTCCTGGCTATGAAAGCAAGTTGCTCACTTCTACAATGACAACTGCACTGTTTCCTCAGGTCAGTTTGAGAGACTTTAGATGCAAGCACACAAATTTTGTAACTGTACTAATAAATTAGAGTGGTGGCCCTGTCATTCTGGTGCCACAGGTGATCTCTGCAATCCACATAAAACTCAGATGTCCTGTGCCTTTGTGCTCCTCCCTCTTTGAAGGGAGTTACAATACACACACTGCCTGTGTCTGTTTCTGTTGAGGCTCTCTGAGCAGGGAGTGAGTCTCAAACAAGACTCACAGCAGCTCCCGGTTCTGCGTGCAGTTAGGCATGGACAGTGAAGGGGACACGTGCTGCCCGTCCTGGGGGAGCCCCTCTGATGGCAGGGGAGATCAAGGAGGGGAGTTTGGGCACCAGAGGAGGAGCAGCTCCTGTGGCAGGCAGCCCTCAGCAGCAGTGGGGCAGAGCTGAGCCGCCCCAAGCTCTGCTCCACCTGAGGGGTGCTCACAGTGCCCATGCTCAGGGCACTGGACCAGAGCAGGGAGCTGGCAGCAGCTCCAGCCAGGCACCATCACCCGCTGGGCACGGGCTGGCTGCAGAGCAGAACCAGCCACACACTCAGCCCTCAGCACACTTCATGTGGCTTCAAACGCCCCAAACCCAGGAAAATTACAGCAACCAGAGGAGTGCTACTTTCAGCAGGAAGACCTGGGAGACACTTTCAAGTTCTGTCTCAGTAGTAGTTGCAAGTGTAATTAATATTCACTGTAAACACACCATCAGACTTGATAATAAAGAATCACTAGCCTCGGAACACACACTCCACTTTCTCTGCATTTCAGTGTTAACTTCATCTGAAAACAACACTGAAATAGCAAACACAATAATGCTGGTGTGGTACTAACATTCCAAACTTTCCAAAATAACCATCTGAGCAGCAATTCAAGTTGAAAAGCAACTTGGCTAAACCTTGAGGCTAATAAACTGCTTGATTAAATTAAGGGGTAAAAACTAATAAATATTCAAAACACTTGATAGTGCTTTGTTTGACATAAAGAACATTTAATGCAAGTCTCACTGGAAAAGCTGTCAGGTTTTATACCTTAAATAGAGTTTTGCATTTAGAAACACCAAGTGATTCCATTTGCTGCCTTTGATTATTGTCTTCTGTCACTTTAATCATGCTGGCAAAATTACACAATTTCTGTGAAGTTAAATCCGTTTACAGTGCAGTTTTAATACAGCTTTACAGAGCATTCTTCTCTGCATTTTGATTTAGTTCCTCCCTACCTAGCAATGCTTTGCTTTGTTCTTGAGCCCTCATTAGCCTGGGGTTTGCTCTAAAGCTCTCCCAGGGAGGAGCTGACTGAAATGCAGTTCCCCCTGTGCCCAGGGATGCTGTGGAGCAGGGGCCTGAGCAGGCACAGCTCCCTCAGCCCTGCCAGGGCTGCACGGACAAACCCTGGGCATTCTCTCCTCTCCAGGCTTCAGCCAAATCCTGCTGCTTCTGTGACTGAGCACCTCTGAAATTTGGATGCTGGTGGAGGGCATGATCAGCTCAAACCACCTCTCTTTTCTCTCCTACCCTCTCTTCACAAAATCACAGAATCACTGGGCTGGAAAGAGACCTTCAAGATCATGGAGTCCAACCCAGCCCCAACACCTCAACTAAACCCTGGCACCCAGTGCCACATCCAGGCTTTGTCAAACACACCCAGGGATGGTGACTCCACCACCTCCCCAGGCAGAGAATTCCAGAACTTTATCACTCTTTCTGAGAAAAACTCTTCCCTAATATCCAACCTGTATTTCCTTTGGCACAGCTTGAGGCTGTGTCCTCTGGTTCTGTCAGTGCTGCCTGGAGAAAGAGCCCAACCCCAGCTGACTGCAGCTATCCTTTCAGGGAGCTCCAGAGAGTGCTAAGGTCATCCCTGAGTCTCATTTTCTCCAGGCTGAGCACCTCCAGCTCCCTCAGCCATTCCTCACAGGGTTTGTGTTCCCAGCCCCTCTCCAGCCTCGTTGTCTCCTCTGGACGTGCTCAAGCATCCCGAGGTCCTTCCCAAACTGAGGGCCCAGACTGGACACAGCACTCCAGGTGTGGCCTCTTCTCCCACTGTCCCACTGGACTGTCCAAAACACAGCTGCTCTCCTGTGCCTCTCCATCCACCCCTTCCCTTGATCCATCCTACAACCTCCAGCACTGCTCTGGTCTTTAGCTCCACCACTACACACAGGTTTTCCCTCATTTCTCTGCAGTTTTCTCTTCCCAGCCCTCATTTCTCTGGCTCCCCCCATCCCACAGGGCACTTCTCCAGCCCATCTGCCACTCACCAGGAACACCAGTGCTCAGGACAGCCCTTCTGGGCTGGAGCTCAAACCAGGACCACCAAAACCTGCCCCTGCCTCGGGACCAGATGTGAGCTGCAGACCATCCCACGGTGGGTCAGACACGATTCTCCTCCTAACTCAGGTGAGAATGGCTGAGCTGGCAGCACGAGGACCAGCTCTACTCCAAAGCAAGAGCCACCACCACCACTCTGGACTCACTCAGTCACAACTGACCGAGTGATCCTGTGGCCCAGCCAGTAAAACAAAGTGAAATGGCATTTCAGAGAAAGCAGGAGTTTTCCTTCCTAGCAATGCTCTGCATCCTCTAACTGAGCGGATCCCCATCTGCCATCCCAATTGATTCATCATTTCATCCTGGAATAAGTGCTTTTGTTGAATCTTGTCATCTACAGTTTGGACACTTTTGTCTTCCAATTTTCATACATCAGGGTGACAATGTTGGAAGTTTCCTAAGTGCAAAACCAAACAAACAAGGCCAAGAGGGGAGCCTTTAAACAATCAGGGCCTGCAAAGAAACAACCAGCACCATGACTTCATTCAAAACATGTCCTGCTCCTTAAAAAGCCCTCAGTCAATTCCATCTCCCAAGAATATTTTGACATGAACTGCGAACAGATTACTTCCTGAAATCAAACCATCTGCATTGGTTATGTCTAACACAAATCCTCATGGGCTTGTTTAAGGGTTTCTTTTTTATACCAACAAGAAAAAGATTTACACAGTTCAAGTCCTCTGCGTATCAAATTTGAAACATTTCTTTCAGATTCTGAGCATTAAACCCTGCTAAGTGCAAGTTGCTGATGTTGCTTCTTAATTGTTGTTATACCCTGATAAATAAGCTAAAAATGTGAGAAAATACAATTAGTTTAGAAAAACTGATTTAGCTATCAGCTTCATCGTTTAACTTTTCTCAGTATCCATGACAACCACTGGTCCATTTATTAAATAATAGCATCCCTGGTGTAATACACAAGTACTAAAAATCCTAACAAATAAACAGCAACATTTAGTTAAGTGTGTTTAGGTCAAGCATACAAACCAACGTGCCCCAAAACAAATGACAGAACGGGAGGAAAAAACAGATTGCAGACTGTAGCTTTCCTTACCTTAAAGTCATCTGGGAGCAGTAGCTTAGATGTCCTTAGGAAGCTTAATATATATCTGAAAATTTCCCCATCTCGATCAATGAAATAATGTTGTTTTAAACTGTCCAAGACAATAGGCTCTGTGCCATTAAACAGACGACTTATTCTGAAAAAAAGAGAAGAGAAAAGGAAATGGGCAAAAGGGACAAAATCTCATTACAGCCTTGGGGCTTGAGAACAACCAAATTAGGTGCATCAACTGAACCAGGTGCATAAGGGAATGCAGGACGTTAATTTGGTGACACACCCGTGCAGGAGGGCAGGGCCCTGGCTGGGGGCACTGAGGGCACTGAGGGCCCCATGGCTGCCCTGGCACCAGGCCCGTGCTGCCCTCAGCCAGGCAGGCCCACGGCCCCACCAGGAAAGCACCCGGAACGCTCCCCCAGGGCTGGCACAGGGCTCCTGGGGACAGTCACCCACAGCTGGAACGCTCCCCAGGGCTGGCACAGGGCTCCTGGGGACAATCACCCACAGCTGGAACTCTCACCCCAGGGCTGGCACAGGGCTCCTGGGGAGAACACGAGTCCCTGGCAGTGGCACGTCCCTGCCCACCATGTCCTGCTAATGGGGAACCAAGTGGCTACTCCAGGGATGGGTTCCTGGCCATGAGCCTGCCTCCAGCTCGGCTGGCATTTGATCAAACGCCATCCAGACCTTCCTGTGCTGAAGGAGAGGCTGCCCAGGCACTGAGATGGGCTCTGTGGACCTGTCGGTGTCCATCCAATGCAGAATGTTTTGGAAAACCAGAAACCAATGGCCCATGCAGCCCCACAGTGTCACCACCAGCAGTCCTGGGGAGGAGCCTGGCAGAGGGAGAGCACCACGGCAAATCTTTTGTGAGGGAAAAAAATGGGAGCAAGACCTGTGAGACTGTGGGATCAGCTGATTATGGGACCAAAGGACCACATCAGCTACACCACTCCAGGTTTTTTCAGTCCCAAGGAGCCTGTTCCACAGAGAGCAAACCAGGCATCTGCCTGGCTGCTGCTCCTCCAGCCTCTCCCCTCCAAATGCCTGCCTCCTCTCACAAGGCTTTGTCTTCCCATGAGAAATAACCCAGCTGAATATATGTTCTTGAAAGGGAAAACGCAGGAGACAGACAGCAACGACCTATTAAGTAATTGAGTCCATCTCTCTGACAGTGCAGCATTGTTCCCAACTGCAGAGTGGCTCGTCTTTCAAAGTCGAGTCTTAAATAATCCTGCCACAAGGACTCCTCCATTTCCCAGAGAGACCATCCCACAGCTGGCTGCATTTCACTATCGAGCCAGCCCTTCCAATCGCCCATGAAATCCCCCGGGAGCCTCGCTGAGACCAGGGCAGGGCTTCCCCTTCCCTGGAAAACAAGCTCATCAAACCTTGCTGCAGGCCATGTCCAGCGCTGCTGCCGAACGCTGCAGCCCAGCCTGGCTGCTCCCTCCTCCCAGCACCACCACCCACCCCAAGCTCAGGCCCAGCAGCGTGGGGAGCATCTGGAAGTGATCCCAGTGCCCACCCAGGTGCTGGGAAGAGGCAGGTTTGCTGCCCCACTGCTGCCCCTGCCTGTGCCCCGGGCCCTGGCCCACAGCTGCACCTTGCTCTGATCTTCTAACTTGCTAATAAGGTTGTAAATTTATTAATGCACCATTTGTATCTAAATAAAATGTGGAAATAATAAATGAAACTGGACTTGGTAAGTCTCCGCTGAATTTTGCTAAAAAAACCTTTCTGCCCTCTTAATTAAGGAAGCTCCAGGTTTTACTGCCTGCTCTCATGCCCATGCCAGCATACAGCTAGTCTGAATTACTTGTGAGAATAACCAAGTGCTCTCCTAAACCCTAATTATAACATTTACTGTTTTCTCCAACCTCCAGCGTTCCTACAGTATCAGAGAACATCATCCAGTTCACCTGGCAACATTTAATTTATATAATCACAAGGTTCAGTAAGACTCCTGTAATTCACTGTGTTCTTTTTTGTTGTTATTTTAGGGCCATTTGCCCAAGACAGTTAAATATACTGCTTTGTACAGCGTTACACTTTATTCCAGGAACCAGACAGTTAATTTATTTCCTTTGGCAGTGTGCTGTGCTGGGATACACTGAAAGCAGAGGAAGCACTGATAGCTCAAGGTTCAGTACATACATTTACTGAGTAAATTTGCATGGCTATTGGAAGTTTTGAGATCTTGCATCTGAACAAGCTGAGCTGTGGCTGAAGCCTCCTCCCCTTTGCTGCCCTTTCTCTGCGGAGTCTGCAGAAGCAAAGCTGCTCTGCTCTGCACGGGCACGGGGGAAGGTTTGCCAACAACGACAGGGTGCAGAGAAGACAGGGTACAAAATTTTAATGGGCCAGTCTTTAATGTAGCAAAGCATTTTTTTGGTAATGAAAACAAAACATGAATTTTGAGGCTCCACTTTGTGGAGTGCCCTGAGCTGTATTTCTTCACCAGCAAAATTACTGCTGGGGAAAGAAACTCACAGAGTGTTGAAAGACTTAACTGCCACCCCAAAAACAGAGTGATGAATAGTTTAAGGATTTATTTGACATTTTAGGGGGCTGCTACGTTCCAAGAACCAACTTCACTGCAGCATGTTGTAATGCTGCATGTGGAAAGAGCTCCAGCTTCTCTCATCTCGCCAGTTCAAACTGTACCTGGAAAAGTCCTTTGGAAAATGCAATGCTGGGAGAGCACAAAATGAACTCAAATGGACAGCTCCTGACAGGATTCCTCATCATGTGTGAAGCCGTGGGAAGGAGCACAGTGACCAGGAGTAGCTCCATGCTCTGCACCGGGACACGAAGCTCTCCATGGATGGGTCTGTGGTGGCCAGAACGAAATGCCTCACCCAGGAGCAAAATGCACTCAGGCTGTCAGAGAGCTGGCCAGTCAGCAAGAGCAGGGGGACAGGAGGGGCTCTGCACTGTACAGACGTGCTGATGATCAATCAGAAATAAGGCACCAGCCTGGCTGGCAGCCTCAGGAAGCTGCTCCCTCCAGCGACCCACCGTGTGCCATGAGCTGAAACTCACGGGGCGTTGCTGCAGCTCACACTGGGCACTAGTCACCCTGAAAATGGTTGTTTTTATGAGTGGTCACGGCAACCAGTGCTGTACTGGTGGACAAATTAGCATTTTCAGGAGGCACTTGCTTATGGCACACAGGAAAGGTACTTCCAGTGCAGCCTGTGAAGAGGCAGGAGGCACAGGGAAAGGGAGACAAGGCAAAAAGAGCTGCACTGGGATCCTGCAGCAAAGGGCGAGTCTGAACAACGAACACTTCTTCAGCACTCCCACCTTTTTGCAAGAGATGCTTCACTTTCTAATTTAGAAGCACTTGTATAATCCGTGTCCAACATTAAATTTCCATACGGGGAGCAGACTGAGGCAGGACCAGCTCCAGCAGCTGCCAGCAGAAGGATGCCAAGCATGTCTTTCCACGGCCTCCGCTGCCCTGGCCGCGCTCACACCATCTGCCCAGAGCTCAGATCCTCCCAGTCCCCTCTTCTTCCTCCTGGCTTGCTCCTGCCCTCCCAGCAAGGTGCTCTTCCCAGCTGCCTGCTCCCTGCTCTGCAGTGCTGCCCACCCCAGCCCTCCAGGGATCCCTGCCCCCAGCCACTGCAGCTGCAGAGCCACCACGGGGCTGGTGTCCAGCCTCCAGCCTGGCACCTCGAGCCCTGGCTGGGTGCACTTCTCTGCCTCTCCCAGGAGCCAGAACAGAACCTGTTGATCCCATTCCTACTGTTTCTTTGTGCTTTTGTTGTTTCTGCTAAAGGCTTTTACATTTTCAATAATGTTTCGCCAAAACGCCGAGGGGTGAGTTTCTAGCTTTGTACCAATTTTACCATGATATTAAGATCTTCTTTTATTAGATTAAAAACAAACAACAAAGACAGCCAACCCACAAGGACAAGAGCGCCAGTAAATTCTTTTCTTAGTTTCTTGGGCAAGGAAAGAAGCCCTGTGCTGCCTGCAAGCACCTACAGAAGGCTGCTGCCCCCCCTTAATCCTGGGGACCGGTTTTCCAGCCTGCAGGCTCCCTGCAGCACCCGTGCAGGCAGCAGCACAGAGGGGGCCTGCAGGGCAGTAAGTCCAGCCCCCACAGCAGAGCTCAGGACACACCACCTCGTTCATCAACTCCCCCAGCTCCACTGCAGAAGCAGACAGGGCTTTTGGCACCCCCAGCTCCCTCCAGGGCACCTTTGGTCATCCCAAAGACCATCACTGAGCACACCTGTGGGTCTGCACATCACACACAGCTGTTGGGGAGTTTCATGGCACTTTGGGACAGAAAAGTTTTGGGGGTGGGGCAGTTTGCTCTCTAGTTTAGGCCAGTTTAGCCATTTTCTTGACAGCTTTATTTTGAACAGAAAATACAAGCTCTTTCCTAATAAATCTGGTTCCAGAGGTCTTAAGAAGAGCACCCAGTTTTGTGGGACCTGTGAGACAACCAGCAAGTGGGGCTGTGGCACCATGAGGCCCTAAGGCCCCCAGGTCCCTCTGCTGTGGGGCCACTGTGGTCCTGTAGTCCCCGAGCACTGGTCTGGCCAGTGCAGTGACACAGCGTAAAAAGAACTCTCTATCACAATATTGCACTAAAAGTATTAATTTAAGTAATTACATGATTAATATTTAACTGTTCAGTGATATTCTTGTCATTCATAATTTAGTTGTTTACATTTATTAAAAATTGATTTTGTAGACACTTTTTCTGCCCAATGTCAAATCAGCAGGGAACGCACATTTCAGCAAACTGTCATTAGAATGTGTCTTTTTCCTCATTCTGTGGGAGAACAAGGGAAGAAGAGAGAAATGCCTGTCTGTGGGTCCTGCAAGCGTGGTGGGTCTGTGCTGCATCTCGTGTCCTCCGTGCTGAACGTGTCCCGTGGGTGCCCTCCTGTCCCCAGTGCAAACACACAGCAATCTCTGCACAGCTCCCTGTGCTTTATGGGGGCTCTCAGCTGTACTGGCTGTGGAGCTGGAGGAGGAGGAGGTGGCTGTGGGAAATGCCACAGAGGGAGAAGAGGGCTGTTTAGAGGTGGGACACCGAGCATGACCTGAAACTGCCCTGCAGGACACAGCAGCAAAGCATCCCCAGCGATGAGCAGAGTCCAGTCATTGCTGCTGAGCACAAACAGTGCTGCTCATCTCTCAAATATTTGCTCAAGGTGGGTAGGATAGATACTGTTATCTGCTTGAAAGAGAAAAAATGCCATGAATTGGAGCAGAGGTGCTTGACAGGCCTTAACACAGTGTCTGGCACTGCTGCTCACATAGCTGTGTCTGTCAGGAGCCCACTCCTTGTCCCGTCACAAGGCAGACACTGCTGGGAAAGCACTGTGCAAAGCCTCTCAAGGGCTGTGCCAGCTCTCTGCTGGCACTGCCACAGCCCAGCTGAAGCAGCACAGGCTGAGTGAGCAGTGGACACTGCTGTCAGACCTTCCCAGCAGCATTTTTCCCATTTCCATTATTTCTATTAAACTGTTTGGATTTGTGCACAAGTTCCCAGCAAAGCAAAGCAGAATGGGGAAAGCACCTGCAGCTGCTTTCCCCAGAGAGGTGCCTTAAAACATCCAGACTGTCTGAAAAGCAGGCTGGGCTGGCCAGAGGAGGACAGGGATAACCCAGCAGATGGGTGTCTTCTGCCTTCTGGCCTGGCAGTAGTTAAGAGACGGGTGGAAGGCATTGCCTCTGCCAGGACACAAGCTCCCTCATGCCTTGTGCAGTGAGGAACATGGCTAAAAGTTACATCTGGCTGCAGTAGATTTTTTGATCTGCCTCAGTTTAAAACTTCAGCTACAATTAGTGTGCCAGTTGTACCACACCTTCCCTCCCTGCTCTCTGAGCAGTGATTTTAAGCCCTTCTGCAGCTAAAAGAAGCAAGCACTGAGGAGAGGCAGGGGCTGCAGCACTGTCAGTGCCCACCCAACCTGGCTGCCCTGTGCTGCAGGAACCCTGGGAGGCTTCACCCCTGCAGCTCTTCCACTTCAATCCAAGACATCTTCACCCCCTGGGACTGCTGCAGGTGGTGTGCTTGGCTTGCAGGGTGTTTCAGCTGGGGAGAATTTTAAGCATCTTTTGTTTGGACAGTGATGAGGAAAAACTGTGTGTGAGAGAACCTGAATCTTAAACTTTGGTTATAAACTGCTGCTCTGCAAACCGTGACCTCCAGGCAGCCACGTGGGCCTGAAGGCACAGAGAGGTGCCCCAAAAGGAGTTTCTGGCAGGTACCAGATCGGGTACCAGCTTCCAGCCCCAAGTGCAGTGCAGGCATCAAGCCTCTGGTGTCAGACAGGTCCCCCACCACGCCATGGTTGACCCCCCCTGACCCCAGCTCCTCCTCCTCCTCACACTCCCCCATGGCTGGGGAAGCATCTACCCTCCAGCAAGGCAGGCTCAGGTGCCAGTGTCCTGCAGGCATCACTCAGCCCTAGACCTGTCACTCCTGAGGACACAAGTGAGCTACCACAGATGTTCAGAACAAAACTGACCTGTGAGAACAACACGGAGATACTAAAGCCTCAACTTTCAACAAGAGCATCAAGCAGTATGGTCCAACCTCAGCACTGGGAGGAGTGGATTGGGTTGGCTGGCCAAGCTTTGGCAGCAGAGGGGCTACAGGGTGGCTTCTCTGAGGAGCTGCCAGAAGCTTCCTCTGAGGCTGGCACAGCCAACCCCTGGCAGCTCCAAAGACTGATGGACCTCTGGCCAAGGCTGGGCCAATCAGAGTTGGTGGTAACACCTCTGTGATTACAGATTGAAGAAGAAAAAAACAAAGTTACTACACAGTTGTAATTGTGGCCAGAGAAGAGCGGGGTGAGAACATCTGAGAGCCACAACTCTGCAGACTCCAAGGTCTGCAGAAGGAGGGGCAGGAAGTGCTCCAGGCACCAGAGATGGGATTCCTCTGCAGGCCATGGTGAAGACCATGGTGAGGCAGCTGTGACCCTGCAGCCCCTGGGGATCCACAGGGGATGCAGAGATCCACCCCCAGCCCCTGCAGGAGGTGCCCACACCAGAGCAGGTGCATCCCTGGAGGAGGCTGTGACCCTGTGGGAGACCCAGGGGACAGAGGGGGCCCTGCTGCCAGGCTGGAGCAGCCTGTCCTTGCAGCACTGCACCCCTGCAAAGAGAGACCCGTGCACAGCAGGTTTGGGAGGGCTGTGTGCCCCTGGGAGGGACTCAGGTTGCAGCAGGTCACAGAGAGCTGCTGCTCATGAGATGGAGCCACATGGGAGAAGTTCCTGCAGAACTCTCCTGTGGGAGGGACCCCACAGTACTGCAGGGGAAGAAGCCCTCTCTCTGGGCAGCAGGGGAAGCTCTGGGGGATGAACTGGCCAAAAGCCCCATTCCTTGTCTCTCTGTGCCATCAGGGGAGGGGATAGAGCTGGGAAGGGGGGGGGGGGGGGGGGGGCTGGGGGGAAGGCTTTATTTTACTTCTCATTATCATGCTCTGATTTTGTTACAAATAAATCCAACTAATACCTCTAATTCCAGCCTGTTTTGCCTTTGATGGTATTTCCTGAGTGATCTCTCCTGGTCTTTAACTCATGAACTTTCACTATATCTTCTGTCCCTGTCCAGCTGTGGAGGGGTGAGAGAGCAGCTTTGGTGTGCCTGGAGTCCAGCCACGGTCAACTCACTACGAGGAGGTAACTCACAAGGTAACATGTTTATCCATCTCCAGCTCCTAAAACTTCCTGCTCCTGCCTCCCAGTGCTGATCCTGGAATGCCACAGGAGTTTTTGAGCCATATGCTCACTCTGCCATGCTTCTGAAGGATATTACATTCATTAACTATTGAGCACCTGAAGGAACTGCAGGATCTATTACCTAGATTTAATACTTCATATTTTGCTGTTCAGGCTACGATATCTATTTTTGTTACAGATCAGAGCTAGTCTATATAGTATCAACATGTTTTTTTAAAAGTCAATAATCCATAAAGAACATTATAATCTACCATGCAGAATCATTCTTAGGAAGCTCTGGAAGGATTTTCTTTCTTCTCTCTATGCTACCACTAAAAAAGCAAAATTAGGTATATAATGGATTTTGTAGTTAAAACAAAGCCATAGACAATTCTGTTTTCTGTTCAGTGTTACTATCAATTAAAGTCTACTGGAGCAACAGGTAATAAAATCCACTGAGGTGGAAATTACCTATTATTTTTGAAATACCACAAAGAATTCATGGTAAGGGTGAGAGATGCTTGTTGTTTATAGCCTATCACACATTTAAGACACGTTAGCAGATGACTTTGATATATAACTTCCTGGAAATGTGTGTGCATTCACAGCTTGATGCACTACACTTATCCCTTAACTTGTAGAAACAGTATCACCCCAACATAAATTAGCATGTGAGACAAGGAAGTGGAAACATTGTCCCAGAGAAGTTTGTGTCTTTTCCTGAATGAAAAAATTCTCTAGGTAGTCAAGAGCTACTGTGGCCTTGTATCCCTTCAGGCACACATCCCAACAGTGAGGAGTGCTCAGACAATTACCATGAGCAGACCAAATACAAGGGAATTGAGATTCCTGTATGCTCTTCATTCTCACCAGGTTTGCAGGGGTATTAACCCTAAGCCCTTCACCTGCTGGTGGCATTATGCCCATCAGCACTGGTCACTCATGCCCAGTTCCTAAAGTGTCCTGTGGGTGACCAACAGGAGCTCAGCCACGAGCAGTGAGGCAGGACACAGCCCTTCCTCAGGCTGATGACTCCAAATTGCCTTATTCAAGAGTTTGTCTACTTTAGTGTGTTAACAGCTATTAAAATTCTTCACTAAACAAACATTTCTAGTACGTTAATTGCTGTATCACGAATCCTTTAACTTAATTTGGCACATGCCTACATCCACAGGTAAGGAAAGCAGATACACACACAGAGGACAGAGACCTTTTGCTACACACACATCAGCATCCCACCACACCTATTTAACTCATCAGCGATGAAAAGCATTTGTGGCGCTCAACAAGGGAAAAAAACCTAACTTTCAAACACAGGTACAATTTGCATTTCTACATTAGAAGTTCCCTACCTGCCACTGACATGGCTTGTTCATCTCTGGCACCAGGGACAGGGACAAAGAGCCTCCCATGATTTATGATGCTTAAGCATGCAATTCCCATGGTTTGGTCTGGCTGAGCTGCTCTGGAGCAACCATGGCCAGAACAGGGCTCTGAGCACATCAGGTGTGAGCACCCAGGGCACCCCAACCCCAGCAGAGGCTGCTGCTACGGCAGCGCAGGACAGGCCAGCTCTGCCACCCTGTTCCTAACAAGCACTAACTGTTTGGGGACAGTGACAACAGCTGCCTGGCTGACTCGCATATTTTTGATAAAAGTCACCGAATAATGTGAGCCTTCAAAACACAGGATGTGTTCAGGGTAGGAGCTGAATATTATTCTTTCAATGAAATACTCTGAGATCCAGCAACTACACAGAAGTTGCTACACTGTAGGTCATATCCATCTACCTGGGAATTTCTCTCTTTATTTTAAATTGTGGACTTATACTTTAAGTTAAAGAAGAATGTAAGCTGGATTTCTGCTGCTACTGATTTTTTCCAGTATAACACTGTGTTATATGCCATATATAGGCTGTTTTTTCTCTCCTTGTGCCTTTTACTTCATTCTAATTGAACTTTTGCCTAAATAGCTGAGGAAGATTAAAAACATTAATATAAATTTATATGGTATCCTCTATTATGCCATTGCTCCTGAGGCTCTGATTTGAGGCCTGTGAGGATTCTGGGCCTCTCACGTTTTCTCAACACATAATTTAAACTAAATATTGGTCATGAAAATAGACTCAGGACAAAAATTCTTTAATTTAAACCAAAATTCAAAATTAGCATCTTAGTTTTGCAAAGGTTTTCCAAAGGTCTCAATCCTGCAAGAACTGCATTGCAGCTCAAACTCTGTGGGAGTTGTAGGCACTCAAGAAAATTAAGTTGTTAATACATGAGAAGATACAAATTTCAAATAAAACATTCCTGCCTGTACAAGTCTTTTCTTGCTATTCCTTTAACCATCCCTTTCCCCTGATCATGGTGTCCTGGTGAGGCCAGGGCTGCACCAAACACCAGCTCTCTTGCTGCTCTCCTTCTTTCTGTATCTTCCAGTGGAGCATAAGTCAGTATTTCACTAAGATTTTCAATCTGACTAAATCTGGACATGACTTCCATGACCAACAGCCCAGTAGAGCTGGGCATGCTGGGAGGTTGAGGACATGCAGACACTGGTTATATTATAATATAAATGGGCTAAATCCTGCTTGTTAAAGTCAAGAGTGAAACACTCACTAAGACTCAGTGAAGGCAGGGAAAATTTCAAATGGAACTCATTTCCCATTCAGGGTGTGAGTCTGGCCCTCCACATCTTTTGCATGTGTGGGTGCTGTGAAACCAGGACGTTTCAGCAGGGGAAAGAGGGATGCCATTGACTCAAGGGCTTCACAACCTTTCACAGAGCACAAATGGTGACACCCAACACACTGACTTTGGTACACACTGCTCACATACACAGCTGCAACGTCCAGCCTGCTGGAGTCACACACCTTCACTTCTAATCCCAGACAAAAAGCTGAGCAGTGTTTTCCCATGATTATCTCCTTTATTTCCAGATTCACAGGAAGCAGTTCCCAGACCCAGGCTGCCCAGGACCCTGCAGCTCTGCATCACTCGGGCTGAGCAGGGACAGCCAGTGACCCTGGGTGCCCACACTGGCCTGTGCTGCTGGGACATCCCCAGCGCTGAGAACAGGAATGATTCCAGTCTCCCTGGGCACTGGTAAATCAGCTTTCTGCTGACAAGCAGCTGCCCCTGTGCTTGGACATTTCCTTGTTCCACTAAACTGGTACAGCTCTCCTGCTGTTGACAATAAATTTGGAAAGAACCCAGCCTGTCTTACATTCTTGTTCCATTTGCTTTTCCTGCAGCCCATCCTCGTGTCCTCCACTGAGTTGAGGACAAAAAGCGACACGGATTTTGCCCAGTCCCAGAATGCAGTACAGTGCTGCCCACCTCCAGCACAGCTCACACCAGCCCCTGCTCTGGAGCAGACAGGACACTGCACTGCAGGGAGCGACAGGACACTGGCACTGCTCCTATTTCTCTCCAGGCGTGTGTGTGCTTGGGAAGCTGCATCCAGCCCTCTCTAGCCATATTTTGTTATCGCACTTCAAATGATGAACGAATAATGTTTATTCTCCTGCTTATTCTAACTTTTGATTAAGCTGTAACCAATGTATTTTTCCTGGCTGTTCATTTAAAGAAACTGAAGACATCTAGAACAACTTGTTAAAAAGCTATTTTGAAGGGAAAACAACCCCCAAGGCCAGAGCCACACCAAGCAGGAAGATTTGTGCAAGTTATTTGCTGGTGAGCCTGAGCCATTGGCAGATGAGCAGAAACAAAGAGGAATCTCCAGCAGGATTTTCACTTCTGCAGCTGGAGAGCAGGGACAGACTGGAAGCAATGCACCACCACCATGTCTGCTGGGAGGAGCCCACCCCCACAGCCACGTTCCAAAAAAAAGGAGGCCCTGTCTAAGGGCTACAGAGAAGGAACCCCCAGCCAAGAAGGAGACAGCCATACACCTGCTGCACAGAGGACACCTGCCCTACAAAATTAAGCTTATCAAAGCCTTTTAAAAAATAAGTAAACTGTTAACTCTTGAATTCTGATGAGCTACTGGAAGCTGAACCTGACTTTCTTAAGTGACTGTAAGAGGTTCATTCTTAAATACAATACTCTGGTCATGGGTTTGATTCTGGTTCCAGTGAAGTCAAGGCCAAACCATCCCCTGATTTAACTGGAAGCAGAAGCAGGCCCCCACTTTAACACTCATGCCTGCAAACAGAATACAACTGGATGGGAAACAAAGAAGAAATATGTTTGAAACTGGTATTAACTCCAAGCTTTATTATCCCCCCTCTGTAAGACTAAAAAGCAGTCATTGAATTTTTTTTTTAATTCAGCATCAATCCTATGTACTACTGGCCAAAATTCAGCCCTCATTCCCTCCAAGACAGCCCTGGCACAAGCAGAGGACCCAGTTTCTCCCCTGTCATGTACTGGTTCCATGGAGCTCCACTACCCAAACCTGCCCACGGAACTGCACGTGGGTTTTGCAAGGGCAGAGCTCAGTCTGCGTTCCCCAAATGCCAAGCTGCAGCCCTTGGTGTGAATTGCACTGGGACAAATCGTTGGCCTAACACAGTATGACACCAAAGAGGTTAAAGAGAGTCCATGGTTTTCATTGTCCACTTTCTCAAGAGAGATTTGCTGCTGCCAAAGTGTCTCCAGACCTAAATGGATTACCTGCAGCACCAGCAGCAGCTGCACTCCAGGGAGGGAGGAGAGACAGGAGCCTGCCCTGTGCTCTGGGCTCCCCTCAGTGCTTCAGCTTCATGGTGCAAAGCTCAGTTTCCAGAGCTCACCAGCTGATCCCTTCTGAGTCTGACCACGAGGAACAGTGCAAATCCTGCACAGTAACGTCCCAGCAGCCACGTGCAGGACTCTCCCAGGTTTTGCTTTATGTGACCCTCAGCAGGCAAAAGCAGCAATTTTGGCCTTTGAACACATACCATACGGCAGGAGAGCCAATTTAACACAGCACAGGTGAACACCACACTCCTCTGCTCTGTGCCCAGCTCTGACTGACAGGCAGCTGTCATGCCTGCATCAGGAAGGAACACAATCAAGCATAACTGTGAAGCTAAGAGCTGTCCTGCCTGGCTGAGTTTCAAGTGAGAGCAAGTCAGGTAAAAACAAACCCCTGTAAAGTTTTTACAGATGTCATTTCATTTTTAAGCATTAAAAGAATGAAGTACATGCTAATCACAGCAGCTGAGATGAAGGAGTAGGCAGTTTGGAGGACAGAGCATGGAGAAGTGAGTTTCTAACTCTGGACTTTAATTCCAGCTCTGCAGCTTCTCCCAGCTGTAAATTCAGATTAGGAAAGCCACCAACCTGGTGTAATTCTGTATCACTGGGGTGATAGCAGCCATGAGAGTGACTGACAATACCTGTCCCTGCCATCAGATCATGTATTTAATGGCAGGACAGCACAAGGGAACAAGCTGAGGTACTGCAAGGCCTAGCTATGCTCATCAATTTATTACATTTCACATAACAAAAGCTTAGCAAAGTTCATGGGGGTAACAGCAGCACAGGGCACAGCCTGCATCAGCTCCTGCCTGGCATCCTCCACACCAGCTTGTTACTCTGTGCTCCAGAGATCCAGCTTCCCTTCTGCTTTCACACTTGAATCCTGTGTTTGCATGCCTGCATATTTCTTCTATTTAAATATGCACTTTGTTCTTCAGGATTTCATTAACCCGTGAATAGATTAATTTGGATTTCAGTTACACAGATACAGATTTAAAGGAACTCCTTCAAAACCAGCAGAGTCACATCTTTAGGAAGGCCCGGAGAGGTTTGTGCATGCACCTGTAAGGGCAGGACGCTTTGTGTTCACCTGGCTGTTGGTTTTACACCCTCAGGAGACCAAGCACTGTGGCCACGCAGCAGTGTTTGTGCAGCACCTGACTGCAGTGCCCAAGTCCTGGGAACTCCTCACCACACGGCACAGCAGCTCCAGCCCTGGTGTAACTCCTCAGAGGACAAGGATTATTCTGGCCAGGTCTATCATTAGGCTCATTTTCTAAAACAATAGAGCTTGTCTTCATTCAAGCTTACAGTAAAACTCTCACTGGAAGAGACAACTGGCCCAACATACCAACATCCAAACCACCTCCATTTATTTTAGTGGAAGGAGGCAAGGAAGGAAAAAGGTCCAATGTATTTTTAAATCTTTGGATTTCACAAATGATCACAAGCATGTAGGTCACAATATGCACACAGAAAGACACCTACGACAACCACCAGTGGGATCATTAAAATAATTAAGTTAGGCCTAGAGACAAATTCATTTCATAACATGTTCCTTACAAAACAGATACCCCCTTGCTTCATAATCTAGGGAGTCTGTTTTATAAACTTCCTAAGTAGTTCATGAAATATCCCCCTAAGCAGACTAGGTCTGCTTGCCATTGCAGGGTCTCTATAAATCAAAAGTTTATGAATCAAAAGACAAACACCAGTGACGTGTGCTCAGAAGCCAGCTGGGAAGGGGTAAGGCCCCAGCAGCTCCAGTGCTGCCGTGGTGAGCTCTGACCTCGGGACACGATTTCCAGTGCAAAGAGCTGAACCTGCCTCTTCACACAGCTCCTCTGCCTGCCATGAGGGAGCTGCCTGCACAGCACATGAAGCAGCAATCAATAAAGGAGATCCCCCTTTGTTTTAAGTGTAAAGATGCTGCATTTCACAGTACAGCATCTTTACAGTACTTAACACCACACTGTTGAGCAGGAAAGAGCCTCCACTTGCAGCAACCAGAAGGAAGAGACAGTTACTTCCACAGCATCCTGTGGAAGTGGTCTCTCAAAATACACTGCCATGCTAGTGCTTTCCCTCTTACCATCCTGAAATTGACTGCTGAAAAATACCTAAATTATGCTGCTGGTACCAAAGTGCCCTGTCACGTAAGTGGTGAGCAGAAGTAGCAACAAAAGAAATTACAAATCAAACTTAACCAACAAGAAACTGAGATAAATAGAGAGTGCTAAATGAAAAAGAAAAAAGGTTTTGGTATCCTTGTCTGCTGGCTTCTCTTTCATTTTTCAGTAAACCAGACTAGTTTTCAACCTGTTGTAAGCAGGAAGTGTGGGAATTACTGATGTGGTAAGTGTAACTCAGTCATGTCATCACTGCAGAACACAAGAAGGAATAGCAGAAAACAAGGCAAGGTCAGCTGGGGTTTGTACCAAAGGGACTGGATACACCATTCTGTGCTCATCTTTTGGATTGCCCTCAGTGGCCACAGGTGCCATCCCTCCTGCCCTCAGCCTGGCTGCACCGGCTGCATGGCAGGCCTGCTCTTCCTTTTGACTAGCTGAGACAAGGAAGTGCTATCTGGGTCAGACTGTGCAATTTTCTCAAATGCAGGGGTGTTGAACAGCCTGTGCCAGGCACAGCACCACAACCATGGCATTTCTCTAAGTCATCTGAGTGTTGATTTGCTATCTGCTCCTCCACAGAAGGAGCTCAGTCTGCCCCTTCCTAGTCATCATAATACCCACTTATGTCTCCACACAACCCAGGCTGCAAATGTGGAGAGAAAAAACAATTTCTGAAAAAATGTTCAGCAGAGAGCAGCCAGGCAGTGCCTTCTTGAACATTTCAACTTTTTCAAGTAAACACACAAATAATTCGATTATCAACAGGACCCAATCTCAGCACCCAAATGCAGCAAGATTTGCACTCCCAAAGGCTAAACTCTGCTTTTCCTCTCCAGAGGGCAGCTTCCAGGCTGTGGCTGTGCTGGGCAGGGCAGTGGTTAGGAAGGCCAGGAAGGAGTAAACACCTTTGTGACAGCAGACAGCTCAGCTCTGCTGTGGCTCCCCACATGCCAGTTCGTAGGAGACCCTGGAGAGGTGCACACAAACAGACTGAAGAATCAGTTTTCATATAAATTCCTTCCTTCCCACCTCCCTAAATCACTGGGATGCAGGGTTAGGGTTACAGGGATTATTCTACTTTACCACCAAAACTACTGCTCCAGCTGTGCAACAACAGAGGCAACATGTGGAAATCTGCTGCCACAGCGTGCTTCCTCCATGGCTCTGACAGACACTGCACCCAGGACTCTGTCCAGCTAGTGACAGACACAGACAGGGTCCCTAACATCACCATTCCCAGCTGAAAATACATCCCTATTACAGATAATTTTTATTTTCCATAGAGACCAAGCCATGTACTCCTCCTGTGGCACCTGGAACGGGTGCAGCTCAAGCTGTAGCTGCTCTGGTCAGTCCTGCCCCTGCTCAGGAGCTGTGCTGGATGTGTCCAAGCAGCAACACACAGTGCTGTAGGACACAAGGCCTGCAGGAACAAATACTTCACACCTTTCCCAGAGCTTATCAAAGTGCTGCAAGGACTTGTGTGACCTTGGCCATGTAGCACCTGTAACAAGCTGGCTCTGCAGATGAGGACAGACAGGTTCAGCTTACACCCCCTGATAAAGCAGACTGGCAAAGGGAGCCCCTTTGCTTGCTCCACCTCCTGCTTTAATAAGTACAACATCCACAGGGAGACTGGGGGGAAACAGAGGATGAGAAGGGGAAAGGCCCTCCTCTGGGTTTTTACCTTATGGGTTCTGCTGGTCAAAGCTCCCTTAGAAACCAGAGCGACATCTGCTCAATGACCAGATAAGAAAAACTCAAAAGATATATCTCTGAATCTCAAGTGCATGATACGAATGCAAAAACTATGTTAATCTCTGTAAGAATTCATATGTTAATTCAGAAAAAGCACTGCATACAACCAAAACCTCTGGGTTTTGGCTCCTTTACTTGTTCTCATCTGCAGCATCCACCCAGCTGCGCGGCAGAGGGCAGAGCCCCGGGGAGCCTGGCGGGCTCACCCCTCACTGCAGAGCTGCCACGCCAGGGTGGCATGGCAGAACCTGCCCCTCAGAGCACTCCCAAAGTGCAGGGCAAATACTTGTTCCTGCTCTTCAGGTGCTTTGCCTAAAAGTCTGTGTATGGGCTAAGTTGACAATAGCTATTAAAATTAATGAGCTTGCTGCTGCAGCCGACATGCAGGCACGTGCTGCAGCTCTGCTGGATCTGGCTCTGGAGCTGCCTTTGGGATTGCCAGTGTCACCCCACAGCCAGGGCACTGCACAGCTGGCCTGGGGGGGACAGAGGCACCTCACAGAGGCTGAAATGTGCCCCTGTGCCCTTCACTGCGCCTGAAAAGCCTGTGGGGGTGAGGAGGGACTGGAGAGAGACCAGACACCGCACAGCTGCTGGGTGGGTGAGCAGCACGGAGTGACAGTGGCACAGAGAGACCGGGGGACACCTGAGGGAGGATGGATGGGACTGCAAGGCTGCAGCAGCACGGGGCTGGCAGGAGCCTGGGCTGTCCCAGAGAGCCAACACTGCTCCAGTGGGGATCCTTCCCACAGCTGTGCTGCGCTCTCACAGCCACCAACACTCACTGCTCAGGAACACATCTGGCCTTCACCCCACTTAACCTGTCTTGAGCAGAGGCCTTGTTTAATCACTGATTTACACCCTAACTGCCAGCATGGGGTAAGTGACAAAATTTGCTAATTGGACGTTGTCTTCAGGCAATAACCTCAATAATAACACAGATTTGATGGAAAATTAGCAAATAAATTATTGTAAGACTGACAGTGAATACATGAGCAAGATATATGAAATGTTCCCAGCTCTGCTAAATCCAGAGAATTATATATCCTAAATATATTCAAATTAAGAATTTCCCTGCTCCCTCCCAAGAAGTGCAGAGTGGGGCCCAGTATGGAGCCCCTCATGTAAAGGATGATGTGGAAAACCTGTCCTGTAGATCTCAGGAGGTCTGAGATCTACAAGACCTGAGCTGTGAAAGCACTGCATCCAGCTGTACGGGGTCAGGAACTGTGTTCCATCTGGGAAAACAGAGGAATCCTCAAACCTGGAGCAGAGAATTCCCCTGAACTCAGGCCAGGCTGCAGAGGAGGGGGGAGAAGCAGCTCTCAGGTGTCAGTGCTGAGCTCCAACCACCAGGGAGATGGAGGTGCTGGAGGAAAAGGCAGGTGAATTAAACCCCAAAGATACCTAGAGAGTAGCTGGAGCCAGGTCACTTGGTAGGAGAGCTTGTCTAAGGGGGGGGTCAGAAGAATGACAATGTGTTTGACAAGAAACATTCAGAGCAGACACATGCTTTATGGGACTCCTTTGTAAATCACCCAAAAAGTCCATGGGTTTAGAGGAAAGTGAGGCTGGGATATGCCTGGAAAACTACTGTTTTGTAGAGAGGTCATTAGTTCCTGAAGCAAGTATTAACACCCGGGCTGGTTCTCCTTGGAGGGCACAGCTGCAGAGATGGGGTGGCAGAGCCCAGTGCCCAGGAGCTGAGATCAGGAGGGGCACTGTGCTGCACTGCTCAGCTGCCCTGGGCCACTTGAATTTATCATGTTGTTATTTTCATTGTAATGTTATGTTTTCTTATTCCATTAAGTTAACTAAGAGCAATTTTCTGTTAATATTGATTTCTGTTAAGGTTGATTGTTTTTAAATTTATTCAGAGTCAGGTCTAATTCTTATTCATTTTAAGATTTCATGTTTTATTCCATTTTTATTGAAACCAAATTTTATTCAGTGTCAGTAATGTAATCTTTAAGTTTTCTTAAGCATATTTTGGTATTATATATATAATATACACTCTATATGTGTACATGTACTTTAACAAGTATATCCTTGATGTTTAAATATGCTTATCTAAGTTCAATTTAAAGAAAGTTTAAAAGAAGTTTAAATTTAAATAAATTATGTGGCCCATAAAATAAATAAATAAATAAATAAATAAATGAAAAATTTACTGGAGAAACTAAAAAGGGTGTAAAAAGTGTATTATGGTTTTAGGAGCTCCATCCTGCCAGGAGGAAAGGCTGGGAGCAGAGCTCCCAAACCCCCAGGGGAGGCTCTCTGCACGCTCACTGCTCCCACCTGGACAGTGGCACTGCCACAGAAACCATTCCTGCTCTCCTTTGCCATAAGTAATGCCACAGAAAACATCAGCTTTATAGCACATATCCTAAACAGAGGGTTATACACAAACTATCCAAGAATGGAAGGTAAATATATTTACCTTCTACAGCAGAACAGCTCAGAGAGTTCACAGCGATTCCCTGAGATAAAAACACTGTCCAGGACTGTGAAAAGGACAGGCTTCTGACAAAAAATCTTCTTCTGCTTTCTAAAAAAATTCAAAGTGGTATCAAAATTTCCAGTGAAATCAAGAAGCTGGGGCCTGCTGTGGTCTACAGGGATTTGGAGCTTCTACCTCTTTTCTGCTTGAAGTCAGTGAGATGTCTGCCAGAGTTCAGCGGGAATAAGACTGGGGGATCTGGCAATGCCTTTGGGTATTCCTGACTGCACCTGAGGAGTTGGATTTTTGGTGCAGGTTTGTTTTCTAAATGTAAAAATTGTCTCGCTCTGTTGGATAAATACAATTTGCAACTCACTTTGTAGATGTGCTAGAGGTTTTGCAGCCCTTACAATCTGTCATATAAATCCACAGTCAAGTGTCAACGTGTGAAGGGGCTGCTTTAGAGGTTCTCTGGCTGAGAACAGGAATGAAGTTTCCAGAGCAAATGCTACAAAGATGAATAATTTCTCTACTCAGCCAGTTATTATAGAAAAAAGATGCTGATGGTAAGAGTCACTAGAATTCAACAGAGTTTTTTTGTTTGGTTGGTTTGGGGTTTTTTTTACCAGCAATTCAGAACTACAAGAATTGGGAGTTTAAGTAGGAGAACTTGCTGAAAACAAACTACTGCAATTGAGCCTCAGATCCAGGTAAGACAACATCAGCCTCCCTGCACCTTCAAAGCTTGTCAGCTTTAATGACAGTTTTGGGTATGCATGGAAAGTGGCCTTAAGTAGATAGAGGATGTGGGAATAATAATATTATTTGTGAGGTAACTTCTGAGACCACCATAATTATGCTGTTGTTGATCACAGTTACTTTTCATGTTTCTCATTTCCCTTGTCTTTCACTGTCTGAAAGGCCAGCATTTTTTTCTTGTGCGTGGTTTAGGTGGACTGGAAAGGTGTGCAAGAGTAGTGGGTGAGTGCGAGTGGTTCAGAAACCACCTTTGACAGTGGCTGTTTAACCCTCTCCTTTGCCACACCAGTTGTGCCTGCTCAAGTTTTCTCCTCTTAAGAGAATTTATGTGGGCCATAAAAATTTCCAGGAAAGAGGACATCTACCCCCTTTAATGCCTAATCTGGCACCCTTTACTTATGCAAATTTCATCAATGGACAAATGGCCTGATCACAGCAGCTGCACTAATACAAACAACATCAAAGACTTGGTCAAAGTTGCTCTGAAACAACTCCGGGATCTCTGAAATGCAAGATTTGGCCTCTGGCTTCACATCAACAGCCATTCACTAAGCTGAGTGAGATTTCCCCAATGTGGTTCTTTTCCTCCCCAAAGCAGAGCCAAGCACACAGGGGTGGGCAGAGCCCAGTCACTGCTCTCAGAGCACAACAGGACACGCAGCACTGCCTGCTGCCAGGTGTCCCTTGTGCCACACCAGAGGGGGACTGCAGCACAGCTATGGCAGGAACTGGTCACACCTTCACTGCTCCTGCTGGGGCTGACCTGGGCAGCTGCTGGGAGCTCCTCCCTCTCACTGAAGCCAGCATGAACTGAGTTTGCTCACGACCTCCCCAAAATATTGAGGAGGTTCAAACACGACCTGGTGATTTATTTTTTCCATCAGTATGTGATGTTTCTGTGCACACCCATTTATACACATGCTCACAATCCATGTGTCCTTAAAAATCCAAGTACAGTATATGCTAAAAAGCCCACAAGCTAAAAGCTCTTTGCATCTGGGAGCACAGAGAAAGCAACAGAAATTGTAAAACAAACAAAAAGGAAGTTTATTCTCACAGTTTTCAATTTCAGTGAGCACAAAGTATTTTATGTGACTGCAGCTAAGATTTAGCAAAGCATTTCAGCATATGCTTATATCTTTTGCTGAAATACAATCTACAGATTTGCGTGATTTCTTGGATTTGAGGCTTTTAAACTCACGCTCAAACCAAGAGTCTAACACGCTGTCCAAAATAACCCAGCAAGCTCAGCGTGGCCGTGCCTCTCTGTGGCCACACGTGTTACAGCCCTGGCAGAAGCCAGCAGTGCCCTGGCACTGTTTCCAGATATTTTGCTCAGAAGAGCTTTCTCTGTTTCCAGATATTTTGCTCAGAAGAGCTTTCTCCCTCCTCCTGCCCCGTGAGAGACCGGGGAATCCTCTCCCAGCCCCAGCACTGCAAAGCCAGTCTGTGCCCTATGGAAGATCCGCACCAGGGCAGGGAAGCAGCACCAGGAGCTCCAACCATCCCCAGGTATTTTGCCTCAACCAGGAATGCCAGCAGGCCAGACTCAACCAGGGGCTTACAACTAAGTCTACTAGGCAGCACTGCAGGAAAAACCAGCAATATTTAAAAAAAAAAAAAAAAAGATAATAAATTAAGATAGAGCCTTCACCCAGTTTCATAATGCATCCAGCAATATCTCCTACTTGGGCTGCTGGTGAAGGTTCGTCTTTCGCTACAAAAATGATGTCATCTACAGGTTTCATCCTGGAAGCTCTCACTTCAGTCAAAACTGAAGTTTGAGCAGCTGAAAAAGCATTCAAGCCTTATGAGATAACATGGCAATATAAACAAAAGACAATACACAGAAAAATATCAAGCAGCATGTAAGCTCTGGTCAGCTTTGTACTTTCAAAATCTGAAAAAATATGCTTTTGTTACTCATCACACAGGAAAAAAAAAAGAGAATTTTGGTTCAGCACTCTATTTTCTTGAAATAAAATCTGAATTTATGTATATTCTCCCAAAGCTTCCATAACTGAAGCTTTTATTAAGTAAGTTTGATGTGGGGCATATTTTAAAAATAGCAGCAATATTTTAAAATGTGGAAACGGATGTGTCACTCTATTACAACTGCAGAATCTTCACTGTATTTTTTAATACTATGAAGCAATTGTATGCTTCTGCATTATAAATCTCTCTTCACTAAACAGATTTCTTCTCTATGATTAAAGTAGTACCACAAAGACATTATTAAACAGACACTGTCCAAAAAAAAATATTGTTTTGGTCTGACCATAAAATATAGGTATTTTAATAATTGGGCTTTTTTCCGTAGAGAATTTCAGCAGCTCCCTTTCCTTGGAATGAAATCACAGCCATATGCTTTATGATATTAGAGGCATTTCAAGGTGCCTCCATAAATGTCATTTATTGCTTGGGAACCTGCCAAATCTGCAAAACCCCTTAGTTCTTTTAAAAGAAAAATCTTCAGACGAAACTAGCTCTTTACACTGGTTGTCATACCAAAAAAGAAAAACAAATCTCTCTCTTATGGAATACTGGCCATGCAGGTAGGAAAAACCTCTGGAAACAAAAATCAGGGCTTTGGCTTGCTTTGGCGCCAACAGCGCACTGGGTACCCTGGCCCAGCACAGCACACCTGCACTCACACTCACACTCAGCCTCTGGAGCTCACCCTCTGCACCCTGAGCAGCCTCAGAGATAAAAACCTGAACTGGCTTAGTGACCAGAACTGTAAATCAAAATCAGGCACCTCTCAGCATCCTGCTCCCACAAATGGGCTCCCTCACGCTTCACAGAGCAGTGCCTCACACGCTGCCCATGGGCTCCCACCCCTCACACAGCAGTGCCTCACACACTGCCCATGGGCTCCCACCCCTCACACAGCAGTGCCTCACACGCTGCCCATGGGCTCTCACCCCTCACACAGCAGTGCCCTGCACGCTGCCCATGGGCTCCCACCCCTCATCCCTCACACAGCAGTGCCTCACACGCTGCCCATGGGCTCCCACCCCTCACACACTGCCCATGGGCTCCCACCCCTCACACAGCAGCGCCTCACACGCTGCCCATGGGCTCCCACCCCTCACACAGCAGTGCCCTGCACGCTGCCCATGGGCTCCCACCCCTCACACAGCAGTGCCTCACACTGCCCATGGGCTCCCACCCCTCACACAGCAGTGCCTCACACACTGCCCATGGGCTCCCACCCCTCACACAGCAGTGCCCTGCACGCTGCCCATGGGCTCCCACCCCTCACACAGCAGTGCCTCACACGCTGCCCATGGGCTCCCACCCCTTACCCCTCACACAGCAGTGCCTCACACGCTGCCCAGGATCCCCCACCTCCGTGGTGCCCAGAACCCTGCAGGACTGGCCGCCAGGCAGACAACAGAGACTCCAGGTCATACACAAATATAATCTCATGCCACATCTACTCCTAATTAGGCATATCTGGAGTCTATCCTGAGATAATGCTGGCCAGATCCACATAAATCTTGCCAGACATGTCACCAACCTGTCCAGCACAAGGCACTACATTTAAACTCACAGGAATTTAATCCAGCCTGTAGCTGCAGCAGCCAGAGCGAGCCAGGCACTGCCCAGAGGAACTGACTGCTGTGGCACACAGCTGCCAGGGAGGTCAGGATTCTGGCTGGCCAACAGAAGCATCCATTAGCCCCACAGTAGTAGAACTATTCTTTCTCCTTGAGGAAGAAAAAACCAATTTTTTCCCCCAAACCCGAAAGAACCAAGTTTCCTGGTACAGCTGGAAATAATCTAGGGCAGCACACCAACAGGTGCTTCAAACGTATCAGCAGAGCGCAGAAGATGTTGAGAGAGAAAATGAATAGACTCTCTAAATAATATATAAATTGTACAGGCCTTTTTTTTCTGCGGAACCCCAGTGAAGTTCCTGTATAAATCAGAAACTGAATTATTCATTAGTGGTGAATATATAACAAATGGTACTTCGCGCTGAGATATTCCTCACAGGTGCTGCAGCGAGCAGCAGCAGGCAGCGAGCTGCCAACACCAAGGTCTCACCTGGAGTCTGGGTACTTGGTCAGGGTAGCCAGGCTGCTGGTGTACATGTGTCCTCCTACATCGATGTGCACGGGAGCGTTGGACTTGGTGAGTTGAGCTGGGAGAGGAATTCCTTGAGCAGCCAGAGGAGAAACCGGGGAGCGTGTCAGAGACAGACGGGACATGCTTCTTCCCTCCTGAGCGGGGAGGCAAAAAGAACAGTTTCTCTTAAATGGAGCAGTGTGTTACCTTTCTTTCCAGTGTGATCACAGATCTAATCAGATCGTTTTTGCATCTGCCTGATCACATATTCGGCTAACAAATTATTGCCACCACTGTAATTAAGTGTATTTGCATCATTTTCTTCTAAGTACCAGAGGGGAAGAGAAAGATGCTTATTAGCAATAAGAAATCAAGAAAAAAATTTTCAAGGTGTCAGCCTCAAGGGGCATAAAACAAACTGCAAAATTCTAATTAAAGGTCGTGGGCTTATGTGTTAGATGTGAAATATCCCCTGACAAACGAATAACCAATTTGTGAATTGGGATTCAGGGGGTTTTTGCAAGTTTGCCTCAGTAACAAGACACCTCTAAATTAGTGACTTCCTCAGTACCCAAGGCATTTCGTTTATACATGTAGTAAATTTCACTTCAAACTAAGATCAATTTTCTGGCTTATTTTCAATAATTGTGAAATAAATGGATAATTTTCAGCTAAGCCTTAATATTAGACCTAAACAACTAATAAGATTTCAAACTGAAAGCAATTAATACCTGGAAGCAGTGAAAACAGAAAAATAAATAAACTGACTCATGCTTTTAGGACAAGAAAGTACTGAATAATCTAGCACGTGAAATCGTAAATTCCACAATCCACCTAATGTCTCCTGCCCTGAAAATATCGGAAAATTAGTGAAATTACTGAATTGAATAAAAAAAATTCAGCAAAATCAAAGCTAAAAATACCGAAATGCCTTAAAAATGAACAGGACAACCAAGCAAAAGAAAATTCCTCAATTCTTTTCTTAAGAAAAGCACAATTTATTCTGTACAAAGCGTGTGTCTCAAAGCTGATTTCAGTTCAATCGGTGCAGGCGGCACACAGGTCAAACAGAAAAAAAGCCCTTCTAGAAAAGTTAAAGAAAATGTACATCCATTCTCCCCCTTATGGGGAAAGCAACATATGCAAAACATTATAGTTGAAGACATTTCTGAATATAATCTAATTTTCCTGGTACTCTGTAATTCAAGCATGCTACCAAGCATCCAGGCTCTTCCTTGCATCTGACAAGCACTTTACATGCAGCATTGCAAAGTGAATTTCTATTTCTCCCACATTACTTTGACAAGGTTTCTTACAAATCTAAAGCTGGTCTTGCCTTTCTCTTAGCAGTATTTTGCACAAGATACCCGACTGCACCACTTGATGAACACAAATCAGCAACATTCTTTGTAAAATAATTTCCAAGCTATAGAGTAGGACTGAAAAATCTTAGCAAATCTGAACAGCTTCACAAAGTCATCACGACATCTCCATTTACTGTACTTCATCTTGGCTAGCTCCTAAGAATTTTTTGCATCTACAGCACAGGAATACATCACCCCATTATGGATCCACATCCTTGTCTCTTCAGAGGCTGGATGGACAGACAGCTGCACTGAGCACGAAGCAAATGCCAGCTCTGTCCTAGGACTCCTCTGTCAGCCGATGCCAAATTGGGCATTAACATTTTCACTACAGCACCACCTTCAAGGAAAGTGACTGAATCCTTTCATGACTCAAGATGTTGCTTTCTTGTTTCCCACAAGAGCTTGTTGTGGCCAACCTTCAGTAAATATGTCATATAGCATAAATAAAACAACTAACTTTAAAAAACAACTTAGTATGTAAGTACCTGCAGTATTTTAGCAACGTGTTTACTAATCTGTCTGCCAACACAGACAAAGGTTGCTGGTTTGTTTTTTTTTTTTCCCTTACCAAAGAGCACTGTAAACTCATGTTCAGTCTCTACTCCTTCACTTAAATGAAAGGGTCAGAAGATCCAGGCTGAATGTCAACCCTGTCTTTGTTCAGACCCCAACCATGCTCACTAATGATAAAGGTACAGACCTTGCATGGTACAGGGCTGCCTTAGAAATAAATCTCACGCAGTTTCACAAAACAAGAGTCTAATTAGGGCTCATCTGCACCCCTTGTTACAATTTCCAAATGGAATCAAAGGACTTCCAGTCTTCTGTAAATGTGTCTTACATTTAACCATTTGTCTTGAAATACAGACATCAATTTTAAAATATGCACAGATAGCTAAAGATCAAGTGATATGAATCTATTTGTGCATATTTAAACACTGCTGCTATCTTAGGATTTTGTTTAATGTTAGTATACCAGTAAATTCCTTGATCTGTAAAGACTGAGATTCTCAGTGAGGCCATACTCACACAGTAGATATTTAATTTATACTATTCACTGGAGGGACCTTTTGAACAATCCTCTGCTTTTGGCATTTCTCAGCTAGAGCATGTGTTGAAAAAACACTTAATTATAGAAAATCACTGGAAAGCTAAAATAGTTCTCAAACTTTTATGGCTTTTTATACTTATTGAGGGTGCCACTGGCTTTTGGGGGGAGACGAGGAGAAGGGGAATTAAAACACTGGCTGGAGAGGATTCATATTAAAAAATGAATCCCAGATTTTTATTAAAAGTGTGGGATTCAATCCTTTTTGTATGAGCTAATTATCAAGAGGCACGATGGCTAAGCAATACTGCTCCAAAAAAAATACCCCCTGTTTCTTAAGGTACCGTAACCCTACTTCTAATGACTCCTTCCTCTTCTTAATGTAACACGCAGCAAAAAATCATCACACTGAGTAATGTACTTATTTTATGCACAAAGCAAAATCCTAAATGTATTTATCCAGTGGAAGTCTTTATGCACATATTTTCTAATATGGATGAGAAAATTAAAACCTTAAGGGTAAATATCGCAGAAACACTAACAAACTTCATTTATTAAACCATGTAAAATAATCCTTGCTCTTTAGTTGCCTACAACAGGATACAGCATCCCAACTAGTGGCACAGGCAATAACCCTGCTCTAATAAGTAACACAGGAACCTGCTGAAGGCAAAATCAATAGAGCCTGATTCCCAAATTATGTGAATATTTAGTTTTTCAAACATTACACACCAAGATCTTTCAGAGCCAGCTTATCTTTTTCTGCCTTCCTAAGCTAACTGCTTGTAAAAACTATTTGCCCATGCAAAGTGAAATAATCACAATGCCATGCTCATTTACACACAAAATGATTTTGTGTCCCATTGTGCTCACAGTTGTTCAGCTCTCTAGGGGTGATTAAACTAGCTATGCTGCTACAGCTTGAGATGATTTCACTGAATCGTTTCTCCATGAAGTTGCTTCTTTGCTAAGCTGTTATTTTAACCATAAAAGGTAAACAGAAGGCAGTTGTAAGAGCTCCATTCAGCTCCGTGCCCAGGGCTATAACCCTAGGGCAGAGAATGCTGAAAGACTGCAGAATTTTCCAGGGTGTTGCCTTTCTTGCTCTAAAGCCTTCAGGAATACTGTTCATTTAATACACACTCTAGATGATACATTTCAGATCCTACTAAAAGAAAGACTTCAAAAGTGTAAGAAGTTTTGGGCGGATGAAGCTTTCCCACCTCTGCACATAGCTTGGGGCCATGGTAACCAATACTGCTGTTGATGTTGGGAAAATACAGGAGAAATAAACTGCACAGAACAGAGCAGACAGATAGGGACAAGGGAGGTGAAAGGTTGCAGGAAAGAAACAGGCAGCAGTCTGGAAGGGGGGACGAAAAAAAAAAAGGAAAATAATAAAAAGGAGGCGGCTCTGAAGGAGGGACAAAGTTAAATCAAGGAGCAGGCACTTAAAAGACTACAGATGGGAAGCAAGACTAATTAAGGATGTAAAAGCGCTTTGTTTCTAAAGTTTATTGTTGCCAGGATAAAAATTAATTGAAACTAATGCTGTTATTCACTCGTGCAGTTTAATTCCTTCATGCACATTTAAGACGTGAAATGCAAACGGCAGGTTTACGGACCTGCCATGGAGCTGCTCTCCCGGGGAGCCGGGCGGGGGGCGGCTCGGCCCGCAGGAGCCGGGCCCGGCTGCCCCCCCGGCACCGCCGCGGCGCCCGGGCTGCTGGAGCCTCGGGGAAGCTGCTCCTCCTCCCCGGGGACCTTCATTTCTGTACCGGCAGACCCACTAGGGGTAAACCCACCCACTGCATCCCCCCGACCGCCCCATCCTCGGCGCTGCGGGCCACAAGCTGCCCCGGCGCTGCCGTGACTCCAGGGCAGCGTCTGTGTCTGCCGAGGGCACAGCCACAGACCGGGCAATTACCTTTGTCTGCCTACACGGGGACGGCGACCGCTCGGGTCTGCCTCAGAGCCACCCCCAGACAACTTGCCCACGCCGTGCTCCCAGCCCACAGACAAAGCGGGGCGGGGGGGCTCCAGACCTTGGGCTCGGTGGCTCCAAAATTAAAAGTCCATAAACATTTGCACACACCTCCACGCTGCTTTACTGAACACCCAGACACAGGGGAGATCGTGCCCGAAACTTTTTTTTTTTGGGGGGGGGGGAGGGAAGGAAGGGAACTCTCTCTGGAGCTATGCCTCCTCCCCCCCCCCCCAAAAAAAAGAAAAAAAAAAGGAAAGGCTTTCTCCTTCCTCCCCCTCTCTTTCCCCCCCCCCCCCCCCGCAACCCGCCTCTCTGGCAGACTCCAGTCTATTTAGTGTAAGTTTCACGTCACCCAAATGCTTTTCCCTACTGATGGTCAGGGAAATCAGCAGCGAGCAACGCACCCGGTCACTCAACTTCTGCCTTTTTCTTTTGAACACACTGTATGCCCGAAGGAAAAATTCAACCAAAAAAAAAAAAAAAAAAAAGGCACAACATGGCGTCCTTTACTTATTCCCACATAACAAGAAAGGAGATGTCTTAGATGAATGCAAGAAAAAAAAAGTCAAGCTCGAATCCCCGATCCTGCACATTTTCCGCGCAGCCAATGGTGGTGAGCATTAGCCAGGCTAATGTATTAATTTTGCAGAAGTGTGCCACATCGCATGCAGGAGCAGGAATGCAAACTATAGCCTAGAGTGGTTTGAAGTCTACCCCAAACCAAGCCTTCCACTCTCACTGGCGCCAGAGTTTCATTCACAGCCCGCCCGTGTTTTCCATACGCGGCGCTCCCCATTGTCGCCCGCCTTCCCTTTGTGCCGAGCCGCCCCGCCGCCAGCCCCCGCGCCCCGGCCCGCGCACCCCCGCGCTCCCGCCCGCCCGAGCCCGCGGCCGCGGCTCCGCGTGTACCATGCGAAAGCGCCGGGCGAGCCGCGCTGCCTCCGCCGCGCTGGGGCTTGGCCGTCTTCAGAGCCGGGGCCGGGGGGGCAGCGGGAGCGCGGGCACCCCGGGCCGCGGGGCTCCGCCGGCGCTGCCCATGCTGGAGCGGAGCAAAACAAAACATACACACACACACACGCACGCACACGCAGACACACACACAGACACACACGCGCGGCGCTACCAAAGCGGGGCGGCTGCAAACGGCTCCTGTAGCTTTAAAAAAACACCCCTCCGCCGCTGCTCCCCGGGGCCGGCAGCCGAGTGAGTTTGAAGAGGCACTTTCCAAAAAAAAAAAAAAAAAAAAAAAAAAGGGGGGGGGGGGAAGGGAAAAAAAAAAAAAAAAAAAAAAAAAAGGAGCACGAGCAGGCGCGAACCGCGCGGAGCGGCGCGATGCGAGACACGGCGCGCACGGCGCGCTCCGGCCCCGCTCGGGCGGGCGCACGGGCGGGCGGGAGCTGCGGAGCCGCTGCCGAGGTCCTTACCTTGAGCACAGAAGAGATCTGCGAGCCCCCCTTTGGCTTTGGGCTCTGCCGGGGCTGTGTGTGGATGGGCTCAGCTTTTTGCTTTTATTACTATCTTTGCTCCGCAGATCCTGCTGTGATTATTATTATTTTTAAAGCTTCTCTGTCTCCTCTCTCTTCCCCTGTTTACGCTGCTTCTTTTTCTATTTATTTTGTGCCTGTGTGTGTATGTGTGTGTGTGAGAGGGGGGGAAAAAAAGCCTTTAAATGAAACTGCCGAGGCTGTTATGAGAAGAAAGGCAATAATCCCGTCTCTAAATAACAGAGGGAAGGGAGAAGAGGAGGAAAAAAAGCGAATTCTTGCTCAGGGCTTTGCAAACGCCTGCAGGGCAGAGGATTAGGCTACAATTAGCTCAGCCCTTTGCTCTCGCCCTAGCTAATTTTGCGATGAAAATTGGATATTTTTCCCTCCTTTTGGTGAAGGTCTGCAGATTTACTCCCCCATCCCCCACCCCCCAGAATAAAATAAAATACAGCCCTTGAAAATGAAATAAGGCTGGGAAGGCGGCCGGCTCCCCAGCCCGCGCCCCCGGCGCCGCCGCCCGCAGAGCCCCTCCGCGCCGCGCGGCCGGGGCGGGAGCCCTGCGCTGCCCCGCGGAGTTCCGCGCAGCCCGGCCCGACCCGGCCCTGCCGGGGGATAACGGTTCGGTGTTGGGGAGGATCAGGCCACTGTCACGTCCTTCAACAGACTTACTGAAAAGAAGAAGGAGGAAAAGAGGGGGGGAAGGGGGGGGAAAAAAGCTGATTTTAATCATTGTCATTTGGTCTGATGTAATATTTCCCCAGGCATTTTCAACTAGGCATAAATTTTCAGCTCCCAAATAAGTAACACAGGGCACGTTTCTCACATCTCTTGACTCCTCTGTTACAATTAGGGTAGCACCCACTCTGCACTTGTTGATAAACTAGATGAAGTTAAAAAATAAATAATAAAAAATTAGCCCCAACCCCCCCCCTTCCCTGCAGCACCCAGCGCCGCCGAGGTGCGGACGGGGGGCCTCGGGGGCGGGGGGGGGCTGCAATTATTCCCAGCCATCCATCCTGCCTGCCTCCCCCTCCCTTTCACCCTTTGCTAATGTCTCGCATTGTAAACGCCAAATTTCCTGTAGGCCATTAAAACCAAATGACGTCTATCGACATGCATTGTGCTATTGCGGAGCGCCCTGGCAGCCCGCCCCCGGCCAAAAGCGCCATTTCAATTAGAGCGCGCGGCGCGATGGCGCGGGGCTCCGCGGGCGGCTCCGCGGGCGCGCAGCGCGCCCGGCCCACCTACCGGGGGGCACCGGCAGGGAACCCCCCCCCCTCCGCCCGTGAATGAGGGGGAAAAAAAAAATTTAAAAAAAAAAAAAAGGCAAATCCCTCCCTCAACTTCCAGCCAGAGGCGCAGGTCTGCCGGTGCCCGCGTGTTTCTGCGCGCCGCCGCGGGGGATGCGCCCCCGCTCCGCGCTGCTCCCCGCGGAAGTTTGGCGGAGGGAGCGGGGCCGCTGCCGGCGCTCGGGGCAGGGCGGGGGGGCCGCGCCGCCTCCGCGCCCGCGGAACGGCGCCGGCGGCCGCGGCCCGGCGGGGCGGCAGCGCCCACTAGCGCGCGCCGCGCGCGGCCGTTACGCAACGCCGCGCGGCCCCGAGAGGGCAGGGCCGCGCGCCCCCCGCGCCCGCGCTGCCCCGCGCGCGGCCTGGGCCGGCAGAGAGCGGCCGGGGCGCGGGGCGGGCAGGACACCCCAAAACTGGGGGGGAAAGTTTCTTCCGTGGCAGGAATCAGGAATAAACAGAAACTTTTCTCCTAAGGGGAGCTTTTTTTTTTTTTTTTTTTCTCCCTCCCTTCTAGAGTACAAACTACAGGAGAAGAGGGAAATTTTCTCATTAAAGTTACATCCCTGCAGTTAGTTCAATTACTTGATATATGCAGAAGATGTTGTAAATTTAAAGATTTAAATAGCTTACAAAGATGCCGCAGGCTCCATCAGTTAATTTCCTTAATTTATGGATTTTTAGCTGAGCTTCTGAAATGAAAAGGAGAATGAGAACTAGGTCAGCAGAGAGATTTGCATCCAGAACAGACTAAAATTTGTTTTCCTTGACCATCCCATCAGCCCAGGTGTGATCCTTTGTGGGGGTCACTGTCCCACCTCTGCCCTCCGGGCTGGGACTCTGTGCCTCTGTGAGCACGGCACAGAGGGGCAGATTTTATTCTGAAATAACCTCGGCACACCAGCGCGTCCCCAGCAGCTGCCTCACCTGATGGCTGCACGAGGCTGTCGCCTAAGTGCTCTCCTTTCCTCAGCACTCGGGTCAACAAGTGGATGCGAGGAGAACGAGCTGCACTGAGACGGTGACCTGCCGCGCAGCCCGAGTTTCACCCAGCCTTCTTGTAGGGGTGCGGGCGGACTACTTAGAATGACTTGGCGTTATAATTTTTACTTCCTTTGTGAATTACTGACTGCTAAGTGAAAAATAAATACGAGACTGTCGAACAGCAATCAGAGCTGCATAAAAATAGGATACTTGTGCACTGAGGCACGCTAAAGAGGAAAGAGAAGACCTAAAAATACTGCACTTGTATGAAAAGTAGAAATTGTGATCTGACTCATCCCAACACATCTGTGACAGGCACCATTAAATTGTGCTGCACGGAAATGGGATGCACGGATAATAAAGATTCGGTTTGTTTGTTTGCTTGTAGATCAAAGCAGACACAGTAGCACTTGGGATGAAAAAGCCTGCGCATGGTAGGTAACTTGTGCGGGATTGTTTTTACTGTGTCTCAGAAAAGGACAATGGACTTGGGAGCTTTGTGTTTTTTCTTGCCTCTATTAATGTTGAAGGTAATAAAGGTACACGTTACAGCTCTATATGCACGCTCTCGTTTCTTTCTTCTCGCTCAAGTGTGTGAGTGCCTTTCTGTTGTTTTGTTTCAATATGTAAGAATATATACATATGAATCAATACTTAAAAGATTGATATAAACTAAACAGTTTTAGGAAGCAACGTTGCGGTATGATTAGTATTGGTGTTCATGATTTAACATTTCTTTTCCCACTAGATGAAGTTTCTAAGATTTGCAAGGTACATGTCAAGGACGGGTATATAAATGGATTTTTATTTATTCACAACTCCAAGACTAATTGCTTCTCTTTGCCTGAAGGCCAAGAGATTGGTTTTAATATGACACTTCAAAAGTATTCATAGAACTACAGAGATACTAAGTGTCATTGTTTAAGAGAGAAATCTCGCTATGCTACTTGTGACCCTGAAAATAAAATCTTCCACTGTATTTTGAATCCTAATGTTGTTTTTCAGAGTTTCACTTAAAGCTCAACTATCAAGAAGTGTACAAGGGAAAATATTAAATAGTATGTAGTGAACAAAAAAGAAGAAATACTGTTAGAACTAATAGAACTTATTTTCTCAACAATTCTATTATCCTCCCTATAAAGCAATACAAAATTTGTGGCAGAAGATTCCTGAGCTCGGTTGCAAGATATTAGAATTAGAAATTATACGTTGTAATTGATCATAGGTGCTTAAAAGTTCTTAACCAAATGCCCAGCATGTGTTTATTGCAATCCTAAGTACTTCCAAATACATACTTTGGATTTTTTTTCTTACCAACAGTACTTTTTATTCTCTGCAGATGCTTCAAAATTAAATTGGAGAGAACTATTCTGTAATCTGTTTTTATACCTAATTGTTCTATAGTTGACTTTCATTTTTTAAAATAAATGGGTAAAATTCACACCATCACAGTGTGAAAGAGAAGCCCATAAGGAACTCCAGCTCGTTTTCTTTTTTTTCTTCCCCCAAAAAATAATTAATTGTGCGTATGTTACAATGTGCTGATTTGAAGGAATATAAGTTTCCTATCAAAAAGATTATCCAAATATCTTTTGAGATGTGTGAAAGAAAGTATCATAAATTGACAAGCAACATCAACCTCTTCTGCACCATGCTGTCTGAATCAGAGCAGGATAACTTCCAGTTGCTGTTGTTCTTGAGGGCCCTGTATGACTTTGTGGCAGTAGACCTCATTCTGTCCTAGTCCTTACTATTTTCCTTACTTTTTGAGTTTTATCCTGAGGTTTAAACCTGACTTCAGCACTTATGTTACATAACTCAACTTGAGGCATTCTGGTGATGACACCAACATTTTCACCAGCTACAACGATTGCAGGGAGAAAACTATGGAGTGCCTGGTCCTCACTGAAACTCACCATGTTCTACCAGGCATTTTGAGATAAAGCAGGAAGTAAGGGAGAAAAATGATCATTTCATTTAATGTTTAAAACAAATAAATGAGAATTAAGGGGTTGTTCCTTTAAAACAAAGGAATCAAAGTCTATATGTAGATTACTATTCCTCCCAGTCACAGTTAAGACACCACTGTAGCTGAGATGGACTTTTATCTTGGAAGAGAAGACTTGAGTGAATAATTGGGATTTCAAAAGTAGTTGCTGGATACCAGGTGCACCCTCAGTCAGCAAAGGCTCCATGACTGTTGCTTTCAGTGGGTTTTCACAGCTGTGACTGGGTTTGGCTCTGTCTCCTGGGCCGCAGAGGCACTGGGGACAAACACATCTGAACGCAGAGGTTGGTGGCCATGGGTGCTGTGACTGCCACCATCACTCCCGTCACTGGAAATGAGAGACAAGCAGAAGCTGTGGAAGGCTGATGTTACAGATGTGTTGAGCCTCCAAAAAGGTTTGTTGTTGCGAGGATCCTCAAAATACTAAGCATCCTGAAATCCCAGTACTTGCTGCAGTCAGTTGACACATGAGGAATAATAAAAAGAAAGGACATCTCCCAGTTGCAGCAAGTTTTCAAGCCAGTTGCAGTGCCAGTCATTCTGGAACAGGAACTTGGCCCAGGGTTTGCTAATTAAGTCAAATAATTGTTTGTCATTTGTAGACAGATGAGAGGTTTCCTGAGAGCAGTAAGCATGACCACGCAAAGAACAAAATCTGATCATTAGGAAATAACCAAGTCTTGTCAGTCTTTTCCCTTGAATGCTCTTCTATTCTTTTCAAGAAACAGCTTGCTGCTGAGTAAGTTTACAAACCATTACTTTATTGACTAAATACAGATGGACTGTTTTTAAAACTATCCATTATCCAGCGCCTAACTCGTGACAACAGCCTGATACAAAGAAATAATCTGTCCTGGAATGCCAAGATGAAATAGCTTGTCAGGAAATACAGTACAGGAAAGGTTTGTTTGTCTCTTCTGCTTCCAACTGTTGTAAGCCAAAGATAGCTTCCAAAATGAAATTTACATAATCAAGATGTCCCGTGTTAATGTTCAGCATGGTGTTTCAAGTTTCACACATTTTATTAAGTGTTCTGCCTCCTCTTCTTAAACAAGTTATAAAACTGAGGAGTGTTTTTTAACCTGTTTAAGGAACGTGTGTGGTGTTAGCTGTTAGCTATTTATTAAATAAAGCTTATCCATATTGTATATGTCACAGAGAGGAGAAAACATTTTTATGGCTGAGTTTAATCCATTCATTGGTTTATTAGAGACACAATGTACTCTGAAGAATGCCACAAATCCACATGGTGTCCCTGAACGCTTGATTTTTGCATATGGATCGCTGACTTAGCTGAACGATGTATAAAATCCTGTGTAGCCAGGCAGCTCCCCACTGAATACGCTTCTAAGGGAGGTTATATGCATTGCTTCTGCCAGCAAAGGTCTGGAATATGTTAAACTGCAAAAAAAAAAAAATCACTTAACAGAATATAGAGAATGAAGAATAGAGCTGTAATGGCCCTTTTGTAACAGATCATTTACACTTTTTAGGATGTTTTGGCACAGGCACCTCTAGAATCATAGGTGCATTGCTTATTTATGTAGCAGCACTTCAGCGTGCTTTTTCTTTGGCCAATACCAGACCGAAGGGATTTGGATCATGCATGGCAGGGACAGAACCTGATAGAGCAGCAGCTCAGTGAAGTATCACGACAATGACATGAAAATGGAAGAAAAAGAAAATGGAGCAAATTCTTCCAGAACCTGAATTTAACAGCACGCAGAGATGGAATTAAGCACACCTTTATTTTGAAAAATATCTAAATAATAGAAACAAATAGCAGAATTAAAAGGAGAAAACTAAAAGAATATGTTGAGGTACTGATGTTCATCTGTTGGATGAAATGATTAGTGAATTGGAATCTGTGGGACTGCGGTGAACTTGCAGAGTGAGACCCAATACAGAACAGACCTCGTTACTGCTAACAGTATGGAAAGGGAGCAGTAAGGGCGTTGTGGCCGATGATTTCTGCGAGCTAACCCCCGGTGGTTCTCCCTGCCCACCTGTGACGCAGGCGGGCTCAGCTGGAGCGTTTCCAGCCCGGAACGTGCCCCTACCCCAGGCTGCAGCGTGGCCGTGCTGCTGTGCCTGGCTGCCGCGGCAGAGCCGAGCTGCAGCCGAGCTGCCATTGTTTCAGCACAAAGAAGAGGAGAGCTCTGAACCTGGCCAGCTGAGCGAGAGCCGATCCAAATCCCGCTATGCCAGAGACCCTTGGAAAAGAGGCAGTATGTCAGACATATGGTTGAAACATGCTGTGCTCCAGCCATCCTCGGCTAGCGTATGGTCTCCCGAGTACCGCTGCCAGCTGGGCTCTAATTTACACTGGGCCTGAGAATCGGGGACCTGAGCAGTCTCCCTGATGGCCTCTCCTCCTTTGCTTCACTGATTTCAGATATGCAGCTAGTCAGAGCTTTCCATTTTCCCTGTCTGGCATCCTTTCAGACAGACACAGAGGGATATCCTTCTTTACTTTAACGGTGTGTTTGGCTGGAAAAGCAGAGCCAGATATTCTGTAAAATTTCAATGTCCTGACTCTGTAGGATATTTTATATTCCTGGTGTCACAGCAGATGTCACGCAAGTATGTAAAGTTAATAAAACAAGCATCCCTAAAGCAACTGGTACAGAAACGGTATTGCCAAGTAGTAGAAATTATACTTATCTGTTCTAACCTGTGTCTTGGAGGATGCATATGTGTGTTCATTTTCCATGGATTTGCACTCTTGACTTTGTAAACATTGCATTATTCCACATTCTGTCATGGATTTCTTCTCAGAAAAAAAAAAGAACAGAATGCTTGTTGGAATAAACTCCTAAATATGAGGCATATTTCTCATCTCGAAGTGCATGTTGAATGGTGCACTGAGAAGAAAGTAATAAAAGTCTTTGTTAAACCCTTGTTTAAACTTCAGTTCAAGTGTTTTACTACAATGTCACAGATTTTGCCCGTCTTCATTTTGAATGGTAATTGAAGGAAATAATTTGTATTTTTATATCCAACTTCTAGTTTGCAATTAGCCTCTGAGATGTAGAACTTGTAGAAGAAATCTGTTAGCAGATGAATTCAATACAATTTGCAATAAAAATTATTTGATACTACTAGCCCCAGCATAGTATCCTTCTTGAAGTGGTTTGTAGTGGCAATTACATGGCTCAGTCTTGTTAATTTTTGGAGCATTATGGTAAGTCTGCTTTATGCAAAGGGCCGTTGTGCACATTTAGTATTTTTGTGAATGCTATTCAGTTAAGCTTTCTGTTGTCAAGACATCCTCTTGGGAAAAAGGTGCACATATATTTTCAGATGTGATATTCTTTGGTGAATAAAGGCATTTGAAAAGTCCTTGCATGAAACAGCTTCACTTTAATCCCTCATTTCTGAATACACTGTGTTAAGTCTAACAGAGGAGATCAGCCTTAGCTGCTCTGCTGCCTGCTCAGGAGTGTCTCTGTGTTAAACCTCATCTTGGAGTTAGTTTTCCAGACTACCTCCTGTTCCTCACAAGATATTCTTGACTTATGACATAACCAAGGAACCTAGGAGCTGTCTTTCCTCTGAGAAACTGTAAGAGTAGTACAGTTTGATACTGTTTGATACTATTCACTGATTGAATAGTAAAAGGGTAAATGAACTGAATAGGTGGAAATGATCATTCAACAGGACCATGAAGGTGTCCAAGGACAAGCAATCTCATCTGTGTCACCAAGCCCCTCCAGTTTCCTATCCTTGCTGTTTTGCTGTTCAATTCTTGCCTCTTATTTCAGATGACACTGGTAATGTTCAGAACAGTGATACTTTTGTGTATCCAACACACTGGAGCCCATTTCTCATCTGGGCATCAACATTGACCACAATTGCTTGCAAGAGTCATATCATCAGCTTTGATTAAATGATAAAAGATGTGAGTAAAAATTACACTTGGGTCTGTGCAGGATCCCATATTCCTTCTCATCTAGTGCATTTTAGAGTTTCTCTCTTCAGTCACAAGCCTGAAATTCAAACGCAGACTCTTGCCCCCTGAGGACCAGGTATTTACTTGCTTTTCATGAGCATCTACATTCATATTCCCAAAATGGCAGGGATGGGAGGGCACATGTTTTGCCTGTGAAAAGGGCAGCTCTTCCAAGAGGATTAAGATTCTTCTTTCTTGCATCTGGGGAATGGTAAAGCAGGGTGGGCGACTGTGGCCGTGGCTTTCCTGGCCTCAGTGATGGCAGAGGCAGGGAAGACTCTCTCCTTTCCTCTCCCTTTTTCTCTTCACGTTTGGTGGAGCTGGTAGGAAACTGGAATGGCTTAGGGGAAGGGAAAGGAGGCCACTCTTGGAGAACTTCTCTGCCACACTCTTCCTCCTGTGTCCCCTCTTCACCCCTAGAGTTTTGTTTCATCTGTTTCATCTGTTGTTTCCCCAGATGAAGACCTCGGTCTGATTGTTCCCTGCTTGGCAGCTCTGCCACAGTAGAATAGCAAGTCCCCATCTCTCCTGTTATGCTGCATGAAACTAAAAATATCAACCCCACTGGAGTTACTTCTACATTAAAGATGTAAGTGAAATAAAAAAATCACTTTTGGAGCTTTTTATTTTTGATTTAATTTTTAATTAATCTTAATTAATTTGAATTTTGAAGCAATCTGAAAAATAGTTTTAAATTAATATACAGATATATATATTTTGGTGGGTTTTCCCTCCCATATTCACTGGTGAGAGCATGAATAATGCAGGACAGAAGCTGTGGTCCCCGTTTGTACGGCCGAGGTCGGGGCTTTGCTCAGACCTGGCGTGGGGCGAGCGGGGCCGGCTGTCCCCGTGTCGCCAATCTGGCCTCAGGGCGGCCGCGGGGAGAGCCCGCGGGGCCCGGCCGGGTGCGGAGCCGCGCTCGGGCCCGGGGCAGCCTCCGTGTGCCCGCTGCCCTCCGAGCCCCGCTCCCGCCTGAGCCCCGCTCCCGCTCCCGCCTGAGCCCCGCTCCCGCCCCAGCCCCGCCTGAGCCCCGCTCCCGCCCCAGCCCCGCCTGAGCCCCGCTCCCGCCCCAGCCCCGCTCCCGCCTGAGCCCCGCTCCCGCCTGAGCCCGCTCCCGCCCCGCGGCCGGCCCCGTCCCGCTCCCGCCGTTGCCGTGGAGACGAGCGGCTGCCCGGGGGCTGAGGGGGTGGAGGGGAGCGGCGCCCCGGGCTGAGGGATGCGCCCGGCGCTGCGGGGTCCCTGTGGGGCCGGCACTGCCGAGCAGCCCCGAGGGCTGAGCGGGACCCTCTGGGTGGGGGTCCAGCGCCCCGCGGGGCCCGTGGCTCCTGTGGCAGCGCGGCGGGCCCGTGACCACCCCCGGCAGGGCTGCCCGGGCCGCAGGGCCGCCCCGGCTCCCCGCAGCTCCCGGCGGGAGCGGCACGGGCCGTGGGATCTGCCGGGCCGCGGCCCTCCGGGAGTGGTGTTGTTTCTAATTAATGCCGGTGTGGTAGCCTAATCTGTGTTACCGGGCTCTCTGGAGTATTGTCGCAACAAAGGTATATTCTAGGGTTCAGTTAATTAAAAATTACTTATAAATCTGCCTAGGTCCTATGTTGTACTTAACTCTGCTGTTGTGGCTGTGCCACAGAAGAATCACCCAATATTTATGCAGTTACAGCGGTAGTTTCGCTAATTTCCCGCAGAGCTCTTTTCTCTGCTCCTCCTCACGGGGTTAGGGGCATGCTGTGCTGTGCCGTGCCGTGCCGTGCCGTGCTATGCTGTGCCATGCTGTGCCGTGCCGTGCTGTGCCGTGTTATGCCGTGCCGTGCTGCGCTGTGCCGTGCCGTGCCGTGCCGTGCTGTGCCATGCCATGCCGTGCCGTGCCGTGCCGTGCCGTGCCGTGCCGTGCCGTGCCGTGCTGTGCTGTGCGGTCAGCCCGCTGGGATGGGGCGCTGGGACTGGCCCTGCTTCCCCCGTGTCGGCAGCAAGGCAATGCTCCCTGGGCACTGTGCTGCTGCCGGGCTGGCTCGGGACCCGGGCTGCCTGCTCTTCCACGGGCCCTCGCTTCTAGGGAAGGGACCCGGGCTGCCTGCTCTTCCACGGGCCCTCGCTTCTAGGGAAGGGACCCGGGCTGCCTGCTCTTCCACGGGCCCTCGCTTCTAGGGCTGGAGTTTGGAGTACGCTTACACCTCTAGGTACATTTGTGCTGGGATGAGGTTATGTCATGAGTCCTCAGGAGAAATTATAAGGTGACATGTGTTAGATTCTGGTTTTATTTTATAATAAGCTTCCTTCTCCTCGCCCCTGGGTGAGGTTTTTTTTTTTTGAAACCCATGTGGAAGTGTCTAATATGTGTTCTCTTTGGCTATATACTTTTTATAAACTCAGTATCAGCCATGCACTGAAACACATACTTGTGGTGAGGATGTGTCTGACTTGCTCAGAGTAAGGAAGTTCAAGCAAAAACTTGATGAAAAATACTTGATTTCTATATACAAGTCTGTTTATTTTGGAGTTCATTTCTTTTTGAGACTGATAACAAGGGAGAATGTCTCTCTCAACAAGCCAAATTGAAAGAAGATGATACAGAAGCTGGATTCAGAATGGGGGAATAGATCTAGCCATAGAGCTACACATTAGCTCTGGAGTTTCACACTGCATTGCAAAGCATGGTAAGCTTGTCTCAACTCTTGGAGGTTTTTCCTTTCTTTCTTTTTTTTTTTTTTTTCTCTCTCCAAGGAGGAGGGTGCCTTGACACTTGGCTTCTCAGAAATACATGTTTAAGTCAACTGTTTGGAACAGAAATTGTGTTACTGTTTCTTTGTGACCTATAGAAGATAGCAGAGTAGTAACATGGTTCATTAAGAACTTTAGTGCATTTCTAGGGTAGGAAGTACACACTATAGGAGTCAGTTCTAAGAAAATGTTGCAAGCAAATTCATCAAATAGGAGAATAAGCACTTTAATATTCTGCATTTGTATAAAAAAAGATGTAACCAATTATTTGTCTTGAGCCTTTATTTTTCAATGAATTAAAAAAAAAATCATGTTGTTGAAGAATATAGCCAAAATATCTGCTCCTGAGTACAGATATCTGGGAAAGGCTGCCAATATGTAGCTTATCTTTGGAAGTGAAGCATGATCTTTCTTTAGCATTTTGGAGGAAAATGATTACTTAATCTTTCAATATTACTTTCTATTATTTTGAGAACGGTTACTGATTGTTTATAAACCCCAGCCCACTAAGAATGCTTCTAATTCATTTCACACCTCATTGTTTTGCAGATTGCCTGTGACTTTGGAAGTTGAAGTCCTAGGAATTTAATTTCTTGACCATCAACTTGTGTAGTCTGAAACCTTCAGTCTGAAGAATGCACCAGAAGTATCTGTTTTGTTATGTAGAGCTTTGATTTCTATAAACTGTGTAGAATATTTTTGTGAAAAAGCTGGACAGAATCATAGAATGACACAATGTTAACAGATTGAAAGGGACCTTAAACATCACCTGGTCCCAACCCCCTGCCATGGGCAGGACACCTTCCCCTAGACCAGGTTGCTCAGCCTTGTACAGCCTGGGCTTGGGCATTTCCAGGGATGGGGAATCTGCAACATGTTCCAGTGTCTCACCAGCCTCACAGTGAAAAAGTTCCTCCTAATATCCAGTCCATCTGTAACTATCCTGTGCTACCACTGCAGCTCCTGACAGAACGTCCTTCCTGCAGCCCCTTCAGACTGGAAGGTGCCGTGAGGTCTGCATACAGAAGAACCTTCTCTTGTCCAGGCTGAACAGCCCCAGCTTTCTCAGCTTGTCTTCACAGGGGACAGGCCAACCCTCTGGACTTGCTGCAACAGTTCCATGTCCTTCGTGTGTTCCACTGGATGCAGCACTGCCAGTGGGGTCTCACAAGAGCAGAGTAGTGGGGGAGAATCACCTCCTTTGACCTTCTGGCCACGCTCCTCTGGATGCAGCTCAGGATTCCCTTGGCTTTCTGGGCTGTGAGCACTCACTGCTGGCTCCAGCTGAGTTTTTGATCAACCATCACCCCCAAGACAGAATAATTTTGTGAAAATGCTGACGTTCTCAGGGACAACCTGCTTGCCTTTCCATGACTTGCAAATGCTGATTCTCTTAAAGATTTGATGACTCTTTTAATGTGGGCAAAGGCAAGCAAACGAACCCCCTGATGGTACTGAACAGTGCAGTTAGCAGAACAGGCGTGCAGTGTTGTGGGCCTTCCCATTGCCTCCTTACTTGAGAAACATAATAGTGGTGTACAAGGCTGTAGTTAATGATGTTTGTTGGATAAATTTAGTTGTCACAAGCTGCATTTCATCCTTTGCAGAGCAACTGAGAAAGCAGTAATTTTAGGACCAAAGCTCACTGGCTCACTCTGCTTTTAGTAGAGCTGCTGCAATTAAAATTTAGGAAGCCTTTAATAAGAATTAATTTGGGAGGGGACAAACACACTGTACATGCCCATTTATCGGTGAGATTTATACTTCTGCATTCCATGCAAATAATAGGTCTTAGCTTTCCTGTTTACATGCTGTTAATCCAGACTGTAGCTTAAAACTCTTCTTTTTCATAGCTCCATTAAGAAATTAAGGGAGGACTTACTTGGCAAGGAAATCCAAAATTAGTCTTTCATGGATATCTGGTGATCTAGTAGATATTTTCTTTCTGAAATTCAGAACTTTTATGAACCAAGTTCTGGCCTCTGTTCATTTCCATTAAACTTGGTCGTGCAATTTAATGTGGTTTGCTTCCTTTTTTTTTTTTTTTTTGATGCCTGATAGTTATGCTAATAGAGTGTTAACTTTGTGATATTTAATGTTTACAGTGTTAATAGGCAAAGATAACAGCTGTGCTTTGTTGTGTTGGAGAATTTTAGTATGTTATTTATAGATATGAAACCTACAAGATATGATATAAAAGCCTTCAATATGAAAAATGTTACAATTCTGAGCAGACAGTGAGAAAATTGCCTTTTAGAGGTCAAAACTCCCAATGCCTCTGGCAACATGGCCTTGATGTCATTTGACAGGGTGGAAACACAGCCCTTCATGGGAATAAACAGCCAATACCTGCATGATTCATTTTGTTAGAAGGGTTCTCCCATTGTTGCTAGGCAATATTTCCTAGGTGGAGTTAAAAACCAACAAAAATATCAACAACAAAACCCCCAAAACGCAACTGCTGTCTCCTCAGAATAATACTTATTGCAAGTTGTCTTCCTGTTGTTTATTTGTTTTTCTAATAAAGCAATTTTTCTTTCTGCAGAATAGATGCATCAGCTGAGTCTCAATAGAGACCTTCCCTACCAAGAGGCAGCAAGAGGAAGAGCTGGGAAAGGGCTGCACCTGGTTAGTGGAAGGTTTCCTTTCTGCCTTCCTCTGTCCCTTCTTAGAGCTGTCTGTTTGGAAATGCTCAACTATGTTGTGATGTGCAATTCTCAGAGAAGAAACATGGCAGAGACCAGCAGACATTCATTTGAAATGATTTTCATTCACTGCATTCTGGAATGGACTTGAAAGCAGGTCTCAGAGGCAACTTGTATGTACCAGTTTGTCTTACATATTTATTTATGACAGACTTGAATCTTCAGGATGGTATTCTATCAAGTGACATACCGACTCAGTGTGATGTGTGTCTAAAAATAGGTCATTGTCAAAGGACAGGAAAGGAATTGTATAAATCTATAAACCAAACCATTGCAGTGCATGTGATAGCATACTCTGAAGCTGAGGTAATGCTATCTTCAAAATTGTAGCTTTCCATGGATTATTTTCTAGAATAATACATTAACACTGCATTAATCAAAGCAGAAGGATGGCTGCAGACTCAAAGACAGCTAATGCTAATGGGTTACTTCTGACACAGCTGTTAGAAACAGTCAAGTAAAACAAACCATCTCAAAAGGTAGCAGGGCTGGAACAAACTTTGCTCTTATGCTTAAAATATTACTGATTTGAACCTCCCATTTTTTCACGTGTTAAATTGTATCATAAACCACTTATTTAGTGCTGGCACTTAGGCATTTGGGTTTGAAAATAATGCTTCTGTTTTGTGCATTTGGTCAACGTGAATGGAATTTTTTCCTCTAGTCAACTTAGAGTGTTGAGAGGCCTGAGAAATGAGACCCTGAAGAGTGATACTGTTTAAAAATGGGCATTAGGAAAGGAATTTTTGTCATTTTAAATGACCTGTTGATGTATACAAATGTGTGGGGTTTGGAGCATAATAGAACAGTGCAGATTTTTTTACTGTTTATGACAGCTCAAGTGCCAGTACATAGGTGAGGTCTTGAACTTAGCTGCACAAGTTATATGGTTTGGTGTTTAATGCAGTGTTGCCACTGCAAACCATTAGAAGGCCTAATATTTAATTAAGGATAGCGTGTGGAAAGGGTCAGCAAAAGAACAAATGCATCTCTGTGTACGGGGTTATGTTGAGAGGTTTGGAGTTACCAGGTGAAGGGGAAGTGTGACATCTGGTGGAAAGATGGTATCAGGAGCAAGAGATCCATTAGTGATAAATGGGAGTATTTAGCACAAAAAAAAGCATTATATGATGTTTGAAACCACCGATGGAGACGAAATTCAGATGAGTGACATATTTTTTGAGATCTCACAGTTGATATTGTCCAAACTAGAATACATGGCAACATGATTATGTTTTTAATAAATATTGATCTCTTCTAAGCTACCAAAGAAAGCTTATTTTGTTAAGTTCCTCCCTCACATTCTTATCTACACTGGAAATAAATTTATATGGTACAGGTTTAGCTACCTTTGGGTATCCAACTATATTTTCAGAAAAATGTCATCTAAGTAACTATGATGATCCTAGCGGGTTTTATTGATGCTCAAGTTCTCTATTGAGTCTTCTGTAATACTGCTTCCAGGTGCAAATCCCAGATTATCAGGATGATTAGATGCTGCTGTTCTGGGAGGTTCTGGTCTGACCCTGGCAGCTGGAGCCCAGCGCTGGAGCCCCAGTTTGGGTTCTGCTGTTCTGCTCCCTTGGAGCTGCTGGTGGTGGGCAGGCTCCTCTGCAGTGTGGGAATAGCCTCCTGTTCCAGGAGGGAGGGGAGGAAGGGAGGAACTCTACAGGAGACGGGAGGGGGGAACTGGAGCTCCCTTTTGCTGGTGTCACATTGCTAGAGTTAGAATTTACATAAAATCTGTGTGGGCTCAGAGCTGCAGAGATCTTGCTTTATTGTGTTTATTTCCAAAGTATGTTGTGGAAAAAGAGTCTGCACTTCATTGGGAGCTCTGTGTATTAAGGATGTTCAGGAACTTCCGAGCTCAGCTCAAAGGCCTGGGAGAAAAAAAAGAAAATTCATCTTAATCTTTCAGTTCTGCTTTAAAATACCTGATTCTTCTGAGGTTTCATTCCATAGGATATTGATCATTCCATGTCAGTCTTGAGATTTTTCTGTGTTACAACTTTGCTACTGAAAGACTGCTTTATCCCAAGCATAGCACAAGTTCAGTCGTGGTTCTGCTTTGTAGTTCAGGCTCATCTCCTGTGCATAACTGCCTGCTCCAATCATGTGGGATTTCCCCCTTCATCAGAAGGCCATAAATCTTGAGCTTCTTTTGTTCTTTATGCATTTTTCTTCTATTTTTAATGTTAATATCTCACTTGCTAGAACAATATATTATAAGAGTTCTGAATCCTTTTCCTGCTTTGGGGGCAGACTCCATCTACAAGTTTTTGCCTGCTCCCACAGAAAGAATGCTTTGGGAACTGGCCAGTTCAAGGAGGGAAACAAGCTAACAAATACCTAAACCCACAAATCCAGCATTTCAAGGCTAGACTGCAATGGGGTAGGCCCCTCTCAGGTGGCTGGTTTCCTGGTCAGCCACACCAGGCATTTGACAGCAGCATGTGTGAGTAACCTGTTTCTCAGGTCACCTCACAGTTAGAGTCACAAATGAATAATATTCATGAACTCGGGTATTTTGGTACCATGATGAATAAAATACATTGTTTACTCCAGAGAGTGAATTGTTGTGCTCTGCTTCTGGTGGCAGGGGTTTGGATAATCCAGATGGGTTGGAGTAGAAGGCCTGTGGCAGAGAGTTTGCTGATACACTTTAGTGCAGTTAGTTCAGTGTCAAACACTTTCATCCTAATCTACCCCTCCTCCTCAGCAGGGTGGCAGTAACTGTCCTTTCCTGTCCTGTTTCTTGGGATAGGTTGAGTAGGCACTCTCATACTTGGGGAACCACACCAATTAAAAACCAATTAACTCTCTTACTGTATTGTCATACGAAGACTGGATGCAGGCCCAGCTTCAGTTTCTTCATGAAATGTTTTATGTTTTATCATGTTGGGAGGGAAACAAACCTAAAGCTCTCCTTCAGAGAACCTCATGGTATAAGTCAATAGCTTTCTGAAGGTTGATTTGGGGTCTGCAGATAGGGAAATTGTCCTATTAAAAGGAAGAAGATGGTCTAGTTTAACTCTCTTGGAAATTGTGGTGAAAAACACAATTTTTAGTGACGTTGAGATCAATTCTTTTAAAAGATCTCTAGACATATACTAAAAAAAGAAAATCAGACTAGAAATTTTGATTGACCAGAGAGCCAGACTGACAAGTTTTAGTTCTCAGCTCTTTGTTGGTGAGGAGACAATTGTCCTTCTTACCAAATTAAAACTGACAATGATACTGAGCTTGTGCTAGCACAAGGTGCTTTCTTAACTGCAAATGTGATTTCAGCCTGAAAATACCATAATAAATTCACTGAATGGACTTTCTTCTGTAGTACACTCTTATAATTATAAGCCCTTCATTTTTGCCCAGGGCATCTACTTAGGAGACATCATAAAGTGAAAATAATCTTAATGTCACTAAATGAGAAAAGAATGATCCTATTGCCTTGCAGAAAAACAAAATGGGAAGGGGGACTGATGAAGGGATGGTACAGGATTATATTTGCTGCACTCTTGTGGGCACCAGGAGAAAAAACTCCCTTTATTTTTCTGAGAATGATTTTGAAATGTGATTGTATCAATGTTGCAGCTTCTGAGTAATGATTGGAATTTCTGACTATGCAGATATGATGTACAGCCTTTGAGAAAATTGATACCTTGGTCTCTGTTACTGGTATTGCGGACTGGGTGCATGGTGGCTGTTTTGGTGGTGTAAGTAGGATGAGGAGGGGGAAGGTTCCCAGAGAAGCTGTTGCCAAAAAAAAAAAAAAAATCTGGTGTAAGCCAAAACTTAGGGAAAGTAGGATATGAAACTTGCTTATGGAAATTTACCACTGGATGCCACTGTTGCTTCATAGAATGTCATCCTAAAATAACATCAGCTCTGCTGAAAAATTCTGCTTTTCCTTCACTCTCATCTTCTTAGTTTTTTATTACTTTAATCTTTGTTCATATCAAAGGAAAGGAGAAATCGTGCCCCACTTATTCTCTCCAGCAACATGGTGATATGGTTTCCATATCTAGAAGTGACAGCTTGTCATAGGAAAGAAAAAGGAATGACACAAAATTTGTCTTTTTTTTCTTTGCCTTCTAAGGTAAAATATTTTTCAGATAGAACAGAAGAGCAGAAGAAAGGCTCAGATGAAAGAGCGGCCAATTTTCCTCATAACTAAATTCCTTCTCTCTGTCTCTGAATCCTGTGTTAATCACAACTAGATTTGGACACTGAGCCTTTCCTCCTGTTTTAATGTCATCCTACAGAGCAGGGCAGGAGGTCACTTTTGCAAATACCTGTTTATTTCCTTTCCCAAGTGTTGGGCATTTTGTACTTGAAGGAATGATTTTCACTCATTACAATTTTTTCCTCCTGGGAGAGGCAGGGAGGGTGAAGGTCATCAGGGGAATTTTTGATGGCTGTTGCTTGTATTTACAGGTATGTTTGTAATCACCTGATTAGCAACTCTGGGACTTTTCTCTAAGTCATACAGTACATGGGGCTTTGCAAATAGCTCTTCTTCTCTTCTCTTCTTTCTCTTCTCTTCTCTTCTCTTCTCTTCTCTTCTCTTCTCTTCTCTTCTCTTCTCTTCTCTTCTCTTCTCTTCTCTCTCTTTCTCTTCTCTTCTCTTCTCTTCTCTTCTCTTCTCTTCTTCTCTTCTCTTCCTCTTCTCTTCTCTCTTCTCCTCTCCTCTCCTCTCCTCTCCTCTCTCCCTCTCCTCTCCTCTCCTCTCCTCTCCTCTCCTCTCCTCTCCTCTCCTCTCCTCTCCTCCTCTCCTCTCCTCTCTCTCTCCTCTCCTCTCCTCTCCTCTCCTCTCCTCTCCTCTCCTCTCCTCTCCTCTCCTCTCCTCTCTCTCCTCTCCTCTCCTCTCCTCTCCTCTCCTCTCCTCTCCTCTCCTCTCCTCTCCTTTTTCTTTTTTGACTGAAGCAACCCCCCAAATGTAATGAATTCAATTAAATGAACAGAAAAAAATCCTAACATCTGAAGTGTAAGTTTCAGGTCAGATCGTTTGGGTTTTCTATTCTGAGTGCACCTAATTCCTAATCTTTCCTATGGGGAAAGAAAAGAAAAAATGTAGGAAAAAGCCGTGGGAGATGAGGTTTTCCTAGTGTTATGCCTGGCTCCGGCGGACACAGTCCACCTTCTGCTGTGTGCCCGCTCACTGGGGTAACGTCGGTCCCGGCAGCGCCGGCCTAACGAGCGGCAGCGGGAACGTGGGGAAACAACGGCAGCGGTGTGTTGCGAGGCTCCGGAGGAAGGAGCAGCAGCCGTGCAGCCCCGCAGAGCACGGTCGGCGAGTGCGGGAGCAGACAGGCAGCAGGCTCCGCAGACAGGCAGCAGGGCTCCGCAGACAGACAGGCAGCAGGCTCCGCAGACAGACAGGCAGCAGGCTCCGCAGACAGACAGGCAGCAGGGCTCCGCAGACAGACAGGCAGCAGGCTCCGCAGACAGACAGGCAGCAGGGCTCCGGCCGCGGGGCTCGGCCCTGCCCTGGAAACCGCGCGGGGCAGCGCAGCCGCGGGGCCCGCAGCGCCGGCCCGGGCAGCGGCACCGCACAGCCGGACAGCCGGGACAGCCGGACAGCCCGCCGCACAGCCGGACAGCCCTGCCCACAGCTGCCTTGCGGGGCAAACTGAGGGAAGGGAGAGCGAGCTAGCAAACGCAGTAAGTTTACTCTCAAAGATGGGCTGCCGGCTGCAGACAGTGCTCGTGCTGGATGTCTGACAGCCAGAATGCAGTTTAATGATGCTTGCTGCTCGCTGGTAATTCCCCCCTCTCTTCTGGAATTGAAGCTTCACCTGGATTAGATATTGTAATCTAAGATTTGCAGTGAGCGGGGCTGGATGCTACCACTGCCTCGCTGTAGGCTCCGAGGGGAAGCCTGCCAGCAGGGCTGCTGTTGATGCCACATAAACTTGTAGCGGTGACCCAGATAACATTGTGACCGACACAGTAAGTTACAGTGTCAGGAGGAATAAATGTCTGCTCCAGCCCCTCGCTGAGCTCCAGCTGTGCCGTGCTACCTGCCCTCAAGCCCCATCTACCCAAGGAACTGATGGGCTCTGGGAGCTGCTGGGCTTTGCTCAGTTGTGAAACAGTTGTACAAGTGAATTCAGAAAATACACAGGGCTTGCAATTATTTGGAAATTGTGATATTTTAGTGTTCTTAGTAAAGGACCTTTCCAAAATGGTTGCCTGGGCTCTGCCACGTCTGTTGAGAATTCCTGGCAGTCATCTTAATGTGACAGCTCTCTAAAGAGAACTTTTGTGCCCTCACCCCTCATCTACCACCCTCTGCTCAGATCCTTCTTCTGGCCTAGGCCTGGGAGAGCACTAGTTTTTAAATTACCTTTCCTGAAGCTCTGCAGTCAGCCATGTCTTCATCCCACTTCCGTTCTGAGGTGGAAATGGCAGGGTTTCTGCTGTGCTCATTTGTTACGCCAGGCAGAGACAAGGCTCCCCCTGTTCTGCAGTGGGACTGGTGTCATGGCTGGAGAATGCTCAGTGGTTCTGCGGTGGCTTGATGTGGGCTTGCTCAAACCATAACATGAGGTACAGCAATTTAAAAGAAGCAGACATTTCTGGTATTTTTGGACAACAGCCTAAATACATCATCACTACTTCTTGTGGTTTGGAGCTGTCAGAGAAGAATAGCGAGATGAAGTTTGACTTCAGCGCAAGAAGGCCTGGGCTTTTCAGTGTAGTGTGTACTGGTGAAAAGTGAGTAAGATGGAACAGAGCAGGATTCAAGCCTGTGTTTTTGAGTGGTTCTGGTCAGGTTTGCTAGCTGGCTAATGCAGAGGCAAAGCCAGAGAAGGATTAAAAAGGCATACCGCACAAATGAAATAAACGAGCTGCTGCTGCCTCTTTTTTTTCTCCCTCATCCCTTGTCCATTTTAGAGTGAGTGATGCAGAAGACCACTGCTGAACATTGTCCCCAGGCTCCCTCTACACTGGATGTACATGCATGCAAAGATCAGCAGTGCTTCCACAGCCTTTTCATTGCTCCTTTAATGTACTGAATTCAGTCCCTACTGCATCAGGAGACTTTTGAAGATAAACATCACTGACTCTTAGCTGTGCCATCTTTTGTTAACTGGAAACCTTAATATGTGTCTACAGTAAACCCCACTGCCAGAAATGGCAAAGAAAACTTCTCTATCTTTTACAAGAAGTCATAGGCAAAGAGCAAATGTGTTTTGGAGCAAAGGTGGGGAGGGCTTCTCCATGCCATGGCCATTATCAGTTAGGCATTGTCAGGGTTGTGAGTACAGCTCTGTATGTGTCTTTATAGCCATGGATCATCATGAAGCAGGAACCAACTGGTTTTACCCCATGTAAGCCTCTGCTTGTTTATCTATTTGAAAGCAATCACTCATTCTTTTTGCTCTATTTGCAGACTTCACGATTTAATATTTGTACAAATCATAAAGGTGACACCTTCACAATGTAGGTTTTCATTCTACAGTCCTTATCTTTCATGCTGCTGCAGTACATTAAAATGTTTGCAGTCTCCTCTTCTGTGGGGGTGATCTTTGTGAATTTGTCTGGTCTCTTTGGGGATGCTGCATCCTCTGGCTGCTCGTGTATGGAAAGTGCATTGGTACAAAATTATTTATAACTCTTTCAGTTGGTGCTGGATCTCTGTGGTCCTCCACTGCAAGTCTCTTCAAACTCTCAGAGGAGATTTTTCAACAGCTCCTGGCTCACAAGCAACAGCTTCCCCCATGATAACCCTGCAGCAACTCATCTTGTTCCTTCAAGCTTCTGTCTGTTGCCAACTAGTCATTAGACTGATTATTATTTAAGCTGATCATGAATTCCACTTTGGACTCTCTGCTTTCACAGTGAGTAATTAGAGAAGGCACCTTCCCCGTCAATTTGTGCTATTCATGGAAATGTTATCACTTACAGAAGATACAGAATAGACATTTGTAGGTGCCTTTGATTTAAGTGACTGAGAAAAGTCCATGCAAAGGGGAAGCTTCAAGGTGACTTATAGAAACCTTGCCCCATTGGCCTCACTCTGTACTAGATGTTTAGGGATTTGGGGCTGGTGTTTTACAACATTAAAGGAATGTGGTGGGTTTTCTTTTTTTTTTTAATTTTTTCTCTCCTATCATCCCATGTCATGAAGTGAAGTTCAGGCTATTTTTATAGACAGGATAACATCTAAGCAGCGCATGAAAACATTCCTGTATTTTAAAAATACTTTAAAACTAAAGCCTACATAATCACTAAAGTGAATATGTGAGATCAGGGCAGCAGATAGTGGCAAGACTGTAATAATTGACAAAGAATACTTTTGTATTTTGAAGTAATATAGTCGTAGATGTGTGACTTTTAAAGCCATGCAACAGTATTAGTTCTTTGATTAAATGTAACAAAAGATTAAAATCTTCAGTTACTATGTAGGCTCTCCTGAACTTTCTGGGAACTGGAGTAAAGGGAATAGCTGAGGGTCAAAGGGTGAAGACAGCCTGGCTGGTCATTAATCTAAATTTGCCTGTGGAATATAGCTGTGAAGCTGTTAGTGGGCTTTTCCTGCTCATCCTAAACAAAAAAAAAAAGAGATTTTGCTCAAATCTGGCTTTAAAGTAATTGAGGAAAAATAGGAAATTTTGAAAATTGGGTCTTTCAGGTGGGGTATGTGATGGTGTTTTGGTGGGTTTTTTCACAATTTTTTTTGTTTTGTTTGTTTTTGTTTTTTGTTTGTTTTTGTTTATTTGTTGGTTTGTTTTGTTTCCCAAGAAAACTTGGGAGGGTGTTCAGCTTGCTGTGATTCAAGTCAATTGAACTTCAACAGGGTGACAGCAAAACTGTCAGTCTTTATGCATCTCTGAGTGTATGTGAACTGTAGGAAAGGTGTGACAGGGATGGGGATTCCTTGATAACTTTCATGCAGTTACTGCAGGTTACAGGTACCTCTGAGCATGAAGCTGCCTGGTTTCCAGTGTGAGCAGCCCAAGAATGTTCCACGATTTGTCATTCTGTGATAGTGCCTTGTTCTGCTCGGTTTTGTTGCTCATACCCCAGCTAGTTTTCCTAAAGTTGGAATGAGGGTGATTGCAATTGCGAGAGCAGCACAAGAAACGTAGGCAGTGCTTGGAGAAAGATTTGCTGGGCCCAGTTCTACTGAATACTTTGTCAGTCTTCTTATTTATCAAGTGGGGTGCTGAGATCATCAACCATCCTACAGTTCTAGCTACATTATATTTGAAAATGAAAGACTTTATGAAATGAAAGTAAGTTCCATTATTGTGGTGTCACCTAAGCCAGTTAATGATCTGAGATAAGAGAGGATTCAAAAGGGCCAAGAGTTGCTCTAAATAGTGTCAGAACTGCAGCTCTGTGAAGGGAAATACACATTTTTGAATTGGTAAAAAGGAGTTGCATTAATTATATGGCATGCCACGCTACAACACGAACACCATTAAAAAGTCAGCCTTTAAATCTTAAAACACTTCTCGTTCCTACTATCCTCATTATTAACATCCCTATTCTACATTAATGCCTCTGGCAAGAGGTGAAAGCTGTTCAGGGTGAAAAGAAATTAGTTTCATTTTTCAGTAATTATGGGGAATACTGTTCACTGGCTTTAGTCACCCTCTCAAGTTATTCTAGTGCTTCTGGTTAAAAAGATCCTGATCTATGGTATTTCGCTAATGATCAACAGTTTTAGAAATGACATTTTTCAGCAGCACAGCCTCTATTATTGGGACAATCTTTTCCTTTGGGCAGCTGCCAGATTTTTCAAAACCAATGGGAACGCTTATGAAAGGCTAAGTTCCTTTCCCTGCCCCCACCTTCTTTATAAACTTGAGATCACTATTGCTTAGGATGTGTCGGAGTCTCCCTCAGGTCAGGGTGACCCCAAAAGGCGGAAAAGTCTCTCCTCCAACCCGTGCCTTCAAAGAAAGACTCGGTAATCTTCAGCTGTCGGTCTCAAGGTAGTTTATTGTTGTTTATCTAAAAGATTTTCTCCCTGAGCTGCTGTGGCCCGTTCAGCAGGTCAGACAAAGGCACACTGCCCTCCCAGGGGCTGGTGTCATCTTTTATATCATATATCACTGTTACATGTTTATGCTTTTCCCCCAATGCCTATTATCTATATTGAACAGTGACTTTCTACTATAAACCAATCTCTGAGTGCCAACATCACCAAAGACATGGAGGTTAGGAAGGAGAAAGAAAGAGGACAGGGCACACCCAAATCCCTCCATCTTACAGCCCCTGACCCCCTATGTACAAAACTTGGACCCCACTGTACAAGGCCCAAAACCCCCCTGTACAGCACTCAAAAACTCTTTCCTTCACTTCGTGACTACTTCTACTACAATACCTAAACTTTTGTGGCTTGTAATTCCCCATACAGAGTTGGTAACTTGCTCCATGGGCTAAGATCAAAACCCCACGTGTGTCTTTGGCTGCTGCCAGGGTCTCAGAGCCCCCTGCCAGCGGCTCGGGCCATCCAGGGCACCCAGAGGGATGTTCTGGGTTCCCACAAGGATGCAAACTAATGTTTCCAGTTTTCAAAGGAAAAGACCACCTCTTCCAAGACAGATACTTAAATAATCTTGACTGTGGGGAAACAACAAGGTAAAGGAAGAGACCCTGAAGAGTATGGCAAAAATTAAGTAGAAGTGAAATAACAGTGTGGCAAGGTAGTTCCTATCATACAATGTGGTAAATTTTCTATGGATAAATAAAGCATCCTTATTTGTCAGGTGCATTTTCCTGTTCTCATTTCAAGTGGTCCTTTTGTTTCATAAGGTTGAATGACAGAAAAATAAAAAAATTGCAGTAGGTGGTGAAGATGCATTTTGAGAGATGCATTCTGGAGGACTGAGTAGATACCTTCTACTGAGCAACTGAGCACACATGAAAGTTTGCTTTGTTCTTTCTCATCACCCTGCAATGTATTTATGTGGTACTTGGAAACAACAGTGGGCAATCAGAGCTGACTCCAGGGTGTCTTTCTGCTGCAACGTGTTGCTGGTTTGGTTATTTACCAAGTACTCCTATTCTGTCTCTTTTGAAGTGTTGATTCTCAAGTCACAGAAAACTCTGAGAAACTTCCAATGCATCCATTTATAGTGTCTTGCAAAGGATTAGTGACAGTTCAAGCAATAGCTCAGATACCTGATTTCTGTGTCCATTTTATTTGCAATGAATCCATTCTTCACGTGGCACCCTTTGCAAAGTGTCCCTGAGAGTTTCCCTGGGACTGCATGCAATGCTCTGTGGTGTGCGGGAGCTGCTGCTCTTTGGGGCATGGCTGTGGACCACAACACTTCTGCAGAGTGTGCTGGCCACAGAGCAACAAAGAGTTTCTTGCTGGGGTGGCCTTGGCACCCCAGACATGTTTGAGACCTTTCATCTCGGACAAACTTCATTGTGACAATTTTTATCTTTGAAGAACTCATTGAACTGCTCACCTTTTTACTATAGTAACAGTTCTAATTCAAATTATCCTGCCTGTAGTAACTTGATTTCTGAAGCAGTTCAGCACTCTGTGATCAAGAGTTACTTAAGATTCTTGTGCTTGGCATTGTACTTGTAAATGATGGCAGCATCTTTCTTTCTCTTCTTTCTGAAAGAACAGGCTGCATTTAAAAATAATAATAATTTCTTTTCTTGGTTAGTAGCTCTATTAAGTACCTACAGCACAAAGTATAATAACTTAAATGCTTTTGATTAAGGAACTTAATTAGATCTTAAAATTCTTCTTCCAGTGAAATACCTTATCTTCCCCAAAACTGGAGCATGGAAGTCTTCAGCAAACTGCAGCAAGGTGTTTTACATGAATAGTTTATACTTTTCTGCCACTGGATCACCTGTGTAATAAAAAGACCCTTATTCTTTAAGGCTACAGGCAAGCAGTAGGATGCACAGAAACATATTGGGACAAGCTGAATGAGACTTCCCTTAGAACATCAGAATTTTTCTTCTAGTGAATATGAAATCTTGCCTTTGGCACTAAGCTATATTGAATGCTTCAGAAGGGAATGAAAGGGAAAATCTTTCTCTAAGCAGGAAGGTAACTTTGAATGCAGAGCTGGAGTGTATGGATTTCTACCTCTGCTCCATTTTGTGCTTTGATTTGCTTTCCCTTTGCTTTGACTGGCTGTGCTACAATGCCACTATTTTTTTCAGTTCTTTCAAGCTAAAAATACTAACACACAATACTGGGATTGGTGAACTCTTCAGCTGATCAAATGGCATATACAACCTTGTTTCTGTTATGGTAAATATAAGATTTCATATTGTTATGGTATGGCAAAAGGTATACTGTCCTTTTTATTTTAATGCTTGTTTAAGAGCAGTCCTTGATCCTTTGCTTGTGGTTGTTTTGAGGTGCATTTGGTAAAAGCTTTTTAAAAAAAAAGCAGTCATGCACTGAGCTGTTATACATAAATGAGGTAACAGAAAGAGTTTCATTGCTTGCATTTGGGGATCCCTTTCTTCAAGAAAAAGCCTCTGGCTCTGCTTACCCATAGCTCTGGATTGGCTGTACAGCTATCTTTAACCCTGTTGAAGACCTCAATGGGCAGACAAGATTGACTTTGCTGCAAGTGTGAGGCTCTGATTATCCATTTCTGTGGATCTCCCCTTCTGGCCCACTCAGTTTTTGTGGGCTAATCTTCTGGATTGCTGGAGAGAAACAAGTATTAGGCAGAAGGATTTTAAGTTGGACTTCTTCAAGGTGTGTGAGCATGACTTGGAAGATAGCAAAGGTAAGCTTATTTATAGATATGTGAATATTGGTGTTTATTAGCTACAGAGAAGCTGTAAGGGGAAAAACTGAATAAACAGGGAATGAAGAAAGCTGATTTGGGTGGTCTGGTAGACCAGTGCCCAGTCAGTTCTATAGTATCTTTACCAAGAAGCAGAGAGTCTGAAAGCCTGAATTGGGTATTATAATCTGGCACATTGATTGAGGGAAGGGGGAAAGACTGAGGGGGGTATTCTTATAGGAACTGTAAGGGTAACATAGAAAAGAAACTGTGAAAGCCAGGATCAGAAGGTGATAAATGGATGAAGCCCTCTGGAGAACATGTATTACCATAGTTTGGAAAGGAAATTCAGGAAATTCTGCTCTTGCCAGAGGAGGGATGTGCTGGCTTTTACAAAAGCTGGGACACTTGTGGAAGGACTACAAAGATGTAAGGGACATGGAAGCCATAAAAGAAAGAAGAATGTCCCTGCTTCAGCTTCTGTAGGTGTGAGGAATACTTACAAAGCACTTCCCCTGCAGGACCAGTCCTGGCCCAGCTGCAGGGTGTTCTACCTTGGGCAGATCCTGCAGTGCCTCTCCCAAGCCAGTTCTTCCTCTCTTTAGGGATTCCGTGTGCCCTTCCCCTTCCCGTTCCCCTTCCCCTCCCCCTCCCCCTCCCTTGGCTTTCTTCTTGGCCAGGTTCTGTCCTCCCTGACATTTTCTGGACTGATTTTTGTGCCCTAATCTGAGGGGCCACTGAATGAGGGAGGGTATTTATAGGGAGCTGTAGTGCTCTTTGGCTGCCTGCCTTGAAACTGGCACCTGCACAGGGCTGACTGCAGGGCTAGGTGGGCTGAAGGAACCCGTGGGGTGCTTTGTGAGGACATGTGATCTGCTAGGCCAGGGGAATGATGTAGAAAGTATTTTAAATGTCAGTGAGGAGCAAAATTCTTTAGGCTTTTAATCTTAGTGCGTTTTCACTTGATTTAGTCAAACCCTTCCCAGTTGCTAGTCACCAATGAGACTTCACTCTGGAAACTTGAAGACTTGAGGGTCTGTCTGATTCACAGGGGGGATCACTATCAGCCTAATGGGACCTTGGTTGGAACTTTAATTACAAGAAGACAGTAAAAAGCACTGTTTAAGAAAAAAAAAATCCCCTTATCAACTTTTGTTGCTAGTCTAGTCAGGCTAAAAATTCTGCTTAATCTTAATGATTAGTAAGAGTTCTTCATTTCTGTTAAATAAATTACAAATTATTCGGAGGCAGTATATTAAAGGAGATCTAATCAAGATATCCAGAATATTGTGACATATTTAAATCCCATAATATTTAAAAAACATTTTTGAGGGAGTAAAGATACTTTATATACAATTAGAGGCAGTATGATTAATAACCTTGGGCTCAGATTCGACAGCTTCCTTTGGGATTTGGGTTTTTTTCTATATCTCTGGAACCAAATATATGCCTTAATTACCAATCAAACAGTCAATGAAGGCAGAACTGAAGTGTGGATGTATCTGCTTGGATTTGTATTAGCATTTCTTCCACAGATTTGGATTAGTGAGGCTGAGTGTATCTGCAGGTTTTGGTTGCTGTCATGGAGAATGTGAATCCACACTGACTTAGAGTTTCAAAATTAGCAGACCTGTCTGTTTGGCATCATTTGACACTTTTGCCACGTTCTAAACCTGTAAAAGGTAGGTGTTGGTGCAGGTAGTGTTAAATGCAGGAGCATTTAAGAGTTCTGAGAAGATTCAGGCCATTTAAAACCAGACAGTGTCATTTCTCCCCAGCCCCATCTTTCTTTATAGAGGTTTCGGGAGGAACAGGAGATTTTGATATGTGAGAAACAAACCCATTTGGTTTGAAACCATTCTGCAAGGCTACAACATAAAATCTGAGTTGAAGACAAGAAAAGAGGAGCCAGATACTTCTGAGGTTTGGACACTCCTGGTTGGTACAAAGTCAGTGAGTGGACATTGCCCCTTTAGTAGCTGTGTCAGAACTTCCTGTCACTGCAGAAACAGGCAAGTCAACGCCTTCAAATCCAGGGGCATTGGGAAACTCAGGGTTTTGGAAGGTGTTACCACAGAGTACTTTGCTTGGCAGGTATAGCTGCGAGAAAAGATGTTTCTGAGCTGAAGGTCGAGAGTGGGAAAATGTGTTTGAAGCCAGTCTTTATTGTAATTCTGGGTATTACTTATTTCTCATAGTTTAAAATGGTGAATTGTGGGGGAGAAGTAGCTCCTTGTGACAGAGGAGACAAGGGATAAATCATCTATCAACCTTTTTATCTTCTGAATTTTTCTAAAATTGATTTTTCTTCTGCACATGTTCATTCTGGACTGTTCATAAGCTGTATATTTTGGTCAAGTATGGCAGGCTTAGCTTTTTATTCTGAGCTGTCAATTTTGAAACTCACTATGAAAGAGCTCCAAGGTAAAATGGTTTTGATCATTACCAGCTGCTGTGTGCTTTGTAGACTGTAATATAAACCTGACATTCAATTTTGGTGGGATGATCTAATGAAGTTCTGAGATTTATTTTAGATAATAAAAATGAACCCCCTTTTTTCAAGGATAAACATGGATAAATTGTCAGATTCATAGCCCATCTCATATTATGTCTGCTGTGTTTTCCACAGTGCCTGAAATGGTCACTGTGTGCCTGATTTATAAAGACAGTATCACCTTGATGAGTACACAGTGTGTCACTTGAGCAGGATTCATGTCTTTATGGATTTCAGAGGAGAAATATAATGTGAGACAATATAAATATTGCAGCTGCTTGCTCTATCACATTGTCTGTTTTATTGGGCAGGTTACCTGTGCTGTAGTGACAATGTGGTTTTTTTAAAATTTTTTTGTTTGTTTGTCTTGTTTTGGTTTTGGGTTTTTTTGTGGTTTTGTTGCTTTTTTGTCTTTGTTTGTTTGTTTGTTTTTGGTTGGTTTATTTTTTTTTACCCTGGTATTAATAAGAAGACAATATTCTGATAACAGTGGCGAGGAAAACTCCTTTCCATTATATTTTGCAATAGATGAATTAAATCAATTTGAGATCAGTAAATAAAATGCAGCGTAAAACACTAAATATGATATTATTCCTGCATTTTCCTTCTCACCAGAGATGGGGAAGATAAGTGGAGCAATTCTAGATGAGACCCAAACCAGTCAGATAACAGGGAAATCACAGGCCAAAGCTCCCAGTGACCTGCCCTAAGTGTTGGCACACCTGGCTGCTGCTAGGTGTAGGAGCATTGTTGTGAATGAATGCTGTGGAAGCAGGTCAGCTGTGAGACATTTTACAGAACAGACAGCTAACCCTGTGTCCTGTGGACTCCAGGCAGGGATCTGTCTGTGGGCTGGCATCACCTCCACATGGCTTCCTTGTGGCTCCATCGTGGCACACAGGAAGGCTTTCACTGACTGGATGCACGCTTAAAACAAAGATAGAACAACTTTTTCTCGTGGTCATAATGCATGTTAGTCTGTATCTATGAATTTGAAGGTGAACTGTAGCCTGGAGCTTTCCTTTCTTGAGAAAGAAGCCACCTCCACTGGTGTTTAATGGATTGGGACAAGCTCTCAGTGCAGTCGCCTTGGGCCACTGCTGCTGCTCTCTCTGCCTGAACATAATCTTAACACCTTTTGCAGCTCATGACATGCTTATGTTTGGATATGTTGAGAGGAAATTTCCTGTACTAAGTGAAAATAAATCTGGACAGAATTCCCAGATTGGAGAATAACTGTGGAAAAGTTGGATTGTGAAAGCCTCCTTCTTTTTCCCTAACTTGACAGTGTAATTTTAGGTTCCATGGAAAAAAGAAGACACTATTAGAAATGATCACCCATCGAGATCCCATAAAGCTGAATGTGAAACATAGGGCCAGCACAGCTGTAATTGTTAAATTTAAACAGAATTTGGGTCTCATGCAAAGTAGGTACATAATTGAAAACTTGACCTCTGCTGCAATTCTGATAAATGTATATTCAGTTAAAAAAAAAAAAAAAAAGTTGGTGACAAAAATGGCAACAGATGGCAGAATTTGAACAAGCTTATTTGTCTAATTGTGTAAAAGTCACTGTGGCACAAACTGCCTGGAAAATAACTCTTGAAAGATTTACCCACATAGAAGGTGTTAGGTACATATGCTCCTTACAAGGTGCAAGTTAGTTGGGCACTAAGGTGTGTGTATGCACAGGACTTCCCAAAGTGTCATTTTAAACTAAATATCTGGAGTTCTTCCTTAAACCAGACCTGAAAATATTTTTACAAGGTTGAATGTTTCTCTTAGACTTGGGGTAAAGCAGTCATTCTTATTCTCTAGCATGAGTCACAACTCACAGTGTCAATTGCTTTATAAAATATTACTGAAACAGTTTGATGGCAGTGAGCAAGGCTTAGTCATGTCTGTCTTCCTCCTCTGTGTCACTTCTGTGCTGTCTTGCCCTTACTGCTCAAGTGAGGCACTGTGGATAATGCTTCAACATATTCTGGGATTAAATTGAATGTGGAAGGGGTGGGTGCCTGCCATTCTCAAAACTCCAACCCATTGTGAATCTTTACTGCATGTTTAATTCTGGGCACCTCTGTTTGAATGGATGGTTCTGAGAAATTCTGGCCCAAGTGACTTACCACTGGTAAGTGTCAGTTGTCCCTAGGGTAGCTAATGGGAAAAGGTGTCCTGTTCTTGACTCTGCTGCATTTTTTACAGCAGTATCATGCTGGCAGACATTAGAGATGCTTGTTTACAGACTTGCCTGTGAGGTTCCAGAGAGAGAAGCTGAGAAAATTGCTGGTCCTTCTTAAGTAGCTGTTGTCTTTGGACAAAGATTACATGCATCTTGCCACGTGAAGCTTGGGACACTTCCCAAGTCATTATTCAGGAGCGTGCAGGTGCATGCTGAGGCTCTGAAATCCCCACACATAACAATGCCAACCTGACAATCATCCCTTGAAGCAGTATCAGCTCAAACAGGCTGTGCTCAGCCTTGCCTCTCATGTTGTGCTCCGAAATCAAACTGCTGCTGCATGCAGATGTGTTCCAGAGTCAGTGAAATGGAAATGGCGAGGCTGGGATTTATCCAGTGTATTCCAAATATGCCCAGCTACCTCTGTGATTTCTTCTTGGGGGTAGGAAAAGAACATCCTTCATCTCAATGTCAGCAACTTGTATCAAGAAAGCAACCCTGGTTGAGAGAAACAACACCAGAAAAGAAAGTTCCCTTTTTATCTGTTCATTCCTGGTAATGTGGTACCAGTTCAGTTGGCCTGACAAATTAATTTGTGCTGTTGTACAGAGACACTAGAAACAGCTATGTAAAAAACAATGCAGATATTTTATACACATTGAACTCATTTTCTAATTAATTTTTGGACATTATATCTCCCTCCACACATTTGCAAGTTTGTAGGTGCCTTAGTATGTATAATGCTATTTGCATAGGGTTTTTTCCTAGGTACTTTATCTGGGTGTATATAAGCAGATAATTGTACATGGATTTGTCAAAGGTGTGCTCTTGCTGTCACTGATGGTGTTGCCCAAACAGGAAAAGCAGTGCAAAGAAATGGGATTAAGTTCATGTACACTGCAGTGCATGCAGTCCATGTGTGTGCCTCTCCCTCACTCTGTGTATCCCTCTCTCTCAAAAAAGATACTCATTGATCATCCAAGGAGTGGATTTTCTCAGTAAGTTGCTCAAATGAGGCAGGGGAGGAAGGGAATCCCCAGAATTCAGTACCTACAATTAAAAAACTTTAAAATCTCTCTACTTCAATCATTATATAAGATGAGCTGTAAACCAGCAAACCAAATTGCAGAATCAATTAAGTTGGAAAAGACCTCTGAGATCATTGAGTCCAAATTGTGGCAAAAAACCAAAGTGAACCCTTGTTCTCAATTCATATTCTCTTTTGACATTGTGCAGTCTGATGTGCTCAAACACCAGTGATTGTTATGGAAGAAAGCACTGCAACCCCATCATGGAAATCTGAACACTTATGGACATAAGGAGTTAAGAAAACTCATTTTAATATCTTGATTCCTTCATTTTCGGAGGCATAAGCCCCCACAAACTGACACTTCTGGTACGAGGTCAGCCATGGTAGGTACATATGGCACTGGGGGGGCTTAAAGGATAAAAACCCCAGCAAATCACCACCACTCACTTTGTGCACCTTGCAAGGATGACTTTTTTGGGTACACAAAGGTCTCAAGAACATGACTTTGCTCAGGTCTCAATGAATTTCACTTACAGAGCATCCCAATATCAAATTCTTAAATTATCCCCTAATTAAAATATTATTGCTGTCTTCAGTTTCAGGCTGCAAAAGCAGATAATAAAGCGCACAGTCAGTTGACACAATTTGTTTTTGTGTTTGTGTTAATCTCTTTTCCTGCTATAGGCCATTTTCAGGAGTATGGGGGGAGATTCTGTTCTGGTTTTTGTGTGCCTTCACACCTCACCTTCTGTGGTAGCTGGAGCTGGGTCCTTACCTCTGAATTTAAAGACCAATTAGATTGACAAAATTATTTTGTCTAATATTTATCTTGGCTGACCTCTGAGCTAGACTGAATGGATTTTTTTTTGTACAGTCTTTGACTTCTACTTTCCATAAGAAATGAAATATTTCTCTGTGAGAAGGATAAAATGTGGGAATGAATTCAGAATGAACACCTCTGAAAAAATTAAATTGCATTGAAATGAAAATGCCAAGATTTTATATGTGGGGGAAAAAAGACAAGATAATCCAAAGGGAAATAAGCAATCTGAAAACGTGACACAATCTAGTAAAAATTACTGCTTTTTACTTAAAAATTCTGCTTGACGTGAAAATATTAGTTTACTTGTCTTCTGCCTTGGATTTTTTTTTTTGTTCAAGATATTGCATTTCTTCTGGCTTTAGAATGCATCTTTACAAACATTCTTTTAAAACCACTTGTTACCTCGTTTACCCTACTCAGCAGGGAATAGGAGATGAAAGTAACAGAGCCAAATTAATGCAACTGGCCAGTACTAATTGCCTGTGAGTATTAGAAGGGTGCTTCTGTCTTCCTTGAGAAACTGGAAACCAGATACTACTGTGCCACAGACAACTTGTTATAAACATGCAAATCATTGATCAGGTTTTGTTTAAAGAGTGGTTGTTATCCCAGACAAAATAAAACCTGTCAAAGTCTTCACCTTCCTTTGTCATTAAAAATGTAACTTCCCTGTTATCTTTTACTGTAAATTAATTAAAATAGATTTGGAGGGGGTAGTGGTAGGTAAAGTACAGGTTTGATACAATCAGAAATGCAATTTTGCACTGGTATTGCTGGGTTTTTTTCACTCATACAGTGAGCACTTGCTGATCTGGGAATGCACCAAGCCTTTCAGATGTAAATATGACTGTATCAATTTATGTGGATGTGTAGATTGAGCTGAAAAGGAACTGGGAGGAGGCAGGAGGAAGAAGGAGAGTCAGATTTTTGATGTGAATCCAGCTGAAGGGTTAATTCCTTCAATCTTACACTTAAAGCACTCTAAACTAGCAGAGGTGTGAATACAAAGGATGCCCAGCTTTGTTCTGGTAGCCTCACAGAGCTGAGCCCTGACTCTGCAGCCAGATGAGCTGAGATTCTTCTCCCAGTGGAAGCTCTCCTGCTGAGCAGAAGCAGCTCAGCACATCGAGCTCGGGTACCCGGACCTGCTGGCAGGGTCAGACCCTGAAAATTCCCAGGAGGCTGCAATATCCAACAGTCCTCTCCTGGTGCTGGTGACTGTAGTACAGACCATCAGGGGCATCAATCAGAGCACCATCACCTCTCAGAGCACTAAAACCATTACACGCCAAGGGTGGCTTCACTTCAATTCCTAGTGGTGGTCTTGGCTACGACTCCTCACACCCCAATCCACCCCCCAAGGATTCCCACCACTATCAGAATCTGCTCCAGCTGCTCTAGGAAGTGATCCCTGGGCCTTGTTCTCCCCTGTCTGTGACCTGCTGGGCGAGGCTGTGCCTGGGCTGGGCGCTCTGGGCTAACAGACCCCAGCCTGCCACTGCTGATCCCAGCTGGACCAGCAGAAACACTGCTTTGAACATAGAAGCTGCTCTGCAGTCTTGTGAGCAGAGCAAGAAGCCTTTGAGTGGGTGGAAAAGCGAGATGGGTGGGGGGCTGCTGCAGCAGAAAGGCAGCGATTGAAAGGCAGGAGCAGGCGGGCAGGGAAGGGTAACTGGTTTCATGGAACAGTGTAAGTTCCACATTGCTTTTCTAAAGCAACCAGTTTTTCTCTGAACAAAAATGGAAAATGTGATGTCAGCCTTGATATGTAAAGTATTTGTCAGTGAAGCTTTTACTACAAGGTCTTTTGAAACAATTTTTTCCCTATTAAAAATTTTTAAACCCAAAAAATATACTGGGTGTTTCTGGGGAAACTCTAATGCCAGTTCTTGTGATGCATGAAACGATCCATACGAGGAGCTGAGCCTGGAAGCAGATTACAACAAGCATTGTTCCTGAGGTGTTTACATTTGTACAGTGCCAGCTGTGGTGGAATGTGGAATGAAATACAAACCCTAGAAGTTACTGGGGAGCCCACGTTTAGCATTGTGATGGAGTTTGATCCTTGCTCCAGTATGGCCAGTTTAAATATCATGTCAAATGGATAAATAACATGTAAACAAGGGTTCTGTATGCAGAATTTGAGTGAAAATGTACAGAGCTGAGACTGGCTCAGTTGGTCAGAGCACGGTGCTGATAATGCTCTGACCAACTGAGCAGAGGTGGGGGTTTGATTCCTGTATGAGCCATTCACTTGAGAGTTTGGCTTAAGAATTCTTGTGGGTCACTTCCAAATCAGAATATTCTGTGATTAGAGACAATAACTAATGGAAATTCAAGTATTTTATTCTCACAAGACACTCTGGTAGAGATGAGAAAGTCCTGTCAAGCACAGAAATTGAACTAAAACACCTGGAATATTTTTTGCATGTTAAGTCAGATATAATTGTTACTAAAATAAGCAAGTGCAAATTGTTTGCAGCAATGAAAAGAACTACCCTGTTGGGCAGGAAGTGGCATTTATTCTTGCTTGTTATTATGATGGAAAGATTTGATATTCCTGGTGACTATGAAGATTAAACCAGAGATTTATGTTAATGCAAAGGATTAAAAGAATTTTAATAACACTTATAAAGATGCAAATGTTCGCCTGCATTTTATCTTTTTGCAGATGAACGTGCCATAAGGGAAATACTGAAGGGGGAGAACACATCCTCGCTCTGAATTGCAACATCTGGTTTAATACTGCTCTCACATGGTCATTAAGTATTAGTTGTTTTCACCAGTGTGTTTATGAACAGTGTAAGTTTGATTAGACTTTTCCTCTGTAACTAACTTAAGAATATCAGGAAACAGGGATCAACATCCACCTTCAAACACATGGGGCCTGTGAATGGCTTCATGCCTTGCACATTTCAACAATCTGTAAATATTGCTCAGTGTATTTTCCTTCTTGCTACTCCATTACTTAAAGCCTGATTTTCTGAACAGCAAAGAGCTTGAAATACTGGCTGCAGTTTAGAATTGCCAGCTGTGCTCCCCTCATTTCAAACACCCTGTCCCCCAAGTGCAAACACAGGCCACACCAGCCTGGAAAATTCTGTGCTTTATTTGGGGGCCCTGACATATTATACATATATGTACATACATTTCCTGCGGAGAAATTATAGAAAAAAATATGATTTGAAAAAGGAGGCAATTAAGGTGAAGGTGTAAGCATCTGTTTATATTCTGGTTTGTGTTTTTCCCTGCTCTTCAACCAATTGTTTGCTAACAGGTAAATAAGTAAATATAAACAGATGCCACCTGGATTTGTCACACAATTTGACTGTGGAAATATCCAGGCTCTCAAATTAATATAAATCTTCAAAAGGTTTTGAGTAGTTGAACATCAAGTAATCCATATAGTAAAAGTCGTAGCTCTGCTGTCGTTGAGAAGGAGAAAGCTGTGCAAAATACTGCTGTGTAATTTTAGTGGTAGTTCTTTCTTCATTGGAGTGACGATCTTTAAACTTGGGGAAAGTTAAATTTTGTGGAGCACCAATTAAGTGCAAGAAGAAGTTTGCATCTTCTTCCATACTTTCAAATTTCCCAACAAAGTCGTAGTCTATTAAACACGGGCTGCAAAGCCTATTGACATGATCCCAGTGTATATCCATACCCACTGGCCTATGGACATCCAGCAGATATTGAATGAACTCTTTAAACTTGACTCCAGAGCCTGTCCTTAGTGCTTCTTTGGTGGCATTGACACGGTATCTGGAAATGATGGCTTTTCCAAAGACCGGGTGGTAGTAGTTGTTTGGATGTTCAAACTTGTCCCGAAATGCAGACACCAGCTTTTCAAAGGGCTCACGAATAAAGAGCATTTTTGTGTAAGTGCTGAGCCTGTGGTAAATCCCCTTGTGGTCAAAGCCATCCAGGCGTTTCAGGTAGTTTCCGTAGTGCACGGTGTTGTGCTGGATGTCCTTTGTGGAGGAGGCCAGCCCGTTCAGCACCATGAGCACCCGCTTCCAGTTAGAGCAGCCAGCTTTTGGGACTTCACAGTACAAAACCCTGTATTTATCTTCTACAAATATCCTAGACACGTGATAAGGAGTGATTATTCTTCTGTTATTACTCTTGTATTTTGAACAAGTTTCCCTCATGATCCGCTTCCTTTCTCCTTGGATCTGATAGAGACTTTTCCACTTGCTGTTGTTTCTGTCCTCATATTTAAGTGTGGGCAGGTTGAGAATGGAGCTGTTCATGGAAATCAGAATTGGGCTCTTTTTAATGATAAACCTCCTCCTGCGTTTATGGAGCTTGATGGAATTAATTTCTTCACCTTTCTGTTGATCTTTCATAGCAAACATGATGCTGCTTTGCCTTCTGTCGGTGCTTTGAAGCTTGGTGGGCACACTTTCAGATGGCTCTAATGAATTGCTCTGCTTAACTGTTGCTGCTCTGTCTGCAGGATTTTTTCTTAATCTTCTGTCCTGGTTATTGCTGGAAACACAGTCCTGCTGAGGAAAAACAGATTAAAGATATTAGTAAATGAGAGATTGTCACTACTTACAGCTTGCATCACTTCACATGGATCGTGGGTAACTTAGAACTGTACAACAAAACGTGTTGTCACGAGCCCTCAGCACTGCACTGTGGCTCTTCTCTCGTCCCCTTGTTCTGTGCTTACATGAAACTCAAAGGCAGAGATGAACCTGATCTAAATTTCCAGTAAATTCTAGCTCCTATGTGGATTTATCTGTATTACTATATTTTAGGTGGTGTACCCAGACCTTGACAGATACTTTTGTCTTAGATGTTGTTGAAATTTCTACAAAAAGGTATCTGAGTATTTTGAGGACTTGCTTAATTATTCCAGACTGTCCCTGATGTCACACAAACGGAAGGGTTTGTTTGTTTGTTTGGGTTGTGTGTTTCCCACAACCACCCCCATGTCAGTAATTTATCTTCGCAGGGAGGACAGACTGGCACAGAGTGAAGCCCAGCAGGGAAGGGAGGGGGGTTTGTAGAGTTTGCAAGGTGGAGTGAGATGTAAGTGTGGGCAGAGGGAAACAGGAGGGATGTCAGTGCAAATGCAGAGGTTTGGCACACAAGAAGCGGGTTTGGTAACAGCAGCATGAAGGGGACCCCAAAGGGAGGCTGGAGTGAGCTGAGCCTGGGGACAGAGCAATGGAGACAGCGAGAAGCAGCGAGAGGTGGGGATGAAGCTGTGGCTGGGATCAGGTCAGCAAAAACTGAGAGAGTAAAGCAGGTCCATGGGTGAGGCTTTCTGGGACTTGCTCTTTTTCATTGGGGCATCTCTCTGTTCATACTTCCTGCATACAGCCCAGGTGTGCTTCCTCACTTCCTGCTTTTCAACGTAGCTGAATTAAATCCTGTCTGTGCCTCTAAGATTAAAATCATGTTCTGGTCACTGTCTAGCTATGTGTTATCCCCAGTTTGAGGTCACCTGGATCAGAGCAGCATATGGACTACCACGGAGTATTTCAACAGAGGAGCACATGTAGTTGCAGAATGTTTATTGCTGACCCAAAATTCTTAGTTAGAGGGCTTACAATTTTAAATTTGAATTTTTGATTTTCTGTGTTTCCCCAATGGTATTTAAAACTCGCTTAAAAATAAGGCCCTGTGTGAATTTTAAGGTGTACAATTGGGGATTAGAAGGGTCATGCTCCTTCAGGGTGCTCTTTAAGATTAAATCTTAATCAATTTTACAAGTCTTTGTTGTCTGAAAAAAAAAGCAATGCAATAGGTGACAAACTTGTTCTGTCATGGAGGTTTTATCTTGTCACATTCTTGTTAAAGGTCAGAGAATAAAAAACGTCTCAGAAAAGAGATTCAGGATTCATTACAAAAAACATCGGTGACAAAAACAAAAAAAAAATTGAATTGTATTTTGGAGGTGACTTGCTTATATTGAAAATTGCCATACAAAACTTGAACACAGCAGATCAGTATTAAACACAAGTTTTAGGACACTTGCAGAATTCAGGTTGGATGCTCTGGTAGTGAAGGTGGTGTGCAGCCTGGGAAACCAACTGATAATTTGTTATGCAAAACACTATTCAGTTCTTGGGAGTGATTGTTGTGCTCTACTCTCACCTTCAGAGGTTGTTTCTGTAGTCAGAAATGTGTTTGTCTCTGTAAATACCAGATGTATTTTTAAGTATTACCCTTTACAAGGCTGGCTGTAATTCAATCCTATTTACTCATGACACGGCTGATATTTAAAGGTTATCAAATTCAGGCTTCCTAGAATTCTGCACCTTTAACGACGCTGCTGCTGACCCTGGAGCTTTTGGGCAACTCGAATGCCTTCTGTCAGTGAAACCCTCGATGCACAAGGTCGGGCTGGAGCTGCAGAGGAGCTGTCAATCCCTGGCACCTGCCTGAGCAGGCGATGGCACAGCTGGGCACAGCTGGGCACAGCTGGGCACGGCTGCTCCTGGGCGCAGGTTGCTCTCGTCCTTTAGCTGCGGGCCGGAGCAGCCCCGCGCAGCCCGACTGCCACTAGATGGGGGAATTTCACCAGAATTTTTCTTGAGCCTGTTTTAAAGCACCTCTCAAGGCATTCATTTGATCAGTGCGATTTCATACAGAATATTAATATATGCAAAGTTTACAGTATCTTTTAGCAATATCCAGTCTAGGAAAAAAACTCATAAAACCGAAGTTGCATAGCTTATCAAATTCCTATTTTAAGAGGGAAATTTGCATTTTCATGGCTAAGTTTTTGATGCATCTTTCCTTTCAGTGCTTCATCTCCGGTGTAGTGGCCTCATCTGAGCCATCTCTAGCTGTACTCCATACTCAGAATATGGGTACAATTTTCTTTATGCACTTCTGAAAACTTACTTTTTTTGGTTGCTGGAATCCCATGTTATATTTTATCCCTAAACAAAGAAAGAAAGTAAAGTAATTATTTAGAAATAAAAAACATTAGTTTCTTCTCTTCTAGACTGATACAGCCAGTGTTGTTAACCCGATGACAAATAGACCAATGGTAAATCATAATTAATGTATATTTCATAGCAACAATAATCCTTGAAAGGCCTCTTTGTGTATAGATGTCATAAAAATTGTGAAATGGAGTGAAAGACTCCATGACTTTCACCCTTTAACAGATGGGGAAACTGAGATGAACAAAAGTGGAACAAAAGTGATTGCTTAACCTCAGTTAAAAGGACAGAAGCAGAACAAGAATCAGCTGAAGGTTGTGATTCCACGTTAGAGATCTACAACAAAAAAAAAAAAGCTGTCCTTTGTGTATTCACCCAAACTTGTATGGCTTGTACCCAGGAACCTTTGATAGGGCAGAATTAATCCTAATAACAGCTTGCATGGAGTACTCTGCTCTAAAGGCAACACACAGTGGAGTAATGTGTGAGGTAATATTTGCACACTTCTGGAGAGGCAAACAACACAGCATCACATTTTCTCTAATCTTCTGACTTCTACAGTGATATTTACCTGAAAATAGAATAATAAAGATGTGAAGATCCGAGATGGCAGCTTTAGCTGATCTGTAGGGTTTCTTTCATGACCATAACCTTTGTTAGGTATAACTTAATAATGCAGAAATGGATCATGGAAACACTACTGAATTATGACATTTGTTTGGGGCTTTCCAACTGCTAGAAATGTTGTCATCACTGTCAATATTGCTTGAAGACTTCAGTTTAATAAGTCTGCATGATGAATCCACAGCCTTTTGGACACAGACAATCACAGCTAAAGGTCTTGCACAGCATTAAGTGAAGGCTCAGTCAGCCCCATCAGGTTGATTTTCATAGTACCAGGGAAGCTCTCAGAAACTCCTTGCATGAGAGTTCACACTGTGACTTGCTGCAGTGAAGGTAGCAAGTCCAGCCTGGATGATCAGTCATGCTTTATTTTTGAAATCAGATCTACAAACTGATATTCATAGTAGAGTCTAAATAAAGTTGCTCTGATTATTTCTGAGCTCCAAGAGCTCCTCTAAGAGTGCTCATGATGCTTTTGGCTTATGTTTGAGTTTCAACTCCACTTCTGCAATTTGTTAGCAATGAACTCAAGGTTGTGTGGGATATTGTGGTTCTGTGCTTATTACAAGCAAAGAGCATGTTGTTTTTACTTCATCAGAAATAAGTTCTAGACACCTTATAGAAGGAGTCCTAAGGCTTCCCCTAGCTGCTTCTCAAAAATGTTTAGCTGCAAATTAAAGTCAGAAGGTGTCTATTAAAGAGAACTAGAGCTTGGCTGTAGCATTCCTGTGTGGGTTCTGGAGACCTGAGGCTGATTCTGCTGCACCAGGCTTCAGGAGATGCTCCTGAGCTGTTCTCCAGTTCCTGATGTGACCAGTTAAAGAACCACATTTATTCTACTGTTGTGTAATGTGTTACAGAGCAAGGCAGGGCAGGAACCTGCTGTCCAAAAACCCCAGCAAAACCTGAGCACCAGCACTTTGAAACAACTGATACTAAAGCATGGTGATCTGTTTATACCATGAAAATGTTGTATTTGTCAGTAAATGTAACTGCTTCTCTTCTGCTAACCCTAAGGGCCTAATTTTAAGCTGTTTGAGCTTCTTGGCCTCTGCTCTAAGGCATCATTAATACAGCTACTTGGAGCAGTTGCTATAAGATGGGGAAGATGTGTTTCCTTTTCAAAAGTATTTTGAGTTTTTTACAGTTGAAAACTTAAATAGGTGAGGAAAGACTTTTGGTCACTTATCAAAAAACCTGGGGAAGTACTTCAGATGGAATCAGTTCCAAATACTGAGCATTTGTTGGGTCCAAATTATAATGTAACTTAGGGTTAGTTTTCTTCAGTTGTGATTGTTCATTCTGACCTAAAGCAAGCTCTGGTACCTTGTAGCAAAACCACACACTTTGTGTAATTACCTCTTAAATTTGGTGCCATGACTAATAATTATTAATAACACCCCACAAAAGTGCAAAGAGCAGGTATGAGACCTAACTATTTTGTGGTTATTTATGATTGTGTTTTCATAGTAGTGTTTAATAAAGATAACTTATTTCAGAGATTAATATTTTGTATGGATATCCTTTGCTTTGAAAAATGAAAAATAAATGCTAGGAGGAGATGACTAACCACTTAAAAAGATGGTTATTCATTTATTGGCTTTAAGATGTAATCAGAACAATAATTCCTACTTAATATAAATGTTTGGTGAAGCACTTGCCAATCTCTTTGATGTGTTCTGGATTTGTGACATCTAAATTTGGCTTCTTTTAGTTGTCTTTCTCATGATACAGTCTGTCACTTCAGATTTAAATCTACATGATAAAACCTCTTAAGAACAGTGAAGTCAGGGAAGTTATATTGCACAAATCTATTGCACTAATCAAAATCTAAATTTATTGTTATGCTACACCTTTACTGTCCATATTTTTTCCCAGGTCTTTGATGTTATTGCCAAAAGGGTAATATTTTTGGTGATAAATAAACCACTGGTGTCTGGTCCATGCAGTTGAAGGCAGTGATCAATAACTCTCAGGTGCCAGATGTGATGAGGCCAAAATCTCACTGGTGCCCAAGCACAGAGGGAATAGCAGAGACAGATTCATTCTCTAATTACAATTGTGTATGTTGGTTTTCATGGTGCTCTTTTCTCTTCCACTTGTGGCACCATGATTTTCCAGGCTTGAGCCTGGCCTGTGTTTTATCCAGTCCTACCACACAGTGAAATCCATTGTGAGCTATTCTTTATTTTCTTTTCCAAATGCTACTAGCAACACAATAAAATGGCTTTCATCTTCCTTGTGTAATACTGTATAGTTTTACCATTCTGCCTTCTCCTCTGTCTCTGCTTCAAGACCTAATTTTGGTTTGCCTCTGGTGTTTTGCTCTGGTTTGAGACTCAACTACAGCTGAAGTATTTTTTAATAAAAATGATAACTTCAAGTCTGCATCTGCAACTCATCCCTTACAGGGCTTCTGTGCACAGAGTGCTCTTGTTTGCTTCATCCAAACAGATTTGTGAAATTTGCTCTGCAATGGATGTTACGGCATTTAAGGAACATCTGTGTCAAGTGTCCTATCCACATAAGCCCCAATCTTAGGTCTTTTCTCAGAGACAGCAATGTGCACTTAATTGCAGAATGATTAATAGAGTAGTACTCACAATTCTGATAAACATGAAAAACATTGAGCTGGAAGAAGATTTTCCCAAAAATACTGGACAGAAAATCAAGATAGTTATTTTCCTTTTTTTTTTCTTTTTTTAAAATTTAAACTTAACTCAGCTTGTACAGTATAAAAGACGTGCCTATGTCTGATCCTAACTTACTCTAGTGTCCAGTTGTTTGCCTCTTTGAATTAAATTACTCAGTAAAGAAGTTTAGCTAAAGATTGCTACCATAATAAATTATGGTTTTACATCTATTAAAAATATAGATGTAGTATACACATCTGGAATACTGTTAAAATATATAAACCTCTATAATAAAAGCATTTTCTACAAAAATTAAGGCCTAATTAGAACAGATTTTATATGTGTGTCTGTTTTAACTGTGTGCTATAAATCCTTTTTCTAACAGAAACTTACAATTGCATTTGGAAAAATGCCTTCAAAAGCTCCATCTAAGCTACACACAATGTCTCATTTTAATACAGATGGAATTAATGAGGCCAAGTAAGGAAGGCTTAGCAAAGCAGCAGCACATCTTAAATTGTACATCAGGAAAGAAGCCAGCCTGTGCAGTGAATCTAAACAATCTGATCCCTCTGAGTCCCAGCGAGGCTGCAAGTGTGTGGTGTCACTACCCACACATGGCAAACTCTGCCTGTGGGTGTGGGGGTAAATGATCATGGCCAGCCCTTGGCAGACAGGTTTGGTGCTGATTTCCTTTGCACTGGGGGAAATGATGGAATGTTTCTGGGGCAGTAGTTAAGTTCTGGAGCTCTAAGTAGTTAATCTTGGCTCTTTGAGTAAAGAGCTTCTTTCCTCCCCCCTATTTTTGGAAGACATCAGAAGTTTGCCAAGCTGCTGAGGTTTGGGGTTTTTTAGCCTCTTTGAGCTTTCTTTCATGTCTGAGTTCCTTTGTAACTCAGGTAACACATTTGTCCTGAATTCTGAGCTTTTTGTTTAAATCCTACCATTGTCAAGCATACAAGTTCTAACAGTTTAAATATTATTTGAGGAATTTTTAACTCGGACTGATGGCTTATTCTTAAGCAGTTGTTGTGATGAAGTAGAACACTTCCCAAAAAGAGAGCCTCATTTTCCCCTCTCCTGTGCTGGTGTTGTGCTAACACACCATTACCTTCCATTGGTTTTGCACTTTTTTGTCCAAGCCAGCTTCAGAGATGCAGACATTGGATCTAGGAGAAACTGTGGGTGTCATTTCCAAAGCAGGGAATCTGGGGTTCCTCTGTCCCACAGGCAGCATGCAATGCACCCTTGTGCTGCTGCATTCGTGTCATGGGCTGCTTGGGATGGTAGCAGCTTGTGTGCGCTTCACTTGATTAAAACACGATTACTCTGGCTTTTTGTAACTGAAATGACTTTCCATCTTAATGAAGCAAGGGAGTCTCTGGACAGAAGTACTGTACGCAGGGAAAGCAATGCAATTCTGAAGGGCATAGCCTGGAAATAATTAAAAACATTCAGTTCATCCATCAGTTTGAACAAGAAAAAATTACAAATCGGGGAGCCAAAGCAGAGATCAGTACACACATTAAGTGACTTTTAATATTTGCCTCTTGAGGACTTTCGTACTGTCAAAGAAGTTGGAATTCCCAGTTGATTTATGCACCAGTAGCTGATCCCTGTGCTGGAGCCAGCAAACCTGCACAGAGCTGTTCTGAAGCACAGTCCTGCCATGGTGTCACTGCTTCCCTCCTGATCCCTCGTTAGCTCCCTTGCAGCCAAGGTGCTGTGTCCCTCTTGGCAGCTTAATTTAAGCCACCTTCACACATGGCTGGCCTTCCTTTTCCAGGAGGGAAATCTTGGAGTGAAGATCAGGTGTGCAGCTGGGTACCCACTGTTTGGAGATACAGCTCCCACCTGAGGATGGTGTTCATGCCCACACAGCGTTTCTCAGACAAAATACCCAGACTATCTTCCTGCTGTTGTTTCCCCCTGTCTTGTTTGACACTGACCAAACGCCAGGCACCCACAAAAGTCACTCATGCTCCCCTGCCACAGCTGGGGAGAGGAGAGGGGAAAAAAAATAACTGAAAGGTTCATGAGTTGATATTAGGAGGGGAGAAAACCCTCCAAGTTTAGAGATGCAAAGTGAATTTTATTACCAACAAAGTCAGAGGAGGATTATGAGAATTAAAACAAGCCCTTAAAACACCCTTTTCTTCCCCCAACTCCTCCCCACTTCCCACCAACAGCTCAGGGAGACAGGGCAGAGGGTTTGGTCAGTTCATCACCTGAGATTTCCACTGCTCAGGGAGAGGAGTCCTTCTCCTGTGAGGCCATGGAGCTCTTCCCATGGGAGACATTTCTCCATGAACTTCTCCAGCTTGGCTCCACTCTCATGAGCAGCAGCTCTCTGACCTGCTGCAACCTGAGTCCCTCCCAGGGGCACACAGCCCTCCCAAACCTGCTGTGCACGGGTCTCTCTTTGCAGGGGTGCAGTGCTGCAAGGACAGGCTGCTCCAGCCTGGCAGCAGGGCCCCCTCTGTCCCCTGGGTCTCCCACAGGGTCACAGCCTCCTCCAGGGATGCACCTGCTCTGGTGTGGGCACCTCCTGCAGGGGCTGGGGGTGGATCTCTGCATCCCCTGTGGATCCCCACAGGCTGGGGGTGGATCTCTGCATCCCCTATGGATCCCCACTGGCTGGGGGTGGATCTCTGCATCCCCTATGGATCCCCACAGGCTGGGGGTGGATCTCTGCATCCCCTATGGATCCCCACAGGCTGGGGGTGGATCTCTGCATCCCCCGTGGATCCCCACAGGCTGGGGGTGGATCTCTGCATCCCCCGTGGATCCCCACAGGCTGGGGGTGGATCTCTGCATCCCCTATGGATCCCCACAGGCTGGGGGTGGATCTCTGCATCCCCTATGGATCCCCACAGGCTGGGGGTGGATCTCTGCATCCCCTATGGATCCCCACAGGCTGGGGGTGGATCTCTGCATCCCCCGTGGATCCCCACAGGCTGGGGGTGGATCTCTGCATCCCCCGTGGATCCCCACTGGCTGGGGGTGGATCTCTGCATCCCCCGTGGATCCCCACAGGCTGGGGGTGGATCTCTGCATCCCCCATGGATCCCCACTGGCTGGGGGTGGATCTCTGCATCCCCCGTGCATCCCCAGGGGCCGTGGGTGGATCTCTGCATCCCCCGTGCATCCCCAGGGGCCGTGGGTGGATCTCTGCATCCCCCGTGGATCCCCACAGGCTGGGGGGGATCTCTGCATCCCCATGGATCCCCGTGGGCTGCAGGGTCACAGCTGCCTCACCATGATCATCACCAGGGTGTGCAGAGGAATCCCAGCTCTGGTGCCTGGAGCACATCCTGCCCTTCCTTTCCCACTGACCTTGGTGTTTCCCGGTTGTTTTCCTCACATGTTCTCACCCCCTCCTCTTCTCTAGCTGGAATTAAAAGTGCCCCCCTTAGTTTTGATTTTCTTTTTACTCATGTTTTCCCAGAGGCGCTACCATCATCTCTCATTGCCCTTGGCCAGCAGCAGGTCCATCTCCAGAGCCATCAGGGGCTGGCTCTGCTGGACATGGTGGGAGCTTCCAGCAGCTTCTCACTGAAGTCACCTCAGTGCCCCCCCTGCTACCAAGAGCCAGGCCATGCAAAACCAGCACAGCCCCCCATAAAGGCTTTGTACCTGCTGCCTGTTTGCTGTACATATTTTTCTGTTGTGTACTAGTCAGAAATATCTTGAAGCTACTGTTTATTTTTTATTATTCTAAAAACAGCCTCATGGGAGAAATAATTGTTTTGATATGGGTTGCCTCACAAATTTTTTGTTTGTCAAAGTGAAAGCAGACAAGAAACAGAAACAGAAACAATAGCATTTTAAAGGAATAAATTCCTTTTGAATCAAAACACAAATAAGGTGTTGCTGTGTCATTCTGGTAAGTCCCACTACCCACACAGCTGACGTTGGTAGCTGAGTATTGTCTGAATCTGTGGTGTTACTTACCAGAAAATGATACATTTGCATCCAGAGTTTGCAATGGGGCTGTGAACTGCCCTCTGCTCTGCTGCTGGGATTGGAAGCTGACTGAGGAAAAGATTCTTTCATTAAGTGGGATTTGGAAACCCTGATACTTCTTTGACTTGCAACATACTAAGAGAACAGATGTATGAACTCTACGAGAAAAACACATAATATTTTGCTTTTTCAGAATGGTCTTATATTCTACTATAAACTGAATCCATCTTCTTGACTAAGTAACGATGGAACTCAGGCTTGCTCTGTTTCCATGCTACCCAATAAAGGAAGGGGCATGGCACATTTATACTGGAGGCTTAATTGAAAGACTAGGAGGAGCTGTTTGTGAATTCATTATGAGGAAGGTGCAACTACTTGTTTGCTTTTTCTTCTTTGCTATCTAGCCATACTAATTGGAACTTGCCATTTTCTGACTTAATTTATATTCGATAAGAATTCTATAAAGAAAAAGAAAAGTCAGGTCTGTGTTATTGCATTCCCCATTCCTTCTTTGGACCTATCCCTGGGAATACTGTTAATTAACATCATTAGCTTTCAGGCACTGTCAGCAGTTCCTTGCAATTTCTATTTAATACCTTTCAGTTATTCTTCATTCTCATATTTAATATTTGCATATTGCCTTCGTAGCATGACTTTGGCAAGGACATTACACTTTCCCAGATTTATTAAAAAGTAAAAGCTAAAGTTTAAAATCTAGCACTGCATTTATATTTAGTAGCCTGTAGAACTATTCAGGTAACCAGAAGAATTTCAATGAATTTTAAGCAACCACTTCATGTAATTTGACTTCACGTAGCTCGTTAGAAGAGCTCATCCAGAACCCAGAAATGTTTCAAGACATTGTGCAAGTTCAACACGAAAGCTTCACTGGTCTTTCTATTGGAGGGGAGACAAAGTAATACAGATGGAATTTTGGACTCCTTTCATGTCACTCTGCAGAGATGTTTTTTTGGGAAAGAAAGCACAAATGGAAAGAGAGAAGGCTGCAGGCAAAATTGAAAAAGTAGATCTACACAGGCATGCCTCTGAGTGCTGAAGCTCTGTGCTTTGATAGATTGACTGTAGATCAAAAAGCACAGATGTGTATCCAAATGGTGCATATTATTATGTTACAGTCAATTAACTGGAACGGATAGAGTTTCCCTTTCTCCTGTTCTCATAGGTGATTATTGACAAGTCTTCTTAGTATAAGAGATCAATACGGAACATTAAAAAAAAAAAAAGGTTAACACCTGCAACAGCTGCAAAACTTGGTGCAGAAAGGGTGATAATTGGACAGACTTGGATTCATGCCCTGTGAGAAAGAAGCACTTCTTGGGAATCTCAATGTAAGGGGTTGAGCTCTTTGCCAGGCCCTTTATTCCTGAGCACTTGAAGGGCAGCGGGGCTTTGCTGTTTGTCATTTCTCACTGGCTCTACTCTCCTTTGTGGAAGGCTTTCTGTTTCTTGTTAAGGAGCTCACTCCCACTCCTTCAGCCAGATTTTCATGACTGATGGGTCGAACAACATGGGTGCATGAGAACAATGTCCTGAATTGACTTTCCTATCAGTAGGACTGAGGGAGAAATGATTCTGCTCGAAAACTCAGTGCTGACTGCTTCCAGGATTCAGGTGGCATTAGATGGTACCTAGGACTTGAGCTGAGGTGCAACCCAGCGAGGAGGAGTCAAAGTGCTAGTGTTGGGTTTTAGTAAGCTCGACACTTTTTAAAGGTATGGGGAGGCCATTTAAAAATGTTCTAAAACTTTTGGAATTCACAATTTCTCCAACAGTAAAGTGGCAGTTTGATGTTCATGTTTTCTCCTTGGCCATGCAAAGCTCAATGAAAATTGGTAGTGGAACAACTGGAGAGTCTGAAATGGGAATGCCTCACTGAGGACACCTAATGCTTCATGTGGTGTGTGCCTGAGAGGTTCAGGTGCTTCCAGGACATAAGGATTGATCTAAACAAAGCTTTATATCATGTGAACATTGAAAGACAATTTGGTGGCAGTGGGATTTGGAGGACATTTGCTCTGTGAACTTCAGCCCACAGCTCTTACCACTACAAACTGGATATCCCAGACTCTGATGCATTTGCAGCTTGGTTCTGGCATTGGACGGAAGCCTGTGGTGCTTCTCTCCCTGTGCACTTCCCAACACTGCTCTTGCCTCCAATTCTACCCCCACCTGGCTGCCAATGCCCCAGAGTCAGGGAGCACAGGGAGCTGCTGCTGCAGGAGATAGCTTTCACCTACCCGTGTGGCTCATCTCCTCACTCTCCTGCTCCCTGCCTCTGCCAGGTCACTGCACTTCCACCCCTCCTCTGCACAGCTCAGAACTTGGATCTGGCAGAGAAGTAAAGGAGGTGCTGCAGCAGTGGTGTGGCAGGGCACCTCAGGAATGTGTAGAGAGAGAACCAGCCCTCTGTGAGGATTGGTGACTGTTCTGTTCATCTGCACACCTGGGTGAGCTACACTGCTCTTCCAGAGAGGTCACACCTGCTCTGGCAGGGAGAATAGACAGGTGTTCCCGCTTGGCCACTCTTCCCTGTTTCCTTCCCAGGAAGCCTGGCATGCAGGAGGCAGAGGGCTCTGGCGTAGCTGCCTCTCTCAGTCAGTCTGAACTATCAGTGGTGCCTGAAGTGAGATCCCTTCAGCCATTGCCACTTTATGGGCACATCTGCATTTTTCATTCACATGTAACAGACTTGCTGATTTTTCTAGTACCCCAGTGTAGAATGTTGTATCAGGCCAAGGAGGGGCTGTATGAATTGAGAGATGGATTGTTTGCATATACCCTGACAGCCTAAATTTGGGATACAGTTGCTATGACAATTGAGTCATCTGATTTTGTAAGTCAGTGCATACAAACAGTGAGTAGCCAATTGATTGCTGAATATGGTTAGCTAGGAATGGAACTTTTATTTAGCTGATGAAAGTGTGTGAATGTGTCTGATTTCACTGATCCCTTTTCTATGACAATTGTTCAGAGCATTTCAATATAACCATGGCTCACTCAGTAGCTTGCATACATTTATACATGATCCATTCTCTCTGTTATGCATTGGCTGAAGGATCTCTGACACAGTCTGCCCCTCTGTCTCAGTCTTCAGAGGCAGCCCTCTGCCTGGTGGAGCTCTTTCCTGGCAGTGAAGCCTGGCTGGGTGTGTGTGAGTTACACAGTGCAATTCAAGCTGATCCCTTGTTTGGCTGCCTCTGCCTGGTGCTGCTTTAACCCCAGCACTGAAGAAGAGTGAGTCTCTACAGGCCTTTGCTGACCTGGCTGTTTGCTCAACCTGAGATGCAACCCTTCTGTTTCAGATGCGCTACACTCCGTCTCGTGTTTTTGTTGCTTACAGATCACACTCTACGTGTAAACATTTGACAATCTCATTTGGTGATCTTCTCATGGCCTTAGAGTTGATCCATTGGGCAAAAAAGGAAAAAAAATGGTTTTACTCAAATGACTGAGTTCCCAAAGTTTTATTACTCATTATTCAGAAATAAAATATTTAAAACCTTTGCACTCCACTGTCTGAAAACTTGCTACTCTGAGAACTGGAATTGGAAGCATGGGTTTAAAACTCCCTTTGTTGTAGCATTAGAACAGCTTCTGCTCAGGCAATAGTTATCTGTGATTGTATGGCATTGTCTTTTCAAATATGAAAATTTGGCATTTACTTCAGTGGGTACTGGATCAGCTCCTCCATGAGCAAGCAGCAACACAGGATGGATTTTTACAAGTGGTGGTAAACTGCTCTCCTAATCTGTTTACTCAATGCTGCCTTTTCTCACTGCACTTTTCCCTGAAAGGATTGGGAAGTTAGTGCTGCTCCTCTGAAACCAGTTGAAAACTACTATGGGCTTGCAAAAAGTAAGTTTCTTTCAGTTAAATTTTATTTAAGAAAAAAAAAATTGGATAAACTTGTCAGTCACATTTTTTACCTCTGCAAGAACTATAAGAGAAAATAAGTATGTGTTAAAACCACATGGAGTAAAGTTTTGGTCTCATTTTTCATTTCTTTGTGTCTCTGCCTCAAGAAAAACCTAAAACCATCAGGAACAGGCATGGAAAGGAACACCACTACTTCACATAATCTCACTTTTTCCCAGTCTTCTGTCTTTGCCTAAAAAGGGACACCATTTACAAAAATGTCATAAATCTCTGTAGAAAAAGATTTAATTATCCAAAAAGTGAATATGTCAAAAACGTAAGGACAAAGAAATAAAAATGTTTTGCACCATTCTTTAGAATGAATTTAAATGTCTGTCTCTGTTTCCTCATGCAAATCCAGCTTTGCTGCTTTTTACCCCTTTTAAATTTTCTTTTTCTTCTGAAGGCAACAAGGGCCTTCTGGCAGGAATTGGGTTTATGCTTTTCATGAAATCTTGGATTCTCTTTCCAAAGATGCTCTAAACTTTCTTTGTGGAGATTAAATGAACTAAATGAACTAAAACTTGCAGAGGCACATCGCATGCAATTTCAGATAGCTTTTCTATACTTTTTTCTATTCAGAACATGAAGATTCCACTTTGAGAAAATGCACAGTAGCATGGCCTCAAATCCCTCCCCATAACTTCTTGTGTTTGCTTGCACAAAAATGAAATTCTTCAGGGTGTATTCCTCAGAGAATCTCTCAAGCCAATTTTACCCAGAGGAACTTGAGAAATGCACATTTTCACTTGTATGCTTTGTATGAGGTGCAGGGCTGGTAATCTTATGAAAAGAATATGTTACATTAATAAAATGAAATAATTAAAATTACAGTAAGCTTAAGCTGGTCTCAATCCAGTACCTCTTAAACAGAGCTATGGATTCAAATTTTTCTTGTAAACAAATGAGATTCCAGCCTCTTACTTGACATAATTTTCCTTTCTTTTTCCCCATTAAGGAAGGTGGAAATTGCCAATCTGTTGACAGCAAGTGCTGGAAGAAGCAATGTGAGTGATTTCCTTGGTGACTGTCAGACACTTCAGGCCAGGCTTTCAAACTACATTTGTAATAAAAGGAATACACTGTGGGAAAGACAGGCAGTGTGGTCTTTGGCAAGCTTGTTTCTTGCTGGTGTGCTGAACCCAGCTGCCAGCCTAGTGCTGCTGGATTAGCTTGGGGAGCTTGCTGGAAGGCTGAATGATTCATTGTGTGTTTTATTTTTACAGAGAAGCTATAATATCCTAAAAGTTTGGATCCAGAACCTCTGGCATAAAGTCTGAATATATTTTTGCAACACTGCATCCTCAAGAGATCTTCTCTGTAGTGCCTAATTTTGTATTTCATAATGGTGTATTTTAATAAAAAAAACCATTTTGTCAAATCACAAGTCAGCAGATATTGTCTTGAAGTGAATTAATGGAAGAAAAATTCTGAAGCGATCTGCTGTTAGTAAATGGCTATGTGTGGGTCAGGCAATTTCAGAGCTTGTTACTGTGCTTATTTTGGCTGGGATAGAATTTCTCCAAGGTGGCTACTATGGGGCTGTATTTTGCGTTTGTGCTGGAGTCAGTGTTGAGATACAGGGATGATTTTGTTACTGCTGGGCAGGGCTGACACAAAGTCAAGGCCTTTGATGTTCCTTGCTCTCAAATGGAGTAGGCTGGGGATGCACCGGAATTTGGGAGGGGACACCGCTGACCCCAAGTGACCCAATATTCCAGTGTGTGCCATTCCATTGTGTACAGCTGTGGGAACAGGAGGAAGAGGGGGGATGATGGTGGCTGAGCAACCACTGACACCTGGTTGGGGCTCTGCTGAGCTTTCGGCTGCCCTTGGGAAGCAGGGAATGAAATCCTCACTCTGCTTTGCTTTGTGTGCGTGTGTAGCTTGGCTTTGCCTGTGTCTTGTGTTCAGGCAATTTAAGAGGCAGGCATTCTGCAATGAGTCGCCTTCCCTGATAGCTTTAACTGATCCCTTTCCACCAATTAGGAGAAATGAAATACAAAAATCTGTAAGTGAAAAAAATAACAGTTTACTAACAGGAGAAACAGCATCCGGCAAAAATAACAGTGAATGATCACTAGATAGAAAATGGCCAAGGCTCACTAACTCCCCGGGGACACCGCCCAGCCCACAGGGGTGGGGTATGCCCCATCCCCATGAGGGCGGCTCGGAGGCAGACGGCAATGGCCTCAGCCCCGTCCCCGACCCCTCCGGGCCCGGCTCCGGGCGCCATGGGGCCGCGCCCCGGCGGCAGGGCTGGGGCAGGGCTGGAGCCCAGACAGGGGTAAGGATTGAACCTTCGAGGCGAAATCCGCCAGGGGCTGCGCCTTCCCCCGGCGGGGGATGGCAGACACGGCAGGGGCCGGCAGGGGATGGCAGACACGGCAGGGGCCGGGGCCGCTCCGGCCGTGGGGCCGCCCTCAGCGGCGGGGCCGGGCCGGGCCGCTCCGCTCCCCGCGGTCAGGCACACAGCGCCCGAACTCGCCCGGGCACGGCGGGACCGAGAGACGTTCCCTCCGGGAAAACCAACGGAGAACCCAAAAGGGAAGCGTTCAGCCATGCTGCCTCAGCTGTGCGTCAGGAACCCAGGGGGAAGGAACAGCCCAAGGGGCAGGAAAGCCCCAGGGGAGAGAAGCCAAAGGGCCCTGCCCGTGTCCAAGTCCACGGGGCCAGGGTGGCTCTGCTCAGGAGACCCCCAGCTTTTCCACGGATCCCAGCATCCCCGATCCCATTTCCAGCCGTGGCTCTGAAGACTCAGGAACAGCTTTGGGCACAGATAGATGTGGAGTACAGTGACGTTTTGTGTTACCCAGGGCAGCCTGCTAAAGTGACTTTGTCTCAACCACGAGTTTTCTCACTTCTACTCTTCGGATTCTCGCCCAGCCCTGTGGGAAGGGGGCAGGGAAGCGAGTGGCTGCGGTGCTTAATTACTGGCTGAGGTTAAAGCCTTGCCAGTTAATTAATGTAGACAATATCACTCTGTGTTTGCTGATTGTATTTTAAATGGACTTAATTTTCCAGAGTTTTCAGCATGGGAGGTTTCAGAGCCCATGTAACATAAAGTTATGAGCTTGGCAGGCTCGGCTTGGTCTGGAGGCTGGGGCTCATCACTGCCTCTGTGCCTCTGTCTGCTCGCCTATAAAACAGGAGGAGTGCAGTGCCTCTGTGCTCATTAACCAAGAACAGGAGTGGTTAGTGCTCTGCAAACATTCTAAGGGTGCTCTCCTTAACTTATTAAATTGCAGTTACTTTTGAATTTGAAAATAAAAGCAGTACTTTTGAACAAAAAAGGTAACTTCTGCCCAAAAGGTTTTCCTGTCATGTTTTGTGTCACCTTACTTGTCTTGGAGTTTCTCCAAAATTCTGCCTGTGTTTATATGTTAATGTTGATGGACGTATTCTTGACACAAACATTTTCCCAATGCTCTTACTGTGCATGCTCCTTTGATAGCATAGATTTTCAAATATCATTTGCCAATTGTTTGGCCTCACATTCTATATCACCTGGAGTGCCACAGTAGAATAACTGATGTAGAGAATAGAAGTGTTCCTTGAGAAGCTTAGATTTGTGTATGTGAACCACTTCAATGACTTCCAGTTTAGGGCTTTGTAAGTTTTATTTGGTTCTGTAGAGCATCTCAGACAAATTTGGATGTGGATAGGATATGTGACTTATATAGAGTTTCACTATTTTTCTTTTTTAATACTACTTCCTGGTCATAATCTCAAAATCTGCGTAACCAACACTTTTTAACCGTGTTTCAGTAATTTTTAAATATGATTTCACCTTTGTCAGTAAAATAATACAAAGAAATCCCTGCCTGTTATGTTAATGTTGCAGAGATCTAAAACTAGCTGTAGTATCTGTACTTAAACCATCTCCTCTCTGAGTCCTCCAAAAGGAATGAGTCTGTTTTACTGCTTTGCACAAATTCCCCCTTGTTCTCAGGGTTCTCTTTCTTCTCTGTCAACACCCTGAAGGCATCACAGTAGCCAAAATGAATGTATGCAAACATCTTAAGAGAAGTGCCTATTAGGATTTCAAATGTTTTGAGTATTTTTCTGCCTTCCCTTAACTGTATGTGGCTTTGTTCAAGCAATAAAATTAGAAATAATTAGAAATCCAGATAGGGACTTTTGCCTTAAATCTACATAGGGACTGAGGAACCCTGATTCCCTTGTTATTGAATTAGAGAATTTTTGAACACTAAAATAAAGTAATATAAAAATGCTGGGTCAGGTAAAGAATACAGTTTGTATCAGCTGGTTTGTTTAAACTTCAATAAATATTTAATTATATTTATCTGTATTTAATGCCTTCTTTAACCAAATAAACATCCAGCTACTCATGACATGTAAAATGCTACTACTAGTTCAAAACTATTAAGAACTTTATAAGAAATACATCACCTATATTGACATTGAGAGAGAAATTATTTTATCCTATATTTTTATAAGAATACTGCTGATTTCATTCCAAGTAAGTGCTATATTAAATTAACTAAAAGTCTCTTTAGTGTTTTAGACAGCAAGTTACAGCACTGAGAACTCAAATCTTGCTAAACATAACTTAATAATAGCAGAAAATGTTTTAGTTGATTTTTAGTGTCCAAATTCAGAGGTTAAAACAGAGAAAGCACACTTATGGCAAAAACCAACATGGAAATTGTAATGTGTTTCTTCTTCCTTTCTGCAGCAGAAGCTGTTATTTTTAGTACACATGAAAAACTTCAGGTTTGCGATTTCATATTAAAAAAACAAAAGTATTCTTCTAGAACCCCATGCAGCTGATGGCTGAAAAGCTGATGTACTGAAAGCTGGACCAGAGAGGATTTTCTGGGGCTCAGTCGGGCTCAGCTGGTGCTGCCCCCGTCTCTCCCTGGGCTGCAGTGACCCCACCCAGCAGCAGGGGCAGGGAGATGTCAGCCTGTGTCGGGCTCGCAGCCCTTCTGCTCATGGCCCATCAGCTTTCCATTGATCTTTACAAGAATCGTTTTTGTTAGCAATGTCCTCTGCCATCACTGAGCCCAGCCATTAACCCAGCACTGCCCAGCACCCCCCCAGCCACTCCTTAACTCCATGCCTCTTAAAGACCTCCTGTAACTTTGCCAGCCTATAACTCTTTTAAAAAGCATGGCACCAGATAGATATTGAAAGGAAAATCCTGATCATGGCTCTACAAAACCAATAAAACCGCCTTTATGAGCTTTTATGAAATTTTTTATTGCTGAGAGGGTCTCAGTTTCAGCAGGCAGTGAACCACATTTAGAAACTAAAACCTGTTTCTCACACTCATCTCCAGAAGTCATTGCCTCTGTGCTTACAGCACTCCAGTCCTGAGAACACATTTATTTTCCTTTCTAAATTTCTGCACAGTAAAGTCAAAATACAAAATGTTTAACATATGTACCTACTCTAAGTGTTGCTAGCAAGTGAAGAGGTCAGTGATGGCTCCTGGAAAGGGAACAAGTTTCTTTGTTTTCAGTACTACAGTAGCTAAGACAGAAAACATTAATTTTCATTAATCACTTTGCTATTAATCTCTGTTTAATATCCATTTCAGATGTTCTAGATAAATCCTTAACCTTTCAGTTGTTCCCTGCTGTAATCCTCGATCACTGATGAATCTTGGCAGTGACAAATGGCACTGTTAGACCGTGCAACTACTGCTGTTCATGTTCTTCCTCTTAGAGGGAGGAGAAGGGAACAGGCCAGGGAAGACAGTTTGAAGTCTGATGCTCGTAAATGGCATCCTTCTTTTCCTCACTTTCCTCAAGCTGACTGCAAAAAACCAGAAGTTGCCCTCTTAAAATATAATAATAAAATCAGTATGTTGAATGATAGAGACCCTTTGCTTGTCTCGGTAGGAAGTTAAGCCATGTTAGATATCAATTAGTCATTCACAGCTCTGATCCTCTCAATGGGTAAATGGGAAGCTTGTTTGATTTACTTTGAAATTTTTACAAAGTTCCCAGGAGGTTCAATAACAAACTTCTGCTTGCCAAGTTTAAAACATTAAGGTAGAATAAGTTACTTGGCAAACTTTAAAACAACATCCAAAATAAGGTACTTTGCAAACTCAAACTTAGCAAACTCAAACTTAGCCAACTTGAACGTATCCAGGCACAAGAAGGCACTCACTAAGGCATTGACTGGAATTTCCAGTCTGGTTTACTACACATTCTGAGAAGAAGTTAGGAAGAGAGAGAGAGAAAGAAAGGGACAGAAAGGAAAAGAGTAGAAAAGTCACCATCTGTGGATCCAGTGACAAAGTTTGACTGTTGCAATTTCAATGTGCAGTTGTTGAAATGGTGCTGAAAGTGGCCAAATCTTGATCCATGGGGGCTGGGGGAAGCCCATGAAACACAAAGTTCTCTGGGTTAATACAGGTTCAGGTTTGGGTGAATGCCCAGCACCTCCCCTGGAGGGAGTTTTACACTCTCTGTGTCGCACTGTGGATCCTGGGGCACTTTGGGGGGCTCTGATAGTTTTTGGCCCCTTCTAGGACGTGGCCCTGCCTCTCCCAGCAGTTGAGCCAGGCGTGGCCCATGTGAAGGGGTGAAAACCCCCAGCCCTCTGTGTCAGCATCCTGAGCCTTCCCCCGGGGAGTTTCCAGAGTTGCAAGGGAGGGCATTGCCCTGCTCCAAAGCCTGTCCCCCCTGGCAGCATCTGCTTCTGATCAGCCTCTTCCCCTCCCTGGCTCCCAGGGGGGCCGCTTCAGGGCTGGGTGTTCACCCCCTGCCCTGGGCCCACGGCCACCAAAGCCCCCACGGCCACCAAAGCCCCCACGGCCACCAAAGCCCCCACGGCCACCAAAGCCCCTGCTGTTTTTGCCAATGGCCGGTGGTTTGAGCCATCGACTCAGGACATTTCGGTCCCTCACAGCCTTACAGATCACTTAGCTCCCCCAATACAGCCTGTAAAATTCTGGAATAGCTGGATTGTTTCCTCAGGAACTGCCACGTGTCACTGAGATTCCTTGCAGTGAGTTTTTTTGGATTCTTGCAATAAGTGGTTTGATAACGCAGGCAGGACAATGAGAAAGTGATGTGCACCTCACAGTGTGGCATTCACATTCTTTGGAAAAATCCCTTTGCCCAGGATTTTTCTCCTGAGAAGCTGAGAAGCCTCAGAGAAAAAGGAAAACAATAATGATCTCATTTGCTTCTCCTGTGCTGTGCTCATGTGCAATGTGTTTGGGGATTGTTACCCACAGGTGATTGTTCCATTGCATTCTGCTGGGAGTTGTTTCACTCTTGGGCCAATCAGGGCCAGGCTGTGTCAGACTCTGGAGAGAGTCACGAGTTTTCATTATTAGCTTTTTAGCATTCAGTAAGTATCCTTTCTGTATTCTTTAGTATAGTTTAGTATAGTATTCTTTAATATAATATAGTATCATAAAGTAATAAATTGGCCTTCTGAGAACATGGAGTCAGATGCAGCATTCCTGCCTTCGTTGGGACATTCCCAGCAAATACAATAAATATTACAGCAACCACAAATTCCAGGAATCTGCTCCTTTTTGCCACATAGGTCTGGGACCTTTAAAAAAGCTGCCATTGGAGCAGCTTTTTGGAGAGAAAACAATTCTCATAGTGAGAGTTAACAGATGTTATGTGAGTAGCTGAAATTGGACTGGAATTTGCTTGAACTCTGAAGCTTTTGGGTCTGCCCCAAATTTACCACCACCTGGTAGGAAGACTGGCAGACAGGTATAATAACTATACAAATTTATGAATAATGTTATTCCAGATGACAAGGTGCAGTTGTACAATTAATTAAAAAACAAAGCTCTCTTCCAAAGGACAAAGTAAACAATCATACGACTTTTTTTTTTCAGTTTAGATCCAGGTGAAAACAGGATTTTGATTCAAGCCGGGGGTGGAAGTTTTCATTAAATGAAAACACCAGATTAATTTAAGAAGTTCTCATTTTAGGAATATTCAGTTTCTCTTATAACGGTATTTTCTGGAATATATTTTTTATGACTTTCAGAAGTATCAATATGTTCCAAAAACCCCAAATCAAGCAATCCACCCACTCAGTCTATTACTGCAATATGAAGTGTTTTAATTTTTCTTGTGTGAAGAAAGCACTACAGGCAATTAAAAAATAAGCTAACATGTTAACTCCTATGTACTGTAAAAGTTTTGTAGCTAACAATATTATCAAACCATCCAGAAAGACCATAAAACTGTTAGATAGAAATATTTTTTGGAATGTTATCTGATAGGAAAACTTTTGTTTGGGATAGTGGGAGATACATTTAAAAAGCTGAGTTTCATGTAAAAAATATCCTTTGTCCCTTGTGTGCTGGGGAGAAGCTGTCCTGAGGAGATCTGAGCCAGCTGAGGACAGGGAGGGTTGAGCTCAGAGAGGGCTGAGCTGCCCCTGTCAGATCCAGGGCTCCCACCTGCAGGAGAGCAGCACAGCTGCCTCTTGCAAACTGCAGAAAACAGGATGCTTTGGGATGGATGTGAAAGTCGTTCAAGGAAAAGGCATGGTGGGACAGGGCAGAGAGCAGGCTCTGGCTCCTGGAGAGAGACCCTTCTGCAGCTCAGGGCATGCCTAAAGGAGCTGAGCTCATTCCTTGCCTTCCAGACCTGCCTCAGCCCCTAAACTTCCATGGAAGCACCAGCTCAGCCTTGTTCCAGGTTATTGGTTTAGTGGGAGTAATCTTTCTTAACAAGCTCTCAAGGGGGCCACAGAACTGTGTTAATATTAAGCAAAGAAATTCCCCATCACAATGTGGAATATAACAGTAAACATAATGCTTTAATAGAATGGTTTTGTTTGTCACAAAAAAAAAAAAAGTAATTCTGCAATGTTTCTTTGAACAACTGCAGTGTTTTTTGTGCTATTTGTTAAAATATTTAGATTAGATGCTCAAGTGAAAGCCTAAACACGCTGTCATCTTCAGACATACTCAGGCAATTAGAGTGCAGCTTATGTTATTGTTTTATAATTCAAGTCTTGTGAAGTAATAAATTAAGAAACTCATTAAATTTTCAATTGCTTTAATAGAAAAATTCAACTTATTAAATTCTTTGGTAAGGCCTAATAACAAAACATGGGAAATACATCTGGTTTTTTTTCTATCTCTGTTAAATCTTGTTGCCCAGATAACCTCTACCTTCAATAAAGTAAAAATAAAGCAATAGGAACATAAACTAAAAAATGCTGTGTCTTACATGGAGTTTAACCTTAATTCCCTTTGTCACATTTTAAAGAATCTCTGAAAAACTTCCATGACTGCCAACCTTCCCCATAAATAGCTGGAGGCCTCTCAGCAGCGCTGTGCTCTGAGCTTTGTTCTACCAGCATTGTCAAATAAAGACTGATAGCACTATTTTTGTTTGGCAATGCATGACACAATTTGATGCTATAAGTTGAGCTATTTTAAAAAGGGTGGTGTTAAAATTATCTCTGTTTTCACTGCACTGGAAATTGTAAGTGCATGTATTTAATGAAGCTTGCAATATGAAACTGCTCAGTGAGCTAAGTCTGTACTTGTAGAAATCACTTCATATCCATTAAAATCACAATGGCTGGATTCATGTTGAGGTGAACTTCCTCATTTCATGAAGCTTTCTCTATTTTCTGTACCTGCTAATGTTTAAAGCCCAAATTATTTGAAAATTAATGTAGTTACACACAAGGATATATATTTTTTCCACTCTGTGTTAGTATGTTCATGTTATGACAGCACAAGAACTACAGAAACTCTTCCTTCATCTTAATAGGTGTTGGTGGTTTAAATTATTCAGTGGTTATCTGAGCTAGTGCCAAACTGTCGTGAGACAGACAGAGAAATGACGTGAGGCTTGAGATGCTTTGCACATAGTACTCACTAACCTAGACAAGTATGTACAAAGAAATAAATATATTTGCCTAGAAATAGAAATAAATATATTTCAAATATTAGATATATAGTTGAAATAAATATATTTGTCGAGAAAATGAGGAGACTCTTGTAAAAGGGAATTTTTCTATGAACAGTAGACGAACAACCTTGCTGTTGCCTGCTGCCATTCCAAAGAGTGGGAAAGCTGTTTCCCATATCTGGTTCTACCTACCCAAATAATAACTATTAGCTTTTTATCCAATTAACTCTTCACTCTGGGCAAAAACATGGCACAGGGCAGAAATCAGTTCTGTATTTCTTAAAGCAGTCCTAGGGCATCTTCTTCTGAACTGTTTGCTCAGGTGCACAAGTCCAATCTACTTTTCAGTGAATCCCCTAAACTCCCCTGGGCTTTGAGCTCTGTCATAGAGACCTATTCAAATTCCCCACTTACATTTAGTAAATGACCTTCTGCCTCACAAGGTGTGTGATATTTTCAGTGTTAGCTCTTCCTCTTGCCAGACACAGAGGTGTCTAGCTGCAAGGTCAGCTGCATTTCTCTTTTTCCTTCCATGAAGCCTGGAGGGTTTTTTTTGTGGCAGGAGGAGAGGAACTGGTACCAGAAGTATCTGCAGTCTCCCTTGGTGTGTGGGGAACATGGAAGCAGAGCTTCAACTGAAGGATGTCCGTGGGGTTTTATCACTTAAATCTCTAATGCTCCTGTAAATGATTTCAGGCCAATCAGTGCTTGTGGAGTTTAATAAAGCTGTAAAGCCAAGTCATAATCTGCTCTATTCCTCAATAGGGGAACCTAAAATATTGCAGGTCACTGGCAAAGGCAGCATTTCTATTCATGCTTTTATGAGGTGATTTTCCTCTGCCTCTTTTAATGCTAGTGTCACTTGGGGAATGAAATGAGTTGCCAGGAAAATAGGATCTAAAGGCCCTCTCAAAACATTAAAAAATTAATCAGATTTGTCATTTTGCTACTTCAACTCTCAGATTTATTAGACTAAAATTATGGTACTTTTGAGTCTGACTCATGGTTTTTGATTGCTCAAGGTTGTCAATATGACAACTGGGGCATTTCTCTTTTTAAATTTTTTTTCCCTCTTTTTCTATTCCCCCTCCACACAGAGTCTGGCAGGTGTGAGGGTGCATCACATCACCCACTGCCTCTAGCCAGGGCTCATGGTAAAACCAAACTCTAGACAGGCTTCCATGTCCCCCGCATGTTTTAAATAGTTCATACAGAGGTTTCTAAAAAAGCAAAACTAAACAAATGAGCAAAAATCCCCAAACCAACAAACCAAACTACAAACAAAAAGCAGCAGGTGACCCAGAGCTCTGGTAATGTTCTGCCCATGGCAGTGTCCACTTTGTTTTCCTTTCCTTGAGTTCCTGTCCAGTCCCAAAAGCAGGAGTCCACAACAACACAGATCTCTCCTTGACCTGTGACCTGTGACATTCCTTATTCTCCTCATTGCTGTTTCCTTTTAACTTGCCTCTGTTGAGCTCATTCAGAACCTTCCTAATAACTCTTCCTTTTCTCCTGTCACCAGGTGTTAATTACTGAATGTCAGGACTTTTGCTGGCATTCAGTCAATGTTCTTCACAGTAACCAGGGTGAGGGTGTGTTTTGCATTTGTGCTGCAATCAATGTTGAAATACAAGGATGTTTTTGGTCAAGGCCTTTTCTGTTCCTTGCCCACCATGGAGTAGGCTGGGGGTGCACCAGAATTTGGGAGGAGACACAGCTGACCCCAAGTGACCCAAGGGTCAGGGAGATCTGAGGGACAGGGGGAAGGTGGGGAACAATGGCTGTGATGACTTTTGCTTTCCCAATCCCCCTGTGTGTGATGGGGTTGCTCAGCACCAGCCCATGGAAAGCAGGGAATGAATTCTTGCTTTGCTTTGGCTGTCTGGGCAGCTTTTGCTTCACCTGTTAAACTGTCTTTATCTCCATCATGGGTTTTCTCTTTTATTTTCCAGTTGTGCCCCTGGTGCCATCCTGGGTGGGGGAAGTGAGTGACCCTTGTGTGGAGCTTTGCTGCTGGCTGGGGTTAAATCCCAGCAGTGAAGTTCTTCCTTTCCTCGAGAAAGAGGGGACCACCCCCTCACCTCCCAAAGGAAAAACACCAAAGCAAAACAAAAACCCAACCCAAACCACCAACCAACCAAATGGAATGAATTACTGACGTGAAGATGCTCTCTACCCAGTTGAAACTCTACAAAGATTATCTGTTTAATCCAATGTAATCTGACTTGCTCTAGGATTTTCTGTAATATTTGCAGTAGCAAGAAACTTCTTAGATAATTTTAAATTGTGTAATGAGGGTTTTGCTTGGCTTCCTCAAGTCTTGGGAGTGACAAGAAAGACTTCAAATGGGTTCTGACTGGGTTTTCACTATAAGGTATTTACCCCCAGAGCTAAAGATTGCACCACCCTCAAGACACACAAGCATATCCAAACGCTGAAAGTTGTTACACTCATGATAATGAAGATATTCACAGTAAGGAAATAGTGGTTGGTAGAATTTCAACACATTATTCCTCTTTCTGAAGTGTGGAAGTTCCTACATAAGGCAGGGTTTTGTTGAGTAGATAGTATCCGCCGTGAGAGGATGTTACCCTTATTTTTTAAAAGGATTTGCTCTTATTTTGTTTTGAACCAGAACAGCTCAGTCTGTGGCCAGTTGTTCTTTCTGTTGGTAGCTACAATCCTGTTTGTAGTTCCAGGCTTGCAGGTATCACTTCTGCTGGCTGCTATTTGGAGGGGTATAATAAAGAAATAAAATTGAAATACAGTGAAGATCACCTGGCTCACCCTCGAGGAATAGGATTTCATAAAGAAATGTGGAGTTCATGTAGATCTATCATCTGCATTGAAGATGTTCATAAGCCTATTTTTCCTAATCAGTTTCCTGATGAAAACTCTTTTCTTTGGTTTAATTTAAGCATTTCTCTTTAAAGGACATAGATACAGCTGAACAATAGGGTTAAACTACCTGTTCCATGCAATGGGTTCTTAAGGACAATTTGTTAGAACAATACGTTCTGGCTTTTCAATTTTTTTCTATTGTCAATCACAATAATAAGTTTTAATGTACCTTTCCATTGACTTGAGCAACCCTGCTGCAATAAAGCATATTAAATAATTTCATTAACCTTGGCCTAGACTTGCACTAAGAAGCTCCTGATTTGGGCAAGTGCAGACAGATGTGAGGTCTGTGATTGCTGCAGCTATGCCACTCTGCTGGCAGTGTGTCATTTTTAATGTGACAGCTGTATTCCAGCCATCAAGGGTTACAGCTTCTGGCAGCGTGGAGTTCTCATTATGCCATTTCTACTCTGCAGTAAAATAATAATTTCAAAGAAAGCTGCTCCCATGTCCTCCCTAACCTGAGATCAGAAGTTCTCCTGTTTATTTTTTCTGACTTTTCATCTTATCTGCAGCAGCTGGGTTTGTGTTTATAGTTAGTGTTCTGAGACTGACCTAAGGTATATTACATATTAAAAAAAAAGGTGTTTGTATATTCAAAAATACATAAAAGTAACAAATAAAAAGCTGTTCATAAACATTTTTCCTTTGAGCAAATGAACTGGGAATATCATAAAATTATAGGAGATTTTATATACTTAATTGTCATATACAGATTATTTTAATGAAATTGTCTTCCAGTTGCTCTATGAACTATTAAAGTGAATACTTTATGTAATTATTTCATGTCAAGAATTTAAAAATAAAAGCCATGAAGTTGGCTTGAGAAATTGCCTTACCTTGAGAAATTGCCACAGCAAAATCTGAGTGATTCCAATTGAGATATTTTCAAGAGGAGTATTTTTATTTTCCTTTATCCTGAAATAGTGAGCTGTCTTTGAAGATCACAAAGACAATTGATGAGAGGTGTTCTGCTACCATAACCAAACTTGCTCTCATGTGCAGAGGTCAAAGGCCCCCCCTCGGTGCACTTTCCCCCTTCCTATTTCTGAGATTGTTCTGGGCACCTGAGCAACAGCTGAGGGAGGACAGCTGTTGTTTTTTAAATGTCATAGATCAGAGAATCAGGTATTCCCAAATGAATGGCAAAGTAATGCAAAAAAAACATGGACAAATTCTGAATTGTAACTAGATGACCAAAAATAAACCCAGTTTTTCTGGGGACTAATATCTACAGTTGGTGACAGCAACTGCAATGGAAATGAGAAGAGCATCTTGTAAAAAGAATCACTTTTCATCAACACCTGATTTTTAATAAAGTAGTGCTGAATTTTAATTTGTAATTCAATTTCCTTAATGCATGCACCTTGTGTAAGCAAGAAATCAATATCATCAGATGGATGTATGGTTTTTGCCTCTCTGTTTAAAGGTCATGTACTAATTCAAGCAGCTATAAAAATTAACATATTTCAGTAATTTTAGACTAGAGAAGGATTCTCTGCAGCCTTAAGAAAACTATACTGACATGCTTCTGGCAGCAGAATGGGATGACACATTGCTGCTATGTGACAAACCCAATACAGAATTTTTATTAATAATCCTGTTAATGTTTCATCTAATGCAAGGGAAATGGTAAATAAATTGTGGCTTTAACCCACTGCTGAGCCTCCAATTACTGTTTTTCTTCCTATCTGCTTCCAATATATCATTTTTTTAATATGACTGAAATGTTCTAACAATCAAGGCTTAGGATCCTAACAGCATGAAGTCCTCATTATGTGATTTCTGCACTACAGTAAAATAATGATTGTGAAGCAAGCTGTTCTCCATGTCACACTTACAGAATAACTCATAAGACTCGCCATTTACCAGCTCCTGGTTATGGATTCAATTACTTAATGCCTTAGGTTTGTGGATGTTGGAATCATGTCATGCATCTGTCTTGAGCTGCTCCATAAAAAGCATTCAAAGTGAATAAATTACAGGTGATGTTCCCCAGAAGCACTCTGAGGTTTTTGCTGTCTCCCAAAGCCATTCAGGGTTCTGGCTTCTAAAAGTTTAATGAAGGGTTTCATAAACCATAAAAAAGCCCACTAGAATGTCATGACCTTCTTTCATTTTTTGATTCTGTGCAAAAATTTCTGTTTTCCACACGGAGCAGGGAGAAGAATATTCCACTTGAGAGTCAGCATTTAAATGGTATGTTCTAGTCCCAAATACATATTAAACAGAACTGTAGAGGGAAGTAAACAGTATTTTAGATGGCTGTGCAGGTTTTGTAAAGAGAGATTTTATTTTTCCAAACAAAAGCTCTGTGCATCAGATTAATATGTTTTGCCTCCTTCAGTCTGCATTTTAAAATTGGCAAGGAGATGAAATCATAAATACTTAATTATTAGCAAGTGACTTACAGCTGCTATATATCTGCTATTTCTTGTATTAAGTACCTATCAGGGGAAAATTTGGGGTGTCTGCTGTACTTCACCTGACCTATAGCCCTATTATTTTTCTTCCTGTCACTATGCGATAAAATTCAGGCATATATTACTGTAAGGCTGATTTGGCTGGCTGCAGCAGCCTGCCAAGTATTCCCTCCTGTGTCAGACAGGGAAGTCCTGAATTCAGGACCATGCCTGCAGTCCTGGGATGCCAGGATGAGCCCACACCGCACACATGGGCTGCATTAATAACACATTTGCTCTATTAAATCAGGCTTACATGCATCAAAAAAATGGTGGCTGCTCCCCCATAGGTGAAATCCATGAAGAATTTTTAGGGGCACATACATTGCTCTGACACTCCTGCTGTGTGTGGAACGTGTGCCTGGTGGGCACAAGGTGGGAAATGCTAAAACTCCAGAGGATTTTCTAGGCAGTATGCACAACTTCCCTGCTTCCAGGTCTTTTCCTTTGGCAAGAAAAGAGTCCCAGTAAAATGTTGGCTTGCTCAGCTCCAGACAGCAAAGTGTGGCTCAAAGGAGACTGGCACTCAGCTGTGACCCTGGCAATTAGACACTTGGGTGTGGGGATTTAACAAAGATAGGCAGTGACGTTCTTGTGAGCTTTTTTCCCTCTCCCTAACTGCTCTATTTTTGCAGCTTTCCTGTTGTTTCTCTCCCAACCTTTGTTTGAAACCCTTTACAGGATCACGTAGAGAGCAGATACAGTTCCATGTATCATTAATTCCTTAACACCTTGGTATTTTATCTCATCTCTTGATACTGTTCCTTTCAGCATAAAACATATATATTTATAAAAATTATATCTATAAAATAAGTATATAAAATAAATTAAGGATTTTCAGTCCTATAAAATAAATTAAGGATTGTTTTATTTTATAGTTATATTAGGAATTATTAAATTGATATCAATAAATTAAATAAATTAAGGATTAATTTATTTTATAGTTATATTATTGAATGAATAAATTTATATTAATAAATCAATGTATTTATATATTAATTTATTAATAAATTAAGGATTTTCAGTCCCATTTCTCTTACCCCTCCAGAAGTGATGGATATTATGACCAATTTTGTACCCTATGGCTGACATCCTGCTCCAGCTGCATTCCTTGGGCAGGATCCCTGAGGAACAGAGTGGCCACATTCTCATTTGGCTGTGCTATCATAATTAACAGAAGAACATACCTGTGTGAGCTAACAGGCAGCCTGTTCCAGAGCAATGCCTACTGAATCATTGCCTTGCAGCCTACTGGAAGTGGGAGAGTTGTCTGCCATACATTGTCTGGGGCCTGTTTCTTACAGCAAACACCCTGTGTATCCATTTTAATGTAAATTAGTTAATTCACTAGGTATTATAGATACACAGAAGAATAATATTTAGTGGAAAATGAACATTGAGAAAAAAGAATCAAAGGGTTCTAGGTACAAACAGACTCAATAGCATGGGAGAGAAACAGAAAGGGTTGTGTGTGAGACATCTGGGTTTCATGTGATTGAAGAAACTGGGAGGGACCGAGCTCTGCAGGACGAGACTCAGAGAAAGGCTGCAGCATCACCTTTCCTTTTCTCAAAAGCCTGTGGTGTACCATCATTATAGACAAATGCAGTTGTCTGTAAAACATCTGATCCAGCTGGAGACTGGATCACTGCATTCCCTTCTCTTCCAGCTGTATCAGCTGAACTCTGAACTCCTGCAGCCTCTGCACAGGCTCCTGAAAGCCTTGCAGCAGCAGGAGCAGAGCTGTTCTGGACCCAGTGAGCAGCCATTTCCCAAAGAAGAAGCTCATATGGCCTCCCTGACAGATGCTGCAGCTGCAGGAAGTGCCAGCTGCCTGCAGTGCCTGGGGACCTTTCCGCAGGACAGGCCGAGATGTGTCTTGTGGCACAAGGATGAGGGAGATGGGGTATAGAGAGACACAGAGTGTGTCACCAGTGGAAATTCTCTGAGAAGGCTGGCTGAGGTCTGAGGAGCTTCAGGGCATGTCTCAGTCATTGTGGCTGTGGAGAATTTTAGCTGGGTACTATTCTGGGAGCAGAAAAGTGTGTATGGGTTTGGCTACTCCTGACTATTCCATGAGATTACCTTCCTCTGCTTTTCCTCTGTTGCTTTCTGGCTGATATTGTTGGAAACACAGCAAAGGAGTCACTCCTCTCCAACCAATTTTTTTTTTCTTTCCCAAATTTTCCTTTATGCCCCAGGTTATTTAAATTCCATTTGGAAAGGAAGCTGCTGGTGTTCATCACTATCCCACCATCCCTGTCCATAAACCTCAGGGAGCAGCACGGTCCAGGCTGAGCTTGACTCCTGCAGCTCTGAACGGGGTGGCCCTGGCAGAGGTGGGAATGCTCAGCTCCTGCTCTGGGCTTTGCTTTGTTGCTGGGCTGGTTTGGCCCCCCAGGGCAGGTGTCTGCAGGAGGCTGCAGGTGAGCAGGGGGAGCTCAGGCCCTGCTCCCCTGCGCTGGGGTGCTCAGACAGCCCCCAAACCTGGGCCTTTGCCTTGTAGAACAGGGGGTCACCAGGCTGAGGGGCTTTCAGCTTGGCTGCTAGGACTGTCAGAAGTGGGATGTGATGGGTTGCTGGGGCTTTTTTCTCATTGCTAAGGTTGATTTTTTCCCCATCCTTTCTCTGTGGTAGCCCCTCACACCAGGAAAGCAAAAGCTGAACTGAAGGGATATGTTGGATAGTTGTGTAATTTGGTGCAGATATCAATTTAATAAAGAAAAGTCTCTGCTTCTGTCATGGCCCTCAGTCTGTCTTCTGTATCAAAATCAGTGATTTCCTGTAGAGTTTTACAGTCATCCCACAAAGCTTAGAACAGAAAAAGAATCACTGCTCTGATGGTTTGGGAAAGGATAGTGCTCTCTTAAAACATTATAGGATAGCAATTAAATTAATTGCCTCAATAGTTCATTGAGATACTTTTGGTTTGTTCCTCACTACAGGAATACAATTACATGATATTTGGTATAATGTCTGTTTTGCTTTCTGGCTTTGGGGGGCAGATTTTTATCCACAGTGCTTCACCTGGCTCCCACACCAGAGCTGGCTGCTCTACAGCCAGAGCTAAGTGTGAGCTACACTGGCTGGATGAGACATGCCTGGCTGCTGAGCTGAGAATTATAGGTCAAACTACATTGTGCACCTAACTAATCTGTCAAACCACCCCCCAAAAAGTTCAAATAAATGGGCCATTTTTCGCAAGATAATCAAGAGGCAGAATTGTGAAGCCTAACCTTTACAAAATCCCAGGTTGCTTTAGTAGTCCTGCATCTTCTGGGAAGAAGCATTGGGTTTCCATTCGTGTACTGTGCTTGAGCTTGTCTCTTTTGTGATCACTAACTTATTTCAAAATAGGAAATGCATTATTGTGGATACACCTAAATGGAATGCTGGAGTGAGTGTTATGGACTCAGGAATCTGTTATCCCCCCAAATTAAATTCTAACTATCTGTGTAACATATCTTTAGTGCTGTTGTGTAACACTCTGCAGTGTGAAGCATATGAAGATTCACAGACATAATTGCATTTTTATTGTCATACACTGCTAGCTTTTCAACAATCCCTTTGCATCTTCTGAGTGTGTGCTGTAATTTTGTTTCAAAAAAATAATCTTACATTTAGGTAGTCATGAGGCTTTAAATTGCATAATGTTCAGAATACTTTGCAGAACTGCTACCATAAATATGTAGAGAGCTTTTTTTAGTCAGTAAAGAAATCCAGTGATCATGTGTGGGTATATATGAGTTTTTTAACTGCAGAAACATGACATGTACCACCAGAGAAGAAAAAGCTCTTGAACTGTTGCCCTTGCATGTTTTGTTCTACAGCTGAACATGCTATTAAACCAATTTGGGCAACAACGTTTGATGAGACCTATTGAACACGGAATTTTCACAATGCAACTGCACAAATTTATTTAGCACAAGCATGTCTTTAGCTGTTAAACTGTGAGTAAGTGTGTGACCCCTGCTGTAATTCTTGCACCTGCATAATGAGATTGATAACATCAGAAATGTTGACTGGAACACAAAATGCAACAGGAATATATCTGCCTGGTCCAGTCCTGGCTTTAGCCTTCCCAATGCCTGGTGTCAGGGCGTGGTTCCCACTTTAGGAGGGTGTGTTAGAGCTGCTTGGGGCTCCTGGAGGGGCTGCTGCCCCATGGACAAACCACAGCAGAGTCAATGCACCGGGCTGCGTCAGTCACAGAAAGTGAAACAGCAACAAGGAAGGGACAGACATTTTGTAGGGCCTGTGGTAATAGGACCAGGGGTAAAGGCTTCAAACTAAAAGCAGGGAGATTCAAGCTGGGTGTAGGGAAGAAATTTTTCAGGGTGAAGGAGCTGAAACAGCAGAACAGGTTGCATGGGGAGGGGGTGGACGCCCCTTCCCTGAAACATTCAAGGTCTGTCTGGGCAGGGCTCTGAAAAAGCTGATCCCACTGGAGATGTCCCTGCTCATTGCAGGGCTGTTGGACTCTGACCTTTAAATGCCCTTTTTGACTCGAGCCCCTCTATGGTCCTGTGTCCTGACAGCCGCCCTGGCTCAGCTCCCAGCTCCTGGGGAAATTCCTTTCAGGTTCCTTGTAGGTACTGAACCAATCCTCACAGGTCCAGATGATTGAATACTGGCCTTAGTCTTGCTAAAATTTCTCTTGAAATGCTGTGGATTTCATAGATTATATTATAGATTATAGATATCCTAAATTAAAAATGCCACCCAGTTCCCTGGAAAATGGGAAATTTTCAGTTAAAAATACTTTGTGTTTAATGTTTGAGCCAAATGCAAATCCATTAGCAGCAGAAGGCTCTGTTTTGGACAGGATGCAGTCTTCACCTCTCAGTATTTGTGTAAATTACTTTTTAGGAGAAGTCATTTGGAGAAGACTTTTATCTTCTGATCTATAGCATGCCTTTCCAGCAGAGAAAACTACCAGTGGGGCCTAAATAAAACTAAACTAATGATAAAAATGAAAAAAAAATACACCAAATCTTTTGGCTTATGAAAAATGTTCTTGGTTAAAATAATCATTACAAGATTTTTTAGGGATACCGTTCTGTTTCTGGGAATGTAAAAGCCACCAGAAGCTTTCACCCCACTGAAGACTATGTAGTACTGCAATTGTAGCAATAATTTCTCTGCTGTGAGTGCCTGTATGAAGCAGAAACCATTTAAATGATTTCTTTTAGGCCACTGAACCTCCATTTTATGGGAATAATTTTTTGGTGGCTACAGCCCTGTGCTGGATTCAGCACCCTGTAGATGAAAGGCTCCCTATCCCATTGCCAGTCCCCTGAATTAGCCAGGCCTGGCCCATTTTCCTTCTCTTCTGCAAGCTGCCACTTCTGCCCCTGCAGTCACTGACTAAAACAGGCAGCAAAAAAATCATTTGGTGGTTCGTATTTCCACTTGGGTCCAGTGCTCAGGATCACAACAGAAATGAGTGTGCTGAGCTGAAAGGACCTTTCTGCTTTTCTTAAACGTTCTCCATGATACGAACATTACACAAATGCTGTGTATTCCAATTAAACTTCAACAGCAGCTCTAGCAGGGAGCAACTGCTGTGCACTCGCAGGATAAATCACCTTTCCTACTGAGCTCCACAGCATAGTTAAAAAAGGGAAATCCATTTCAGCCACCTCCATAAAACACAGATGCATTTTCTTTCTGTCTTTCTTAACCTTCGTATGTAGCTTTTTATTTTTCATGGATGCTGAATACCTATGAGTCCATGTGGGGTCAGAATCCTTTTCATTTCAAAGAGTCTTAAACAGCAGTATCATGTCTGCTCCATGTTTTTCAGGCAGATGATGGAGCAAGCTGGGCTTGCCAGCTTTGAGGTTTAGTTCTACTCCAGATTCCCTGTGGGGTGTTAGGCAAGTCATTCTTTCCTGCAAATGGGAATAATGATTGCTTTGCTGTTTGGCTCTGTTTCTGCCTCAGGCAGAAAATCTTTGGGCCAGATATATTTTTTTGAGCTGTTTAACCCACTCCTACTAACTGAGACCTGAAAAATATTCCAGCAGGGAAAGGCTGTTGAGGGAGCTGAACCAAATCTGGTTCATTGTCACCATTTTAATTTCTATCCGAGCCATAACTGCACCTGAGCCTTTGAAAATTGGCTTGTTTATGAATGGAGAAAGGTCCAGTTTGAAAATCTGATTATATGGAAATGTCTGCAAAGACAAACCCCCATTGGAAAACCCCCAGGATACCAGCCACGATCATTGTAGCTCTGTTGGCCACATTTTAAGACAAAAGGTGTTTTGCATGCCCAGCAGAGCAGCCCAGTGCTGCTGTTTCTCCCATGGAGCACCAACAAAATGCACTTTTCAGCTGGCCAGCTACAAACACAGGAGTCACCCTTGGCTGTGCTTCCTGTGCCTGCTGCCCCTGTGCTGAGGGTGGCCGGGCAGAGCCCAGGCTGGCCCTGGCCCTGCAGGGCTGTGCCCAGGAGCCCCCCGAGCCAAAGGCTCAGCCAGCTGTGCCCTCCTGTGTGCCATTCACATTCTCTGAAAAATCCCTTTGCCCAGGATTTTTCTCCTGGGAAGCTGAGAAGCCTCAGAGAAAAGGAAAGCAATTCTTTTCTCATTTGCTTCTCCCGTGTTGTGCTCGTGTGCAATGTGTTTGGGGATTGTTACCCACAGGTGATTGTTCCATTGCATTCTGCTGGGAGTTGTTTCACTCTTGGGCCAATCAGGGCCAGGCTGTGTCAGACTCTGGAGAGAGTCACGAGTTTCATTATTATCTTGTTAGCATTCAGTAAGTGTCCTTTCTGTATTCTTTAGTATAGTCTAGTATAGTATTCTTTAATATATTATAGTATCATAAAGTAATAAATTGGCCTTCTGAGAACATGGAGTCAGATTCATCATTCCTTCCTGCCATGGGGGTCCCTGCAAATACAATACTCCTGTGCTCCCCAGCCTGGCCAGAAACAACAGCTTTAATTAAAGCTATCATGGAGGTAGCACTGCATAAGAGCTTACCCTGAGTGAGAGCCGAAGTCCCATTTGGTGGAGATTAATGTAACTTCATCCCTGTGAAAGACTACAGGGTTCCATGTTAAATGTAATAACTGGAATTTCCTGTCAGCAAACCTGCTTGTTCCAGGCACAGAATGAAAACCAACCCTGTATTCACTGAGATAATTTCTGTTGTCTGCATCACTTCATGGATATATGTAAGAAAGCCTGATGGAATGAATTATAGTCATAAAAACCAGTGAGAATAACATGCATTTCAGGTTTTTATGTTGTATAAAGGAAGTCTTGATAGTTCAGCTTGACAAACTCCAATCTTTTTTCTTTTCTTTTTTTATTTAAGCTTTTTTTAAATTGCCTGTGAAACAGATATGAGGGCAAAGGAAGATATTAACAACCAATTTCCCTGACTCAGAATAGGAATGATTGTGAGGCAGCAGGATGCCCTGTGCACTGCAAAGTGGGGAGCAATCAGCAACAATGACATTTTGAAGGTCCATAATTTTACAGAATATACTGTGTGCAGCTTTTGCAATAGGAGGAAAAGTCCTGAAGTCCATTAGCTCTCACTAATTGCCAGATTATTTCTCCTGAGGCACACAAGTAGAAAAAGAAAAAGAAGAAAGAAATCCCTGGTGTTGCAATGAACAAACAGAGGAAGTTGCTACCTCAGAGAAGGGGACAGTAACAGACTTTGGAAAGGGAACATTGCTATAGTTTTTTTTTTTCTCATATACCTTCTTTATTTGCTTTAGAGATGGCCATAATGGCCATACCTGACATAGAATAATTCTACCTTTCCAAGAAACACAGAAAAATAAATGGGCATTAAAGGTTTTTAATTAATTCTGTTTAGAAGAGCTAATATTACACAACTGAAAACATTTAAATTTTGTGTTATTTGTGATGAATCAAGAAGCAGCAATGTTTTTTAAATGTTGATGAAGTTGGCGTTTTGGGCATTTCAGGTGATTTCTGCTAACAACAGTTCTCTCCAAGTTTCACATGCTCTTGATGAAGTGGGCCATTTTTTGAAAAAAAGAATAGATTTACGTCTGCCTGAAACAGAATAAAAGGTACCTGAAAATTTTGAATGAGTGTAATTAGCCAGTTAGTCTTAATTTGGAATTAATTTTTTGATATGTAGTTACGAGTCTTGTGTTGTGTTTTATGGAAGTAGGAGAGAAAAGGGAACAAAGCCAGCATAAGACAAAATTCTGAAAGCAAACATGTACTGTAGTAGGATGAGTGTTTAAAGGAGAGCTGTTGGAAAATGGTGTTAATTATAAACAAGTCTATACTCTTTAAAGTATACATCACCTTGGGCTTAAAATGCAATTTCCCACTGATGTCTTACTTATTTGCAGAATGCTCTTCTGAAGAGAAGAAATACTTAAAAATGTTTTAAAAGTTGGTTTATTAAGACACCCTAAATACTGCTGAGAGATTATTTTTTAATTAGAAATGTATGAAAATTAAGTGAAAAATCCCAAGCCAAATTTTAGATTTCAATTCTCCAAGCAAACTGTTCCTTGTTTGACTGGAAAGAATGCATTTTCCCCAACCAGCTGGCTCTGTCCTTCAGATGTGCTGCTGTTCAACTTGGAGCAGATCAGCAATCTTTCTGGAGCCCTTTCATTCCCAAAGTCCATGGTAGTTGTTTAGGTGGTCATTTTCAAGACCTGTTGGGAATGGGTCTAGGTGAACTTCATTGTTTCTGGCTTTTGAAGAGGCAAACTTTTGTATGGCCCTTTGTTATATTTGTTTTAATACAAGCAACTCCTTTAAATTCTGTGAATATTACTTCTGGACTACTGGAGCTTCCAGACAGTACAATCAAATACAGGGCCATTCCCTGCAAACTTTGCTGCCTAAGAGAAAACTTGGAGACAATGGAAACAATGGAAACAACGAAGGGCTGGAAAACGTTCACTGCATCACTTTTTGTTCCCAAACTGAAAGAGAAATTAATGAACGATGAAGCTTGACAGTGTTTGTAGAGTTTGGACTGTTCTCTTGCAGGCTGATATTTTTCATTCTTTTGCACCATAAGAGCTCCAGAAATACCCTGTGAAAGACGAGCAGCCACAGTGCCAGCCCAGTGTCATGGAGAGCCATGGGGGTGGCGGGAGGTCACAACTGGGATCAGACAGACATCCCAAGCTGCTTTCCTCTTTCCTTGGAAGCAAAACACATCCTGAGCTGTCAGACTCACACAATCCATTCTCGGAAGGCAGAGATGACAAGACCAGAATGGTTCTGGTTGGAGAATTAAAATACCATAATTTACTGTGGGTGTTACAAAGTCCATGTGTTACTGACTAGCTACACCCTCACTGGGTCCATTAAGGAATAGGAAAAATTAAACATTTCTCAGGTTTTATTGAATTGTTTTAACTTGAAACATTCATTGCCTCTCTTCTAATTATGAATTGAAACGTGCTGGGTATAAAAATGGGATAAAAGGCCTTCTGTAAATGTAATGATATTAATTTTAATTTATCCAATTTAACACAAGATTTTCCTAGGGATTAGATAGTGTTCTTTGTAATGATTTGCATAATAAAAGTTGTTTTTACTAAACAAAGTATGATTACTGTTATGCCTTGTTATTATTTTAAACAAATACTGCATTTTCCTGGTTCAGGAACAATTACAAGAACAAGGGTTGCAGTCACAGAATCAAGTGCCAAATGTGAATGCTTTTGCATATTTGAAATAATTAGAGCTGAAGAAAGACTCTTCTTCTTAGAGACATTGTAATTTTACAAGAAATACTGTCTTGGTATAAGTGAGATATTTTTATACATTCAAAATGTTATTTTTTCCCCATTTTTTCCCCAATTCATCATTACAGGTTTTTGAAATTAAGAATTACTTTTATCAGGGAAAATTGAAACATTTTGTTAAGACTGAGAAGGACATTTTGATGTTTTTGCCTGAAATTTTTTTAGCAAGACAGACACAATTCAAAGCATTTCACTCTTCACTAGACATTATTTTTTCCAATTGTTTAGTGAACAATTGATATTGAAATAGATGGGATGAGATGGGCTATAAAAAGCTTGTATGGACAGACATGATGGTAGTTGTGTCTGAATAATAAAATATCATTTATGTTCCTTCTTCTGCTTCCGCTGGTTGTAAATACATTGTGCTGTAGGCACCACGTTCAGCTTATTTAAGTTGATAGATGCAGAGTGATTTTGGTTTTTTTTTTTCTTTTTAAGGAATTAAACTGCCATCTATACCTCAGTGACTAACTGTTGGAGTTTTGGATGTTAAGAATTTTAAGTTTTTTGTATAAATAGATTTTGAATATTAGGAGAGTACTATATTTAATTTGAGGTTGTGGAATAGGTTTTTAAAATTGATTAATAATATTGGGATTATGGGTGTGTAGTTGGTTAGAAGTGTATAATATTGTAGGGTGGAAAACTTAGAGTTTGGGGTTTTAGAATATAGTAATAAATATGAAGTAAGATGGAGGTTTTAGGGTGGAAGAAGGTTGTGGTTTTTACTTTCTTTTTTTTTTTTTTTTCTTCTTTATGGGTTTGGGTGGTATTTTCTAATTGGATAGAAAAGTCCACAGTGTGGACTTTGAGGGATCAGATATTTGGTTAAAAGGGAAAATAACTAAGTTACCAACACTCTGAAGTGCCAGCACTAACTGGGCCATTCCTGTGCAGCCTCCTGACCTCGGCTTGGCCAAGGACCCGAAATCCACAGGGATTTCCCAGTCAGGCCCCTCTGACCTTCTGGCTTCCAGCCCCTGCATTTTGCTGGCCAAAGCCCGAATCACAGCACAGCGAGGATAACAGTTATGATTTCTAAGTGCTGAATTGTGATGCATTTCCATAGCTAGAACACCGGGTGTTTTACTGTGGATGTGACAGTCTGCTCAGACTGAGAAAGCTAGCTAAGTTCTCCCATGAGTCTGTCTGGGAAGCTTTAGGGAGCTGCAGAGAGACAATGAGAGTCAAATATGAAACAATCTGCAGGTGGTGGCTTTAACAAGCTGTTTTTCTCATAGAGTTGTTTACAGATGGGTGTCTTCTTAACTAGCCAGCCATGTGAAACGTGTTGATGAAATGACCACTGAGGTCCACCAGTAGCAAACCAAGGTATAAAAAGGAGAGGAGTGACTAAATGGGCTGTCTTTTGCCCTTTGCCCTCTGATCTCACTCTGTGTTGTTTCTGACTCAATGGTGGGTTTTTTTTTTTTTTTTTTACACCTATGAGTGTTGCACCTTTTTTTACACCAGAGTCTACTCAAGAGATTTCAGAGCAAAGAAGAGATTTTTCTTAACCTTGTGGCAGATGTGTGCATGTCCTTCTAATTATCGTATGCAGTGCAAAGTAGCTTTGCATGAGGTTTTTCTCCTTTCCCTTGCCCTGGTCCCAGCCAGTGGAAGTGCCCAGGATCAGGGCTCCAGGCTGGCTGCTGCTCCCCTGCTTGGGCTTCTGCAGATTTTTAGGGGCAGCAGCTCAGATACAGAACTCAGTTGTTGCCTTCCATTGCCGTTGGTAGGAGGTTTAGTTCACAGGTGATATTTAACCCCCCTTGGATAGGACTCTACCCAAGCAAATTCACTTTAAAAATGAGGGACAGATTCAGCAGACATTTAAATGGTTGGTTTCCCATTGGCTCTAGTTTGCTATGGCTCTTGTTTCTTTTAGATTTTGGTTTATGTGGGGTGGTGTCAATACCAACCAGCAGCAAGCAGGCTGGGCTGCAGAAACATTTAAGTGATTAAAAGTCAAAAGAAAGGTTGGATTTCTTGTGCAATTGCCATGCATTGAGCTTGTCATTGTGAGTAAAGAGTCTTGGGATTTGTATGTTGAGAACAGATCTTGAAGGAAGAGTTTTTAATTTTTAAGACTTTTTTTAAATTTAAAAACTCTTTCATTTTGATACCTGTCAAACAGCATTTCTTCTCTCTCTTAGTAAATAATTTCTTTCAAGGATTTTTCCATATTCTTTGATATTGTTATTTATAATTCTATCTACCAAGGCACTGTGATCTTTAATATCTTGTAACATGTAGTCATTGCAAGACTACCTTGTGTAAGATCTCAAAAAAGAATTGCCAGCTAATAAATATCTATCACAAGTGTAGATAGAACCCTAATTAAAGCATAGAGGAAGGAAATAATTTGCTAGTATTTAGGAAAATGTTCATAATAGGCTGACATGCTCCAGACTTGAAGTCAACAAGAAATTGAAAGGATCCTGCTTAACTTGAGGCTGCAGAAGAGAGCATGTTAAAAAGGGCTTGTTTCTGAAGTGTGAGGCCAAACTGTTTATTCTGTTTAAATGCATGAACTTTGAGAGGTTGAATTGTCTAATGGGGTTTGCAGTTCCTGGGTGAGCCTCTCTTCAGACTTTGTGCCAGTTCTTGCTTTTCTGACACTCAGGCCCTCGCAGCAGTGTTGGGAATTTTAATGTGCCGTGGCTCACAAAAGTTTCAGAGGAGAGTAAAACTCCTTAGAAAACACTTGGATTGGGAGACTCTCTGTTCTGTGTTTATAACTCTTCATTTCTATGATTTCATGGCTGAATCTGCTGACACCATAAAATAACACAGGTGAAGAAGTCAGCACTGGACTGACTTACCAATGGACTTGATTGGGGATGGTGAAGTCTGGAAGAAGAGCATAGATCGTCTTGGAAAGGTAAAAGACAAAAGGAGAAGAATCCACAAAGTGATTTATTTTTGAAATGAAGCCTGTTGATGAAGGCATGACTGTTAGCCAGTCAGAGAGCTGTTGCTGAGTGCTTTTACCTGGGTGGTGCCGCTGGAATTGGTGTTTGCCAGGCTGGGTACTGCTGGATGTGCTAATCCTGTGTCAGTGGAAGGCAGCACGTCCCCACAGAGGCACCCACAGCAGCTGCCTGTCCTTCCCTTGGCCCTGGGGGACAGCAGCAGGATCCACCTGCGGTGCTGTGTCACTGCAGGTCCCCAGGCTGGATGGAGGCTGAGGGGCTGGAGCAAGGGCAGCAAGGCTGGGGAGGGGTCTGGAGCACAAATCCTGTGAGGGATTTGGGGGTGTTTGTATTGGAGGAGGCTCAGGGGAGAGCTCATCACTCTCTTCAGCTCCCTGGCAGGAGGGGGCAGCCGGGGGGGCCGGGCTCTTCTCCCAGGAACAGCGACAGGACAAGAGGACACAGCCTGCAGCTGCACCAGGGGAGGTTTAGTTTGGACATTAGGGGTATTCTTCACACAAAGGGTGATTGGGCATTGGAAGGGGCTGCCCAGGGAGGTGGGTGAGTCGCTGTCCCTGGAGGTGTTTAAGGAGGCCTGGATGTGGCACTGAGTGCTGTGGTCTGGTGCCACATTTGTCTGGTGGCAGGGGGGGCTTGTGTCACAGGCTGGACTCGATGCTCTCCAAGGTCGTTCCCAGCCTGGCTGATTCTGTGACTCTGTGATTTCAATGGTGGCTGTAGGGCATTGAAGGAAATGGATTTTGTACTTTTACTTCTCATCAAAATCCTGTTATAAATAACTCTACCTACTCCTCTGTCCCAGAGTGAGCAAGCAGCACCCTGACATCGTTAGACCAACATAATTTGGAATTTATGGGGATGTATCAATTTGAAGGTTAGTGATGGAAATACTAATGGTGGATTATCTAAAAACCGACAGCACTTTGCAAGTCTGCTTAGAGATCTGAAATGATGTAATTTCAGCAGGATGGATTAGTAGTCAAAACTTAGAAAGTATTTGAAAATGTAATTCATCATAGGATTTTTCAGCTCTGTGTATTTTGCCAGTAAATTTTTTTGTGTGTATAAATGGCATGAATATTTTCCAACATTCAGATCAGTAGGAGATAAGATTAATTTAATACTTATTATTGAAATAATTATTATTTTGTGTCATGGTACTTCATTTTGCGTTGTGATCTGACCTACTTGGATGTTTTAAGTTGAATTTTAGTCTTGTTCTGGCCTTAAAAAAAAAGGAAACATTGATTTTCTTTGCAAACCCTGATCTGTTTGAGTCTTCCTCTTAAAATACATTCCTGACAAGCACTCCATTTCTTATTGTTGTAAATGACAGTGACAATGTGAATTCTGTGACAATATAGTATTGCCTTTCACATTTATGTATTAGCTTTTACATATTATTATTAACCACAAAGATTTTGATATGCTACAATTTAATTTCCTTTTAACTACCTTTAAGTATAGCATAATCTGTTAATTTATGTATGCACAGTAGAGCTGATATAAATAGTAGTGTGATAAATATATCTTAAGCCATAGCATAATATTAAAACAGAGATTATGTAATGTCAAAATGCTTTTATTCATGTAACTAACTCAGAGAAGAGTGTAAGATAATCAAGTAGTTTGTCACATTTTGTAGACTATCTTATCTGAATTATAACAATGACAAAAACCAAAACCCATTTTATTGACTCCTCGTTATCAGAGAGTGTAAAAACAACAAGATAAAACCAGGAGAAAAAATTCAGTAATTTAATCTGAAGGATGGCATGCAGACAAGTCAAAGATTAAACTCAAGCAAAAGAATTCATAGAACACCTAAACTCACAGAATGTTTAAAATATGTATAAACTCTTGTGAATATGCATGTCCCCCTGTAATGTAACAGTATAGAAAGAACATTGTTTTAAGCTAATGGTGTGGTTTTTTGCTGATCACCAAAACACCCCAGTGCTAGAGTTTGTCCCTTTTATCCCTTATTAAACTTTTATAAAAATTCTAAATAGCATAATTCACATTATGCTTTGACAGGAGGGTGGTTATGGCTTCCCAACCACAGCCTGTGCAATTTGAAAATAAAAAGATGTTGCTCCATCAAATGTTGAAAGAAATCTTCCTTTTCAAACCGTGGGAGAAATTGTCTTACTGAGATTAAACAAGGGCAGGAAGTGGAGCATTTGTTTGTTTTATGAAGTCTGGTGAATTTTGATAATGAGTCCTGTAAAATATATGATATTGAAGCTTCTCTAATTCTAAACAGATAAGAAATACTAGTTACATATTTCAGCTTCAAAGACAAAAGTAACCTTTTATCACCTAATTTAACAATTTTTCAGTAAAATGTCTTAGAAGGATGTGAAGTATTATTTAAATACTAAAAAATCACCATCTTTGAATAGTAGGGCTTTTTAATTGCCATAATCAAAGTCCACACTGATTTCCCTGCTTGCTTTAAACAGACTCACACATTTCTTTTCTTGCTTCAAATAGTTTCTTTTAATGACAGTTTTTTCCTTAATGAGGAGGAGAATAAAGTGAACAACTCTGAGCTTGTCAGTGCAACTTCAGTATGACAAAACTTCTGATTTTTGACAGCACCCATTAGGAAAACAGAAAAACTGGCAGTGGTTTAATTAATGTGGGATTTTGAATTGCTAGTCTGCATTTTAAAATATAAACATATTTATATTAGCATTTGGATGTAAGTTTTAAATAGCAAAAAAAGCCAAAGAAATCTTACACTGTAGGTCACATACTGTAATAATTCACACCTCTTTGTGATAAGTAATCTGAAATAGCTTTTGAAATTGGGCATTCTTGTTGAGTTTACTAATCTTTTCTGTGATAACTAGGTTAGAATAATTACACCATTCATGGAGCTTTTGGAGATAAATCTTGTTCTACTACTAAAATCTCCTTTGAGAAGGGGAGATTCTAACAAATTGGTTAATAAACAACGTTACCTGAATTCACATGATCGTGTTAGCTGATGTGCAGTCATACTTATCAGGAAAGGAGGAGATAATCCCATATTAATGCTGATCAGATTTTCTGCAATTGACTAAACATCCCAGCCAGGTCCTGGGTTTGGGCTTTTGTAGCGAGCACTGTAGGTTTTAATTAAGGTATTAATAATACCTAAGCAGTAATTCAGGTAAAATACAAGATTTTACAGGAGGGATATAAATCTGTTTTTAATATTGGATCTCAACACAACATTTGTGACTTCCATTTATTTTCTAAGGAATCATGGCTGTTTCTAGAAATTGCTGGATTGTTTATGACTTAGAAGGAGTGGTTTTTTATTTTGCTAAGAAAATTCTAGATGCTCTTCTGGTGTGAGAGCAGCAGTTCAATGACCCTGCTGCAGCATCTCTCACAGCTCTGGGGGCAGCTGCACAATTGCCAGGGCTGGACAGGGAGGCCCAATGGACTTTGCCTGCTTAATCCCATAATTTCTGTGGCTTTAGCTTTGCCCTAAAGTCCCTGCAGCCTAAAAGCACTGAAGAGTTGGGTGAGGACAGAGAGGCCCCACAACGGAGCTGGGAATGCTGGACTTGAGCAGCTTTGGCTGCTCTGGAGCCTGCCCAGGACGTGGGCCCTGAGTTTTCACACTGGAAGGAATATTTGCACTCCTACAGCTTTCTGCTAGTCTGTCAAATGGTGTTTATTTTTACAACCACAGGCTGCTCCAAGAATAATTACAGTTGTTTAGTAATTATTGTGATTGCAGATGAAGACTGATAATTGGTATCAGTTTAACTGGAGAGGAGATGGCCAGGAGTTTTTGAATGGCATGAATTCTCTTGTTTTCTTTTGCCATCTGTAAAGCTATGAATAGGAAAAACATGTGGATAGAATCATTGTTGCTTTTTGAAATGTAAATGAGACACAGGGCTGAGGAACATCTCCCTCCAGTGCTCCCCTCCAGTGGCATCTGCTTGAAAGTTTACTGTACAGAAGCAGTTTTGGAAGAATTTCCTGCCTTTTGCTCCCTTTTCTCTCAGGAGCAGCTTGTGCAAAACCAAACTGGAATATGAAGCTGGATTCATTATTAAACCAAGAGATTATAATTTCCAGGTCATTCTATTCCCCACCCCCACTTCCCAGTGTCTGATAATAATCTTGTGTCATAATGAAATTCATGAGGCTGCAACAACAAAGGAGTGCATGGAGGAGAACAGGAGCTTGTCAGATGGTATAGATTTACATACTAATGAAGATTATTATGTTTTTAATATTACAGAAACATAGTAATATCCAAATACCACTGAAAGGGGGAATGGTAGGTCATTATTAGACTCCAAAAACAAATAAAGGAATGCATTTTACAATACAGCTACACCTTGCAGCTGCTGCAGAATTAAACCCAATTCCTGTAACTGAATTATTTTGATTTCTGTGCCATATCAAGAAGGTTAAAAAATGCAGACTTGCAGTGTATTTTATTGTCTGTATTTTGTTGGAAAAAAGTACTCAAAAGTTCAATTTTTTTTTAAGCTATGTAGGCTGATCACAAAAAGTACAATGGGTTGGAGTTCATAGGACTGAAGTTCAGAAGTACATCAAGGCTTTGATTTCCAAGAGTGAACTAAGGGCAGGAGGCTCGTCCATGGCTGGGATTTTATTCCTGTCTTTACTAAAGGGTTCTTGACCTAGCTTTGGACAGCCTCCTGCCTCCTTTGTGTGCTGGTTCAGCAATGCAGGTTCACTGAGAGCAGGAGATGCAGGGCAGCACAAAACTAAAGCCTCAACAGCTCACAGAGAAAACCCTGCACCTTCCTGGTCTTCTGAACAGCTAAAGGTCTTGGTTTCCTCCAAGAAGTGTTCTTGGCACTTGTCAAGTCCCCTGTCAAATGACAACTTCAGCAGCAGTTTTCTGGGCCTCATTCTCTCTTGTCACAGATATATTTTATGAAAATCCTTTTGCCAGGATTTTCTTTTCCTGAGAACCTGAGAGGCCTCAAGAACGAAGTGTAAACAATGACTATCTGCTGCTGTGGAGTGCTGCAGGTGGATCTGTGATTGGTCCATGAGGTTGTTTTTAATTAATGGCCAATCTCAGTCCAGCTGCCTGGACTGTCTCGGTCAGTCACGAGACTTTGTTATTCATTCCATTCTATTCCTGTCTCGCTTTCTGATGATTTTTTTCCCTCTCTATTCTTTTAGTATAGTTTTAGTATAACATTTTTAATATAATATATATCATAATATAATGAACCACCCTTCTGAAACATGGAGTCAAGATTCTCGTCTCTTCCCTCGTCCTGGCTGCCCTGCAAAGACCACATCCTCTTTCTCTTTTGCATGATGATTGTGGCAGTGCAGAGACCCAGGGTGCTCTCAGAGCAAGGTGAGGGGGGTTTGATCCCTGCTGGGCACTGGCAGAGAGGAGCCCTGAGGTGCAGGACAGCAGACACTGCTGCTGCTGGCAGATCTGCCTTTCAATCACTGCCCAGAACACTGAGGCCACCCTGACACCTGCAGCACTATGGATCTCCAGCATTTTAGGACATTGAGAGTGGGTTTTTGAGAGGAAGATGAGGAGGGTCAGGTTCTCACAACTCTGGGCTGCTGTGAGGGGCTTATTTTGTAGCTCCAACAACACAGGGAATTAATTCAGTGGAAGAGAAGCCTGTGTCAGTCAACAGGAGGGCTATAAAAAACCTGAAGTGTCTCACTGCATGGGTGTGATTGAAAGCAGTGGTGTGTTTGGGATGATTTCAATGGCTCTTAGGGATCAAGATAGACTTGAGTGAAATTTGGTGTTTGTCAATGTTTGGGAGCCTAACAAAGCAATTTGCGCTGTTTTGTTACACCAGGTAACCTACCAGGGTCATTTTGCTCAAGTTAAAGTAGTCTAAGCCTTAAATCTAAGTCCAGAAAAATGCTTTGACAATGAGGCTTCCCAAGGACAAGTAGCACCTCACAATTCACAGAATCACAGAATGACCAGGTTGGAAGAGACCTTCAAGATCATGGAGTCCAACCCAGCCCCAACACCTCAACTAAACCCTGGCACCCAGTGCCACACCCAGGCTTTGTTAAACACACCCAGGGATGGTGACTCCACCACCTCCTGGGCAGCCATTCCAGAACTTTATCACCCTTTCTGTGAAAAACTTTTTCCTAATATCCAACCTGTATTTCCCTTGGTGCAGCTTGAGACTGTGTCCTCTGGTTCTGTCAGTGCTGCCTGGAGAAAGAGCCCAACCCCAGCTGACTGGAACTGTAGAGGTCATCCCTGAGTCTCCTTTTCTCCAGGCTGAGCACCCCCAGCTCCCTCAGCCATTCCTCACAGGGTTTGTGTTCCCAGCCCCTCTCCAGCCTCGTTGCCTCTTCTGGATGTGCTCAAGCATCTCAACATCCTTCCCAAACTGAGGGCCCAGAATTGGACACAGCACTCCAGGTGTGCCCTCACCAGTGCCAGGTACAGGGGGAGAATCCCTGCCCTGCTGCTGCTGGCCACGCCATTGCTGATCCAGGCCAGGGGCCATTGGCCCTCTTGGCCACCTGGGCACACTGCTGGCCCATGTTCAGTGGGCTGTCACCAGTCCTCCCAGGTCCCTCTGTGCCTGGGCACTGTCCAGCCACTCTGTCCCCAACCTGGAGCTCTGCAGGGGTTATTGAGGCCAAAATGCAGGACCTGGCACTTGGTCCTATAAAAACATCATCCTATGGGACTCTGCCGTGTGTGGGGTTGGAGCAGTTCTGTGGGGCCAGGGTGGGGGCAGATCCCTGCTGTGCCTGAGACTGCTGGGGCTGAGAGCCCAGTGTGCCCCCACGGCTGCTCTGGAGGGTTTGGGTGTGAGGGCTTTCCAGAGGAAGGTGAGATCCAGGCAGATTTTGTGCTCTGCAGCCTCCTGCAGAGCTGGGATTTGGAGCCAAGCAGGGAGGGGGCAGATGCTGAGCACCAGCAGAGGACTCTGCTGTTCCACCCCACAGCCCATGGCCACCCTCCTCAGGCTCTGTGCAGGGAACAGGCCTGGTCCATTGTGCAAATGCTTCTGTAAAGAGAGCCATGGATCCAAGTTAAAATATTTTAGGCGTCTCTGTTTATGAAATTTGACCCTGGGCAGGTTTTCATTCACAATGGATTTTAAATAATGAAAGAATTTAAAGTTTTTCACATTAGAAACAGCTTAATTCTTTCTGAGGATTATGAAATAAGGATTTTCATAATACTCTCCTATGTTTATTAGTCTTGTAAGAGCTTGAAAGTTCTAAGTATCCCTTCCCTTCTTCTCTTCACTATAGCAAAAGGTTCCTACTTTGATGTAAATGTGGATTAATACACCTGCATTAATTAAAATGTAGGAAAATGAAGTTCTAACAGACTAAATTGTACTTATTTGTGATGTCTTCTTTCAGAGGCATCAGTGATTGAGCAACAGTTCCTTTTAGTGCTGCTTTATCTGATCAAAACCATTTTAATTTTAAGGGAACTAATACAGCACAGCAGCCTGGGAAGTAAAATCTTGGTAGGAGCCTCCCCCTTGGGTGCAGGATGTTCCCTGCTGCTGTTCCTTGGTGTCTGCCCCACCCCTGGACCCACAGGAGGAGCTGTGCAGGTGGCCCTGGGCGTGTGCTGTGTCCATCTGCAGCCGGGTACCAGGTGGATCTCCAGGCCGAGCCTGGGACAGCCCAGCTCTGTCCTCGGCTGCAAGGGACACTTGTCTCTGCTTAAGCCCTCTTCCTGAGCTCTTCACTTCCCTCAGGCTCCCTTTGCTTTTCTCCTCACCAGTTTTTCATAGGGGTCTTTCAGTGATGAGGGGGTCCCGTGTGAGTTTGTCCCAACCTGTGTGTTCAACTCCTGTGTGCCCAAGCCCAGCTGCCAGCTCCTTTCCTAACCCAGAGTTTGCTGTGACAGCCCCTCTGGCTGGTCCCAGGTGCTGGGATGAGGAGACAGCTGGGCCCAAGCTGTGATCCATCCCTGCTGGACCTGCAGAAAACCTGGGGTAACACCTTGGGGGAAGGCACAGGACTGAGACTGCTGCAAGGAACCTGGTGGGGAAGGGACACCTGTGTCAGAATGACCTGGGCAGAGACCCTCCCAGAGAATCCCCCTTCTCTGTGGGTCCCTGGAGCCTCCCACAGCCCTTTGCTTTCCCACCAGCTTTGGGAAGTTCAGCATGTGGGTCTGAACTTTGCTGTGTGAGTGTCTCTCTAACACACTTATCACCCTTCAGTGTTGGATTCTCCAGTTCCTCCCCCTGGTAATTCAGACAATGACTTTTAGAAATAGCATAAGGAGCTGTAAATGTCAACAGTTAAAAATACTTATTCAGGAGGATTTCTGTGAGAGAACTATGTATAATTCCTATTGAGACTTTGAGACCAGGCTGTAACTTGTAACTCTCTTAAACAGTGTCAGTTACTTGATATGAAGCAAATTCAGAGAAATGTTCAGGCTCCTCTTGCAGCCATTGAACTCTGATTCTTCAAACTTGCTCATGAAACACCACTTTGGATTGCCAAATGTTCTGACTATAAGGTAGAAGCCACTGTACTTCTGTTTCAGACTTCTGTTGCTTACAAAACCAGTGGTAAATAGAAGTTTAATGCAGTTTTGACTGAGCCTCTCTTTGCCTTGCCCAGCACAGACAATGATCCAGTGCCTGTTTGCCAGCACATGCATTAGTGGCCTTTAGTCAAAGCTCAGCAGTGGCCTGGTATTTAACAGTAGAGTAATTGCATGTCAGCATCATTTAATGGAAGTTTTGATAAAACTGGGAGCAAAAGGGTGTCTAACAGCTTTTACTGTGCTCAATAAGATTTGTTTTTAACCAAGGAACCAGTGACTGTTTTGCAAAAGCTCTACTTGTGTGTGTGTGTGCTTTTCTCCAGTGCAGCACACACAGTGGAATGGGGGGCAGGGGTATTTACCAGATTTCTCCTTCCTCCCCCACTTTAGGTGTGCTAGCAGCAGCCCGTGCTATTTCTGTGTTCCTGGAGTCTGTGCTGGCCTGAAATGTTGCTTCACTGAGTGCCTGTACAGCTCACTGGTGCCTTCAGCTACTGAGGTCAGTTTTGGTTGTGCTTTAAGGAGCCTGTTAATGTCCCTGGGATTTTGATGGTACTGGGGGTGAAGCAGCTTTTTCTTCCCCTGAAATCCTGTTAGTTAGGAGGGTACTGCTTTATGCAGCAGAAATGAATCCATTATCTGTGGGAGAATGAGTTTCTAAAAATCTGACTATTGGGGTCAGAAGCACTTCACTTTCTCCTTCCAAACAGAAATGTCAGTAGAAGGCAATTTTCAGTTTTCTTGTACTAGGGCATGGCTTTGGGTGAGTTCATGGCAGGGAGAGCTGTAGCAGCCTGTGCTCACTGTGCTTGCAGCCCACACTGGTTTTCTTCCAAGTGCACTGACCAGAGCAGGGCTATTGCTTTGTCCAGTGAAGCATCATCTGCTCAGGATGAAAGCATCTGCCCCACTAACAGGGAAGTCTGATTGTTCTCTGATGTGTGAGGCTGCTTTGCAGAATTCAGAGACTGTTCCTTCTGATTGAGAGACAACAGAAGAATACCGGCTCCTAGAAATATCTGCTTATTCTTAATCTCTGTGGTAATTTCTCATAAAGGTGTGATAGACCATGGCAACCTGATTTAGCTTTAAAGCCTGCTCTGCTTTGAGCAGGAGGTTGCACTGGAGACCTCCAGAAGTGCCCTGCAACCTGATTTTTATTGTGATTCTATGACACCCTCGAGTTTAGCAGGTCATCACATCTCTATTGTGTTCATATTTTGTACTGCTTAATGCTGCCTTTCACAGCTCCACGGTAAAACACTTTACCTGCCTTTGGAAACATGAAGGAATGAATCTGGAGCACTTTCAATGATTCCCCAAAGAATTAAAAAAGGATTTTCTGAATTACATCCAACAGTACTGTTGAGCAGAACTGTAAGACCCAGCTAGGCTTAAGGAACAGGTGAATACAGGAGAGCATTCTAAAGAAAAATGTAAGTTGAATCCTAGTATTTAGGAGGGGAAACTGTCTTTCCTTGCTCATTTCAGCGTGATCATAATTTAAATAACCTGTCTGCTGTTCATTTTGCACAAAAATTTTACCAAACGGTGGTGCCTAGAACCATGTTTCACAGAGCCCAAATTTTGCTATTTGAGGTTCAATTGATTTCCCTTTCAGTTCAAAGGGAAAGCTCCAGGACACCAAACATCAATACTGTGACATTGCAGATGCTGGGCAGCTGATGTTACATGCACTGCACGTTTAGATCTTTTCCTGTGTCGTCCCCCTTGCTTGTATGCCTTTTGCAATTTCTGAATTATTTTTCTCATCACAGCCTCATTCCCCCTTAGTTCTTTTTATTGCATAAAGCTATCTTAAGAAAAATATTTCAAAGGGTTTTTTGTACTCGGTGTCATTATTGGCTTTCTGTTTTAAGTTTCTCTTGCTTCCTAAGACAATTACCTCACCATTTCAGATCTGCTTGTGTATTAACAGCTAATCAGCTTTTTACCCTCTGGCCTTCATGCCCTCCTTCACACGGTTCCTGACCCCTTTTTCAGCATGGCTCCCTTACTTTGTTCACAATTTAATTTTTGCATTATTCTGTTCTCTTTCATCTCTCTGTACTCTGCATATTTCAGGCTAGATTCTCTTCTCTCTAGTTAACTTTGTTCTATTTCCTCTGCCATTTGGAGAAGCCCCGGTGATGGGATTGTTCCCATAACAGAATTCCCTTTCCTGGTGCTGGGGCTGCAGCAGCACCCAGGCCTGGGCACCCCAGGAATCAGCAGCACAGCTTGGCTGGCAGCAGTGCCACAGCCAGGGCCAGGGCCAGCAGTGCTGGTGTCACACAAGCTCTCTGGAGTGATAAGGAGCCTCGTTATCTGCTGAGGAAGGAGCAGCCTGGCCGCCCCTCTGGGAATGCCTCCAAGCACCAACAAACTGACCACCGAAATTACAATATATTGATCAGAAACTGCCTTCTAAAAGCCTTTGCTTTATTTGTGGAAGGCTTGGTGCGTGAGGGCTTTGGCTCGAAGAAAGGAGAAGAACAGTTCCAGGCTGGTGTGGGAGTGCAGGATTGTGGCACAGCAGCCTGGCTGTCCCTGCAGCACTGCTGGCACACAGCAGCTGTGCCTGGAGCAGCTTTGTGTGCTCAGAATGACCAGGGCACCTGGGCAGGGACACTGCCAGAGAATCCCCCTTCTCTGTGGGTCCCTGGAGCCTCCCACAGCCCTTGGCTTTCCCACTAGCTTTGGGAAGTTCAGCTTGTGGGTCTGAACTTTGCTGTGTGAGTGTCTCTCTAACACAGTTATCACCCTTCAGTGTTGGATTCTCCAGTTCCCCCCCCTGGTAATTCAGACAATGACTTTTAGAAATAGCATAAGGAGCTGCAAATGTCAATATTTAAGAATACTTATTCAGGAGGATTTCTGTGAGAGAACTATGTATAATTCCTGTAAATTCATGGAAAAAAAAAAAAGGTGAAATCATAACTGTTTTTATCCCTAAGCAGAGTCCCAGTCACACAAAAACTCCTGTAAACTCACTCTAGTAGTTTAGTTTTAACTTTAATGCCTTGAATTGGAAATTATTTCAACTTGGCTAATTACCACTGAGGGCATCTCTGAGGGTTCAGATGGTTGCTGACAGCCTTTCAGCACCTTCTGCAGTTTTGCACATCAGCTGGAGAGGACAGACATCCTCCCCAGCAATTAACTACAAAGAAATCAAAAACCAGAGAGATCCTGGAGAAAGATATCTGGTGGTCCTTTAATATCCTGTACAGCTAAATCCTTAATGTCCCTTAAAGAAAACGTGATTAGTTAAAACTGAGATTAGTCCCTTTGCTTTGTGTTGCTCTCACAGTTCAAAACCTGTATTGTGTAGATGAGAACAAACCCTTTTAAAGATGTTCATTAAAAATCCAAATAAGTCACAGGATCCCATTTTTCCTCTTGGGCTGCATGCAAACCAGCAGAGGATGACAAAAACTTGAGTGAGGCAGGCTGAGGTGAAGGTTGCATGCAGCATTGGTCAGGGTTACTCTGGTGCATGGCCAGCAGGGCAGTTCCTGAGCTACAGCAGCACATGTGCACAGACTGATCTGAAGGTGTTTTGTGTCCCACTGCACGAGTTTTTTGTCATGAATGTAACCCTTATTAACCTGGGAAATAATCTTTATTCGTCTTGTGGTTAAGGCTGTGTGGTTTAGTGGGAGTGTAAACAGAATAATTACCAAAGTGATGCATTTCCCTCCCTTAATGTAATAGACTTCTAAATGGACTCAAAGGAAATTAGAGGGTTCCATGCTGAAAAGAAATGACCACGTAGCATACTGCAGTCAGCACAGAGATCTATCTATATTTAATTAATGTTAAACCCATGAAAGAAGGTTGTGTTTCCTTTTCATGTGGAATCAAAAAAAACCCCAAACCCCAGCCCCTCCTTGTGACCCTGTATATTCAGAAGTTCTTCTGCCATCTGGAGGATCAGATTTCACATGTGTGTATTAGCAGTCAGAATGTTAAATTAAATTTTCAGAAGCGCTGTTACAACACTGTGAAACATGCCTTCATCTCCCCAGACCTGAAAAGCAGCTGCACAGACTTCTCTCTTCAGTCTGCAGAGCCCTCAGAACTCTCTGGGTCTATTGCAGCCCTGCTGGGAGGAGGAAATACTTGGCCAATAATAATGGGCAAACTAAACTTGATGACATCTTGGTTTCCAAGGAGCAGGATTTAGCTTTTGAATTTTAAAAAATGCCAGTGGGTTTGTAGGGTCTGCTTTTGTGGGAACAGTTACTGCACATCTGCCTCATGCGTGCCATATATTGTGAGGAGGGAGGACAGGAGATTTAGATGTCCTGCTAGCAGATTTGCTCATACCTATAAAGAATTAGGTGCACAGCTGAGCTTTGTACTGCATTTGATACCCATTTTGCCAGTTCCTTCTCAGCAGAGGTGGTTTCAGTTCAAACCAGTCAGCTTTGTGGGGTCGGTGTGGAGCTGGAGACAGCAGGTGACATTTGAATTGTGTGCCCACCTCGCTGGCACTCCCAGCTGCAGCTCCACAGGGCCTGAGGGCTGGCTACAGCTTCTTAAAATAACCCTTCCTAGAGACCACTTGGAGATTGAAATTACTCAACTAATGTGATGTTCCATTCTAATTAGAATTTTTAATTCTATCTGCTAACAAGTTTTGGAGCCCATTTTCATCAGTAGTAAAATTCCAGAGCTTCTAAGCATGACTGTGAAATACAATTTTAAGATTCATTTTGTGTTTATTTATTTTCTGTTTTCATGTCAGTTCTTGAGCACAAACAAAAACTTTATATGTTTTCTTCTGGAAGTTGTTGATAGAATTTTTGTCATGGCAATTAGGCATGCATCATTATAATTTAAAGTTTTTTCTAAGAATAACTAGAAAGCACTTCAATCAAAGCATCTGCTGTGTTTGTGAATGACTTGAGTGCATCATGATGCCTGAAGTTCTGAGAAAATAAACTTGGTTCTGTGTGTCACAGTAGGCAGAACAGCAGGATTTTAATGCGCTCATAATTTGATGTAGTGTCCAGCAACAGGCCCTTAATTAAAGAATATGAGTTCAATATTGGACTGTTGCACATTTGGAAATAGGAAGAAATATTCTAGGATGTATAGGAGAATGGAAGAGAGCAGCCATTAATATTCCTCCTGTATTGGTGGAATAGCAAAGCAGTTCCCGTGCAGGGGTTGTGTGTTTGCCTCCCGCCTGACACAAGGTCAGGTATTGATGTTCCCCGGAATAGGAAGCAACATAAAAATGTTGGGAAAATTTAAAAAGGGAATGTGACAAAGGGAAGGTGATTTGAATGAACTCAGTCTGGGTTTCTTGGTTTGCAGAGCAGTAGATTTAGCACACAAGCAGGCTGTTCTGTGCTGGGAATGTTTTCCACAGTGCCTGTGACCGCAGAGGATTTGGGATAAGATGCCTTTGCCTGGACATCTCCTGAAAGCAAATGGTGCATGCTGAGCTAGAAACTCATTTAATCCTGACTTGAACAGTTCAGATCTGTGCTAGGGAATAACAAAATGATTTCTGTAAAGGGGGATTGGCCTTCCCGAACCCCAGGAAATGATGCCCTTTACTTCCTGGCAGGATCCTGGCATTCAATTTTCAAAAGGCACATACAGAATTGAACTTTGAAGGCAGAACCTAAATGAGTCATTGTCCTAGAAATGTGTTTGACTCACATTTTTCTGAAGGCTAAAGGAAAAAGAGGACAAAGGGTGCTTTTTTTTTTTTTGTTTGAATGAAGCATTTAATAATATTGCTGTGTTATTAGAGACAGTAGGGGAAGGGTATAACATTAAATGAGCAGGGTGTGATGGGCTGCTTTGGGACAGTCAGGAGTGTGTCAGTCAACTGGGGGGGAATGACAGAAAGAACTGAAAGCTGGATACAAAAGAGCTCTCCCCTCTCCTGTGCATGTACACAGCAGCTGGATGAGAAATCCCCATAACCAGGAGCTTGGTGAAATTGAAAGCAGGCAGTGCTGCCTGTTTGGGTAACGAGGTGTCACTAGAATGAAGATCACAAAATGTAACTACAAAAGAGAGAAGCCTGCCAGGCATTGTAAAACCTCTGCTTTTGACTGCAGTCTAAAGATTCTCCTGAATCCTTTATGCAATGAAAATTTTAAACAATGTGATCAACCTTAACGATGCCATTAATGCAACACTGGAGTGAAATGCTCTGTGCAATCTCAGCTGTGGCCTCTCAGTTTATGCGGAGTTTGGAATTGATCTGAGTGTGCAGCAGTGGGCAGAAGGAAGCCCTTGGGCCAGCCAGGGCCACCTGCACACACACACACAGGTAAAACACACACAGCACACACAGAGCACACACACAGGTAAAACACACACAGGTAAAACACACAGAGCACACACACAGGTAAAACACACACAGGTAAAACACACAGAGCACACACACAGGTAAAACACACACAGGTAAAACACACACAGCACACACACACACAGGTAAAACACACACAGCACACACACACACAGGTAAAACACACAGAGCACACACACAGGTAAAACACACACAGGTAAAACACACACAGCACACACACACAGCACACACAGAGGTAAAACACACAGGTAAAACACACACAGCACACACACAGGTAAAACACACACAGGTAAAACACACACAGCACACACACAGAGCACACACACAGAGCACACACAGAGCACACACACAGCAAGGACACACAGCAAACACACAGAAGTAAAACACACACAGCACACACACAGCACACACACAGCACACACACAGAGCACACACAGGTAAAACACACACAGCACACACACACAGGCAAAAGGGGCTCCTGCAGAGAGGCACTCACACCTTCAGACATACAAAGCAGTAGGAGTGGACACACACAGATTCCAGCTGCTACTGGTTAGGCTAAAATTCAAATTCATTAAAATTTGGAAGTCTGGGATAGTTCACAGTTTGGAATTTATGGATAATTTAAGCATCAGTACTACTACTATGTTACACATAACCAAGATTGTGATTGTCCATAGAGCTTTAATCAAATTGGCTGGATATTAATTCTACTAAAGTTAATGAGTGCTTTTCTACTGATTCAATTTGAATCAGCATTGGATGCAAATATTGCTTTAATTTTATGATAACTTATTTTAAAAAACAGAATGCTCTTATACCTGCTCCCTTTGAGTAAATGCCTGAGCCCTTCTGGGTCAGCAAGAACCTCACCCACACAATTCATCCCAAATCTTGGGATTTGGCTGAAAGCTGTGATTTTTATTTTGAATGGTATCTGCAGTGGGCATTATGACTTTGTGGAGCTGCAGGATATTACCAATTAAAGTGCTGGAAAAAGGCAGACACGGTGCTGAGAAAGCTTTGCAGAGCTTGGGATGCAGAAGTTTTCCCTTTGCAAAACAGGTGAATATTCCAAGGCAAATAGATCAAAGGGTTGGACCCTTGTTTCCCACTGTACCAACTGCCTGGAAAGATTCAGGCAAAATACTGAACTATTTAATTTAATTTAATTTAATTTTTATTTTATTTTATTTTAAATTATTTATTTGTTTATTTATTTTATATTATTTCATGCTGGACATTTCCCTGAAGCCACTACACTGGGAGTACCTCAAAGCCTTTCCTCAGCTGCAGTTTTCAAATGGAATCCATGTCCTTGTGTTTCTGCTTGTGCCTGTTCAGCTGCTGCTGACAATGCAGGGAGCCTGGGAAGATGCAAACACACTCTGGAATTACACACCACTGTTTGAGAAATCTCAGTGTCTTAAAGGGGAGGATTTTCCTCAAGCTTCACAGCTGGAAAGCTGAGACATAAAGACACAGGTTTTACCTGAAACCACCAATCTGCAGCTAGGTTTAGCCAGGTGGAGAATCTGCCAGTCCTGTATCCTGCTCCTGCCACAGCCCTCCTAGGCAGCTGCGTTCCCATCCTGTCTCACCATTTTAATGCCTTAATTCCATTTGTTATCCAACACTGCTCAGATGTTTGAGAAACCTGGGTCTTAAATCCTGGATATTCTATGAAGTATGCCAGTTCTTACTGGATTGGATGATTCCAGTAAAAACAAATCTCGGGATTTGGCTGAAAGCTGTGATTTTTATTTTGAATGGTATCTGCAGTGGGCATTATGACTTTGTGGAGCTGCAGGATATTACCAATTAAAGTGCTGGAAAAAGGCAGACACGGTGCTGAGAAAGCTTTGCAGAGACTGGGATGCAGAAGTTTTCTCTTTGCAAAACAGGTGAATATTCCAAGGCAAATAGATCAAAGGGTTGGACCCTTATTTCCTACTGTCTTTCCAACTGCCTGGAAAGATTCAGGCAAAATACTGAAGTTAATTAAATTTTATTTTATTTTAATTTTTATATTATTTATTTTTGTATTTATTCATTTTATTGTTATTTTGTCAGCCAAATTTTGTCACCTAGAAATTAAACTAATTTGAAAGTCTCCTTCCCCATCTTTCCCAGAGGTTTTTGATGGAGTGATGTCTCATTTATCTGAAGTGTTGCCCTTCCACTCATCTTTGTTTTTCTGCATGATGAGTTTGGCTCATGTTATTTTTCAGCCCATCTTTGATATATTTTTCTCTGGGATTGCCATGCATTTACTTCTCCCCTGTCCCCTTGTTCTTCACAAGAAATATGCCTAATTTCCAAGAGAGTGCTACAGATTACTATAAAACTCATGACCTTATACACGAGTTTGTGAAATTAACCTGATCCTCTCGTTTGTACTTTCAAGTAGATATGTATTTTTTTGCCAAATAAGAAGATTTTTGCAGGTTTTGATGCTCCTTTGAAAGATTTCCTCAATGTATTGAACTTTCCATGGAGTGTAAACAGGTGCCCCTTAATGTTGTGGCTTATTTGTCTCACAGCAGTTTTATCAATAACCTGATCCCTTTTACTTGTAATCTATTCTTATTTCTCTTTTTGCCTACTTCCATATTTTGGGGGAACTAAGTAATGGAAATAGAGTTATTTTAATTTTCCTCAGCCAGGATTTTAAAGTATCTGATGACTGCTGTATCTGAGTCCCTGTTGGAAACAAAGAATTGGTGACAAGTCAGGCAGGGAGGGTAGGGGCAAGCCCCAAATTGGAGACACATTTGTTTTTAATTTAAAGAATCACTTTGCTTCAGTGGCCACATTGATTTGCTACCTTAATGTACAACAAATTATGAGCAAACCTAATTATCTAGAATGTCTTTGTTATCTGCAAAATGCAGCGCTTCATAACAAACCTGTAAGGAGGAAACACAAAATCTCTGATATTGAAGGTCTTCAAAGTGTAGCTGGAAAAAAAATAATGATCCACTTCAATATATTAATTGTTGTTTAGATATTTATTCTCAATAATGCTTTGCCTATTTTGAGCTATTGATAAGCATTGTGTTTACATTTACATTTCAGTGATGAAGAATGTTCTTTTTGCTGAAGTCCCTTTACCAGTGATTGCACCTCTCAATGTGCTGACTCCCTGAATTAACTGATTTAAATGGTTTTCTGGTTCCACTTACCCTCAGGTATCCTTATGATAATTCAAAACTAGCTTGCATTTATCCACCTGTTCCTATTTTACACAACCCACCAGAAAGCCTAAATATGTGCTAAATACCTGGGTTATGATGCTCTGCTTTCAAAGATGTGTAAAATTCCTCTTTAATTGAAGAGTTTTCTTCAATTAAAGGAGGAAAAGGGAAAGAAAAAGGATATCTCTAAAGAACAGATACATTCTCAAAGAAATTAGATACCATCTGCATTCCTTGGCAGGTTTGTGTGTTGTGCACTTGAGGAAGAAACATTTATTTAAAGTTCTGTGAGGTAAGCAGCCTGTTTTAGCCTGAAAAAAAAAGGAGCAGAAAATAAACAATAACAAGCAAAGTCTGTCTAAGCTGTGGCTTCGTGTTAATGACAGAAATGAGCAGAAGTTGTGCTGGCAGCTCAGTGAGAGCAGCCGGGTCTGGCTCCTGCTGGGGGATGAAATGCTCCATTCCCTCCCTGCTCAGGAGCCTGGGCTGCTGGGACTGCTTTGAAGTTCTCTTGTGATCTTCTATTGAGAGATTGAGAATCAAAACTGCAGAGAAGGAAAGGAGTAAAAAGAGAAAAGTAGCAAAACCTGGGGAAGAACCCCCAGATTCAGAGGCTTCAGGTTGGGTTTTTTCCATCAGGTTTTGCTTTATGAGAATGTTGTAAAAAAAACAATCTTTTGTTGTATGTTGGAAAAAAACCCCCAACAATTCTCAAAGAATTGCTGAAATCAGTCTAGCTGCCCCCAAAATGAAAATGCAGACTCAGAAGCTAAATTTTGGGCTGCTGATTTTCTGTGTGTGGCCCTGGCCTCTAGACAGATGTCAGGAGATGCTATATTTAGAAAATGGCTTCAGTGTCTCCTGCTACCCACAATTCTGAACAGCAAATCTTTTGCTCACGCTGGAGATGCTGCAGTTTCTTGTCTGAGCTAGTGTGATTGTCCAATTAAAAGGTGATTTCGTGCTGCTCAATGTGCCTGTTGTTGGTATAATTTTTAAATAAAAATTAGTCATTCACAATGGCAATCTGTTGATTTGAGTTTTATAGCACTGGCAGTGTCACGACTGTCTCTGAGACAAGCTCCTCACTCACTCCTCTGTCAGAACTCACATTATTCTGAATTCTTTCCAAAGCACCAGGACATAATGCATTGCCTTTACTGCAGTACACCTAACACAATGAATCAGGATCAACAGTTAATGAAAATGTACTTTAAGGTACATAACTATATGGAAAAGCAAATAATAGGAGTATTTTTAGGTGTCTAAACTAATGATTGTAATTTCACTTTCTTTTTGCTATCTCTTCTTCCTAGCCAGGGTAATGATCTGTCTTATCACTAAAGTGCCTCTACTAAATCTTTTGAAATGTCAGAAGAGAACTAATATTTACATCAGAATAATAACTACAATTACTTACTCACTTTTCAATTCATTTGCAGTCAATTATTCTGTAGTACTAAGAGAAATAGAGCCTTACTGTAATACTGGAAAGAGTTTAATTAATCCTTTTTCACATAGAGCAGACTGATAAATGAAATTCAGCCTGTAATTTAAGAGCTCAGAGAACCAGGGTGTTATTAAAGGTGCTTTGAGTGATTGACAGTTTAATTTATTACAAAGAGCAGTAGTCTGTCTTAACTTGGAGTTCATTCCAGTTCTGCAATTAATGATTTCAGCTGGGGAGAAGATCATCATTCTACGAAGACTTTCCAAATAATTTTTTTATAGACTTGTTGGCATCACCTATCAATTACCACACACTTTCTAACCCTTTATTTTTGTAAAATGACTGATAAAGAATGCAATGTGTAATACCAGAAGTGGTGCCAAAAAGTTTATAGGCGCTGGAGAATATGATATATTTGTCTAGGAGAATTTTCCTCCAGTTGGTATCATATTTTCATCAGGAAGGAGAAAGGGTAATTGGATTTAAATGTCAAGATGTTCCTTTTGAAGGCTTGAAGTCACACATCTATTTTCTGAGCTATAGTTTTTAGTTGTGATTATGAAAACTGCACCCACTTGTCACTGCAGATGACAGCGAAGAATTCTCTAGGAGTGAGTTACATGCTGAACCATAACCTGAATCCTTGACAAAAGCAACCCCACTGCAACTGAAAAAAGAGAAATTATTCCACTGCATTGGGCAGATTGTAGGTGAAACAGTGATTTTACTAAGAAGCAACCCAGATAAAGCTGAGAAAGATTAATCCAAAAGCAGATTTCTGATTCAGGAAAATATGGATTCAGATGTTTGAGGTGTGAAGACAGAGCCACCTAGAGAAGGAAGAGATTGGCAGGGTTTTCCCCTATCCCCTGGGTTTTCCCAGGTATTCAGAAGCAAATAGAATGAAAGATTCCTGGGACTTCAGTTGTTTCCCCAGACTGGCACTTGTGGGTATGTTTAAAATAGCAACAAAATGGAGCTTTAATAATGACATAGAGATATGCAGATAGCTCCTCATCCAACCCCCTTGGCAGCACTTCTGTCCCAAGCATTTCACCCTTCCTCTGCTGCTCAGAAGGTGCTGGCCTCTCTTGGCCTCAGAAATGGCTTAAATGGCATAGATAATCTAATTGTAATTCAGTAAAATTGGGTGAGAAAGAACCTTCATCTTCCTTCACTGTGTGCAGAAAGGGTGTCTGGGCTGCATCTTCTCTTTTCTAGGACCTCTCTGGATTAGAGGAGAGGTAAAGGTCATCCTCTGTGAGTGTTTGTGTTCTGCCTGTGTGTGGTTACAGATGTAAAAGTACTGCTTGCACAAGGACAGCAGAATTGCAGTTCTGCATCTGTGTGTGCTATTAGTTATGGCCATGCTGGATATACTTAAAATAGACTTGCCTTAGAAGAAACACATTCTGAAGAACTGTCCTCAGTATATTTGTTATTTTTCCTGATTAAAGCTCATTTTTAGAAGAGGATGCTTGCAGTGCTTTAGGAAATGCAGAGGTCATGGGCACTGTTTGATACTGAGGCGATTTTAGTGCATCTCTGTCAGCCTCTGCACTCTGTTTTGAATATGCAATATCACTGCTTTCTCTCACCCTGTTGTTCTTTCACCCCTGTCCTGGGCTGGTATCTCAAACACCCAGCTGTGTTAGAGGCTGGGTTACTCAGAGTACTTCAATGGGAAAAGTCATAGCTTGGCTTAGGGAGGGGTGCTGAGCACCAGGGAGAGAACTGGGGGTCAGTGATTGCAAGGGAGGGGTGCAGAGCATCAGGGACAGAACTGGGGGTCAGTGATTGCAAGGGAGGGGTGCTGAGCACCAGGGAGAGAACTGGGGGTCAGTGATTGCAAGGGAGGGGTGCTGAGCATCAGGGACAGAACTGGGGGTCAGTGATTGCAAGGGAGGCATGCTGAGCATCAGGGACAGAACTGGGGGTCAGTGATTGCAAGGGAGGGGTGCTGAGCACCAGGGAGAGAACTGGGGGTCAGTGATTGCAAGGGAGGGGTGCAGAGCATCAGGGACAGAACTGGGGGTCAGTGATTGCCTGTTGGGTCAGATCAGAGAACTCACAAGGCAGAGGGGGGCAGGCTGCACATCAGAGCACTGGGGGGAAGCCAGGGGGCCGGTCCAAGGTGAGGGAGCAGTCTGATAAAGCCAGGGAAAAGAAGTGCTGATCACCAGAATTCAGTATGGCCCTAGTTTGTGTTTTCTACTTGGTTTCTGATCTATTTCTACTTCTTCTGCGTTATCCTATAAATTAAGAAAAAAAAAACAAAACCCAGAAATCTGGTAGTAGAGCCTGGAAGCCTTGTTCCATCCTGACTGGTGTGCAACCCAGGATGTTTGTGACAGCTGCAGCTCCAGGAGGTCTTGGCATGGACCTGAGCTGTTCACAGTCAGAAGAGCTGGGCTCAGAGTCTCCATTTGGGCCACAAACCTCAGCCAGTGTTGAGACCCTGGTGCCCAAACTCCATGGCCCAGTGAGTGGAGGCAGGGAGCAGCAGTCAGTGACACAAGGACTTGCTCAGAGCTGAGTGAACACAATCCCTGCACTGCTGCTCCTTGCTGGTGGGTGAACACAATCCCTGCACTGCTGCTCCTTGCTGGTGGGTGAACACAATCCCTGCACTGCTGCTCCTTGCTGGTGGCTTTAGCTGCTCTGGGCACAGCAGTCATTCATTCCCTCCCAGGTTGCCCCCTCTCCTTGGGTGATCTGCACAAAGCTTTCCTGCCTCCTGCATGGCTCAGAGCTGTGCAGGAGATCATGAATGAGGGCTGGGGCCGGGGCTGGCCTGGAGAGCTCCTCATGGAGCAGCAGAGAGCACAAGAAGAGCAAAGAGTTGATGTCCCACTGCTCTGCACCCACAGAGGGGCACTGACAGGTGTCCCCTCCCTGCTCTGCTCTGCTGCTGGGGGCATCACCAAGGCTGCTCTATCACAAAGTCTAATTTGACAGCTACAAATTCCTAAATAACCTCGGGCTTCTGAGATACTTAATGAAAGCAATTCATAAGAGATACTGGGGTTGGGAGCAAGACCTACCAAATAACCTCCTGTTGTTGATACTATTTATGATAGTGCTGTCTCCTGCTTTAACAGTGCCTCCCAGTGCCAGTGTCCCTGGTAATGAGAGGCATTGGCATCACTAAAATTCAGTGGGTGGACAGTAATAATCAGATGATAGATTATGTGTGGCAGGGTAAGCATGTGGCTATAATTATTACCAAACACACAAGTGCAAATCCCACTTCTTACAAACAGCTCTAAATGAGCTTTCTTATCTGTGCCTCATAAGCATGGCCTTCCTCAGACAATGGATAATGAGAAAAGTAAATTTTAGTCATTTTTATCTATGAAGGAAAAACTGCAATCCCTTTTTATACAGTTCCAGCAGTATGTGTAGAGCCTGGCAACTAAATTAAAAAATATGACTTTGAAAAATTTTGCTGTCCCTGCATGACATCACTTTGCATTCCCCTGTATGTCACTACCCACGGGGCTGCTACTTAAATGCTTTTAAAAATATCTGTCCTTGAATACCAAGATGAGCTGTTGCTTGTCCAGTTAACTTTGAATTCCTAGTTGGATGGAAGCTTTGGGTTTTGGTGTTTGGGTTTTGTGTTTGGGGTATTTTTTTTTCTTTTTTTTTTTCTTTTTTTTTTTCTTTTTTTTTTCTTTTTTAATCTGTGGATGCCAAGGAAATTAAACTGTTCATTTCCTTTAGTTTGGACTGACTTAGGTACCTCCAAGGCTTCTGTACAATGCCAGGTTGTTTAGCATCACATTTCACATGCACTTAATCCAGTTCCTGAAGGTATTGGTAAAGTTCCACCAGTTTCAGGCTAATGAAGAAATTCCTGTTGTGCTGGAATCATCAGTGGCCCTATGCAGGCTGATACTGGGACACCCAGAGGTGTGACAGAGTAACGTCCTTTCTGTGGTATTCAGTTAAGAAGCAATATTAGGAGTTAAGCTTTTGAAGAACAACCAGGCAGTTTAAATTGACTTAGAACGATTAAATGCTCATCCACTCATTAAGAGGGAGGAAATCCTGCAGATTCCTTTTCTCCACAGCATTTCTTTCTCCTGACAGAGCTCAGTTCCTTATCTTGATGTGGCTGTGCAGGACAGAAAGGGAGACATGGAGCAAATGTTGGCTGTCCCTGAGGGGAGCTCCTGCCTATTCCAAAGGGAAATTCAGGGTCAGGAAAGCAGATGCACATTTAGAAGTAATTTGGGTTATATTACTGAGATGATCAGAGGACCTGAGGCTTTGCATGATCTGAACAAAATACAGGTTCCTGTCTTACACATTCCCTCTCCTCTCCTGGAGGTGTGGAGAGTGAGAGCCTGGAGAGCCTGGAGCCCTTCCACAGTCACTGCTCCAGAGTGCCAGAGCTGGGGGAGGCTGTGCTCTACCCACAGCTACAGCCAGAACCTCCCCAGATTGTTCCTCTCCTCTCCTCTCCTCTCCTTTCCCTTTCCCTTTCCCTTTCCCTTTCCCTTTCCCTTTCCCTTTCCCTTTCCCTTTCCCTTTCCCTTTCCCTTTCCCTTTCCCTTTCCCTTTCCCTTTCCCTTTCCCTTTCCTTTTCCCTTTCCCTTTCCCTTTTTTTTCCCCTTTATTTTTCCTTTCATTTTTTTTCCTTTCCTTTTTCCTTTCCTTCCCCCCCCGGGAGCCACTCCACGAGGTCACCCCTCTGACATTGTCTTTATTTCCTCCCACTTTATAAAGGATCACATGGCAGGCCTTGAGGCAAGCTGAAATCTAGTGTGTATAAAGTTTTTCCAGGCTTAAGACGTTTAGGAAGAGCAGCTCCTGAGAGAAGGAGGCTATACCTGCCCTCTGCCTGACAAATGTCTCACTAACCTGTGCCTGTAAAGAATGACAGGGTTTGCATAACCTCTGCTAGCTGCCTGTTCTGTTCTAATTGCCTTTTGATGTATGGAATTTATCCCAATTTAAGTCCTTTTCACTGAAAATTAGGCCAATTTTGTCTTGTCGTCTCCCCAGCAGACACAGAAAATCATTCATCAAGCTCCCTCTCAGTAAGTGTTTTACATTAAGACAATTCATTTTCTGTCCTCTCCAGTTCTCTTTTCTACATTAAAAGGAGAAAAAGCTGAATCTCCGGCTTTTCCTCCATTCCCCCCAAGCTTTTAGTGCTTTTGGTAACTTCCTTGGAACTCCCTGTTTGGATCTGCAGCTCTGATGGGCTGTGCCTGGAAGCCCAAAAGAGAAATTTCTCTTCTCTCTCCAGACCTTCAGGGTGCCCTGTGGGTGATTTCAACAAGAACCTTACGAGTGCCTTGTGCTTGGCAAGATCCATGAGCACATGGTCCCCTTCTGGCCACTGCCCTGGAGCTGTGGGGCAGCAAAGGAAGCTCCCCAAAAATACATTTTTGCTCACGTTCAGTGGGGGAATGTTCTTGTTTTCTTTCTCAGCTTCTATTTCTCCCAAGACTCAGTGGGAAGCTCTGTGTCCTCTGTGCTCTGGAGATGTTCTACACCATCAATAAGTGATGAAGTTTGCAGTACTTCAATGATTAAATTTCCAGCCATGATAGCAGGTTCCTGCTCTTGCAGTTATTATTCCACTGAGTGGTTACATGTCAACAAATGCTGAAATAAATATTTTAAAGCATGATTTATTTTCTCATAATTGTTGTGACCCCCATTTTGACTGATAGTCTTTTATTAACACTGGGGCTGAGTAAAAACATTCAATTTTTTGCATTTAGGATATTAAACACCTTTAGTGATGATGGCTTGCTGTAATCCCCCCTTGTCAACTGTTCTTTGTGCCCTGACATAATTTGTAAATTATGGAGATAGAGATTTACTTGAAGAGAATAGCTTTATGTAATGGGGCAGACTCTGTTATAGATCTAAAATCCCACCAAATAAGATGGGAATTCACTATGGAATTGAGGCCACTTGGGATTGCTGCTTGCTAGACCATGCTGGTGAGAATCAAAGTCCTTTCCAAACTAAAGGTAAAACCTGGATCCATGCATATACTTGTGCACAGCTGTAGTGATAATTGAAGTGTTATAATCAGAAATTTGAAGTGTCCATTTGACTGTGTTTTTGAAAGATGCTTCATAAATGACAAATGCAAAAAAAAAATAGAGAAGATTTTGAAGACCTTTGAGTTGAATCTTGAAAGTTAGAGGAAATGTTTTTTTTCTGGCTTTGTCCCAGTTCTATCAAATATTTTAAAAAATCTCTGGCTTGCAGAGGATGTCCAGCTTTCAATGTCTGAAGAAATTAATTTAAATACAAACTTAATTGCTGAAGAAAAATGTTACCGATTATGTAAATGAGAGGTAAATTAAATAGGACTTATTTTTCATGCAGGAAGGAAAATTACTCTGGTATTTTGCAATAATTTAATCTGTAAGAGCTGATTTGAAGTAGCACAGGACTCAGTGGAGATGAAGTAGAAGCTGGATCCAGGCACGGATCTGAGCTGGCCAAGGTGCTGAGGAGGCTGCGCCCTGCTCTCAGAGGAAGGTTCCTGTCCCTGCAGGCACCCTCTTCTTGCTTTGGTGATTTTCTGTTTGCTCAGGCTCTGTGTACACCTTAAACAGCAAACAGCAAAGGAAGTGTCTCACATTCAGAGCCTGAGTGAGAGGTAAAGCCCTGTGGGTGGCACAGCCCCACATTTGGACATTTAGGCTGCAGGTACAGCTGCCTTTGGGTTGTTTCACCTCTTTGTTCCTGGAGAATCCAGGAATTCCCCAGTTGGGTTTCTGCTGCTGCCATGTCCTTAAAACCAGCCTGGATTTTTGCAGTGCCTGGGGAGGTCCCTGCCCAGCCTCTGCCCACAGTCCTGTGCAAGGCTCTGCAGCTGCCCTTGTGCTTGTGGGGGGGCTCTGCAGGCTGAGTCCTCAGTGGGGACCAGGAATAGAGCGAGTAAATCTCTCCAGGAAAATAATTTGATGTGGCATTCACATTCTCTGAAAAATCCCTTTGCTCATGATCTTTCTCCTGGGAAGCTGAGAAGCCTCAGAGAAAAGGAAAACACTTCTTAATTCATTTGCTTCTCCTGTGCTGTGCTCGTGTGCAATGTGTTTGGGGATTGTTACCCACAGGTGATTGTTTCATTGCATTCTGCTGGGAGTTGTTTCACTCTTGGGCCAGTCAGGGCCAGGCTGTGTCAGACTCTGGAGAGAGTCACGAGTTTTCATTATTAGCTTTTTAGCGTTCAGTAAGTGTCCTTTCTGTATTCTTTAGTATAGTTTAGTATAGTATTCTTTAATATATTATAGTATCATAAAGTAATAAATTAGCCTTCTAAGAACATGGAGTCAGATGCAGCATTCCTGCCTTCACTGGGGATCCTGGCAAATACAATAATTCTGCATTGAGATTTCAGTTCCCTGGATTTCATTTTGAGTTTTGGCATTGCTGTCTGAGTAGTCACACTGAATCTGTGACTCAGTGCTCCTGCCCATTGCCCTCCCACCCCTCTGATTTATTTCCAATACCATCAGCCCAGTTACTCCAATTTGCTTTATTATCTTGGCAGTGTTCTTAACCAGTGCCAGCCAAAGGAGTGCATTTCTGTTACTGGTTTCTTCTCCTGTATCTTACAGGATGGATAACTGCCCCTTTGCTGAGCATGTATCCAGTTTATGATAGACAATATCCCTGGTAACACCTTAAGCAGAAGAGGAATCTGGTTTGCAGGATGCAGCAAACCACAGCTTTTTTATTTATTGAATTAATTTTAATCTCTGGATCTGTGATCATAAACTGCAATGCAGTTATCTTTTTATCTCTAAATTAAGGCAATTGTGTGGTTGGATTTATGGAGAGATTCAGTTAGATGGAAATTCTGTTTGTTTTGTTGCTTGGTTCTGAGAGCTGGAGAACTGTGGATAAAGAAATTAATACAATTATTTTTCTGCATGTGAGGATTGTTGGGATGCCTAGTCTCTTATGGAGAAGCAGAATTCACAAGTCTGTGGGTGAGTTTGCTCACTGCAGTGAAGTAAGATAATAAAGGTTGAGGCTGAATGTGTTTCTGAACACTTTTTGGAAATATTATGATCTACATCCAGCTTCCTTAGCAACAGTAAATTCACCACCGTGAAACCAAGGAATATTGAGATAATATAACACCAAGATTTTATGATCAGAGTTTGTATATACCCATTCTGTACTGTGTTTTCAGCCAACTCTGCTGATACCTACTAGATATAAATAGGAAGATGGATTTGGGTAAGGGAGGATATTTTTTATAAAGTTCTGTCTAATATCAGGAGAATTTGAAATATTTTTGCCTTTGCCTCACAGCAAAACTCCCCCTCAGGAAGTGAGCTGGCAGCTCCATGTGACCAGGTGTTTTCCTCTGTTGCCATTTTCAGCTGAGCTGCTGCCACTGCCTTTGGACAAACTCTGTGCCATGGCAATGGTGAATTGAAATTTATTTACTGCAGGAGTCCTTATTGAGTTTAAAAGCCTGCACCAGTTGCACTGACTGAGATGAAGGGCAGTAACTTATAAAGCTTTTGTAATTGTACTTCAGTTGTGGTTTTTTACAGTCTTCTTCCCAGGCAATATATTTAACAGCCCCTGGAATTTATGATGCATTCCAATAGTGTATCACAAAGTTTTAGAAAAGACTTATGCTAAAGCCATCCTTTTTCTCAAAGCTGGTGTTATTTCCCTTCTGCCAATGACTCTCTGCCATTTTGATTGCTGCAGTTTTATGTCTGACAGGGATGACTTGTACCCCTAAAAACTTGTGGTTGGGAATGCATTGAGGTTCAAGATTCCTGTCATATATATATATATATATATGCTAATCTTTTAATCAGATGGATTCTCCCCTCCTCATTTTGCCTAATGAATGTTGACCTTTCTCTCTGCTCCCCATTTAGTAATATATTTAGATGGGAAGAATAATCTTAGCAAATTAATTGCTTATGTATGTTTGCCATATGATGTATCTCCCTTTCAGCATGAAGAAATGTTTTATTTAAACAGGAAAACAAATTCTCTAGGACCTTTCTTTCCCCTTTTTTAATGCACAGATTTAGTTCCTTCAGCATGGTTACCATAACATACAGCCAGTGTGCCTACCATGAAGGTTCAAAGCACAAATCGATGTAGGAGATCAATTATTTGAAAGTATACTTTACTAAAGATCCTCATTTGATGCTTGGAGCCAAAGGAGTCAGTTTGCATTCTGTTCAAGTGTAGCTACTCTGCTCTGCACCTTCCAGTTCTCTGACTGTCCACTAGGAAATGTGTTATTGTGCTAGGGTGTGTCTGTCTTTTTGGTGTTGATCCTCCCCAGCCCAAACCTTCAGCAGTCCAATAAAAACCCTTCAGGAAGGGACAGAAACCCTCCCTTGAAATGTCTCTGAGCATGGACTACAATCTAAAGCTCACTCTCTTCCACCCTGATCCTGCTCCCACATTTTCTGGTAAGTTTGCCAGCTGAATGAAACGACATGCTGAAAGAATTGATTCTCATCTTCAGGATGAAAATGACACCAGTACCTTAGCAAGATCTGATGGAGCACCAACAGTAAATATGTAGCTCTTTCTAGAGAGTATTTTTAAAAATCAGAGTAGTGCTTATCATGCAAGCCATGTATTTATTAAAGGCTAGGTTATTCCCAAGATTCTGCTTTAAGGTGTTTGTTAAATGTGACACAGGCTGAAGGAGAATTTCCAGTGTGTACTCCACAGGTACCTGCTGGGCTGAGTGTCCTGGCAAAAGGAACCAATGAGTGGAACAGAGCTCGAGCATGACTTATTAAACCAACTGTCAATGCTGTGTCCCTGGAGAAGAGGGGGCAGGCTTGAGATAGATGTAATATTTGCAATAAACATTTTAACAGAATTATCTCCGTGCCTGATTATTTTATATCTTGGATGTCTGATGGTGAGGGTATCAGTGTTAGGATTAACAGACTTGACCCTACTCTTGCCCCTGCAGAGCCTCTATAGATGCTAAAAGTAGTTCTGACCACAAGTTCTGCAGTGAAATGCTTTGAAAATTGTGCCAAATAGGGAAACAGGCCAAAAACGTCAAGGCTGTGTATTTGGGGTTTTAAGAGTAAGGTGAAGCAGCCGTGAGCAGAAGCTCCTTTAAACAAAGACTGACACAATCCTGTAAAATTACCTTTACCTGCAGCAATGATCAGTTAATCCAAGAAAACCTGTGATTCTGCAGAGTGGCTTAATGAACTTCATGGAAAGAGCAAGGATGAAATTACAGATAATTAGTTTGTTATAACTTATATATTTGCTACCTTGTTTAAGAAGGATGTTTTCTGTTATTTCCAGCATGTGCATGGAGCAGTTTGGAAAGGATGTAATGTATTTTATATTAAGCTGAGTCTGTGATCCTGGAGAGAAGGTGGCAATGAATGGATGAACAGCCTGAGTGGAAGTCATGGGGGTGTGAAGAAAGCAAAAAAAGTGAGATATCTACTGGAGATACTTTTAGAAGTGGCTAAATCACACCAAAGCACACAGAATTACAGAACATGCTGAGTTGGAAGCGACCCACAAGATTATCCAGTGCAGCCCCTGTCTTTTCCCAGACCCCCCAAAAATCCCCCTGTCCATCCCTAGGGCTCTGGCAGCCCTGGGGCTGTGCCCATTCCTTGGGGAGCCTGGGCAGTGCCAGCACCCTCTGGGGAAAGAACTTTTTCCTGATATCCAACCTAACCCTGCCCTGGCACAGCTCCAGCCCTTCCCTGGTCCTGTCCCTGGTCACAGAGGGGTTGGCACCTGCCCCTGGGCTGTCCCTTGGCAGGATGTGAAGAGCTAAGTGGGGTCTGACCTCAGTCTCCTCCAGGCTGAACACACCAAGTGCCCTCAGCTGCTCCTCATAAACCCTTCCTCATCCTCATGGCCTCCTTTGGAGAACTTAATAATAACTTAATGTCTAATAACTTGGTGTTTTTTTTTATATTGTGGTGTCCAAAACTGCACAAAGTACTCAAGTATTTATTAAATGAGTTACAAACTGGTATTTCTGCTTGAAAGGGTGGAGCTCAAGCTGTTTGATTCTTATGGCATCATAGAGAGCTATTTGTTCTTTTACTCATCAAAAAGAACGTGCCAGGTAAAAAAGAAGGAAGAACAACAAAATATTTTGACTTTACCATTAGTGTCTTATAACTCCCCAAAAATCCAGACTTTTTAAATGTTGTCAGGAAAAAGCCTCTGGTTCAAGGGACCCTATAAACTAATAATGGTTTGAGTGTGGGTGAGTGAGTGCACTCCTGTGTGTGTGCAAAGGCACCCCCTGTCCTGAAAGCAGATATTTCTGATGGAGTGTCTGACTAGCTTGGCACTAACAGACAGGAGCTGTGTGAACATATTTCTTGCCAAGGCAATTGTGATTAGAGTAATGGGAATTTCAAATAAAGGATTAGAGATTCCAGAATAACTTTAAATTAGAAATAAAGCTGGCCAAGCTCGTGGCAGCACTGTCAAGAGCTGCCATCTTCAAAATTATGAGCAACAAAATGGTTTTGCAGATTTTACAAACAAATAAGCAGTAAGATTACGTTTTTAATTTTATCTCCTGTAATTTTATGGTCAGTTAACAAGAATGCCAATCAGTTAAAAGAAACAGAAGGAGAGATAAGCAGCTACTTGCTGATAGTGTGATAGCTGCACATGTAGTTTCTCCTTTTTGAAGATACAAAGCAATCAATGATTGTGGGGAGCTAACTAAAGAGAAGGTTGCCACAGATCCTGTTAAAAGGGATATTATCAGCAATTACTAGTGATGCTCTTCAGAGATCAGTCCTGGTTTAACCCTGCACATCCTGTGGACTAATGATGTGTGTGGAAGGAGCAGAGTGTGCTGGAGCTTGTGCCTGGTGTGAGGTGCTGAAACACTGGAGGCTGCACAATCACATATGAAATTGATGGCACAACCTGGCTATGTTTGCACTTTTGGGGTCAAACATGACTTTATGCTATGATTGGAGGTGTTTTGGGAGTGCTGGAGGAGCAGCAGGCGTGGTGGGCAGGGGATGCTGGAACAGCCACACAGGAGGGCTGGTCTGGATCAGCTGGGAGGGCTCCCAAAAGGGGCTGGACAGAAAAAGCAGTTTCAAACTAGAGCTGTGGAAAAGACTGTGTTCTAGATCAGGAGTTTTCTTTGAGTTTAGGAACCAAGGGCTTTGTAAGAGTTTTTGGATTCTGCGAGCATGAAGGGTTTGAAAGGAGATCAGACTGCAATGTCTCTGCAGCAGGGTAAATGATGTTACATTATATTAAACTGTATAAATATCATACTGCAGAACCACTGTTGATCATCTGCTGAGGTGGAAGATATGGTTTTCCCTGGGTGACTTTTTCTGCTGCTAAGTTAGTTTTGTAAGCCTCTTGAGCTCCAGACTCCTCTGTGTTCTCTCAGTCAGGGCACCCAGTAAAGGGTTTCCCATATCTTGAGCAGGCTGCTGTGCCACACTCCTCTTTGTGGGTTTACATTGCTGAATTACCAATACATTTCCTTCTTGTTGAAACAGTGCTCTGAGGCGCTCCACTCTGAGTCAGCCCTGTTCCTTTTTCCCCTAAAGCTCACCCCTGCCAGAGGTATTTTGTCATTCAGGCTCACGTGGGCCATGCCTGAGCTGTGATGCTGCTTGCTGGGTGTGCACCTGAGGATTTTTTTTAGTTATCACCAGGGTATCAGAGCTGGAAAAGTCTCATTGATTACAGCAAGATATATATTTTTTTTCTGTATGGTAGAAGGCATACAATGCTAATTTTCGAAGTTACTACATGAGGTTACTTTGTGTTAATTTGCCCTTGAATTACCATGCTTTGAGCTAGGAGCTTTAGGAAGCACAGACTTCAGTATTAAATAAAAACCCATTCAGTCTACTTTGACATCAGCTCCCCATGCTGCACAATGTTCATTTATTTTTAAGCTACAATTTTGCCTGTATTTGTAACAGAGAACAATGCTGTGACTGCACAAAGGAATGTTGCAAGCAGGTAGGGATCAAAGTGGCTGCCTGTTACACCTTCAGAAAAAGGTAAAGGCTTGACTTAAAAGGTGCCAAAACTAAAAGGAAAGAATTGGGCATTGTAGTCTGAAAAGCACCTGCATCTGTAACTTTTTCCTTTCAGGAGAGCCTTAAGTGGCTGAAAATTCTAGTAAATTAATTTTATTCTGTTATCTTATGGTACCTATGGTACTCTAGAAAGACTCTAAAAAGGAGCAGCATTTGTGTTTGCTTTGCATTTAGTTGAAAAAAAACCTATCACAGAAAGAAGATGGTCACATGGTTAGCAATGACAGTATTACAAGATTTTCTGGAGTTAATTTCCCATTATATGAATCTTTTTCTCTTCTCTTTATTATCCACTCAGAAGCTATTAAAAGTCCTAATGAAATGACAATTAATACAGCATGTTTGCATTTACATTGGCAAAAATGTCACTGAAGCTGTGGAAAACACTAATTAGACTCCTGTGGTGGCAGCTTGTGCCAGTCTCTGCTGTTTTGCTGGAGTGTCCCTGGAAGTGCTGCTGGCAGAGCTTTCTGTGCTCTGGATCGACCCAGTGAGAAGGACCGTGGCTATTTCTGTGCCAGGGATAATATGGACTCTGAACTCCTGTCTCTGTTTGCTGCAAGGAAAGGGCTGTAAAACCCATCACTTTGCTCTTCTAAAACTTGTTTTGGAAAAAAAATGCTGCAAAGAACAGCCCAGAGTTTTGAGGATGATAGCTTAGGCAACCTTGCTGGTCTTTTTATTTGTGAATTCCAAGAGATCTTTGATGTTGTGAAATTTCATTAGCTGGGGTGATAGACCATGCATTTATATTCCTGGGCACCAAATGAGCCAAAGAAACGCCAGTCTTACAGACAGCAGTCCAGGGTGATGCTGCCTGGGCAGGCTTCCCTTGCTCAGGTGCAGTCTGCTAGCAAGTCTGAAAATCTCCAGCCTTGCTCAGTGGCAATAAAACTTCTCAAAAATTGAATGATTAACAGGAAGGTCTCTGGGTTGTTAATGTAAAACTTCAGAGGGAAGAAAAGAGTTATAAGTGAAAACAAATAATTCTCTTCCAGCTTCATTTTCACCACGACACCTCCAATATTTAGGTGGGTGTGGACACACATGCATTTCTTCAAGTAGAGGTCAGTGTTACAACACTGGCAGTACAAACTGCATCTTTGGTACCTGTGGGATGACTTCCAGAGCCTGAAGATCCCTGCAGCTGCTGTAAGGCTGATGAATCGACAAGGTGAAAGGTGTGTGAAATAGTCCAAACAAACCGAAACACATTAGTGAATTTTATTTCTTTTCCTGAATGCTGATGAATCTGACAGCGCCTGTTGCACATTTTTATGAATGTGTTCAAACAAATAGACTGAAAAATAGATGTGATGAAATGAGATACATCACAGATGCCTTTCTGAAACCTCAGATCTGTGGAACAAACTAAAATAATGCAGTTAGTGTCTTGTGAGCTCACCTGGATTCCTCCTGAGCCATGAGGACACAGTGGCCCCAGCTCAGAACAACCTTCTGCTCTGCTGAGCACCCCGCTGGATTTAACGGGAGCGCCCCAGTGTGCTACCTGCTGCACCAAGAGCATTGCCTTCTATGCTGTGGCTGGCAGGATGCAAAAAAAGAGAGGTGAAATTGGGAGCCCTTGTTTGGCAAGATTGCCTCTGGGAGCTCCTGTGTGCAGCCAGCTCTGCTCGCTCGTGTCAGGAGGGAGCGGAAGGCTCTGAAGGCGGGCGCGGCGCGGCTGCTGCTGCCCGGGGACAGCTCTCGAGATGTTTGCTTTGGTGAAAACAAACAAAAGAACTGGAGCCTTTCTGAAGAAATTTAAGAGAGGGAGTATGAGTTTATTTTGGATTTTGGAGCTCCAGTTGCTATCCAAAGTTATGAACTATTTTTCCTACAGGTTGTGCATCCGCCGCTGCTGCCAGCTTTGGATGATGGGGTTTTTTTCAGCTCCACAAGTGCTCTAACATGTTATGAACACCACAGGCCACAAGAAAACCTTCAAATGGTCAAATGCACCCTATTAGCCACCAGAGACTCCACACCATACATTAGTTTTGCTGCCTGGGGAAATACTTGTTATTTAATTTCTGTATGTTTGTTTCTTTGGTTTGTTTGTTGGTCTGGTTTGTTTGTTTGTTTTGATTTTAAAGGATAGAATCTATTTTGAATGCAAACATCTAAAAACTTAGGATAAAAAACCTAATATCTGATATCCTAAAAACTTAGGATAACAGTTCACAGATTTGTAAAGGGCTGAAACCCTTTCCAGTCTTAATCAATGATCATAGTCTCTGATTTTTCTATATTCTGCACCATGAAGCTTGAAATAGGTGACACTGCACTTTGTTACCTCCAGAAATATCATTTTATACTGAGGAATTTTCAGGGAATCTCATCTCTTTGCTGCAGGCTCAGTACATGATATTCCTAATATTAAGATTAAATTTAATTGATTGATAAGAGATTTCTTTGTACAGGCTAGGAAAGGGAACTTGTCAGATACACATGAGAAGGGAGCCTGGCAGGGTTGTGGCAAGCCAAGTTTTGGGTTAGAAGCACTCTGTGCAGTTCTGGTTGTATCTCTGCTGTGCCTTTACTGGGCTCACCCCTGCTCCCCTTCCTTTCTCCCAGCAGTTGGTGGCCAGCACGGGACACTTCTCATTGGCAGCTGCTGTGCCTGTTGTGCAGATTTATCTCTGCAGCCAGAGCTGTGCACGTTTTTATTGGTTGCTGTCAGAAAGACTCACACAGAATCCATCCTTGGATAGCCCTGGTAAGTGGGAACATTTCCCTAGCATAATAGTAATAAACTACTGCTTGAGGATTTATGATGAACATAAGTTTGGTGTCAGTTTTCCATCAGAGCATGAAGCTATCAGGGCAGGAGGAAGTGCCATCGCTTCACAGTATTTTGATGGCATCCACAGGCAGGCACACAGCAGTCTGTCCCTCCAGTGGAACAGTGCAGTTACACAGCTGACTTATTCCAGATATAAATTGTGACCCCTGTTTTAAAGCTAGTTTCATAACAAAAGGAAAAAAAGATCTGTGCCAGCGACAGCTGCTGAAAATTGCAGTGTCAGCCTTGGGGCTGGCCCCAGGATCCTGCCTGGCTCAGCCATTCCTCTGGAAGTGTGTTTGGTACAGCAGCACAGACTGCTGTGGGTAAGTTGTTATGCAGGGATTTAGGTCCACCACAAGAAGGTCTCATGCTCTTCTCAGCACCTGGTAACTCTAAACATGGCATGGCTTAGTTAGCTGATAGCACATTAAATGATTGAATGGGAATTGAATGCAGATAACCAAGAGGAGGACAGACTGGCAGGTTTCAGGAGTCAGAACTTCCAGATCTATTTCTACTTCTTCCAGGTATTTCCTGTGTGGTGCAGTCAACAGTGTTCACTTTGATTAAGCTTCCTGAAAAGACAATATGCATTAGAACAGAGTTCTATTGCATTCCTCTAGTTCCAGTGTCCCCTGGCACAGGCAGGGTCCCATCCAACCTGGCCTTGGACACTTCCAGGGATGCAGCAGCCACAGCTTCTCTGGCAACCTGTGCTGGGCCTCATCACCCCCAGAGTAAGGAATTTCCTTCATACATCTAATATAAATCTCCCCTCTTTTAGTTTAAAAACATTCCCCTTGGTGCTATCACTATGTGCCCATTTAAATGGTCCCTCCCTCTTTTCATAAGCCCCCTGTAAGCACTGGACAGTGGCAATGAGATCTTCCTGGAGCCTTCTTCTCTCCAGGCTGGACCAGCCCAGCTGTCCCAGCCTGGCTCCACAGCAGAGGTGCTCCAGCCCCTGGTGGCCCTGGTGGCTCCTCTGCACCTGTCCCACAGCTCCATGCCTGTGCTGTGCTGCAGGTCCAGAGCTGGACCCAGCTCTGCAGATGGGGCCTTGTGAGGGTAGAGGAGAGTGGGAGAATCATGTCAGTCCTTTCAGGTGTTCACAACTGGAAACTGAAGAAAAGCAAAGTTTTTCCCTCCCCGAAGTTCACATGCAGCAGAGAGACTTTGTTCAGCTGGTATTTAAAGTGCCAGTGACAGGCTAAGGGCTGTCAGAGTTCATTTGGAAAGTGCCCATGGTTGTGATTAGAGAGCAGAGTAGTCAGAAAATATGTTGTGGGGTTATTAGAAGGGACTTACTTTCAGTGTCAGCCCTTGAGTGTAAAGCCAAGTGACAGACTAAAAGCATTCAAAGGAGCTCGTGGTTAATTCCACCTGCCAGTAACAGCTTCTTCATTACAAGGAAAAGGAGGGAAGGAAATACAAGGAAAGCCTCATATAATATCCCTATGAATTTTCAAGTTCTCTGTCATATATAATTGCAGTTATCAGTTTCCATTTATAATCCTGTAACTCACTTAGTAAATGTAATTCCTGGGTTTTTGAGAAGCGGTAGGAATTTTGATGGAAGACTTAATTTTATATGTTTTGGCCCAATTTAAAAAAAGGCATTTTGCCCATATGTTTTACAATAGCTGCACATGATTAAACCAGACATGCTGTGGTAAGAAGAGCTTTGTGCAAAGGGATGGCAGGAAACAGAGACTGGGGATGGAGGGTAAGACAGTGCTGCAGCAGTACTTCTCTGGCATTTATTTATTATTCTTGGCAATCTCTGAATTTATCTGAAATTCTCTCATCCTGCCAATTCCATTTCATGTCCAGTACTTGTGACTGACAAAAGATGGTAAGAATTGCAATTCTTTGTTTTATTTCTCTGTTACTTTTGGTGCTATGGAAGTTCAAAGCTTTGAATGAGTTCTGACTTTTCTTTGTCTTCCTTGGAAGTTCATGGAAAACACTGGCATTGTTTAACACACAGACTGAAACTGGATGTGCTCCTGGCTCTGCTGGGGTAGGTTCCTGAGCTCTGAGATGAGTAAGAGCAGTTTTGCTTCAAGTGCCTGCAGACCAACAGTGCAGGGGGGCAGCTCCTGCTGTTACATCGTGCTGTCCTGGCCCAGTGGTCATCACAGAATCATAGATCATTAAGGTTCATAGCAAGGATGGGAATATTACTCTCTCACCTCTTTAGGTCTGGTTTTTCTCTTAAAAAGGGAAAGCTTTGAACTGAAACTTAGCAATTTAATTGTTCCTCCATTTCACAAAGAATTGTTTCTAATATTTTATTTTTAGCAAGAGCACTTAAAGTAGTCATATGTCACACCTGAAAACAGATGTCTCAGAAGTTTTGAGTGTTACAGGTTTCTCAATTCAGAGTTTCCACTTTCTGTCTCTAAGAAAGGAGCTGCTTGAGGTGACTGCTGATGCTGGGACTTGGAAGGAAACTTGAAAGCACTGCCTCTTGGGCAAAGTGGACAGAACAAATCTGATTTACAGACCAGTGCTGGATTTCTGAAAGCACTTAAGTCGTTTAAGATCACAAGTACCATTGACTTGAAAGTCAATAAGATGTTTTTGAGAATCCAGTCAGTTGTTTTGTAACATGTAAATTCTCCTGCAGCAAAGGCAAGCAAAACCTGCAGTTCCTGACTGCCCTCACCAAATGACATCCTCAGCTTCAGCTGGATCTCCTTACACAGAATCCTTGGAGGTCATGCCTTCAGCAGCAACATGGGGCACCAACGAAAGGTCTGTTCCAGCAGGTTTAAAACCTTGAAAGAAAATATCTAGAACAGAAGAGTTTCAGCATGGGCATGCAGATTTGGAGGAAATCGTATTGGTTATTTAAGGGCTGGAGTTGTATTGCTTCTTTGCCTCTGGGTATTTCTGTGCTGTACTGCTCTCAAAGCCATAAGGTACCAACAGAGTTACTTAGGAGTTGTGGTGAGCTTTATTGTTGTTTTTGTGAGGGCTCATTTTGTCTCTCTTTAGGCAGCCAGTTTAGGTATTTGCAGTAGGCTTTCCATATATTCAAGGAAGAAGGAAGGGAAATATTACAAGGTGTGACCCTTCCTTTGGATTCACAGCATAACAAAGCACAGCAACAGCAGCAGAGTCACGGGCCATCTTTTAGTAGTGGAATTACATTTTTTTTTCTAAGTAGAGACTTAAGAGTCAGCACTAACAAAAACATATTCCTGGGTAACAAGAGTGCTAGAAGGCTAGCTGCCCTTTGAATCTCTTGCAGCAGATACAAGGTTTATAATCACATGATGCTGATGCAGTTTGAACTAATTTTAATGTTATACCCAGTGGAGAAAGAGAAGATTCACTGTTCCAGGATGATACTTAGGTTTTTGTTGTATTTAATTCTTACTGGAGATGTAGCTGTAATAGCTGCTGTGTTTTCTCTCCCTGGGCTGCCTTTCCTTCCCTGCTATCATGCTTGAAAAATGCAGGAAGTGTCACAGCAAGATCATTGCATCTGTGCTGCTGTGCTTTGACAGCTTCTCCATTTCTGCCCACTGATTCTCATCTGTGCACTGTAAACACAGATATTTAAGTTTGCATTTTGCTCTTATTTAATAATATTATTTATTTATAACGTAAAATAAAAATTATTGTATCAGGTCTCTGTAGCATGCTTCCAGACTACCCAGTGGAATTTCAACTGAAGCAGTAGAAAACTCAAGGAGGAGAATATTTTCCTCCAAACCCATTACAGCCTTTCCAGAAGGGGCTAAAATTAAGGTTGGAAATGTGCTTCTTCTTTCTTCCTTTCCTAACAAGAAACCTGATTTTGTTCCCAGTCCAACAAACCCATCTAATCTTTGTAAGCCTACCAGCTCTCATTTTTCTTTTTCTAGTCCTATAGTATTTTCTGCTCTTTGCTGAAATGATTGTCCAGAGGAGGTAATGAGTTTTGTGGGAGCAGGAGGCTGGTCAGACGTTCAGTAATGACAGCTCTGGAGCTGCAGAGGCACACGGGGAGCTGTGGGGCTGCAGGGGCTGGGGACATTGGTGTTCTCAGCTCCGAGGGCTCTCTCAGCACAGCACAGAGCGGGAACTGCATTTGCCGACGCTGGGAAGGTTACCAGCCCCGGGGGGGTGGGTGCTCTGTGGCTCCCTGACACCAAATGTGGCAAGAGCCTGTGTGTGTACATCTCTGTACCCCCAATGCTTGTGTGCACATGTCCTCTAGCAGGAACACTCAGTCTGCTGCTCCCCCAGGGAGAGCTCTCAGCTGGGCTCACTGACACCCTGCTTTGGCTCCCATAAATGTGCCCACTTGGGGAGAAGAGTTTGAGGCTGGTTTTGAATCAGTGCTTATTTGTGCCTTGGTACATCAGAGAGTTTTTTCAGGAGCAGTTCCTCCTTCTGAAAACATGACCTGCTCTGCCAGGGCCCTGCTGGCTGCAGTCACCCTGGGACACATCTCCAGACCAGTGAAGTCCTTGAAAGGTTTACTTCAGCACCTGGCCTTGTCTCCAGCACAGAAATGCAATAAATACCTGTTACTCCTCTCAGTGCAGATGCCACCAAAGGGACAGCAAACAGGGTGCTCGGGTGTGCTCCTTTTCCTGAGCACAGTGCTTTTGTGGGTGGACCTTTATCCCAAAATGCTTAGTTTCTACAAAGTACCCCAGGCAACGAGTGAGCATTTGTACCCCAGGGGCTTTGTAAGAGGTTATTGCCCTCCCTCTAGAGCCCACCTCAAGGGGCTGAGCTGGGTTTTACAGGGCTGGACTGTCAGGAAGGCTCTGCCAGTGCCAGTGTGGCTGAGCTGGGCTCAGCAGAGCCAGGGAGGCTGGCTGGGTGTGCCAGGGGGGTAGGGCAGCCTCAGGAGGAGGAGCTGCACACCTGGTCTGCACCTGCCCCACCTGCAGCACAGCTGCTGCTGCAATCATGTGCTGGGGAGATCTCAAGGCTTCTCATGACCTAGCAGGGTGAACATCTCCAGCCTTGGAGGTTCAAAGTCTTTGCTATTCACCACAAGTCCAGGTCAGCCTCCTGTAGCCATAAATGAGCCTTAATTAGATAGCATAAAATTAGTACGTGAGAATTCTCTTAATTGGGACACCACAGTGGATCCCATTATCTCCATTAAAGGAAAAGTAATTTATTCTGCAGAGCTTTGAATGCAGCATGTTCACACATGGTAGGAAGAATTCATGGCAGATAAGTCTCAAAAGGCAAAATAAAATATCAATTAAATTTATAAAACACTCACTGCATTTAATTTTTTTTTGGTCTTGCCTTGTTTTACTCTTTTTTGGATATCCTATTTGATAAAAGACAAGAGATGAGTGTTTCATGCCTAAACCACACCTGGTGAAACACCACTTTGCTTCTCAATACTGACCAAATGCTGCCATTAAGCAGAATATTTGATATTGCTGTCATGCTCAAGTAGCAGCTCTTGTCAATTTATGTCATTAAACAGAATTGCTTTCCTCGAGGAAAACCCAATTAAGGGAACTCTGAGTAACATTGAGTAGTCTGCTGTGCTGCTGATGCTACTGATCATGCAACCAATCCCTTTGATGGCTGTTCAAGGCCCTCAATCAGGCCAAAGAGTTCTCTGAAAATAGCTCCATTTCCCATGTATGTGAACACACGCAGAAAAGGAAACAATGAATTTTTCATTTTGGATTTAGAACTGTTTATTCGGACTTTGGGTTCATATTCTGCCTTCGTGCAAGCTAAAATAGGAAGGAATAATATTCAAATATCTGTTATTAACACGAGATTAATAATAGATGTGTAGAGACCTGATATTTTATATGACTATTAACATGGCAATGATTTTTATATGAAGTTTGGCTCAAGGATTGGAAAGCCTAAAGGTTTAAGATCAGAAGTGATTATCTGTACTGTATTGCTGAGTAACAGAAAGGACCAGTTGCACACAACCTTATAACAACTTATTTACTTTCTCCGTGGAAACTGCCAGATTTTTCTACATTCAAAAATTCTTTTATTTCAAATGTGATTTGATAGGAGAATGGAAGAGTTGATGTTGAGTGGAAAATTGACCTTTTGTTCTGAATCTAAACCACATTTCCATCTTCTGCACAATTCTCATATTTTTTATTACCAAAATCAACATTATCTCTCAACAACAGAAAGGGTGAATGTGATTAAACACCCACTCACTTGGAACAAGTGGTATCTTGATTCATTTAATTTAGAACATCCAAAGCTGTCAGTGGCTTGCCATCTGCTGAGGGTACCTGCTGTAGTCTGCAATGCCCTCACAACCACTGGTCACATCAGAGGGATCAGTTCCCTCCTCCATTTGGGAAAGCATTTGTGTGGTTTTCACCTGGACAAAATCTGGGCAACATAAATTGCCTCAGAAGGTGTCAATTAATTGCTCCCCAAATCAAATTTGTAATGCCTCTGAGTTAATTTATCAATGCTGTGGTGAAAAGAGTCATGGCATTCAAAACTGACAGTGTATGCCCAAATGAAATCCCATATGTGAGAGTTTTGAGAGATGTGGATCCAGCTGCCTTGCCTTTGTTTCTCACAATGTTTCTAACTGGGCACTGATTTAAATTAATGCTAGAGGATGGAAGTTTAATATTTTTTTCCTTGGCAAACTAGGCATAGTCATTGTGGCAGGGGATGGAGTTTTGATAGGGCAGGAGAGGCTTGAGCTGCTCCCCTTCCCCCACCCCTGGCGTGGCAGGTTTGAGGGGCAGGTGCTCCATGGCATGGGAAGGGGAAATTTGCTTTCCTGGCTGCATCTTTTATGCAGATAAGTACAAAATATCAGTTCCCAGTTTTATCAGCCTGGCACCTTTCATGACCATTGTGAAAGCTTTTGAGATTTCTCTAGTCCAACATCTATCTTAATTTGCATTTTAGTGAAATTAAAACCAACCTTTCCTAAAGAAGCCTGAATTGGTAAAATATGTGCCAGTAATACAACAATTACCTGAATGCTCATTGAAATGACCTGTGGAAGAAAGGTAAGAATACTCTACTCTTAAATGGGAAATATAATGCCAGAGACTGTTAAAATTAAAGTAAAACATAAAATATAGCCAACAAAATGATGTAAAGCTGGTTAGTGATTTCCACTCCATCTATAGCTTGGCATCAAATGCTGCAGACATACAAAAGCTGGCCTGAAGCCCACAAAAGGTAGCAGAAGTATTTCCTCTGGCTCCAGTTTGCTTTGCAGCAGCAGCAGCTGATTCTTCTGGGGTATCAAGTATACAATCATTTGTTCTTTAAAATACCCAGGAGTTTTTCATCTTGCAGTGTTACAAATCTTGGCAGGTTTACGATTTTTCTTTGTAAATATACCTAGTGCAGATTCAAGCATTTTTCAGATTAAATTTCAAAACTTGGCCTGTGTATGACCATGTAGCATCTTGGGAAAGAAGGAAAATTATTTTAGGAATAGTAGAGAAAGCGTATGTGGAATGCTTTCAAAATCAGCTCAGCTTCTCAGAGTGTAGGGGAAAAGCCTGGTATTTATGGCCCTTTAACCCCACTCCCCAATTCCTTTGCACAAGTGTGTTGGCTGCCTTTAGATTTACCATACATAAATTGGCACTGTCAGCATGGGAAATGCATTCCTGTTGGTTTTCACGTCTTGCTTTTGTATTTTTGTCAAAGGCCAGGAGCTCTCCTTGGGGTGCAATTCTTCCACTGCTCTGGGCTGTGCAGCTGTGGGGAGAGCAGATGTGGGCACCTGGGGCTGCTTGAGCAGGGCTGGGCACTTGGGCACAGCTCAGAGGCATCTCGTGTTTAGAACATGCACAACTCTTGCACTGCTTTTCTACCTTCCAAAATCCTGCCCCAAGGCTCTCTGTTTCCATCTCCCTTGTGGCTCTCCAGAGGTTTCCCACACTATGAAGTGTCTGTGGCTGCAGGGTGGCTGTATGGAGCGTCCTGGGTGAGAGCCACAGGTGCTGCTGGCACCCAGCTTTGGCATAATGCCCTGGGAAATATTTCACTTAGGTTAAAATTTAGCTCTAATTGAGACACCTAATTGTTTGGAAATTCTCTAGTGTAAAGAAAAACCAGTAATGCAGGGAATAATACCTTTGCTTTCCAAGGGATTTGGAAAGAAACTTCTGCAGATAAAATTGAAATGAAGGATTTAGTAGATTTGACTTTTCACAGCTCTGAGCCCACTCCTTGGTGGAAGGAACAGGTGATTTCACTTTCCTGTGGCCCAGCCACCCTGCACAGAATGAGGACAAACTCAGCTCCTGGGGCACAAGGTGCCCCGTTGGTTTAGGCTGGGAATTCTCAGGAGCTCTGTGTCTGTGCACAAAGCCTCGGCCCCTGCTGTCTCTGCTCTCCTCTTCCTCTTGCCAGATGAAGAATGACACATCCTGGAAGCATCATTTTGGAAAAACAGAGAGGTTTGGACTCTGAATCACATTTGATTTGGTAAATAGATCCCCCAAACAAGGTTTTGCTCTCAGGTGCACCCTGTGTGCTTTGTCCCTCCTGGGACTGTTTGCTTTGGGCTTTTGATTCCAGCTGAGGGTTGGCTTTCAGGAAAATCAGAGCAAAGCAGGGCTGGCCATGGCTTGGAGTTTTCTACTGAGCTACAGTTCTCTGCATTTTCTGTGGTTGTTCCCCTGTCTGTATTTCTGCAGCTGTGCCCATTCAGGTGTTTTTTCTGTGGGGCTGCAGTGCAGGGCAAGCCCAGGAACTTGCCCAGGGAGCATCTCTGGGCCGTGCCCTGCGCTCACTCCCTGGCAGCTGATGCTGCTCAGTTGACCTTCCCAGCACTCTCACCCACTCTGGTCTCTCCTAAGTGCTTGCCAGACTGGTACAAAATATCTCTCTCTCAGAGTGCTGTTTGTTTGCTTATAAAAGAAAAATAAATTGTAATTTTGATAACAGGTTCTAAAATCATTCCTTAAATAGAAACGTTTATTCTTATCCTATCAGTAGAAGTGTCTGGCTAAGAGATTTGGAATCAGTCAAATGATTCATATTGTGGGTAAATTTTATCACTTCTAGAGCAGGGAAGAAAGTAATTTCCATTTCTTTTTTAGCTCACTGTGAGCCAATTTGCTTTGAGGTTGATCTATGGGCTAAATTGTGGGGAGTCATGCTGCAGACTGTTTTGATGGAGAAGTGTGTGTGGGGAGAGTTAAAATGCTTATCCAAATGTTTAAACTCCTTATTCTCATACCCTCAGTGCTGCATCTAAGACATTTATATTTAATCAGTTCTCAGTGTTTCTCCTGCACAATTTTCATTGCCTATCAAGTCGTCAGGAAGGGTTTAAACATCATCTGATTATGGCTCTCCTTCCCAACATCTTTACAAAACAGGTGCCCGGATCACAGAATCACAGAAAGGCCTGGGAAGGGACCTCAAAGCCCATCCAGTGCCCCCCCTGCCATGGGCAGGGACACCTTCCACTGTGCCAGGCTGCTCCAGCCCCAGTGTCCAGCCTGGCCTTGGGCACTGCCAGGGATCCAGGGGCAGCCCCAGCTGCTCTGGGCACCCTGTGCCAGGGCCTGCCCACCCTGCCAGGGAACAATTCCTCATTCCCAAGGTGAGAAATGGTCACTCACGTTTCATAATTTAGAAAGGTTTATTAAACCTTACCAAAAACACAACAGAAAACTGAATAGAGAAAAAGGCTTCCCACCATGTGCTCACCCACACAATGGAGGTTTCACCTTTTAACCCTTTAACCCCTCCCAAAGTTCTGTCCATTGACCCCTTCTGTGCTGTCCAGTGGTGGAGATCTCTTCCTCAAATCCTGATTGGAGGTCAGATGATGTCACCATAGTGACAAGCCAGCCCTCCCAGATGGCCCTTGATAACCACGTGAGGGGGTACAACATAACTATAAATCTATAAAACTTTTCTTAACCTATATGCGTGATATTTGTCTGTTAATTGTGAGAGTCAATCATCACATTACTCATCTATCACACCAAGATGCCATCCAGCCCTGCCCTCTGGCACTGGCAGCCATTCCCTGGCTGCTGTCCCTCCAGCCCTTGGCAATTGTCTCTCTCCATCTTTCCTGCAGCTCCTTCAGGCCCTGCAGGGCCACCCTGAGCTCAGCCCAAAGCTGCTCCTGTGCAGGTGAGCAATGCCAGCTGTGCCAGCCTTTCCTGCCAGCAGAGCTGCTCCATCCCTCTGCTCCCCTGGAGCCTCCTCTGGGCTCTGCAGCAGACTGACAGATGTTCATGCAGATGTTTGTGCGACAGGGCTGCAGTTTGGGCAGTGCTGCTGGGTGGGTGCTTTGCAGGGCAGTGCAGGCCCTTCACATCAAATCAAGCTATTCAGTGCTAAGAGTGAGCTTTGCTTTTGAATCATCTTCTTTGAAAACCACTGTTTTCATTTTGGAAGTGGCCTGCATGCCAGGCCATACTTTGGCGTCTGAATTTCCCCCCAGGAGCAGCGGGATGCAGGACTTCACCAACTGAACCTGACAGAGACACCCCTCATTTACAGGAACCTTCCCAGCACCCTCTCTCTGATCCCTGCTGCCTGAAATTGCTCCTTCCATTACAAGTGCTTTTCAGAGATTTTTCATTTCAGTTAGATGTGTTTGCTGACCACGTCAAGTTTTGTTTAAAATGGTCCAAATGTGCTGTTTGCAAGGCAACCACTTTGCTTATAGGTCTTAAGTTCAAGTGTCAATATCAAGGTAGTAAGGGTTAATAACTGATCCTCTTTGGGGAAAAAAAAAGCACCCAAAATTAAAAACCTCATAGAATTCCATTTAGTTGTTTTTTCCCAACCATTTAAAATTAATTACATTGCAAACCTCTTTTTTGTGGGGAGGAAGAAGAAGACTCAGATGGGGAAAAATTAAAATATTCATCAAGGGCACAGAATTAATTACAAAAAAATAATCAAAGTATATGCAAGATGAGAGCAGGATAAAATGACAATATACAGCTGAGGAAAACCAGCTGGTTTTAAACCAGTTTATAAAAATGATAAAGCTGTAGGTGTGTTACTGTTGTTTTATGTTTGTGCATCTGCACAAAGCTTTAATAACAAAAGCAGCTCTGTGCACAAGTGTCCTGGTTCTAGCTCTGGTGGCACTCTGAGCTTCCTCGGGTGCAATGCAAAGTGTGTGTGCACAGGCCCCAGGGAGGGAAGAGTTTGCAGGGGGGTCAGAGGTTCAAACCCACTGGCAATCAGCTGCCTCTGGGCAGGGGAGGAGAGAACCTGAGCAATGCCGAGACCTCTCCCTGAATCCCTGGGAAGAAACCAGCAATCTCTCGATTCTGTAATAACCAAATAGCAGCCCCACTGTGGATTTTCCTTTTCTGTGTGCTCCTGAGGGATGCAGTGTGTCAGCTGCCCTTGTCTCCCAGGGGTGTTTTCCTGGAAAGAAATGCAATGTGCTGCTGTTAAATGCTTGCCTGGGTGCTGGGATAACAAAGACACCTCACCAACAAAGGAAGTTGAACCTTTTCATCAATTGCATGTAAAATTCAGAAATAGGAGAGAATAGCCAGTTCAGAAATGGCTCTCACACCGTGAAGCTGCTTCTTTATATGTCTAAATCATTACAGTGCAGTCTGTGCTGAGAATAAAAACCTATTTGCATTTCATTTGTTTATTTTGTCAGCATTTCAGAACTAAATCCAGGAACAGTTCTTTTATTTCAGCATGCTATCAAGTTCTCACACCACTGATAATAAATATTTTAAAAAACTAATTTAGAAAAATAATTATTAAAGATGTTGTCCTTTATTTGAACAAAGAAATAAACTCTTTTGAATGTCATAGGCACAGACTTGTAAGAGTTCCTCAAGTGCCAGACTCTAATCTTGATGTCCTTCTCACCAACTCATCAAAGGGACTCGTTCAGTCCTCGTGGTTTTGCTGCCATTTCATTTATGGCAAGGGAATCAATATTTCCTGTGTGATTTGGTAATATACAAATGAGTATCACAAAATTTTGCACGGTAAACAATTATGGAAGCCAAAAATATTCTCTGTCCCTCTGTTCCAAAATTTTATACTACTTATAATTCAGTACATGAGCCTTTTAATACAGTGTCAACAAATTGCTTATGAGCCCCTTGAAAGCAAGTCCAGTTTAATAATATTAGATGACAAGAACTCTCATAAAATTAACTTCAGTATCTTTCTCATTAGTGAAGGCGTGTCAGACATAAAGAATCCTGTAATTGCTCTGCAGGAATACTTTATATTTGTTTTTAATCAAGACATTTTAAAAATTAGTTCCTTTTGAAGGTTCACTGGTGGCAATTACTGAATAGCTATTTAGGCCAGTTTTGTTATATTTCCTCCATTTAGCTGGGTAATTCACCAAACTGTGGAGACATTTCCCTGTGTTCAGGGATTTGCAATTTAAGTAATCTGTTTTTATTTGGGACATTTCAGACTTACTGCAAGCTCTTTGATCATCTGGATTTTGTTAGTGATAGTTTTACCATAGCTGCTTTCATGTCTGAAAGAAAAGGTCTAAGAAAAAGACCCTCACAGTCACTGACGCATTCCTTCCCTCCCCCCAGGTGCATCCTTGTTACCCATGGAGGAAAACCCAATGTTGCTTTCCTTCAAAATGCCAAGAATAATTAACTTACCATAACAACTGCATTTAAAGAATTACCTCCATCAGTAAATAGTTTTTTTTTTTACTTTAACAGGAGACTGAAACAAATATAGATGTCTAGTTTTGGAAATTTGCATGCCTTTGGAAGTTTGAGATTTTGTCCTGGGAGATGAATTTTCCTTGGTGGCTCCTAGTTGCCTGAACTCTCTTTTAGCAATTCCTCTCTATCCTGTTCTTTTCTTTTGACACACTTTTGCAACTTGCCATGTCCTGTCACTGTGATACCAAAACATTATCTTGCCACCAAAACACTTTGACTTGAGTAATATTTACATCAAATTCCCTTTTTTCTATGAATTCTCTTCCTCTTCTCCTCTTGCTGTTGCCAGGGAGTTTCTTTGTCAGAGAGGCTCCAGGCTGAGGTGCCACGGGGAAGGACTGAAAGCTGCTGGGCATGGGCAGTGGGGAGAAACAGGATGTGAGAGAATGGGGAATCTCAACCCCATCTAATAAAAATCCTGTCTTTTGTACCATCAAGCTTCATTCTCCAGAGAAGTGAAAATCCTTTGTTGTTTTGGATAAGTTTAAAAACTCAATTCTCTTTATGAAATATGCTTTTGGGTTTTTTGTGGTGTTTTTTTTTTTTCTGTTTGTGGGTTTTTGTGGTTTTTTGGTGGTTTTTGGTTTGTTGTTTTTCTATTCTGTTTTGTTTGTTTGTTTGAGGGTTTTGTTTTGTTTTGTTTTCCTGGAAAATGCAAATGCTTCCATCAGTCAAAAATGCAGCCCAACAGATCTTTCAGTCACTGCTGTCTCTGGTCTTTGAGTGATTCACTGCTTCCTCTCTTCTCCTCCAATTATTGACTTAGTACCTAACATACATCCCTTGAAATGCAAATTTCTATATACACAATTTTTATCTGTATCATAATGAAAAGAAATTGTACATTTTTGGGGTCTACTCCATTTCATCTCTTTTCTTTCCCATCAGTCCTGGTCCAGCCTTTATGACATAATTTATAACATCCTTTTACTTCTGAATTGAGTACTTCTGCAGTTGACCCAGCAGAGATAAGCATCACCCTATAGGACCCAAGCAGGTCTGAATTTTCACGACCCCTCTCATATCTGTAATATTGACAGGGGTTGCCTTTCCAAAGTGAAACTGTGATTCAATTTCTAAAACAAAGTGCCTGCTCTTTAAGCTGATTTAAGAGAAATTAGTCAATAAGAAAGGAATTAAATGAGTGGACCTTGCTCTTCTGTACTGGAATTAACTCTTTCCTTATTGGATAAGTCCAAGGTGATGGGAAGTGAGGAGGCACCTGCATTGCACTTTGTGATTTTTGACTGACAGAAGGGACTTGTAAGGATTTAATGGAATGTATTAATGCATTGTGTTTTGTGCCACACTGAATTGTGTATCACACTCTTGAATGGATTTCTAAATGTAATACATTAAAAGGGAAGTCAGGTTGTTGATAAATAGGAGTGACATAATGTGCTAAAAATTAAAACTGCAGAGTGATGTATAGGAAGCTGAACACACATCTAAGTGAATTTATAGACTTTTTTTTGTTTTTCCTCCACAAATAGGAGAGCAATCTCTACCATTATCTCAAAAGATAGGTGAAGAGAAGATTGGGCTTTTGTCTTTCCACATAAATGACTGTCATTAATACTATCCATGTCAAAATTCATCAGCAGCAGCTGTCCAGCCAGGTAGCAGAGGGAGCAGTTCATTCTTTCTAACAACCACTCCTACAGTTAGGGGACACATAAGACATTCTCCAGTTCCTTTTATACTATTTGCAAAAAAATATTTCTTTGTTGCTTATTTATAGGTACTGTTCTGAGGAAAATGAGGGACCTGCTAAGTGTGCTGGATGATGTCTAACTCTTGACCACACTCTTGTGCAGTTGCAAGTTCCCCTGTGATGGCTGTGGTTTGAAGCCTTGAGGACAATGTGTGGGAGACTCAGACATCACCACGTGTCACCCCCGTGCTGGGGGGCAATGCAGGGAACTCACACCCTTGGTGCATTTACTGACAGTCATTACTCAGTTCTAACAGCGTCAAACACTCACTCTCCTCTACCTAAAAACAGAATTTGTCTCTTGAATTTGGTTCTGCCACACTGTGCAAACCAAGATCCAAATAATGCATGGAGCCCAAAGGAATTGCCTGTTTTGTGGAAGTTGCTCAGCTCCAGGGATGAGAAGGAAATGTCAGAGTGAGTGAATGGATTCCTGTGTAACAGCCCTAATTGAAACAAAAATGGAGAACAATAGGAACCATTCCTTAAATTTGAATATCTATAGTGGTTTAAGAGCTGATTGTAATGTTCATAACATCCATGTGTGTGGCATTCACAGTCTCTGAACATGATTCCTGTACCCAGGATTTTTCTCCTGAGAAGCTGAGAAGCCTCAGAGAAAAGGAAAACACTTCTTTTCTCATTTGCTTCTCCTGTGCTGTGCTCATGTGCAATGTGTTTGGGGATTGTTACCCACAGGTGATTGTTCCATTGCATTCTGCTGGGAGTTGTTTCACTCTTGGGCCAATCAGGGCCAGGCTGTGTCAGACTCTGGAGAGAGTCACGAGTTTTCATTATTAGCTTTTTAGCATTCAGTAAGTGTCCTTTCTGTATTCTTTAGTATAGTCTAGTATAGTATTCTTTAATATAATATAGTATCATAAAGTAATAAATTAGCCTTCTGAGAACATGGAGTCAGATGCAGCATTCCTGCCTTCTTTGGGGCACCCTGCAAATACAATACGAGCATTTCTTGGGAAAAAGGCAAAGAATCCAGGAAGGAACAGCAGGAGAAAGACTTTCAGTGGGAAGTGCATGTGCACCTCACCTGCTGCTCTGGCCTTTCTTTCATGCTCAGCAGTCCCACAGAGCTCCGTGGAATCTGGAGAACTCCATTAGGAAGCTGAAATCAGGGAATTCATAGTTTGATCAAAGTATGTGTTGAAGCCTGGGAGATGTGAATTGCTGCAGGAAAATTTGGGCTAGTTTCTTGGGTTCAGATATATTGGACTCCACTGCGACTCCAAGTATGGAAAATAATACTCAAAGCCTAAATGTGAAATCAGGGTCCTGCAAGGCAGAAATTTTCCCAAAGTGTTGAGCCTTCAGGACATAACTGGAGCATTCAGACATGAACAGCTTCGAAGATAGTTTGATTTTGAAGAACATAAATAAGGATTAAGGTACATAAATTTCCTGTCTCTAAAATGGGATTCTCAAGTGGCTTCATGAAGCTAAGAATATGTATAGGAAATCTCTTTTATCATAAGCATATTTCCCTTATGGCACGTTTCCTGTATGGTCTCTAGAAACATTTCTATTTTTAGGTGTGTTATTTAAATGTCTTACTGATGGCGCATCTAAGCATTGCTAAAAACCTCTCAAGTGCTTTAATAGGAATGATTTTAAAGCATTTGTCTGGCTTAGTTGCAGCTAGAAATAACGGAAATAAGAAGCCATTAGGAAGCTAGTCACACTTCCTTAAAATTGATACTAAGCTGTTCATAACGCATTCTGAACAAAATAACATTTTTTATTTGTTCATTATAGATTGTGCCTTAAGGAGAATGGATTTTATTGCAGTAAACTAAAATAGTTATGCACAAAATAAATACATGATAAAACAAGGAGGCAGAAGAAGAATTTTAAAGGACTATACACTGTAGAGTGTGGAGCACTGTTCAAGTAATGAGATTGGCTTGGTTGATGTCCGTGAGAAAATCTGAGTGAGAACTTGTAGTTACAAATGTCTTGGTGACGTGGGGGACTCTCAGAGAAATGGGAGTACTGGATTACAAGAAAATGAATATTTGACATGCATTTTGTAGCCACCTTCTATAATTGTCTTTCAATCCTCACCTCCCCAGTGTTTGTTATCAGCAGTAATGCAGGCACGGCTGCTGGGTGCTGACAAGCCCCTGAACACAAGGTGCATGTCTGTGGAAGCTGGATACACAAAACAAGACAGGCAGTGCCTTTTCCTGATGTCTCAGTGTCATGGCAGCAGCAATACGACTCCATTGTGCACTGCAAGTGCTGTGAAGATATTAAAACTGAAATTTAGAAATATCAGAATGTCTTACTGAATTCTGCTGTGCTGCTGCCCTAAGAGCTCCTCCAGTAATCTGAGGGTTCAGGTGCTCTTTTCTTCCTCTTGCCTGCTTAGCCTCCACGGCTTCCAGCCCTGCCTTTGTGCAAGAAGGTGACTGCTCTGCCCAGCCCACACGTGGCACATCCCTCTCTTATTAACCTTTAGTGACTCATTGCTTACTTTTGCATGGTCATAAGATTACAACACACTGTTTTTAAAAAAATGATGCCAATAATTTTATATTTTAGCTAGCACAGGAATGTAAAACTCTGCTGGCCAAATTAACTCTGCAGTGTGGAACCCTGCTGGCAGTAGGGAAGGCTGTGCTGTTGGAATGCTACTCCTGAGGAGCTGGACAACATTTTAACTGATCCTCAAGGTGTTCCCAGAAAGTGAACCACATGGTACAGACCATTTACTAAGAACTTTTGTTGTTAGCTCATCCTCCCAGGTGGTAAAACACACTACATGAAGTAGTGCTGGCTCTGCATGAGAATCCTAATTACCACCCTATTCCTTGCCAGGTAATGGAGTGACAAAATGCAGAGCCCCAGACTGCTGTCTCTTGCTTGTTTCCTCAGTCTCCAAAGGACTCTCACATTTAGATATCATTACAGGTGTGCACCAAAATGGAGGAACTCCTTCAAAGTTTATAATGCGGACAGTTGTGTTTTATTTGAGGCAATTCCAAAGTGGTGGGGTTTTCCTTAATTTCCTTTCCTGGGCTCAGAGGTTACACTTTGGTAAAGCATTTACCAAGCATTGGGTTTCCTTTCAAATGCAGCACCTGTTAGACCCAGAGCAGGTGGTGACAGCCACTCATGCCATGCTCCCAGTGCTCTATCATGCGGGACGTGGTGCAGCAGCCATCCTGCTGTTTCTCTGCTCTAATAAATGAGGAACCTGTGGGTAAATTGCAGCTTGTGGTGCATGATCACGGACATTGTCAACGGCGGCACCGCAGTTGTCTTAGCAACAGCCACAGCCCACAAGCTGAAGAACAGCTTCTTAACTCACAGGCAGATAAAGACACATTGATGCTTTGTCTCCACATGGAAAAATACATGCACATTGTAATAAGTGTTTTTCTCCCTGTTAGAATTAATTTATAGGGAAAGTTGGTGATAAATATACATTTTCTCTGGTACATGACCAGCCTGCATCCTCATGCATTATGGGACACTCTAACCAAGAGGACACGTGCACAGTAAACCTGCAAAAAGCAAAATGCCCTTATGCTACCTGACTGAACAGAAATGTGCTCTGTACATATCAAAACCATCTTGCCAGAACCCTGCTGAATTGCCCCAGAGAGGACTTGTCAGGATTGGCCTCATTCACAGATGGCTGGTCCAAAGGGAAGACCCCCTAACTGTTCTGGCCTTGGATCAGAGCTGTGTGTATAAAATGAGCTTTTAGAATCCATTCCCTGTGAGTGAGACTCACTGAAAAGAAATAATTGATATAGGCACCGAAAGTTGAATTATTCCATTGCTTTCCTAATGCATGTTTTTAAATCCATGGATTGTGTGAGGCTGAGAGAATGAATTGGGCTTGGAGCCGTGTGCTGTGCCTGCTGCAGCTTTGTGACAGAGCAATGTCTGTTTGCTGTGCTTTTATCCTCGCTGAAAGGACAGTGATTACTCCATCATGACAGGATAATTTTCAAAGATTTTACTGGGGATTATTAGTTTTACTGCTCTAATAAACATATAATTAAACAATGCCTCTGTATTATTGGATCCTAGTCTGCTTTGTACACAATGGATTTACAGCATGTCAGTAAATATTGGAACTGTGATGCAGTAATTAAGATTTACATAAACCTTCTCTGGGAGGAGAATGAGAGATATTTACTGGGAGACTTGGCTGAAGTGCTTGGAAAGTACCTGTTTTGTTCAATTATAGCAGTATATAAAGGTATGGTTTTGTTCAAGATTTCAGCCTTAAATATAGCATAGTCAGCACTTTGAGGGGATGGAAGTTCTTCTCCAAGTCAAGGCAGCACTCCCTGACATGAGCCAAGGCAAATGAACATCTAATCTTCAACCTAAGAGATAACCTTGAAGCAGGAGGACATATTTGGGAGCTCTCTTCCTCTGCTTGGCTGTTACTGCTCTACTCATTGTGACATGCCCTGTGTTGCCAAATGCTTTCCACCAAAGCACTGGAGCCGAGGTGCTCAAACCTGACATTTGATTAAAAACACAGCATCCTTCATTTGAAGTGGTGGCCTTTTTTCATGGAGAATAAAAAGATCCAAAAGGATATTAAATTGTCAATCAAACAGATAGGAGTGTAGAAACCACACTTTATGAAGTGGAGCAGACTTTAGGCTGCTCAGGCAACCAGTGAGTTAAATCCCCAGGGAAAATGCTATGGCAGGTGCTGGGTCCATCAGTACTGTCACTTTTTAAGCATCCCCTCCTAAAGGCAATGGAGCAGCAATTTCCAAATGTCAGGGGTCAAGCAGGTGAGGCAGAAGGGTGGCTTGGCTGATCAGGAATCTCCTCTTGGAAAGTGAGCAAAAGAAGAAGGTTTACACCCAGTGGAAGCAAGTTCAGGTGCTGTGGGAAAAACACAGAGATGCTGCTCACCACCACAGGGAGAAAGTCTGTGCAGCCAAAGCTCAGCTGGACTTGAAATTGCTAGAAATGTGGGGGACAATAAAAAAGAGTTTTAAAAAATATATTAATGGCAAAAGGAAGTGCAGAAATAACATTGTCTTGTTCCAGGATTAGAATGGTTTCCTCCCAAACAGGGACAGGGAGAAGGCAGAAGTGTTTATTGTGTTTATTGTGTTCTTTGCCTCTGTCTTCAACACAGATCAGAGACCAAGGGGGCTCAGTGCCCTGAGCTGGAGGACCATGACTGTGACAGTGATCAACTCCCAGCTGACCCTGAAATTGTGTGAGATCTGCTGCTCCAGCTGGATCCCTGCAAATCTATGAGGCCTGAGGAGATTCCTCCAAGAACCCTCAAAGAGTTGCTGATGTCATTGCAAAACCTTTCTTGATTATTTTTGAGCAGTCTTGGGAATCTGGAGAGGTCCCAGCTGACTGGAAGCTGGTATCCTGATTTTCAAGAAGGGCAAGGAGGAGGACCCCAGAGACTACAGGACTGTCAGTGTCCCTTCAGGGCCTGGTAAAATCATGGAAAACATTATTCTGGGAGGTGTTGAGGGTCTGCCAGGACCACACAGTCATCGGTCACAGCCTGTCAGACCTGATCTCCTGCAGCAGGGGACCCCACCTGGCTGATCAAGGGAAGCCACTTGGTGGAATCTTTCTGGACTTCAGCAAAGTCTTGATACCATCTCTGCCAGGATCCTCCTGGACAAAGTGCCCAGCATTCAGCTGGATAAACACATCGTGGGATGGTGAGCAGCTGGCTCGGGGTCGGGCACAGAGGGTGACAGTGGCTGGGGTGACATCAGACTGGGGCCTGTCACCAGTGGGGCTCTGCAGGGCTCCACCCTCAGCCCTGAAGGTGCCCAACACCTTCACGAATGATCTGCACCCAGGACTCAAAGGAGCCCTCAGGAAGGGCTGATGACACTGAATTAGGAGGAGCTGTTGACTCCTTGGAGGGCAGAGAGGCCCTGCAGAGAGACCCAGACAATGGAGAGGGGCAATGCCCAGCCACGGGAATTTGGCTCAGGCAAGAGCTGGATCCTGCCCCTGGGCCGGGGCAGCCCTGGCTGTGTGGGGGCACTGGGCAGTGCTGGTTCTGATGGGCCCTTCCCAGCTCAGCGGAGTCTCTGATTCTGTGAATGTTGTGTGAAACACAGAAAATGCAGCTCTTGACAGACCTGACATGTCCAGGCTCGTTTGTGTTAAGCACTAATCAGCCTGGCACAGTCAGTTCCCTTAGCTGGGGAACACACCCACCTGGTGCACTGGCCACGTGCTTGCCGCAGGGTCATTTAGACTAGGTGAGTATTTCACATAATATCACATAAGCTTCTCTGGAGAAAGGTCAGAAGAATGGGTGCCAGCAATATAAAATGGTGAAGACAACCCTTTCCAGGGCATTGTTTATGGTGTAGCTGTAATGATTCTCCATTTGGGGCTGCTTGGGGGGAGTGGCTGAACTCCAAATACTTTGCATGAAAGACTCAGAGGTGCCACACTGATTCCCACAGGGAGAACCCCCACGAGGCTGAAGGACACTGAGTAAGATGGGAGTAGGGCAGAGGGAAGAGTGAGATTTGTGTTTCCAGTCACAGCACTGGCAGCAAGCAGCTGCAGTGTCTGTACCAGCGAGCCACCCTCCCTGCTGTGTCACTGCAGGCACGGGACGCACTTTTATTTTTTAAAAAATTGGCTTATGTGGAGAAATGAAGTTGAATAAGTCCAAGTGCCGAGTCCTGCACTTTGGCCACAATAACCCCCTGCAACGTTACAGGCTGGGGACGGTGTGGCTGGGCAGTGCTCAGGTGGAAAGGGACCTGGGGGTGCTGGTGACAGCCGGCTGAACGTGAGCCAGCAGTGTGCCCAGGTGGCCAAGAAGGCCAATGGCATCCTGGCCAGTATCAGGAATAGTGTGGCCAGCAGGAGCAGGGAGGTCATTCTTCCCCTGTCCTCGGCACTGGTGAGGCCACACCTCAAGTGCTGTGTCCAATTCTGGGCCCCTCAGTTCAGGAGGGATGTTGAGATGCTTGAGCGTGTCCACAGGAGAGCGACGAGGCTGGAGAGGGGCTGGGAACACAAGCCGTGTGAAGAACGACTGAGGGAGCTGGGGTTGTTCAGCCTGGAGAAAAGGAGACTAAGAGGTGACCTTATCACTCTCTTCAGCTTCCTGAAGGGTGGCTGTGCTGAGCTGGGGGTCGGTCTCTTTCTCCGGGAAACAACAGACAGAACAAGAGGACACAGTCTCAAGCTGCGCCAAGGGAGATCCAGGCTGGAATTAAGGAGGAAGTTTTTCACAGAAAGAGTGGTCAAATACTGGAATCATCTGCCCAGGGTGGTGGTGGAGTCACCATCCCTGGATGTGTTTAAAAAAAGACTGGATGTGGCACTGGGTGCCATGATCTCGTTGAGGTGTTAGAACATGGGTTGGACTCGATGATCTTAAAGGTCTCTTCCAACCTAAAAATTCTGTGATTCTGTGATTCTGTAAAAGCCTTCTACAAGTGTATATGTGCATGTGTGTTTTCCTGCCTCTCATCCCTGCTGAAGCCACTAGTCAGGATCAGGCAAAAGGAGCAGAGGGATCCCAGCAAGGATGACACCCCCAGCAGCTTCATGGGGCTGGCAGCTGGGTAAGAAAGGCCAGCAAACCTCTGCTCAGGGGAGGGGTCACAGTGAGCTCCCATGCCAGACTGTGTGCAAGGATTTGCAAGACAAAACAACTCAAAAAATGTCCCAACGGCTAGAAAAGCTTCAGCCTGACCAGCTCAGTTTTTCTGTCAATGAAGACACAGAAATCTGTAGGAGACAAGGGTTTCATTAATGCTGGGGCTCACAAAACTGCTCCTGTTACCCAAGGCCAGGCTGAACAGACCGAGGAACAGAGAGGAAATTGTGCATTCAAGGAAATGCTATTGCTTTAATTAAAATATCATCTTTGGAGATTTTTGTTTTCAATAAGACATAAGCACCATGGATTTTTGAATTTACCTTTGGAATCAAATGCTCTCCAGAAAGACATCATTGCCTGTATGCAAGGTCTTAACTATGTTTTCTCAGTGATCCCTTAGTGCTGTTCATGGGAGTGAAATCACAACTATTTGTCAGGTTTTCTGGAATCAAGACTCTAAAATTACATTTTGAATTGATGGCTGCTAATTGTTGTGAACAGCTTAGTTATTTTTCTTTGATGACAGGTATATATGCTGTCCTTTCTGAGGTACCACCTCTCCCTCATAGTGGGTTCAGTATCAAACCTGTCAAATAGAAATTATTCTGGTAGGACGAAAATGAGACTTACAGTAAACATTAGGGAACATTAGAGAGCACTTAGATTTATATAATTTTGATTTCTGGATTGTCCTGCAAAAACATCTACCCAACTAGCTAGGCTTCTCCCTAAAGTAATTTGTGTTCTCTGTCAAACATTAACATCATAATTATAAGATAATTTAGCTCTTATTTTTGTCAAATAAGGTCCTTCAAAATTTTTATAGGTAGTGCTTTGCAAAACCCACAGAACAAATGATGTAAGTATTATATTATGCTAAAAATGTGAGATTTATACTAATTATACCATAGATTCAGTCCTTGAAGTTTTGCCATAGTTCCTTCTATAATACTGCCCTCCTGGGACTTGAATAATTTGGCACCTGATAGCACTAATTACCATTGAACTTTAGAACCTTTAATACAGTGAAAATTCAAATATTTAACATGCACTGATATTTACAGGATGAAAAAGTGGAATTTACACAGAAATGTGATATCCAATTTCTTTCTCTAATAATGCCAATAACTTAGAGTTAACCCTTATTAATATTTAGAGCAGCAGTAAATGTAAGCAGCTGTCACTGGAATGTTATGATTATGATCAATAATACCTTGGCCCTAGGTGAATTTTTGTGCTCCTGTTCATTCTTTGAGTAACTTGACATGGGAGGGAAGGGAGCACTAATGAACAAGTTTATAAATATTTGAAATGCTTACTTGCTCCAGGGGTTGGGAAAGGGACATTATTGTAATGTCTAAATATAGGTAACACTTTCCAACCCTTTCAATACAGAGAATATATAGAATATATATTCAATATATAAAGAGAAAAAAGTATATATTTCAATATAGAGACTATATAGAACCCTTTCAGTATAGAGAATTATATTCTACTTCTTAATTCCTAATAGGAATGAAAGGAATGCTTCTGATGCTTCATGGCATGCAGAACTGTGAACTTCTTAATCAGTGTGGTATTTCCAGGCACAGAGTCTATGTAGGAAACATGAGTTGTGTTTACACCAAGCCATTCGGTACTCAGCTGCCATCTCCATTACAAATTTACTTTTTTGATCTTTGGATGGGAAGCATTGTTTTGCTTTGTGAGCCCCATTTAGGGGAGAGCACTCTGACAGAGGCCAAAGCAGACCCTTGGTGTCAGGGGTCAAAATAGAGAGGAGTTTGGGTTCCTTGGTCTGGAGCACAGAGAAAGACATTCCCATATCCCATAACCAAATTCTTCTGGTAAAATTCTTCTGACCAATTCCAGTTATTTTGTCAACAAGATATTTTTATTGACTTTTCTGAATGGTCCAGGTCTCTTAATTCTCCCTAAAAGCAATTTAATACTTTTGTCTATGATGAGCACATCTTTGGGTACCAGTTCTTTCTCCAGCACACATAAACACCAATTTTTGAGTTCTTTTTGAAGTCACTAAGTATGCTACTAGGGATGATATCTATCTTAATGATTTTTTTGTTTAATCATCTGAGTAGCTGTTTGCAGGAGGCTTCACTGTTACAGTTTTTTCCAAACTTTACCTCTGTTTCTACTTGGTATTGTCCTTGTCTTATTAAATCACTGGAATGGCCTCAGATCTTTTCTGTATATTGCCTGACTCATTTCAGTGGGTCACCAATTGCTTACAAAACAGCCTCAGTAATTTGTGAAGGTTGGTTTGTCACATAAACCCAAACATGTCTTTTCCCAAAATTGCTGCCATCAGCATTACTTCTAAGTAAAACCACGAAAATCTGGGTTTTTTCCCTCATAAAAAATATTTGGTATTTATACTAGGATCATTTTTTCAAAGACATACTATTATATTTGCAGGGACACCCCAAAGAAGGCAGGAATGATGCATCTGACTCCATGTTCTCAGAAGGCTAATTTATTATTTTATGATACTATATTATATTGAAGAATACTATACTAAAGAATACAGAAAGGATACTTACTGAATGCTAAAAAGATAATAATGAAAACTCGTGACTCTCTCCAGAGTCTGACACAGCCTGGCCCTGATTGGCCCAAGAGTGAAACAACTCCCAGCAGAATGCAATGGAACAATCACCTGTGGGTAACAATCCCCAAACACATTCCACATGAGCACAGCACAGGAGAAGCAAATGAGAAAAGAATTGCTTTCCTTTTCTCTGAGGCTTATCAGCTTCTCAGGAGAAAAATCCTGGGTGAAGGGATTTTTCAGAGCATGTGAATGCCATAACATACCTCTTTGAAGCTAATTCAGGTATTTGCATAGGCAATAGCTGAACCATTCTAATGACCCAAGTGTTTCAGATGACTGCTTCATTGGAAAACTTGCCAAACCCTGGAAATACAGAGGCAGGGTTCCTCAACCTGTGCCCACTGCTGTTCTGCAGCCCCTTTTACTCTGGCTGTGGGAGTGGTGCTTGACCAGCCCAAAGTGGGCTGACTGCAGCGCCCAGTCTGCCTGCTGGCCCTGGGGACAGTCACCCTCACATCCCTGCCTCCAGACAAAGACAAGGGCTCTTTTCTACCTCAGAGAGGTGAGGAGGTGTCTTGCAGGTTGCCAGGAACTTGGTAACTGAGGTGCAGTTGTGAGGATCGGATAGGAACAGAACTTTTACAGCAGGAATTAGAGAAAAAAATCTCTTGTGGGAATTGGTGGGAATATGGTCTAAATGTATCCTGATTACTGATGCCTTCTGTCCCCCTGAGCAAGCAATGCTGGCAGTCCAAATTAAATCACAAGGTGCCATCAATCCTTAGCTCAAAACTCAAGAACCTGAGACAGAACCTGCTACAACTCCTGAGCACAGGAGGAGAAGGGCTGGAGAGCGCCCCAGATTGTGAGTGCAGCTCAACCAGACCTCACATGGAGAAAAGGCCTTTCCCTGGGCGTGAGCTGAACAAGCACATATTTATTTCAACATCCCAACATTTGTAAGTAATTGCTAATGTGGCATGGATGCTGCAGATGTAGTGCTGCTTCTGGAATAAATCTTCAAGAGAAAAGTAACAGAAAACGGATGGGATTTAATGAGCGAGCTGTGCCAGGCAGACTGTGGAACTGTTTGTCTGCTGTGCACACACAGCCCTACCCCAATCACTTCTTCACCAAAAATGTTCATGAACGTGCTCTTCCTGCTTTCCAAATAATACTATGCACTCACATAATGACTGAGGAAATCGGGCATTATAAGTCCTTCAGCTGCCAAGGGCAGTTTTGTTGGCTTTTTCAAAAAATAAATTTCTTAAGAAATAATTGTGCTGTTTCACAGCAAAAAAAAAAAAAAAAAAAAAGAAAGAGTTAGCTGAGCAGCTAATCAAACAAGTGTCCTGCAGCAGCCTGTGCAGTGGTGAGGCTTTAGGTGAGCCAGGGAACCACGAGGTGCTGGCACTCTCACCAGAGGTAGCACCACCATGCTTTGTACTCCTGCTTAGTTTGGCATTTTTGCAGGACTTCTGTTTTTAGCACTAATGATAAGGAGCAAAATGCTAAATCACAGGCATTTTTGTATGTATACCAGGTTCCAATTCAGCATTTAAGCGTGTTAACTATGCATTACTGACTTCCTGCTGTCTCCTGAAAAAAACTGGAGCATCTGCCTATAGTTACTCATGTATTTGATGCTCTGTCACTTTGTTCTCCTTTGGCTTCCCCAAGCTAGATTAATTGGATGTCTCTGAATCATTTGGGGAGTATTTTGGCTTTTGAAAATGTCTCCTTTTCAGGCTGCTTTCCAACCTTTTCTCCCCTGCTTAATGACCCATTCAAAAAAATTACCAATGAATTTCTTAGACTAGATTTACATAAGATCATTAGAGTGTTCCAACTCCTTTACTTTAAAATATTCATGGCAGTCTCACATTGTTGGCTTCACAAAACCAATTTCAGGCAAACCTCCCATCAGCTTCACTGAAGGACAGCAGGGTAGAGCTATAATTGTCAAAAACTTGCAAGCTTCAGCTTCAGTGGCCGTTCTTCACATCAAGCACCAATTCTGACAGTGCTTCCCTGCACATTCTGCTCACTCTGTGGAGTTGGGGAGGGGCAGATTAAATGCTTTTTAAATGCCCCCCATTTTTGAGAAAAAATTACAAGAACTTGGTGACTTAAATCTCAGCCTATGAAGACTTTTTTGTATATCATCTGTGTGTAAGACTTCACTCAATTTGCAGCTTGAAAAGCAAAGCATTGAAATAAAAATTCTGTTCAAATTTGTGCCTTACTGGTCTATTTTACCACTTGCTTTGTACAATTTTAGAATGGAAAGTGATGCTGTCCTGTGAAAGGGTGACTTGATTTGTCCACAGAGACAGTATTCCTATTCCTGTATTCCTGGCTTCATGAACAACCCAAGATGCAAGGAAAAGTCTCCAGAGAACAGTATGATGTAAAATGTCCCACCATCTTAAAAATTTATTGCTGAAGAAACTGTACTTGCATATATTTTTAAAATGGAAATCAATAATTTAAGGCTGTTTAAAATATATGAATGTAACTTTAATTAATCTGGTTTTTGTGTACATTGCTTGGCAAATAAAATATGTCTCAAGGGACTCTGTTTTGTTAACAATACTCACTTCTGCCTTCTTTTTTTATTTCCCCAGAAGCAATTTTTGAAGAGCTTTCCATAACATTTCCATAAAGCTGAAGCCCTGTGCATCTGAAAGCCCCCAGGCACTGCTGGCTGTGCCAGAGCAGGGCAAGGAGGGACCTGGCACTCTGGGACACGGCACTCCAGGGAGGGCACGGGCACCCAGCCCTGCCAGGGCTGTCACCAGGTGTCCCTCTGCAGGTAATGCACAAACTGCTGGCAGCTGGGGTGGGCAGTGACCAAAAGGGTCTCCTCAAGCTGTGCTTGGGGAGTAAGTGGCTGCAAAATGGGCAGATCTGGAAGTGGTGCAAATATCTGTGTTTGTGGCTTTTCTAGGGAAGCGTGCTGCGTACTCTGCCCTGGGTAGTTGGCAAAATTAATTTTAACATGTTTGGTAACAAGTGATACCTTGACAAGAGATTGGTCAGCCTTCTCAGCCTCCTGTCTGGCTTTTAAGGGTGTGACTATTAGGGCAGAACTTGCCTTACAAGGTCAGTTGAGTGTAGGTGCTGCTCTCCAACTCAGCTGCAAGAATTTCCTTTCTGCAGAAAGAATTAAATACCATGTGAGTCAGAATGAGTGGCTGACAGGGATGTGCAAATTCAGGCTGAACCTTCTGTTGTGTTTAATATGGTAGCAGACAGAATTTTAGGTCATCTGTATTCCAGGTGAATGCCACACCTGGGAGGCCAGAGAGCCTTCTGGCTGTCTCTCCTCCTCAAGTTGTCATTTGGGGTTGAATAAAAACCCCTGGGTTTGCCAGTGTTTGTGGTGAGGGAAAGCAGCAGCTTACCTACTCTAGTTCTATCTCCTGTGGGAATTAAAATTAGGACAAAACTTGGCTAAAAACTTAAAACTCATCTAAGGTGTAAAAGCTGATAATTGATTTGTTTTCACAGAAGCCATGGGGAGGCCCAGTGTGACCCCTTTGCCTCATGAGGGATTATGGATTTCAGCATGTTAACATTCACCAGTGCTGGGATTGTGCAGGGCTGGGAGCCCTGCAGGGGAGGGACAGGGCTGGCAGGACAGGGCATGAGCAGGACAGGACATGGAAGGGCTGGCAGGACATGGCAGAGCAGGACAGCACATAGAAGGGCTGGCAGACATGACAGGACAGGGATGGAAAGACAGGACATGACAGGACAGGGCTGGGCTGGCAGGACACAGCAAGGATGGAAGGACAAGGATGGCAGGGCAGGGGCTGGCAGGGCAGGGGCTGGCAGAGCAGGACAGGGCTGGCAGGACAGGGAGGGTGGTAGCCCCAGTGCCAAGGGCAGCAGGGGCTGCAGCAGTCAAGGACAGAGCCTGGTTTTGTTCCTCTCCCTGGGAATCTTGAGCACAATCCTATCTGTGGTTCCTCTAAACAACTCACATTTTTTTTCTGTGTGAATGGAGAGCAGCAGGATGAAAATACTGTTTTATGCTTTTGATAAATTGCTCTGTTTCTCCTCTCCTTGGATTAAGCAGTGCAGTGAATTCAGCTCTCTCACAGACAGCTCCATACTGAGAGGTATCTGTTCCATTTTATCCTAGCTACTCAAAGGCAGGGGTATTTTCATATACCCTTAAATCTAATTTTCCATCTGCCTGGTATTTGGGCTCAACCTTATCCTTGTTTTAAGGACAACATTCAAGAACCTCTACATTTTGCACATTGCAGCTTTTTTTTTTGGACACCAGGCAGAAGAGGTAGGATGGGAAAATTCTGGAGTCACAGGTACGACCAAGGATTCAAAATCCTAAAAGTATTGGATTAGCCGACACTTGACAGTGACAATGTTTCTGCTCTGTAGTTAATTAAAGGTAGCATTAGGGCTTTAGAAACTAATTCTAATAATTTTTGAAGTACTCTTATTTAGCTGCATATTTTTGATAGTATCTGCTGAATGAGGCTATTAGATGAGCTGAGTGCAAGTGTCACTACAAATGACAGTAGAAGAGGTATTTTTGATGCCATCTGCATATCACCTGATATTAAGGTGAAAGCAAAAATAAGCTTATCTATAGAGTACTAGATAGGAAATGATTAACTGTCAATCCTGTGTCCCAGGCTGATGCTCAGACACCCCATCTTCTGTTCCTGTTTGCACAAAGTCTGCCTTGTTACGGATTGATTTAGCATCTGGATATTAGCAAACACGTATCTCTAAAAGAAGTGGTCCAAAAGGTAAACACAGAGCACAGAGATTTTTATAGATGACACAGGGCAGGCAAATGGTCTTGGCTCACAGAGCATGCCTGACTGACGCTGCGTATCTGACATCAAACCATATGGTGGGACTGCTGGGTTTTTGTTATGAATAAATAAATAATCTCCTTTCAGAAGCAATATTTTCTAGCATCAAGCCAGAAGGAACATTTTGTTATAAAGCTGGTTAACTTGTACAATGTGTTCTGCATTCTGAAAAACACACACAACCAATTCTTTGTATCCAACTGGGTTTGACAGGTGGAGCATGTCAAATATTTGGCATTATTTGGTGGTTTACCCATTTTAATATTAGAAGTTACAACTATTTAGAGAACTTAAACAGTGAGCCACTAGAAGACAAACATCCAGCTGGGAGCACAGTTGAAAAAACAAAATGATGCATTTACAATATTATTTAATAAAAATTAATTCTATGCCAAGTTTGACAAACAATTGCCAACATCCCATCCTCCCATGTAGCACTGACTTGTAAACTATAATCACATCTGTTGTATTAGTATTTGTAATAACTATGCTTGTGATAAATGATCACATCAAATTTTAATAGCTTTCCTAACGTTCACGAGAACAATTGCATAATGAGGTTACCTTCTCTTAAATTTATTGTGTGAAAATGTTGCATGCAGCACATGGCCAAAAGCTCCTGGCAGAACAACTTTCTAAACAACTGCTCACAGAAAAATTCCCCTAGTGAAGGAGGTGGGGAATATGAGCGAGGTGCATTCCAGAATGCTTCCAGGCAGGAGCTTGTTTAGAGGTTGGGTACTACAACTCATTTTACATGGTCTTTGTCTAAAACAAAGTAAATCAATAGCAAAATCAAATCAGAATAACAAAAAAAAGCAATGACTCCTGATCTTCTGGATACTCAAAGCTCCCTTCTTGCACTGTCAGAAACTTTTTGCACTATATGCTCTGTCTATACCATTAATGCTTCCATTTTTAAAATGAAATCATATCTGAAATAAACCACAGGACCAAAAATCATTTGGTTGGATGAAAAAGTTTGGGATGGCACAGGATACACTGGAATGCCAGGATGGCTTTAGAAAATGTGCTTGTCACCATATGCTGACCAGTGTGACCTTCATGTGCATTTTCCTCTGAAATAATACAGGATTCTCTTACTCTGGATGTTTGATTTTCTGTAACATACAAAATTTGCAACCACATTTCCCAAGTATTTCAAACTTGATTCTTTCTGGGCCACTTTAGCCCTTGTCAGAGGCCCTCATGATGTGCAGAAAGGCCCTTTTGGAGCTGCCCAACAGCCAGGCTGAGGCTCAGCTGGGACCTTGCCCAGCACAGGTCCTTCCCCAGCACCACACCCTGCCTGAGGATCCTGCCCCAGCCTTGGTGCAGAGCAAAGGAGCAGGGGCAGCTGGGTGCACTCTGTGGGGCAGGTTCTGATCCCTGTTGGACCAGTTTACATCTGGTTATTCATACTGGTCTAAAAGAGATTAGAATCTGCTGCTTGATCTACTCAGTGCAGTACTAGAAGCTGCATTTCCCAATAATTTGGGTCCTGCTATTTTTGTCACGGAGAATCCCAACAAATGAGGTGGTTTTAGTTTGGCAATTCAGTCCTGTGTTATTTAGGGGTTGCAGTAATACTATGACAAAGTACAGGAACAAAGATCAACAGCTGATGCTTGAACCCTGCAGTGAACCCGCTTTCTATAATCCTGGAAATATGTGCTTCTTTATGGTGCTGCATTCAGAAAAGCCAGCCAAACCAGGACTTGGGCTGAAAAAAAATGCTCAGGCAGAAAGAAAAGGAATCCTGGGCTTCCTGGGCTTCCAAAGCATACTCTAAAATGCTGGGAAATAGTCAATGTTACATTTCTCTGGTGTTGGTCAAATGTAATAACTAAATACAATATAAAATATTATATGTATTATAAGGATTCTTCAAACACATACCTGGGTCAAAATGGGAAAACTGTTAAGGCAGGATTGACTTGAAAGCTGCACAGTAGCAAGAAGTATTCCTTCAGTGAGCAAAGGAGGACAGAGCAGGAAATTCAGGGTGGCAAGTAGCAGTTCTTGCCTGTTGGCTGCCTGTGGATGGGGCCAGGCCTGGCACTGCCACCCATCCCCTGTCCAGGACACTGCCACAAGTCTGAGTGGTGGCACCCGAGCAGATGAAGAGGGCTATAATTTATCAAGGTGCTGGTTAAATCCATTCAGCTCCAATGACTTAAGGGACAAAAGACCCTTGCTCTTTCTCTAGTCTGATTTGTGAATGTGTGTGTGCACACAGAAATCACAGGCACACAGACACACACATGCCTTTCACACTCATGGATGAATATGTTGCAGGAAATTGTGTAGCCTGCTGGTAAGTCTGTTTATCATCAGTTTCCCTGAGGCTCCACTCCTCTCTTGAGGACTTACTTTTACTTTCCAAACCACTGAACTGCTCTGACTAACCAACCTCATTCAAATTAATCTGACAGATGTGAAAATTTCTTGCTTTTTGCAGCCCCAAACCGAGCTCAGTTGTGCCAGAGCAGTTTATTTATACATTTAAAATGCTATGAAAAAACCCACTGATATCCTAGAGCAGGGCAAGCTGGCACACCTGATGTCCTTGGGTGGTCCCTCTGGCATGCCTACCCTGAGCCCTGTAAAAGACTGGCTCTGGCCAGGCTTGCTCTTCCGCCCCAGCTCCAGCCTGGCACATGGATGGCCAAGGCAGGAGCATTCTGTTGATTAATGCATCAGCAAGCAGCCCGGGCTGCCAGTTTTGGGGCACAATAGAGTAATTGATAATTTCTGGCCCTGCTCCTCTGGCTGTCAGGGGAGTGCGGAGATATTCCAGGGCTGGGGCTACTTTTCAGATGAAGTGGCCAAATGGAAAAGGATCAGATGCACTGATGGGGAATATTGGAGGCTTAAAAAAATAGAGACTATTGCTCTGGAAGAATCAGAAAGGAGAAGAAGGTACATAGAAAATATCAGAAGGGGGAGGCAATGGCCTGATATCAATAGGGTGAAATCTGTAGGGGTTTACATGTTCATTGGACAAGCCTGTCCCTGTGGCAGGGTTTGCTGTGGAGGAGGGCAATATTCTGTTGGTAACAGCCAAAGAAGTCCTCACTTACTCCTCTGTCTTCAGCTAGTGATGCCAAAGACCCCAGAATGAAATTCTGCTGCATTCCTTATCAAGCAGCCCCTCGCTGGAATTTCCGGCTGGGAGTGCTGCCCCGTGCCAGCTGGCAGCAGCTCTGCTTCCTTTGGGCAGGGATGGGAAATGACTGATCAGCACTGGGAGCCTTTGCCCGCACTTCAGGATTGTTACATCTTCAGGAGTGCAGTCCTGCTAGTTGAGCTGCCTCACGCTTGTTTGTACGTGAATATATCCAGATGCTAAACAAAACACTGAATATTTCTGGCTTTTGGCATCCTCCACTGATGGACTGAGGGAGGTTTGTGCTGCACAAGCATCAGCACTAAAACGAAGAGAAAGCGCGCTATCGGCACTGTCATCAGTCATCTGATGAAGGTTTGGTGTAATTGACTATTCTCTTCGTTTCTGAGTTCTTCTGTGTCCTAAGTTTGGACTGGCTCTCAGGCCTTTGGCTTAGAGATGCAAAGAAATTGTCTTCAGGGAGAGCAGAGGGTCACATGTGGGTACCCTTCAACAAGGAGATCAAAAGGCAAATCTCTGTCACCAACACTGTCCCTTTACTAGCAACAATGCCACTTGTTCAGCAGAACACACTCCTGATTGCAGCAATTTAAAAAAAAAAGCCTCTTCCCCTTCCACAGCTATTTTAAAAAATCTGCTGTATTACCTAATTTGTGGGGAAAACAGAAAAAGAGTTGAAAAACCAGTCCAAGCAGACATTCTGGGCATGGAGAGCTTTAAAGAATAGCTCTAAATTTAGCAGCTAAACTACAAGATCTGACAGGGCAGTGCTGGGAACTGCAGTGACATGGTGCTCATCTTCACTTATTCCTCAGCTTCAGAGAAGACCAGATGCAAATTAATCTGGTTATCATAAGCAACCAGTTCATGATGGAGAATTTCTGTCTTTCTTTACCCATATAGTTCAAGAAAATGCTGTATAATCTGAAAATAGTTTAAAAAAATATTAACAAAACCTCAGGAACACAAGATGGCTTTGTGCTGGCAGTACAGAACTGGAATTGAGGGGTTCTTGACATTTTTTCTTGACAAATCCCACAAGTTTTCCGTATAAAGTGACCAGATGACAGAGTTTTCTTCCTTCACTGGTAATGTGGGGGCACTCTCAACACGTTTGGAGCCTTAATTAGTATTTGTAAATCACTTTGAGCCTCTCAGATTGGAAGCGTTGTTAGCACATAGTGCTGATATTAATTATTAAAACAGAATTGGGCTCTGTGGATGTCTCACAGCTGGCACCTGCAAGCCCAGGGATTTTGAGAGGCTGTTCCCTAAAATAAATTTTGCTTGACATAACGGAAAGTTTTAAAGTTGATTGTTTGACAAGGATGGGCTTTGGAGGAATATTCATGGAATAAGATTTTCACTCAGTGGATTTACAGAAAACTTCCAAAAGTTTCTAGAGATTTGGGATATCACGGAGTAACTGAGACAGTTACACAAGAAATCCCTGAGTACACTCCAAAACCATCCTGATGTGAGAGACATTTCTCTCTGAGCTGCTGCAGTCCTGCCTGGGCTGATCTACTGAAGAGGCATTTATAAATTTAAATACATAATACATTTTAAAAATACTTCTCAATTTTTTTTTGGGGGGGAGAGGGGGGATAGCATTTCATTTTTTCTATTTTTGAAATTGCGGAAAAATCTAAAAGCTGGAATGTGCTTCTTGTAAGGGGATTTGTATTGGTATTACATCAGCAGAAGAATGACAAAATGAAGGTGTATTTTAAAAGGAAGCTTTCGTTTGGATGTACGAAATACATTTCAGTGTTTGCTTTGATATGGCTCATGAGTTTTAATGCAACTGTTAAAAAATCACTCTTTTACAAGTTTGTTTTTTGTTTCTTGCTCCATATTGCACAAAACAAGAGAGAGCTGATGGGTTTCAGTGCATACCTTGTGCTTTGGGTTCTCCTGGTACACGCTGGGGAGAAATATTTCAGATATACTGCAGATGCCTGTTTGGAGGGTGTTTTCAGCTCTTTGCAAAGGAGGGCAAATGCTCCTATTTCAAACTCGTATTGAAGAAGAAGAAGACTTTTAACAGTCTTTTTCTCTGTAATTTGTGATCTGTTGACAAAGGTTCTTCTGCCAAGCAGAGGGCAGAAGGGAATGGATCTGTGCCTCGCAGTGCCTCCAGGGCAGCTGGGGCTGAGCTTCTGTGGCCAGAACCCACATTTTGCACCCTTAGCACAGCAAGGATAGGGAGTAAATTCTTTGTAGTGAGATATGAAATGTTCACAGTTGCTGCTCAAGGCCTGCAGTCGTTTGTTTGGCTAGGAATATTTTGCTGCTCAGTTTTGTGGCACTAGTACTAATGGACAGAAATTCAAACGTTATTATGCAAGCAACTGTTATGTAGATTTCTCCCCACTTTTATTTTTAAATTTTTGAAACTGCCCCCTGAGCAACTTCCTGACACCAGAGCCTTCTAACATCTCTAAATGTTGCTGACTGAAAAAACAAACAACACTGTCACATTTGGAAAGTCAAAGCAGAAAAGTGTCTCATTTGTAGAGCGATTCATTTCGATTTTCATCTTGCTGCTGTCACTGAGGATACATGAACAACAGCAGTTGGTATTGTCAGGAGACCTAAGCAGACCTGTTTCGTTGGCTGACTTGACAGCTGTTCCATGAAAGAGATTCATGCTCACAAAATCAGAAAAGTATGAAGACCACATTTTCTTCTTAACCCTTTCTTGCCTCGCTGTACCTGTGTTACACTTCTATAAAAATTCAAAGGGAAGGATCAGGTTGCTGTGGAAAATAGCAGACTTGGTTTAGCAAACTGCCACATGTGTGTGATGTAGCACTCCCTGAAGCAGTATCTTTGACATTGTTTGGGTCTGCACGGCCGTCTGGGGAAATTAAACACAGGGTCTGATTCCCCTGTTACCGCAAGCAGCACCCAGTGGGAAAGAATTTTACATCATTCTTCTGAATAATCCATTTCTCAGGCAACCTGGATCCTTTCTTCCTCTAGATCAGCAAATATGCAAATATTTCAATGTTTTTGAAAGTGTACTTTCTTTAAGTTTTCTGCTTCCTTTAACTTTGAAAGAAACATATTATTTTTAGCAGGTATTATTGCCACACGTTGGGGTTTTTTAAAGAGTAGGGATTTCTTACAATAGTGGGCTCAACTTGGCTGTTCTGAGGTAGAATTGCTGAAACAGAATCTGTGTGCATGTTCAGCCCTGGATACCAGTGTGATTTATGCAGTAGAAGAGTTTGTCTCACAGTTCTGTGGATGAGAGGAGCTTTAACATCAGTGGTTCAGTAGCAGGGTGCTGGTGGCCCTGCCCTGACACGCACTGGTGACGGTTTCCTTCAGCTCCTGCTGCAAAGCTCTGCAACTTCCTCACACAATACCAGGAGGAGTTGTGCCTCTGAATCGTTACAGTCAATGGGAAATAAAAGACTGTGGAAATGAATCTCCATAAGAAAGTCAAGCTTGATATAAAGCTGAGCTCCATCACAAATATAAATGCCTCGGCAATTACACGAGGAGGATGCCAGATTTCAGCAGTGTTTAGTCAGGGCTGGGGAGTTTGGCTCAGACTACACTGAAAAAATAAAGTAAAATAACTGAAATGCATGAATGAAACTAGGGCTGCTTCTTCCAGGTAAGCCCGGCTGTGGTCCTGAGTCTGATTTATTCCAAGTCTTTTGAAAGGTGCTGTGGGCAGGCACAGGCAGGGTTGGGTAACTGGTTTGGTCTGCAATCACTTCTCTGTGCTTAGCATGAGCCATCTGAAATGAATCACCCATTCATCTGGGACCAGTGTCTTGTCACCTGCCTCTATACAAGTCTAATCTAATTATTTCAATAATTATAGATACTCTTTTAAGGGTGAAGCTTAGAAAAGCTCCTTGAGATGGTACACAGAGGTTTTGTTCACTCTTTTGGGTTTTCCTGCCCTGGGGCATGTGCTAACTGTGGCATTTGCCTTCACAGTCAGATATGAAAACAAGCCTCAGTGTGCTTTTTCTACCAACGTGACCAGGAGCACAGGCTCAGCAATGAGACCCAAACACAGGAAAGCTCAGGGGCACTTTACTCATTGAGTGTTACCACTAAAAGCCACGGGCAGAGCTGCCCTTGTTGGCAAATACTGTTTCCATTAGGATGTGTTTACAGAACCAGCCTATCAAATATGTATTTAGCATCTCTCTGGCCCCTGCAGATGCTCGTATGGAGGCACAGGTGACACTTGTGTGAAATAATGCTCAGCAGCCAGGAACCTTTTGCTCGTGAGCCACTGAAGCCATGTCAAACACAGCCCTGCTTTTCACAGGACATCTTCTGTGGCTTGCACAGCTGCTCCCAAAACCACTCCAACACAAGAGCTCAGCTGATCAGATTTCTCTGGGTGGCTCCTGCTGTACTCAGCAATGCCATGCTTCTGCTGCTTTCTAAGAGAGGACAAAGAAATGACAAAGAGCTCTCTCAGAGCACTTTGTGGCACTTTCTTACCTGCCCACCAACAAAACTGATGTTTGTGATTATCTGGAGGCTGCAGCCAGGAGTATCTTTTACTGTAGACATAAGCAAGAGTCCTATGAGTAGTTGCTTCTCATTACCAGCCTCATCCTGTAAAGTGCTGCTGAGCACCTGAGACCTTTTGTTTATTGGCTTGTTTAGGACATGCAGTGAATTTAAGCAGTGAATGCACGTGTTCAGATGTAGTGTTGTGTTATCTAATTATCTGCCATGTAGGACCTAACAAGGTTGAAATATGAGTGACACAGAAAAAAACCTGCAGGTTGTTTTAGAAATCTCTTCTCAAAGTAAGCCTCAGCTTAGTTTTCCAGATCTGCTGCTGCTTACAGAAGGCATTCACCTGACTTTTTTAAAGCATGCGAGCAAAACTAATTAATTACTTCAAGCTCAGCATGCATGGAAGTGCTTTGCTAGATACAGACCTGCAGTCAACTTATTATCAACTTTAATTACCAAATGCTGTGCTTTTTAATCTAGGTTTAAGCACTCATCCCAGTTTTTTCAGCCCAAAGGCTCCTGGGGCAGTTTATATGTTGATACTTTAATGACCAAGCATCCAGAACAAGTTTTTCATGACCTGAGAATTTCAGTAGAGGGAGGGGACAGTCTGGCTGTATTGTATCACAGCACATTCTTCATTTTCTGGGCTGTGCTCTCTTTCTGCCATTCAAACACAGTCCTGACAATTGTTTCTAAGTGTGATGGGCCAAGAGCCCCCAGCCCACACCCTCCAATGTGTGCACAGGAACTGGTGCAGTCCTTGCTCTGCATGTTGGGCACAATGAACGCCTTGATTGTCTTACTGAGACTGTAATATTCATTAGCAATGGGGTCTGGATGCTTTAAGCAATTTGCCTCCTCCACCTCCTTTTTAATTAATAAATTATAAGTTAATTAATGATGTGATTTTATCCCATTTCCTCCTAAAAGCAATCCTGCTGAGATTTTAACATGTAGTTACAGTGAAGTCTAGGTGTTTTAAACAAAGCCACCCCTTCCAACTCCTTACTTTATAAATAATGAATGATGAACCTATTAATTACCCTTTTCATATCCTCCCTGTCATATGCCTCTTATATTCTGAAAGATAGTTTGGTACTGAGCATCTGAATTTTTATAATCTATTATGGAATGACTGTAGAATTACTCTTAAAAATAGTTCAAATCTGGGTCTCTTTTCTTGAGAACATGATTTGCTCAAGAAGAGCTATCACATTATTTGATTTACATAGTGTGAATTAAGATTTTAAATTCCTCCTATACCAGTTTTGTAGCATTTGTTGTATCATATAACGACTACAGACATAAGACAATCTATTTTTTTTCTGCAAAATATGTTATTTTTAAAAGCTCAGGCATCATTTACTACATGAGGGAGTGAACATGAGCATGTGTCCATAAACAAGGGACTGAAGAAAGAAGAATAAAACCCCACTGAAATTGGCTCAAGAAAATGCAAAAGCTGGTATTTCTGTACTCTATTAACCCAGCCTCCACTGTCCATAACAATCCCTGCAGCAAATAACAACCGTAGGATCCCCCACTGTGGTTTTCCTGTAGGGAAGTAAAGCTGTTTTGTGAAATACAGGAATTTCTTGGTTTCTGATAAATCAGGAATTCCTGGTTTTCTGCTCTTCAGTAGTGTTCAGCCACAGGCAGCTCAAGCGCTGCTCAGTCCCTGGCTCAGTGGTGATGCAGCTCTGCTGGGTGTGAGGCAGAGGAGCCCTGCAGAGAGCAGGCTTCTCCTCCTGCCACTCCAGCCTGGCTGCTGCTAAGGGTGACAATTCCAGCCCTGCTGCTCCCACTGGTTGGTCAGCATGGGGTGTTTGGCCACAGGGGCTGTAGGGATGGAGCAGGAGGGGAGGAAGGTGAGGAGGAGGTGGTGTGTCCCTATCCTTGGTGCAGGAACAAGCACGGAGAGGCTGCATGGCACCAGTGCTGCTCCAGCTTGGGATTTGCTCTTCCTGGGAAGTTTCCTCTTCTCAGTGGTGGCAGCTGCAGAACAGGACTGGGCAGAAATCACACGTGAAGCAAAGTCATGAGAGCTCTCCACCCTTCTTTTGTTTCAGTTTTGAAGGTGAATACGAGCTGGATTCTTCTCTTTTTTTTTCCCTTTGTGCAGAGACCATCACAAATGCAATGTGATTATGTGGGGAGGGAAAGCAAAATCAAGCCATAATTTCAGAAAGGCTGGTTCCTGAAGGTGAAGCCTGTGAGACTCAGAGCCTGCAAGGCTCCTCCGCTGACATTGGTATTTGCCTTGTTTTCTGCCTAAATAAGTTCAAATTCTGTAACATTAATGATTGCTGAAGATTTCGCAACCCATATTCTCACTCTGTGTATTGGAAAGGGGGAAATGATAAAATTAATATATCCCTTAATACCTATATGCACTGCGTTAATTTGCCAAAATGCAAAAAGTTCTGCTCTGAAGGAGTAGAGAAATTGAGATAATTAATATGTTCTACATACAGCTAACACATCATAGATCTTGTTGAGCCTTTATTATGTCACAAAAAAAGCAGCAAAAGTTTCAGTTGGGGACCACGGATCTTTTCAGCATATAAAATTTGACACAAATTCCTTTTCTAATATTTCAGCTCCTATAGAAAACTTGTGCATTTTCAAAAAGAAGGACAAAGCAATAGAATCTATTACCCACCTGATTTATTAAATGTGATTCTTGCCTGTAAAGCCAGAATATTGATATTTAATTAAGTTTGATCGTTATAAATTTCTCGATCGTTAAAATACTAAAAATAGAAATGCCTACTGAAAAATAGGATACGCTCCAGTCACTCAAAATAAATGGGTCCCAAAATGCTGTGTTGTGCTATAGTGAGCCTCAGTTCTAGGTGTTTATCAGCTGAAACACAAGTTGCTGTTAAGACTTGCAGGATAACAGGCTAATAAACAGTGAGCAGGTGGGAAAAGGCATCCTGGGTCTGGTGATGACAAGCGTTAGAGTGGTAGTTCAGAGATGACTTTAATGACAGAGGAGGCTGCAGCGTGCTGGGAGCTGCATGCCAACGCGTCCTTGACCACGCACGCGACAGCCTGAGCAGCCTGCTGCAGTCTGGGCCTTCGCACAAGGACAGTTGGCTGCTAAAAATAACTTAAGAGACAATAAACTGAAATATTAATATGTTGTGGGATGCCATGATTCCGTGTACACTGAGCAGCACTGCCACGCAAATGATCGATTTCCAGGAGGAGAGGAGAGAATTAATTCTCATATTGCCACACTGAAATGGCTTAAATATGCACCAAAGCTATTTTCAGTGACCAGACAATTGCATCCTGTATGGCTTTCTGAATGTGAGCTGACAGCCTGCTACAGCTAAGTGCAGTGCAATCATTTTTGGGCTTGAGCCAGGCATATCAATTGAATCATGGCTCCTCCACAGCAGCTCAGTGAAAGAAATGCAGAATGAGCACGTCATTTCATATTGAACAGAAGGCTAAGGGTTTAATGACTGCTCAGCCACCTCAGGCAAGATTTCCATCAACACAGTTAGCCACTGTTGATTTCAAAGCAGCCATGAAGTAAACACTGAAGATGTAGGAAGTTATTGTGTGTCCCTTGGCCCATGTGAAGGCTGGCAGCATGCCTACAATGTGATGTTTATTAAAGACAGCAGAAAGCCCTTCTTTGATGCCACACAGGACATTTATGAAAATTAGGGTCTTTAGTTGTATGAATTTTAGGCTTTCAGAAGGTCTCCTTATGCTACTGATAGACCTTCTGCACTGCTGATACATTTTTTATCTGAAGTTTTAAGGCAGAGTGGCATTGCTGTCACGTGATAAAAAGGGTGAAGGAATTCTTCCCTGGGCCCTGAGCACAGAGACCAGGAAAGAGTTGAGCCTGTTTAGAACTTCAGATTGCATTTGTGCAAGGATTTCACTGCTGAAACAGCACCAGGAAAGATCAGTCAGTGCTATAATTTGGGTTGAGCTTGGAATTGCTCATTGAGTGAGAGGGTAGCAAGGACTGCACTTCTGCAGTGGAAAAGCTGGGGCACCCCTGAGGCTGCTGGGACCAGCTCAGGAGAGCTCATCAGCTGGGCCAGGTGTTCCTTTTAGGCACGGAGGTGTTAATTTAGAGCAAGAACAGACAAAACCCACAAAGGGGATTATTTTTATCCTTTTATATCTATATGTGGGGAGAGAGATGCAGGTATCTATTTAGCTGACAAATAAGCTATCTTTGAGCTGATTTCCTGTATGATAGCAAGGATTCCTCTTCTAAACAGATTTATGCTTTCTTTAAAAACGTACAGGCTGTACAAACACTTACCATGAGCAGCTCTACTGGTTAATTAACTCTTTCAGCATGAGTGCAATGCTGTCTGCAAAACAGTACTTGGTGTAGATGACATGATTAGCCAGAGAAATCCAGCAGGTAACCAGCTCTCCTCGGCTTCCCACAAGGATTTCTCTGATGGAATTACAGTAACTGAAGATCTGATCCTATTATCTGCAATGTGTCAGGTAAATTTTAAATGAAATCTTCCCATGTATGTTCTGACAGGAATGCCTGCTCCACTAAACAGCAGCCAGAAGATGTTCCTGTGTAAACCACTACCTGAAAAAGGCAGCTGGCTTACAGGCTTTGCCACTGAGGGAGGGTGGGGATGAACTTGGATGAGGGAAGGAGTTGTTGCAGTTCTGTGTGCCTCACCAGCTGGGCAGGAATCTTGCATTTCTTAAAGAACATCCTTTGTTTCTCAGTAAAAGTTAAACAATTTCTGTTAGAGATGGGCATCAGCAGTACAGCTTCACATCCAAGTCGGTGCTGCTGTGCTTCCAGACAGGTGGCTGGGCCTTCCAGACTCTCCTTTTAATGTGTATTTTGCTGATTTCTGTGGATTAATCAGGTGCATACTAAATGCAGCCTGTACTTCCAACTCTGAACTAGAGGCAAATTCCATCTTTCAGTTGATCTACCCAGCAATATTCAAGTGGCATTCAGCAGCAGCATAAACATTTTGAATCGATCCAATTCAGATAATGTTTTCTTTATATTTTGCCATTTGATAGTGGAACAAATATGATTATTCACTGTCTTTTTCACCAATAGCTTTTTTTGTAAAGCTTGAAGATAGCAAAATCCTGAAATACATTTCTCTTGGATCATTTAACAACTCCAGGCTTGATCCTGTAAGCTGTAGGTAGTGCAAATGCACAGCTAAGCCACTGGTAGGATTAAGGAGGATGCTGTATTTATCTCAAAGAGCAGTAGGAGAAAGTTGACATTAAAGTCTGCTGAGCCACTGCAGCAATATCAGAGGATGTTGGTGCCTGTGAGAGCCACCACGAGCTGCTGGGCTGTGGCTGCAGGGACTGCATTTCACCACAGCTGCTGCCAGCACCAGAGCACTCATCTCTCCTGACACCTGGGCTCCCACCTGCCCTCAGAGCCCAGTCCCTGCTCCCTGGCAGACCAAGGTGTTGTGCATCAGCAGGGGAATCCCAAATCTTTAAGGACTGGTCCAGCCTGTGCATCCTCCTGCTCCCTCCCCAGTGGGAACCAGCCTGCCAGCCCTGCCTGCCCTGCGAGGTGCTTCTCCCTGAGCCCCAGCTGTGGGCAAACTGTGCTCCAGGGGAGACTCAAGCTGGCCTTAGGGAAAGGTGGAAATAATATTAACAACAACAACAACAAAACCACTTGTTGTCATATTTTAAACATGATTTTAAAAACTTGTTCAAATGCGTAAGGTTTTGTTCAAATGCATAAGGTTTTTTCCAAATGCCTTTCTCCTGCAATCAAGAGCATTCGTGAGTAGTACTCATCTTGTGTTTCATGAAATAAGTGTTCTGCCCTCATCTTAACAGAAAACTATTAAAGATGACTGCAAAAAATCCCAAACCTCTGCTATGTTAGGATTAACCAAATAAATATAAAATAATTTTTAAAAGCTTGAAAATTGATACTGCATGTTTAATTAGCCTTCAAAATACTGATGCTATAGGTTCTTTATATCTTCAGCCAGCATTTTTAAATGAAAACACTGAATTAAAAACAGCTTTAGAAGTGTAGAAGCTGAAAAATACAGTAATACCACTGAGAGAGAGAAATAACTTTTGCAATGAGGGAAGAAGGGAGGAGTGTGGGTGTTGTTTCTTTGTGTAGGTTCTCACAATCCTTAGTCTGTTTACATAGAGAAGCTTTTCTGTCATTATATCACTCCATAGTGTATTAAGTATAAAGCAAATATTCACACTGTGTCACTGGTTTTCACAGGAGCAGGCACACGATCAAGGTTTAGCATGTTTGACTACGTTTGCAAAATCAGTGCTTCGGGCAAAGTCTTTCCAAAGAGGTCCCTGTAATGTGGTGTTAGATAATCATAGATGTGCTGTGGATAAAGCACTTTAGAAGGTATGGAAATGGATTTGAAACCACATGAAATACACTTCAGAGATTCCCCAAAGTCAAGTCCTTGCTGAACAAGAAAATGCAGGAGGCTGCCAGGCAGCTCCTGGTGGGCTGAGGCTTTAGGGTGACTCTGGAATTGCTCATCTGGTGCATGTGGAGCAGACTTGGCCGTGGCAGGTAGTGGGGAGCTTCCAGCCCCAGGTGCTTTTGGCAAAAGGTTAAGAAAAAATGTTATGACAGCCACAGAGCATGTGTCAGAAATGTCACTGCTGCTCCATAAACGAAAGTGAGCGCTGCTGAAAATAGAAGGGACTCTCAGCTATCACTGCAACACCGTTTTCATGCACGCTTAATCTGGGCAGCTCTCAGTAAAGCCCAGTGCCAGGGCTTGCTGGAGTCACCTGCTCAGCCCACGGGCCATCTGGAGATGAGCAAACCTCCACTGGGACAGGAGATCCTGGGTGCTGATGCTTGCTCAGAGCCACTGATGAACATCACGTTCACGTTCTGATGTTCAGCAGGGTGGTTCCACTGAGGGCACACATTCAATATATTTGCTACAACGTGCCTTTCTCTTTGGATTTTGGGGTTTTTGCAGCTACACAGATATGCAAGCTTAAATGAGCTTGGGAAAACAACCCTGAACAACATAATAAAATAGTTATTATCAGCCCAAAAATGTCATCACAGCATATTAAAGGATTGAGAATGCCATGTAGGGACAGTCCAGGCTTCATAAATGTGGGGAATGGCTTTTCAATCCCTTATATTTATGTATGCTTTCTACTGACTTTGTAAAATCCAGGGAAGTAGCAAAAATGTCCATTCCTTAAATAAAAGCTGTAAGTAATGTCTGATGATTGCAGGCTGTTTTATTCATTTGTATTAAAAAAATATGTATGAAGTCATTATGAGAACCGAATTTTTAGTTACATTAACGTCCCTCTATACTTCCTAGCTATTTACATGACCTTTCCCAGGGTATAAATTATAATGGAAAAGCATAAATGAGAATCAGACTCCATGAGGATAAGCAAAATTGATAGCTGTATTAACTGATGAATTTTTGTTACACTTGAGCACTGCCTTTCTCTTTTTCCTTTTATTTTGAAGACCACACTCAAGAGGGCACACCTAGAGAATATTTTGTGCAGCCTGGGTAGGATTTCCTTGCTTGCCTCTCCTCCAAAGGCATGTCTCTTTCTTGAGAATATAAATCAGCTTCATCTACATATTAATTTCATGGCTATTCAGAAGCAGCACTTATGTTACAAACTATAATGTAGGGAATGACTGAAACACGCTGCTCTGCTCTATCACACGTGTGGTCCCGGAGAAGCAAGTGGCAATAATATTAAAAAATCAATTTTGATCGAAACAGTACAGCTGTACATTGACTGATCTAAATTCAAGCTTTGAAAAGTTGATAAAGCCAAGGTTTATAGGCTTAGTCACTTTCTGGAAACTGACTTCACATGTTTGCGCTAAATGCAATAATATAACTAAGTTTAAGTAAATATTCTATTACAATAACGTGACAAAAAGATTGAGCCTTGTAAGTTGGTGGTTGGACTTTGTGAACTTAGAGGTCTTTCCCAACCCTAACGATTCCATGAAAAATATAAATATATAGGATAACTAGCATTAAAGCAACTGGAAGCATATTTTCATGCTTTTATATGCTTTGCAAAGCACGTATACAGTGTGATACCTTCTGTCTCAGATGCCATTTTCATTCTTTGATGCTTTCTACATTAGAGTATTAACATTGTGTGATCTGGGAGGCATAAAGGAACATTCTGCTTCCTTTCAGAATGAAAAGCCAATGCACATCATTTCAAAGGTCTGTGTGCCATTTTCACACACGAAGTTCACTCAATAAAAATGATTATAATTAAAATGCCATTTTCCTGGCTTGCTGTGTGCTGTTACTCAGAGAACTCCGAGCTGCCCAGCTGGAGCTGCTGCTGCCCTTTGGGAGCTTCCTGACACAGCCCCCCATGGCTCCATCCCAGGCACTGTGAGAAAGTCATCCAGAAATAGGCTCTGTAACCATGGGAAGCAGCTTAGCCCAGGTCCATAAATGCCAGCCATTGCTAGGCTGTTCATCCTGCTCAGCCCCAGTCCATGAATGCCAGCTATTCCCAGGGTGTGCATCCTGCTCAGCCCCAGTCCATGAATGCCAGCCATTGCTAGGCTGTTCATCCTGCTCAGCCCCAGTCCATGAATGCCAGCCTTTCCCAGGGTGTTCATCCTGCTCAGCCCCAGTCGATGAATGCCAGCCTTTCCCAGGGTGTGCATCCTGCTCAGCCCCAGTCCATGAATGCCAGCTATTCCCAGGGTGTGCATCCTGCTCAGCCCCAGTCGATGAATGCCAGCCTTTCCCAGGGTGTGCATCCTGCTCAGCCCCAGTCCATGAATGCCAGCCTTTCCCAGGGTGTGCATCCTGCTCAGCCCCAGTCCATGAATGCCAGCCTTTCCCAGGGTGTGCATCCTGCTCAGCCCCAGTCCATGAATGCCAGCCTTTCCCAGGGTGTGCATCCTGCTCAGCCCCAGTCCATGAATGCCAGCTATTCCCAGGGTGTGCATCCTGCTCAGCCCCAGTCCATGAATGCCAGCTATTCCCAGGGTGTGCATCCTGCTCAGCCCCAGTCCATGAATGCCAGCCTTTCCCAGGGTGTGCATCCTGCTCAGCCCCAGTCCATGAATGCCAGCCTTTCCCAGGCTGTGCATCCTGCCCTGTGCTCCGTGTGCCAGGCTTGCTGTGCCACTGCCAGGAGCCCGTCCCGCCCGTGCCCTCCAGCAGACGGGCAGCGCTGCCATGGGGCATACAGTGACATTCTGCATGTTCAAACTGGCTTCGTGCACTTTCAAAAGTCTGCTCAGAGCAGAGGCAGCAGTAAAAAATGCAAGGTAAAAGATAGTTCCTGTCCATAAATGGCGATCTTGAATTTTAAAAAGAAGATTCTGTAAAAATCGTTCCTATGTGCAAAGTCTGGCAGTGTTGGCTGCATGGTCCAGCCAGTCTCCAGCACACCTCCCCTGGAAACCAGAGGGGAGCTTGTGGCATTCACATTCCCTGAACATGGTTTCTTAGCCCAGGATTTTTCTCCTGGGAAGGTGAGAAGCCTCAGAGAAAAGGAAAACACTTCTTTTCTCATTTGCTTCTCCTGTGCTGTGCTCCTGTGGAATGTGTTTGGGGATTGTTACCCACAGGTGATTGTTCCATTGCATTCTGCTGGGAGTTGTTTCACTCTTGGGCCAGTCAGGGCCAGGCTGTGTCAGACTCTGGAGAGAGTCACGAGTTTTCATTATTATCTTGTTAGCATTCAGTGAGTACCCTTTCTGTATTAGTTAGTATGGTATAGTATAGCATTCTTTAATATAATATAGTATCATAAAGTAATAAATTAGCCTTCTGAGAACATGGAGTCAGATGCATCATTCCTTCCCTCGTCGGTGGCCCTGCATTCACAATAGGAGCATTTACAATAGGAGCTCTGCTTTGGACGGGCACAGTGCAGCTCATCCCTACAGACACATGGCTAGAGGCTCTGAATTTACAACCAGCCTGACCACAGTTGGATTACTAAATCCACAATCCTTCATCTGAATAAGGGATCTCATTTAAAAATGTGCAGTGTTCAGTGGAGATTGTTCAGGAGGGGAAGTGCTCCAGAAAACAGTGTAATTATATGCAAAACTGCTGTGTTTGAATGTAGAAATGCATCATATTGAATTTTTTCTTTTGTAAGTTTTGTTGGGGAAAAAAAAAGAACAAAACTTCAGAGGGACAAAATCTAGTGTTTGGTTGAAAGCCAGTGACCTTAGAAACAAAATGCTTTTGTTTAAAAAATTATTTAACCCATTCTGTTGACCAGTTTGGATAATAAAATGATTTATTTAAAGGTTCAAGAATAAGTTTACAGAACAAAAATGGATACTTTAGTGTGTGCCTTAGGATCCTGGGTAGCACAGCAGACAATTAACACTGCTGAAACAGTTACCCTTCACTCTTCTGCTAGTCACAGCCACAGTGGTTTAAGCCTCCATATTTATACAAAATAATTAAAATGTACATCTTCACAGAGAACTGTTGCGTAGTTTTTATATTAATTTAACAAATGTAATCCCTTTGAATGAGGCTTATAATTGAAACAGCAATAGGACTTTTGGGGTGTTGCTGAGCAGTATTGTAATTCCAGGGATTGGCTACAAAGTGCTCTTGTGAGGAGAGGCAATGGCTCATGAAAATGCATCAGCCATTCATACCCTGCATACTCCCCTAGTCCCTGTCGGGTACCAACTTCTTCCTCCAAAGATTCATCTCAATTTCCACAGAAGGAGAAAAGATTGTAAAATCAATAAAATCATTATGGTTGCAGCTAATCTATTTTAAAGAAATCCTTGTAAGCAGTGTGCATTATTAACACAATGGGATAGGTCTGTGCTCACGGGCTGTGCTGCCACTCAGTTTCCCAGACACCAAGAGAACCACAGAAACCCTCTGGTCTGCGAGTGTCTGACAAGTGTTTACATGTTAACATTCATTAGCAGATTCGGTCAAGCAATTCACGCTTGATTAATTGATTATCCCATGGTGACAGCTCATTTTTTGAAATGTCTGCCAACCTGGGAAGGAGCAGGACTGTCAGACCAATGACAAAAGACATTGATGGACAAACACTGGGCTTGCTGAACAGCTGCTGCAGTGGCAGACCAGCATCTTCAGAGTTTAATCAATGCCTCAAAGACATGGCAATGCTATAAAGACTGTTTATTTCTTCTCTGTGCATTTATGAATTGTTAATGCAATCAATACATATTAGCTTCATTTGTTGTTTGGTTCAAATGTAATATGAATTTTCCAAGTTGAGTTGCCTTAATATCAGGTTTTATGCAGTGAAATTTATGAGTCCTTGCAGTTCTATGAGGCTTTATTGATGCCTAGAAAGCCAAGCATAATTTCTGACTTTGTTTATTCCAGCATTACAGAATTAGTAAGAGTAGACATTGCTGGGCTCATTGAATAAATTAATTTCCTTGGCAATGTGTGCATTTTGAATTTTCTTGAATTAAGTCAGAAAAAGTGGATGTGTCAGCACAAGCCAGTAAATAGCAACTGCAATGCAAGAGGATTTCAAGCTGGAGCAGTGCAAGGGAGAAGCTCTAAACCGGAGTAAATTACCCACAGACAGGACGTGTGTTGGAACAGATCATTCCCTGCTTAAATGGTACTGGAGCCCATTGAATTACCTAACAGACAAGTTTGGCTCAATATTAATCTGCAGCAGATGTTTGACTAATGAATGATTTCAAAGAGCTTGAGCGTATTGTGATATAATGACCTGATATTGCAGTGTACTGCTTTCAGAGCTTGCTTTTGTCTTACTTGTGCAGTAGAAACAAAAATGCAGAAGTCATAGTGTGAGTTTTCAGAATGATCACTTGGTTTTGGAATATAAAGAAAGAAGAATCCCAAATCATTAACTTATTGCAGCTTACAAGTAAAGTCAGACCCAGACTGATGTGGGACCTAGCCATGGGCAGGTATTGTTTTGAGCTTTTATGAGACAAGCACTCAGAGAGCTGCTCCTCTCACATCACCCACCTCTACTCCTCTCCCTCCTCAGCCTCCTCCTTCCTTGCACGTTCTACACACAGGGTGACAGGGCAGGACTATGCTGAGGCAGCAAAGGTGGTTCTTTGGTACTCTGGATCCCTTGTCACTGGGAAGCTGCTGTAGCTCACCTCTTTCCTGACAGCCCTGCCTAAAGATCTGAATTTGTTTTCTAAAAGCCAGGAGGAGTTATCACTGAATTCAGTTGCAATTTCCACAACCATGGCTGTTGTCTTGTGAAGTCCAAGATTTCTTGAACTGATCCTGAAGCTTGGTGATTTCAGGAACAGGCTACAGGAGAGTCTTCTCTGTGCATCTCACTTTTTGCATCACTGTGTCACACATTTCTGGGTGAACCCCTCAGTTTTTGGTCTTTGTCTCATGAAGTTCTAACCATGCAAACCACCATGGGCTGCTCAGGGTGTGACAGGGGTGCCACAAACAAATTCAGGTGAAGAACAAGGAGAGCCATCACACCGTGCCTCTTCTGAATCAATTAAGCCATTGTCTGGGGGTCACAGAAAGAGAATTTTATTAAGAGAAGTTAAAAGATTGTGCTTCTTTGCCAATATAAAAGGAGTTCTGTAAGAAATATGAGTGCTCCTGGATTAGGGCATAACCTGTGTGTTAGTAATGAGAATACTGAGGAACCTTTACCTGACAGCAGTTTATTCCAGAACAGACAACCTTGCCTTTTCTTCTAAACCACTAAACACTGCTGGGTGCTAAAGATAGGATATTTTAATGGATAGAAGGGCTGCTGATCTGAGCCACCATGGCAATTCCTCTGCTCCTAATAACAGAGGCTGCTGTCATTTCAGTGACAATTAGCAGGCAAATCCTATTACAGGAATAAGATCACCTAATCCTCAACTCTGGTACAAGCTATTCACTGTGATAGTGTTTTAATTATAAGACTTGTGCAGGCTACAATGCTTTGTGCAAAAAATCCAGAAAATTCAGAAATTGCGTTAGATGACTTCACTCCAAAATGACAAGTTAGACATCTGCTGTTTCCAAATGATTACTCCACCCCTTTTAGCTGGCATAACTACTTTTCTGTGCTGCTCAGAGTGGTAACAGTAGGAGACCCAGCAAGGTCTGAAGTGTCACTAGCAATTTTCCTCTTTGCTGCATTTTTAACTTGTTTACAAAGGTAGAAAGCAAGAAAAAGATACTTGGAGAGAGCTCACCAGGTACATTCTCCACTTGGTGTTTGTGTCCTTTAAAACTTGTTCACTAGGTGCAGCAAAGAGAGAGAATCATCCCGGGAGTGAATGCAGGAGCAGCTGGCTGCACACTGGGGGCACTGAGCCCTGGAACAGCAAACTCTGCTCCAAGAACCTTCTCCTGGCACTGCAGCTGTGTCCACGTGGAACAGGGGCAGTCCCTCAGCCCTGAGGAGATCCAGGCTTTATTTAACAGCAGGAACTGTCTCAGGGCTTCTTGTTTCCTTGGGATTTTCTTTCTCGCGGGAGGAGGGTTAACCCCACCAAACAGGAAATCTAACCAAAATAAGGTGAGTTCAGGGGGACCTGTACTTTCTGTTTACTTGAAGAATAGATCAACTCCCATGAAGGAGGATATCAGAAGAATCTCTCTCACTCTTGCACAAGCTGTCTCTGGATGTGTAGCTGCATAATGAACCCTGTGCTTTGCCCCCTGTACCTCTAAGAGATCTTCTCTAGGAGAATTTCTACTCTTCATTATCCCAGGTTTTGCAAAGTATTTAGCACCAGTGTAAATCTGCTAACATAGAGTTACCAGTAAGCGATGGATTGAGATATTTTTTTCCTTTAAGAAAACACCATCTAGCAGTCTGCATACAGACCTTGGCCCTGTGAGCAGAACTCAGCCCCAAAAGCTGGGCCATCACTTTAAGTCAGTGTAATGTTACTAAGGACTCTCCACATCAATGCATTTAAAAATCTGTTCATTATAATTTCTGTTTCACAGAGCCAGAGTAAGTGCTGTGGCTTTCTGTTCCCATGATATTCATGCTATTCCTGGCCTTTTATTGTACTTAATAGCTCCCTGGATTAACTTCACTGTGAATTGGAGGCTGAGACTGCTGAAGGTGTGCTATCTTGGACTGATGCTCTTTCCAGTTAAGTATAAGTTACAGCAATGAAACAAAGCAATGAACAATCCTTAAAAAGAATATTGTTATCATTTCTCACAAAAATCTATTTATTATTTTTAGCAACCTACATTACTCATTTCCCTTATTCTTCCCCAAAACTCAAAATAGACTTGCTCAGTAGCTCTTTCAATTACAAGTGTCAGTATTATGATTCTTTGTCATGCTTTGTATTTTGTTATCCCGAGACTCTAAATCTGTTTCTTTTTCTCTTCCATGTTATCTTTAACATCTTTATAACAAAAGTGCTGCAAAAGCTATTGGAGAAAGATCAGTCTGTCTGACAACATCATTCTTTGCAGCGTGGTAGATTTTGAAAAGAGGCCACCAGCTCTGCAAGATGAAGTAGCATTCTCTTTAACAAAGGAGGATAAGCATCAGAGGCATCTGGGGAAAACCTCTGATTCAAAGTGCTGCACTGTGAATACGAATTCTAGCCAGTAATAAGAAAAAAAAGCAGAATATCATGTTCTGTAAGCTGAGTTCAACTCTGTTGAAGCAGGGGCTGCAGGAACTGATAAATTCTTGGGACACACTGGAAGGTGAGTTGAGATCTCCAACAGTCTTTGAATCAGGTTTTCTAAAGCTATTTTTAAAGTACATGAACCTCCACCTGCCTTAGGAGCCATAATCACTGAGCAAATTAGCTATTCATGTGTATCAGTGGCTAAGGCAATCCAAGGGAGACCCATGTGCCCAGTGCACCAGAAGTTTGACAGCAGAGGTGTCACTGGAACCTGCTGAGGCTGACCCCTGTTGCTTTAGGGCCCTCCCACTCTAACTTTCCTACAGAGATGCCTGTAGGATTTCTGGTACTGCCCCTTCCAGTCTCTCTCACTTCCACAGGGGCTCGCAGTGCTGTCTGGGCAGAGGGACAGGGACTGAACGGAAGCACAGCTCAGAGGATGAGGTTGTATCAGCTGCAGCAGAGGCTACGTGCATCACTTCTGCATCACTTTTTGGGGAAAATGAATTTTAAACCAGACTAACCATTCTGAAGCTCTGGTTATTTCCCCAGATGTACCTTTCTGCTAATTCAGATATAGAAAGAAATGTCAGAAGAGATCTGAAATGTGTATGTTTGCAGGAGGGTTAAAATGTGGGTGCTGTGAGCAGTTGGAGTGTATTTAAGGTGATCTGTACACAGCACTGCTCACTGCTGGAGCCATGGATGAGCAGCACAGGGAGCCACAGGGAGGGGAAGAGAGCTCTGCATCCTCAAAGACTCATCCTCAAAAGTTCTCTGAGCAGTGGCAAAGGAAATATGGCTTCTGAAGAAATCTGGGGCTGGGATTTTCCCTGTAAACTTGAGTGGGGCTGCAAAAAGGGTCATTAAGTGCAGGCACATTTACTGCTGACCATCCTTCTGCACTGGCCTAGTGAGGAAATGCAACTTTCCAGCTGGGTGGTTATTTGTACCTGGCACTGAGCACTCGTAATATGCTTTGCTTCAATCTCCTTTTGGAGAGATTATTTCTGGTTTGTAGTTCAAGCCAAATGCATAGCTTTAGATGCACTTCTGGTTACTATAACCTTTAAACTGGAGCTCCAATATCCATTAAGTCTGTGAGCTCCTAAAATTATTGTGTGGACACACAGACCTCCTTCTATTGAGGTTTGCTAGGTGTCAGCTTATGTTTTTTCCCTTTGTTTGGATCCTTTAGTTACCATAAAAGCAATCCATGGACTCAAAAATGTGGTGTAGAATGGTTCCTACATATTTTGCATATCCTGACCTAGCCACCCCTCCTTAGAGGCTCCAAGCCATGGGGGTCTGGCTTCAGCTCCTCCTCGTGGTTAAAAATCAGTGAAATGATCAGTGAAACAACCTGTGGATTGTCCCATTCTGTGTCTAAAATCCTGCTTGGCCACCTGCACCTGGGCTCCCCTTTCCATTTTCCAGGTGCCTCCCAGCTAAGACACAGCTGTGGAGAAGATGGACATGCAATCCAAATGCAGCTGGGCATTCAAGGAATCTTAGTTTTGGGGAATTCCTGACAAAGAATAGTTAAGCTTGCTAAATAAAAGAAATAGAGACAGACTCATGCAACTCGGCTATAGAAACAGTCATTACATGGAACAGGTCTAAAAAATGCTTGGTTTAGGGAGCAAAGTCGCAGCCAGAAAGCAGAATTGCCTTTTCCCAAGGTGAGCCTCTCACACCATGCACCCTCTTCATGGAGGAGGACATGGCAAGTGCTTTGCTTCTATTAAGACCAGAGTTCTGTGCTTGCTCCTGCTTCCTCTAAATGACTACAAGAAGATGGTTTGCCTTGCTAATTGCAGCTGCTGTTGTGGCAAATAGGGTTTCTCTTGGAATATGAATAACTAGCCCTTCATTGGAATGTTTTAGCAGCATTGGTGGTTGGTTGCTAAAAGGACAGAAACACAGAAACATTTAATTAATGAACATTAAGACATTTGGAATTTTTGAAATGCTGCCTCAGCAGTTCTTTGTGAGAAACATCTTTCATTTTAATCACATGATTATCTGACAGTGGTGGTGTGGAAGCTGTGATGAAAGTGGCTGAATGATGTAAAAATGCCAAAAAATTCACACACCCTTCTGAACTCGGTAGGAGCCAGCATTTGACTTGCATGCCCTAATTTGAGGAATTTGCAATCTAATTAAGATTAAATTGCAGCAAAAATAAACAAAGAACGAGGGACACAAGGATGCCTTCCCTGTTTCAGGTAGGACAGGCAGCAAGCAGCAGGTGTGGGTGAGGGAGATGAAGGATGGCAGGGAGATGGGAGCTGCTCAGTCCTGCTCCCAGCCCACCTCACAGGGGGTGCTTTCAAGTCTGAGTTTCTTTCCCTACACAAAAATATAGATAACTTAAAAATACAGCAAGGCTGGTGCTGCAGAAATCTCTTCCCAAAGACCCCAGTAAAGGGGGCAGGGGGTGCTGAGCTGGCAGCTGTGTGTGCTGAGTGCTGCTGCTGATCTGCTCAGGATCATTTAGGGCAAAAAGGAAAGCCTCCACCCTTGGAAGGGACTCTGGTGATGGCCCATCCTACACTGGTGTGAAGGGTTAATCCAGCACATTTCAGCCTTTGAAGCTGAAGGAGGAAAACCAGGAAAATTCCCTTGTCTGTACTGTAGCTTTCTGATTTCTAATTTGTGATTTTATGGAGGAAAGAAATGGTGGGACTGAATTTCTTTTAGGAACAGTGTCCTTGGCTTATTAATTCACTTCATGTATTGTCCAATTTGGGGGGAAGGGCTGCATTTGTGTGTGGGTGATATTATTGTAGGAAATGTCTTACTTAATTATTATCTCCTGAAACATCACCTAGGAGATACTCTTTCTCTGACATGCAGCTTGATACTTCATGCAGAAAGAGGTAACTCTTCCACAGTTCATTAAATTATGTTGTGGTGAACTTATCTCCACTGGGTCGCAATTAAGAATTGAAGCCACTGCCTTTAGAGGAAAAGGCAGAGAATAATCAGAATATACTGAATATATAATTTGATCTCTGGAAATAAGCAGGAAGAAAATAATGGTGTGCAAACGTGTAGACATTAAGAATGTATTATGTTCCAAAGATTTGTATATGGAAATATCACATAATTATATCATTACTGTTCCTTGGAAATATTTAGGGCTTTAAAAATTCCAGGTGTTCTCTCTAAGTTTGTTAACTACTGCAAGGTTACTTTAGTAAATGTACATTTTCCTTCCTACTTCCCTTGTCTCCATTGTAGCACCCTGGGAACTTCAGTCACCCAGATTCTGGACCCATTGCCTATTAACATGCATTATACAACTGCAATAAATTTTATGTTATATTATCACTTAATTAATTTTTTTCATTTAAATAATATCTTTTTGTTTTAAAAATGTTAAAGTATTTAGCAGAACTAGTCTCTCTGTATGTTTTCCAACAAAAACCCCACAAAGCTCCTTTCATTAGATAATTTCAAATGTGAAGAAGTTGTCTCAGCTGATGTTTCTCAGACCTCCTTGCCCACCATTCTTCTGCTGCATACATCCTTTTGCCTTGTTCCTCTTCCAGTTATGTAGAAGAGATATGGGAGAGATCATATGCCTTTTGTTCTTAACACTGTTATCATTTGGTAAGGTCTGTTCATTTTGTTTTTCTCCTACAAAACAGAAATCATGCCAAGGAGCTTTCTGCAGGTATTGGTGGCATACACCACTGGACCAGGCAGGGATGTGGCTTGACATGCAGCACTGAACACCTACATCACCAGTGCAGAGGTGTCAAATAACACCTGACTTGGTACATTCTTGAGCAACTTAATTCCCTTCACCAGTGGGAGAAGGAGCAGCTCATAAATGCAGAATAATGGGAATTTTAATTACATAGTGATTAAAGGATGCCTCCTGTTTACAAGGGAACAGCATCTCTTGAGCCGAATGAAGGGGAGGGGCAGGTGTCAATTTACCAGCTCACAGAAAAGCAGAGGATCCCTTTGCAATGAGTATTGGCTGCTCACAGTATCCAAGGGAACTCGGTGGCTGAGGTGCTGATGTTCACCTCGAGCACGTGAATGGTATCCCAGCTCTGTTTAAGTTCTCCACACAGCCTTTAGGTTGAGTTTTAAACAATTACAGTGAACTACACTAAAGTCTCAATGAGTACAGAATTGCTTTGATAGGGCATAAAATTCCTGGTGCCTACCTGCAGGTGGGTATATTTACTTTTGTGACCATTTGAATACACACCTTCTTATTTGTTTACAGTGGAATAGTGAGCAGAGTTTGTTTTCCTGTATGAGACAAGCATCACCATGTTTTCCTGAGCAGCTGCACGCACAGTTAGGAGGGCCCAATTAAAGCTGCCTTGCATTCACACAGAGGAGCAGGGATTGCTGCCTGTCATTTCTCCCGTGGTCTGACGCAGGGGTAGTAAGTTGTGCAAGACTTCATTAGCAAATGAAGACAAGTCAAACAAGTCAAGAAAAGAAATGCAACAAGCTGGAAACTGGTATGAAGGACCTTGGCCCTTGTGCACTACCTACAGCTTGAGAAAAGGAGACTCCCTTCCCACTCCTCTCAAGCAGCCGCTAGGCAAGTGACCAGTTTCCCCTGTTTAGGCTTGTGCTTTCTGTCCTCCTGGCCACAAGAAGGACTTGTGTGTGCCCTCTGCTTCCATACCAGCCTCTCTGACTGCAGTGCAGGCCATCCAAAGACTCCAGTAAATTCAAGCCTGAAGTAATTCTAAAGCCCATATCCTTTTGTTTGTCCCAAGCACTGTCTGCACCACATTACAGGAAGCTCAGCACTGCCAAATGGAAGGAGAAAGGTAAATGAATTAGAATACAAAAGGAACGGGGCACTGGAGCACCCTTGAAAGGAAGGGGAATTTCACTCATAGCCTGCTTTTTTCCCTCCCGAGGCTGTTCAGTCCCAGTTGCTCCATCAAGGGAACTGATGTCCCTGCCTTCCCCCAGGCCTGTGTGCACACACACCTTCGGGGGCACAGCGGGTTCTGCTTTCCTCATTTAGAGACACCCGAATCTGTAAACTCAGATTTCTTAGCAAACGTGCCACAAGGAGCAAAACATCAGACATACAGTCCCTGGCAAGAGCTGCGTGAGAAAATGTGTGGTTTCCAACCAAGCACAGGAACAGAAGACCCAAAAGACTCAATTTCTGTAGATATGGATAGTGATTCTAAAGCAAAGAGGGGAAGAGCATCTCTCAATTGCCCTGATGTGCAGATGTGCAGCACTGGAAGGGCCTGGCAGGAGCATTTTTGACCCTTAATCACCACATAGATCTTCTGAACAGAGAAGTGACAGAAAGAGAACAGAAAGTGACAAAGATGGGACTTAATTTCACGAGATGCAGAATACTCTGACCCTTGGGCAGCAGAGCCCTTGAGGCATTGAAGCAGAATTGGGAGCTGAGCCACTCAGGTGACAGGGAGGTGCTTTAGTGCACTGCTGCTGTGAGAGAGTGTCTTACAGGAGAGGGCCTATAGTGACTAAAATTAAAATCAGTTAACCACCTTGTGTATCTCAAGCGGTGACAGATCTCAATCCAGCCATTTCTTTTCAAAAATAGATAGATTGTTGGTTGGAGAAAAGGATAAAGATGTCCCCAAGAAGTTTGGTGTACTTTGGTTTTGGTTACTTTGGTTTTTTGCTCTCTTGATTGGTGCTAAAGCAGTAAACTGGCAGTTTTGATGCTGATTCACAAAGAAAGCCATAATAGGGAAGAAAGCCACCTTTAATTTCAAGCTCCACTAGAATCATGAAAGGAAAATTAATGTTTACTAAATGAAAAAGGATGATATTGCTGGAGAGAGGAAGTTTTGGTTAAGCTTTTAAGGGAATATTAATAACTTTCAGAAATGGAAACACATATTATAAAACATGTTTAAAATGGCATAAACTGCAGAAAATCCAGGAAGTGTTTTATACTGACTTAAGCTCCTCAATATGTTACTACATTTTAAAAATCATGCAAATTGAATGACAGCTGACATATGGAAGGAGGCTTTCTAGTGCAGACACGTTTTCTATGGAAAATTAAATACAATCTTATATTTAGAATAAATGTTTTGTGGTGAAACTAAAGACTGCTGATCAACTTTTGCACATTTTTGTTATACTTCTGAAAATGTCCAGGGGAACCTTAGATGCATCTAGGCTCATTCCCTGGGAATATACTTTCAGGAAGCTGCCATTCTGAGAATCCTCTGACATGGTGCAGCTGAGTTTTGCCCTTGATATGCTGCCAAGCACCATAAACGAATGCAGCTCAGAGATGGCAGGTTGCTTTTTTTTTTTTTTTTTTTTTTTTTTTTTTTTTTTTTGCCAGACACAACAACAAAGTGTCAACCTCTGACAGTTTTTAAAGCTAAGCTTTAAAGGAAATATCAAACCTTTTATGAAGAAATGCTGACAGAAAGAGAGAGGATAGGGAAATTTGTGGAAGTGAAAGCTGCCCTATGGGAGTGAGTCAGCACTACATCACTGGTTTTATGCTGGTAAATGCATTTGGGATTAGTGACATGGTCTTTATGCCAGCAAATAAATGGGCAGTGGATCTGGTTCAGCCACCTGATGTGTGTGTGCATCACTGCAGTGGGATTGTAACTGCTGCTGGAAATGCACTGGATTTGGTGATAAAATCATAGTTAATAGGGTTGGGTGTTTTTTTGTGGTATCTAAAAGTCCTTAGGTCCCTTGAATCCTCTGCAGAGAATTCCCTTTTTAAGAGGAAATGGAAACACTGAATGGGTGAATTGCCTGATATAACACAATACAGCACAATCTATGAGCAGTAGGGCAAGACAGGAACAAATCACAGCAGCTTTGGATCCCAGATCCACAGCCTTAACACCTCAGTGCTGTGTTTTTTCCTGTGAAAAACTTGCTGATGGTTGACAGGAAATACTGGTCAAATAAATGCTGGTATGCCATGCTATAGCATAAGAGCTGTAATTGCTTTACTAGGCTTTAGGCTCAAGAATGTTAAAGAAACTAAAAAAAAAAAAAAAAGAAAAAGAAAGAAAAGGGAAAAAAAGTGGTGCCTTCTCAATATCATGTAATAAATACTTTTTATAAGACTGCCAAGAATATGGCATAGTCATGAAAGCAGGGAGAAGGTTGTAGGAGACAATCTCTGTACAGCACACTGGTGATACAACAGCTTATTTGTTATTGCTTTCTACAGTAGACTACATTTCTTCTGAACAGATTTGCACTGGCAGGGTGGTATAGGGTTTCCTCTGAAACCATCTGGCCAGTGTTTGGTCCCTTATAGCAGCAGGCTGATGAAGTCATTGCTAGCACTTTGCAATGTGAAAAACAACCAGGTTCACATTCACAGTCTAAACCACAACCATTGCAAGCAGCAGAAAAGGGAATATCATACTCATAAGACCTTCCTAAGTGCCTCGCCTTGGCAGACAAGGAAACAGACATTTTTCTTTTTGTCCCAATAACTGCAGACCATTGTGAACCAGTCTGCAAGGAACTTCTTTGTTTGGGGAAGTTCAGTTTAAGAAGACTCAGAGTATGTGACTGCAGAAGGTTCAACCTCTCTTGAGTTGGCAGAACTATCCTCACACACATAACAGATGTTTCTTCTGCCTCAAAAAAAACACCAGCAAGCCACCTCACCTCTGCTACAGCCACCAGATTCTTTGCTCATTGTTTCTGCTGATACTGGCAGTTGAGAAGAGGATTAAATGGCTTCTAGCTTCTAAGAGCAGTAAGATGCAAATGGCAGGAAAATTACTACCAGAATTGTACAATGCCAGTTCATTTTCAACTGTTTTTATAGAAATTTTCCATTCTGGCTAACAAATGGTGCACTGGGACAGTATTGGAGATGTACAGTGAGCATGGAGATGTGCACGGGAGTGTAGTTTGTGAGTAACAAGGTGTGTGTGCTCTGAAAAAGTAACTTTCAGTATAGCTGGAGTACTGGTGTTTGCTCTCAGGCTGCTGCAATATATGCTGTGGCTCCCTTGTGCTGTCCCTGTGCCAGCCCCTCCTCACATCTCTCCTTCCTCCCTCTCCTCCCCATCACACCCTCAGTAAAGCAGAAAATAGAGAGGATGACAGAATAATGTTAGAAACTGGTCAATGAGGTAAGATGGCAATCACTGGAAAATCTCAGTCAGATGAGTTTCAGGCTTGGTTATATTCATATTTGACTTTCAAATTCTGATACAGCCAGAGTGCAAAGCCATTGTGTGTTTTCACCCTTTAGGAGCTTTTACAATACGGATCCTTTGAGATGTATTTTCCACCTTTTTTCAGCTCTCAGATGAGCATGTGACCATGTATATTCATCTTAAAAGTTCTGACAGAAAACTCTTACAAGCTTGTGTGTTCAGTAACCATATGGCAAAAATGCAGTGATTTTCCCCCCCAACTTTCTCCCCAGACTTATGTAAAAGATTACTAATACTTTCTCTAGTTTTTATATGGCAAAATCTCCTATTAGAAAAGTCTATGCCATTTTAAAATACCCTGTCTCTTCTGACCACAGTCCATAGAGCGCAGAGCCTCGAGCACACTGTCCAGCTATGGCACTGTAGTGCAGCTATTCACTGTGTCCCCTGTGGAAGCAGCGATCCTTCCTGGTGCTCAGGACCTCCCCACCAGCTGCTGCTCATCCCCACAGTCCTGTCTGCAGCCATGGACTGGCTGCTCTGTGGCCCAGGAGCTCATGTGGCGTTTGAAATCCACCAGAGATCTCTCAGGACATGCTGTGCCCTTCGACTCTTCTCTCAGTGCTGTTGTTGGTCCAGGCTGCTCTCTCTTGTGCTGCCCAGATGCAGCTCTCTCTCCCATGTTCTCAGGGATCTCACAAGCTGCTGTGGCCGTGGCCAGGACGGGAAGGGCTCGTCAGCCCTGCTGACTCTCACTGCAGACCCTGACACACGGGGAGCACACTCTGTGCTGAAGAAGCCCCCATGCTACCACAGGCTGGACAGGACCCTTCTCTTTTGAGCTTCTGTTGCCTTTTTCCCAACGTGGAAATGAAACTCCAGGTCATTTTAGTATGGATGTATTATAAAAAAGGATCTTTATTTGAAGGCCTTCAGGAGCAGTTATGGAAAGATGTCCACAACAGCTCACCCCCACAGGTATGAGTGCATATTTAGAGGTTTCAGGAAATTTGCAAAATTGATGAAAAGCACCAATTAGGAGGACAAGTGGTGATTCAGTTTCCCCCCAGGTCAAGCCCCTTCTCTGGAGTCCCCCCCTCAGCACTAGCTGAGCTTGGTCCATGAAATGGATCTGGAAGGGTTGTTGGCCTTGGTTCCTAGGAAGAACCAAGACAGGAGAGGGGCCTTGTACCCCCCAGGGCTTGGAGCTCTGGAATTTGTTTTGTCTTTCTGCCTAGGGAAAGGCCATGGAAAATTACTGGGAAAACTAGGTATTAGTACAATAGGCTACAGAGCAACAAATATATGTGCAAAAATACAGAGGACATCTAAAAGAAAAAAGGCAAAACCCAAACCTGCATCAGTTCCAGGACCAACACAGTGGTGGAGTGGCTAAATGTTTTGTTACTGTAAAGTTTTTTTCATGTTTAATGTCTTGTCACAGACAGAAGATTTGTGCATTAGCATTGGGATGGGGATATATGTATTAAACTTTTCTTGTGCACCATGTGCAAATGTGCTTGCCTTAGAACAAATCCTTTAGTATGTCTGTTTAAGAATAATGGTATGGTAATTGCAGAAGGCAAGTTTTATATCATGAAATCATAGAGTTGTAAAATGGTTTGGGGTGGAAGGGAACCTTGAAGATCTTCCAGTTCCAGTTCCACTGCCCTGGGCCAGGTACACCTTTCACTGGTCCAGGCTGTTCAAAGCCATTCTGGCCTCGAATACGTCCAGGGATGAAGCATCCACAGATTCTCTGAGCAACCTGTGCCAGTGCCTCACGGGGAAGAATTTCCTCCTTGCATATGACCCAAGTAATATCTTTCAGTTTGAAGCCATTCATTCTTGTCTTTTTGTCCCAGGCCTTTGTCCCAAGTCCCTCTTTAGCTTTCTTGGAGTTGCTTTAGGCACTGGCAGGGGCTCTGAGCTCTCCTTGGAGCCTTCTCTTCTCCAGGTGAGCACCCCCACCTCTCCCAGCCTGGCTCCAGAGGGGCTCCAGCCCATGGAGCACCTCCATGGCCTCTTCTGGACTCCCTCCAGCAGCTCCATGTCCTTCTGGACTCCCTCCAGCAGCTCCATGTCCTTCTGGACTCCCTCCAGCAGCTCCATGTCCTTCCTGTGCTGGGGACCCCGAGCTCTGCAGGTGGGGTCTCACCCGAGAGGGGCAGAGGGGCAGAATCACCTTCCTGGACATTGTGCTAACACTGATGTCCAGCCCAGAGCAGGGCTGGCTTTCTGGGCTGCCAGTGCAGGTCATGTTAAGCTTCTCAGCCACCAAGACCCTCAAGTCCTTCTGCTGCTCTCAGTGCCCTCTCTGCCCAGCCTGTGTTTGTGCACTGACGCATGTGCAGGGGGCAGATACAATTATACAGGGAGAATTATTACAGGAACATTGTGTTCCTCCATGGAGTATGACCATCACTCACACCGCTTCTCAGTTTTTATCCTGAGTTCCCCCAGTAAGAGCACTCTTCATACACACCAAGAAAACAACTGTCCTAAGTGAACTTAATGCTGTTGTCTCTTTAATGACCACAGGAATATCTACTGTATTTAACACATTGCTTTGGGAAATCTGTTCTGCCCACCCCAAATGGCTGTCTGTCTTCAATATATCTGCTCAGAGTGATGTGTGTTATATAAATAAACTACACAGACAGCGTGTTTGTCAATCAGCATAAAAGGCCCTACACCCACTATCCAGGCACATGTACTTTGTAAGCACTGGTTTCCAACAGATAAATGTAATCAAGGTTTATAAGCTCACAGAAGCCAACAGGATGGGATTTTTTCACTTGGAAGATCAGAAGAAAATTGTAACTAATGTTGTGGAAAATTACTTTGATATTGCTTTCTCAGTACAGCATCACAATTAGGTAGCAATGTGAAGCACAGGGAAAGAATAAATGAATAGTAACAAATCAACACAAACAGCTACTGTCAGGAGTACTTTGCTCAGTGAAAGTAATGTAAGCATTACTTAAAGTTTTATGACTGTGGATTTTATACTGGTTTAAGTAGTACATCAAGGTCTCACTGTCATGCTTGCTAGGACTAAAACAATCAAGTACAATTTCTGAAACAGACAGATAAAACTGAAGTACCAAAGTATTTTTATTAATCGTGTTTCATAAGTTGTTCTATCCTAAATTAAAGATGACTGAACATACTAACAATGAAAAATGTCCTTTTGGACAATGCAAAGGTTCCTATGCTGCTTTTTGGTGGAAAATGAGTGTTACCGACTTCTCCCCAGCCCTGCTGATTCCAGCATCTGGCAAATGTGTTTTACTACACAGGAAATACAAAAGCAAAGGCTAATCCAGTAAAGCTTTTCCATGCAGAATCTGTTGTCCTAAGTAGCTTAATGATACATGCATTTGTTCAATTCTCTCGAGAGAGCAATCAGGCAAGCAAATTATAGCAATATCCCATCTCCATTAGAACCAGGCCCTTTTATGGAGAACCACTCTGAGCACAGCCAGGGAAGGATCCTTCTCAGCACGCCAAAAACGTCACCTGTGATTGACAGATTTTCATAGGAGACTGTCCAGGAAGGAAATGTGCCAGCCGGTATTTTTACATGAAATTAATGGATGTTTTTACTCGTGCTCTTTAAGTCACCTAATATGTTTTAGTGATAACTGGTATCATTTTCAAAAGCAGTGGATCTGAGGAGTTTTCAGCCCACTGGGAGTTGAAAGCACTTAACACACATGAAAATCAGCCAAACAGAAATAAAAGTAATTGTATTGAGCACCATTTACTCAAGGGTGCAGTCTGGCTCCTATTAACATAAATAGTAATTGAATGTGAGAATTGAGGAATTGATTACACACCTTTGGCAGTAACAGCATCGTTGGCATGTTTGTGTTGTAGGTAGCCACAGCAATCAAGCACATTACAGAGTGAGTTTTCCTGACAGGGGTAGGTGCTTGTTCAAACTTGTTTTTATTTAAATATGCTTTGCTGTCCCCTTCTCCAGTTACACTGCTCTCAAAAATTCCTTCCCAGAGTGCTACAATCAGCAGTCAGCATTCAAGAGGTTCATGGCAGAGAGCACGTCAAGATGAGGGACAGACAATGAAAAAATAGAAAAGAAATTGCACTGGTTTTGAGACCATACTAAGAAATTTTGTCTTTCAGGAGCAAAGAATTACCTTTTCAATGTAAAGTTACACATGCTTAGATGCATTAGAGTACTGCCTGCATTTGCTGTCCATACATCTTTCCCCCTTGCCTAAACTACTGGCCACTTTCAGTCATATATGGCCAGTACCTCTGTTTTTAATCTATAAACTCTTTTGCATCTAAGCATACAAAAATAAATTGCAAAAGCACTGAAGGAACTAGTTAATTCCCTGCTTTGCACTACACTGAAGATTCATTACTTCTATAGTTTCAGCTGAGCGGCTGCTTTCAAAATTGGTGTGTGTGCAGTTGGACTAAATAAACAGCATATTAAAGAACAGATTGTTCAGTGACATGGAAACAAGCACTTAACAAACCTAGACACAGAAATTAGCAATTAATGTAATTATTTAAGGGTTCCCTGTGTTACAGTTCAGCTTATTTAAAAATGTTAGCAATGATTTTAAATAGACACCGTTGTGCTCGCTGTACAATGAAGATGTCAAATGAATAAAGGTTTTATGAAGCATTTGTTTAGTCAAGGGACAATTTCAGTGCATAGAAGAACAAACACAGGGGCCCAACCCCAGAACACAGCGGCATTATCCTGGATGAGAGTAACTGCACTGGCATTTGTCTAGGCTCTAAAGCAGCCTTCATTACAGCCATAGTCAAAGAGAAAAGGACTGTAAATCAAGAGATCTTGGGTCCTTTCCTACTTTTGTGCCTCCCTTTTAAAGGAAACTACTGTTTCAGCCCACAGTTTTCTAGTTCTCCCATCTCTGTGGCCTTTGTGGCTCTCCACAGTTTCAAGTTAGTAGTGCAAGAAGATGACATGCATATGAATAATAGTTATGAAAGGTTTAATTGAAGTTAAGCAAATTAAGTGAATGCTTCCTAAAGTATTTAAAGTTTCTGATGTGACTCATTCATACATCTCTTATTTTGCATCTCATGACACACTGAGTACCATATGCAAGTGAAGGTAAATTCAGAGGTGTACATTTCCAGAAACAGAACTTTTGATGAAATCTCTCATTTTCACATTTATAGTGATATAGTTGGAAGCAAAAGTTGGTCTCAACTCTAGCAGAAACTTAACTCCACCCAGCTGCACCCTATGCACTTTGGTAAAGGTCCCTGTAGAATCAATTACTTGGTTCTTGGAACTGTTTTTTTTTTCCAGCAAATGTTTTTGTTTTTGTTTTAAAGAAATTGATAATTACTTTCAAGGTAGCCTTCATTAAGAATGACATACCTTTTTTGAGGTATCCTCTGTGAAATATGTAACATACATTGAGAATATAAGTACAAAATATTGAGCATGAAGAGGCAGGTGATTCAAATAGAAACAGGAATGCTAACCTGGTGTCTGCTGATGAACTATTTCTTCTGGATCCTGCAGGTGAATGAAGACCACGAGCCCAACTGCTCCAAACAGCAAGATGAAGGAGAACATACATGTCAGCCTCATAATTACTGTTCTCAGATCGATCCAGTTCTGACCCAGGAAAAGAACTGCATGTGATCTCCAGGGCACTCTTCAGTCATAGTCTTTGTCCTCTCATCTGGAATTCTGGTGTAATATATCTACAAGAAGTAAAAAACCAAACCAAACCAAACTTAGCATGGAGTGCATTTATTTTCCCAATGAAGATCAGTAGATTTAAGTTCTCATTTAGACCAAATAACTGATTTCTCTAGTATTTCTTTTGTACAGTTAATTGTGGTCATCCAGTCTATTTCTGTCCTGTCAGTTGTCTTTAATTTCATGTCCTTTTTTTTTAACATGTAGGAAAGATGATGTAGTACATCGTTAAAATTTGCATTTTGGGAAAAACGGTCACACCACAACTTCAATTTTCAGAGAAATCCCTCTCAATAGTTTGCTAAGAATATGTCACTTTCTACTTTTATTTCTCACCGATTAAACAATATGAAAACCATGAAGGGAGATAATGCCGGGGGAACAATCATGAAAGCTGCACCTTTGTGCCAAACACAGAACTGGCAGCTGCTGCTTCACCTCTGAGAAGAAACAGCCACGCTCAAACCAACCACCACAGGTCACCCCTCGAGGAAGCTCTGCAGGCAAACTGATTTCCAGGGCAAATCCTGGTCACAGTGCTTGGACCCCCTTTTACTGGCTTGCAGTGAACACCAAGGAAGAGAGGGCAGCAAGCAGGACTCTGTGCAGGAGCCACAGGGGCAGCTACCTCTCCTCCCCCGGCAGCTCCCACAGAGGTTCTGGGTCTGTTCTGCAAATCCTTGATGCTGGCTCTGCCATTTGCTGTTAGTGCAGCCCCAGAGCGGCCCTGGTCCCACATGGGCGGGTGTGTTTGCCTAAAGCCCTCACTGAGCACAGCCCTGAGGCTTTAAGCCCATGGAAAATCCTGCTGGAACCAATGTCTGGCCTCACATGATACTGACAAGTGAAAAAGGGAAGGAATGGGAGCCAGGGAGGAAAACCACTACCAGGGCTACGTGTCTTTATTAATTAAAGTGAATGCTTCTGCCACAGAGCTATGCCAATCCTGCATTTTTCAGTAACACAAGTATTCAGTAACACTCTGCATTAGAGCACGGCAGTGGAACTGGTTCCCAAAATGTAACCAGATTTCTCAGCAGCAAATTATTGAACACAAGGGCTCAGCTGGAGGTCAGTGACAGGCTGCAGGGGTAGCAATCACTTTGCTTTCCCAATATTTTTACTGCAAATGTGACCTGCTCTAAAGAGTTTTTGAAGCTGGTCTTTGTTTACAAAGGGGATTTTAAATAGAGAACGACTGTATAGCATCAGTTTGCAGGAAGGATGGGTTGTGGAGAGGTGGTAATTCAAAGCAGTTATGTCAGGGAAAGTCTTTAAAGATTTGTTCTTAATGTGCCTGGAATATTTGGTGTTGGGGCAAGTTGTATGCTTTTCATGGTTTCCTTAGGAAGCTTTTAATTTTCTGTAGCGTACTGGCATTCTAAATTTCTAAAATGCATCAAAGGAGAACATGAGGTGTGAAAGATGAAGTCATTCTGTGACTCTGACTGATAAGGTTATTAACATTATTTAGTGGCAACTATATTCATTCAGTATGTAAAGCTGCCAGAGCTCCAGGCCAGGAACACTGGGGGATGCTTGTATCTTAAATGAATGCAGAGCACTACATTCTCTCTCTGCATAAGCAAATTCAGCTTTATTTTCTGTTCAAACTATGGCAGACAGTAATTTTTTTTTTCACCTTAAACTTTTCTCACACCTTTAAAAATAAAATTAAAAGAAAATATTGCTAAGTTTTTCAGCACTTGCAAAGCCAGGTTGTTACAAGTCCTTGTGCTGGTCCATCTGTACCTTTTGTGAATCTAGGATGGATGGACATTTGCATTTACTGCCTATGTGGGGGCATAGAATAGAGATGGTATAGAAAGTAATCTTCCCCTAAGGAGTTGCAGCTGGGCCAATAATCAAAAACGAGGAGAAGGCCTAAGTTCAACGGGCCACAGCTGTAACTCATGGGAACAACAGGAGCTATAAAAGAGCGGGTTGGGTTGTTAGGAGAACATGCCCCGAAGTAGGAAGGGAACTGGAGTCACTTGGTTGCCTGGTGAGAGAGGAAGGGTGTGCTGGGAGGAGCTGCTCACCAGATAACACTGAAAAGGTATGAAACTTTTGTAATAAAGAGATGATAGTATAAAATTCCTGTTATGTATATGCATGTATGACAGTAGTCTATATTTACCTTTAAATGCCAAATGCTCTATAGCACCAGGGGAATCAGATTAGCCTTCAAAGTAACTGTGCTCCAGTTCCAACCACTGCTGTTATGGGCACACAGGGAACACAACCCACTCTCTCTCTGGTTCTCTGCAGTGTTTGTTTGGCTGCATAGGCAGGGGTTTGGCTGAATGGGCACTTCCAACCAAATCCACTGGTGGCAAGGCCAGAACAACACCAAACTCACACCATCACTTGGTAAATCTGTCCAGTCAGAGCTTTCTAAGAATTGTATTTGGTTTCCTGACATACAGGATTTCCTTTTTGTCACCTGTTTATGCTCTCTGCATGCCCCTGGGGAGGAGGAAGCTGTAACAGGCACAAGGCAGGTGCCTTGCCCAAGGGTTTTCAGGAGGGCTGTGATGATGAGATGATGATGATGATGATGATGAGAGCTGGGGGGGCTCCCAGTCTGGCAGCCCGGGGTGCTGCCCCTCCCTGTGGGAATGCTGGAGGGACACAGAGCTGGTGGGAAATGCAGAATCATCACCTGAGAGGGAGTAGCTGAAAAACATCCACCTCCAAATAACAAGGGGTTTATATTTGCTTAGTGTTGAATTCTAAGATCTTTTTTTAATGAATTATACCCTTGAGCAAGTACGGGTTTCTAAAACAATTATTATTAGATTAAAATGTGAAACCATTTTCCCTGGATTTGATTTGTTGAAATGCCTTTGTTTGAAGTAGAGGCAGCATCAAGAAAGGAGATGCCTAGCCAGGTTTTAATTAGTGCAAGAAATGCTACAATAGCAGTTTTTAAGAGATTGTTTACATTATTCCATATCCTGTAGACTGTGTCCAGGAATACAAAACCTTTTAGGTTAGACATCTCCAGGCCACCTCAAGATACAGCAGTAACAAAGCTAGGTGAAAGCATATATTTGAAAGAATAAAAGGCCACATGTAGTTGCATAACTGAAGAAAAACTGCTGCTTGTTGCCTGTAGCCATTGCATGTTTCTGCAAGCAGCGAGCACAGGAGTCTGAGAAAGAAAAAGAGAGACCCTCTTTTCTCTCAACAAAATGACTACCTCTCAACAACACACAAACACCAGAGGTCTTTAAATTATGGGTCTAAGCTTTCCCCTTCCCTATTCTCCTGTAATTATTTTTCCAATCAGTTGACTTTAATTAACATGTCCTCTGTGAGCAAAGCTGGTGAATGGCAGTGGCTGCTTTAGAGATGCTGAGCATGTGCTTCCCAAGCTCTCCCAGGCTGGTCCTTGAGTTACAGGAGCAGGGGAACTCTGAAAGCGGTTAGCACTGACTGGTAAATGTGAACAAAGTATCCTCATTAAGGAAACATTTGAAAATACCCTTTACAGTCCAATCACATCATTTTAAAGATGGATGAGGGAAAAAGCCTACAAAAAACCTAAGCACAGCTTGACCTAACAGTTTCATCAGGCAGTACTTCCTCAGGCATGTGATGGATGCTTCATGGGGGAGCTCTGGATTGACCCACCCAGTGTCCCAGCATCTGGGGGCAGAATTTGGATGAATCCATACCCTTCAACTTGCACTTTGCAGTAACATTTTGTCCATTGTGAGGAGCACAGTTTAAAAAACATATTTTTATAATTTTTAGCATTACCCGGAGTACAAGCAGATAAGGTTGCAAGTAGCTTCCAATCTGAACTTCATTTTGAGCTGCCCTGAACTTATTAAACAGATGGAAAATGATTCATTAGAATGTGCAGTAATGAATTGAAACATCTAACTTCTAATTTATTCTTCCTTATTACATTCCTATGATGGATAAAACTTCTAGGTACCAGTATCTGTTTTCCTAAGCTTTCCCATTACCATGGTATGTGACTGCCCTGCACTTGAAAGCAGCACAAGTCTGAGTGTGCACAGATAGTAATTAGCACTCAGCACTTTCCAGTTCAAAGACATTTATCAATCACCACAGTACTCCTATGAATTGTGAGCTGAGGAAGTATTAGCATCAGGTAGGAGAATGGGTGTTGGATCATTAATGCAAGACTGGTAAGGAAAAAGATGTACAGTTTTAGGTAAAAAAAAATAAAATCCAAATATGTTTCTGAAAAATACTTAAATATTATAGTAAAATTTCCTGGCAGGAAAGCTTTTCTTTACAAACACAGAAGAAGAACTAATTTCTCCCTGCTTCCAAGCCGTATGGAAAGACCCTGCAAAGATTCATTTGAAACTTCTGACAAAAGTGGCTACTCTGAAAGTAGTGCTATGTAGGTCTGCTTTTGGCAACCTCTGCCTGGAGGCCTAATGACCAAACACATTCACTGTGAGCAGTTTGGTGTTACAATACTGCATCAGTCCAAGAAAGAAAACACCTCTGTTGTTTGATCCCTGGTCTGAGGTGGGCCAGGCAGGCTGCACTCAGGGTGGTGTCTGATAGCTCATGGCTATTTGTTCATCCATGAGTGCTGCAGACATGATATTCTGTCCCGTGTCTGCTGGAACAGGGCAGGGTGAAGAACAGCATTGTTGAGATACAATCTAAGGGCATGGTGTAATCCTTAGGTAGAAACTCAGGAGCCAGCCTTTGGTCCATCCAGAACTGGATCTTTCCCTAACCACACTGATGCATCAAAGGAAAGTAAAATCAAACCTTGCAGAGCAAAGTGGCAGGATAAGCTGTCCCTTTTCCCCCAGGAAAAGGCTTGTTATCTTCAGTTGAGGTCAGCATGAGTGTAGGAAATCTAAGACTGTCTTAGAAAAACATGGTATTAGGGTATGTAGCTTTCATGGCACTGCCAACAATTGCTTACCAAGAGCTTGGCCATTTGCAGAGAGCAGGAGGGACAGAGGGTCCAAGGCTGCTACGGCCCCTCCTTTCCCTCTCTGGCTGCTCACCTGCAGCCACCCTGCAGAGCCCAAGCTGCCTTTTTTTAATTTATTAATAAATGCCTCTTTGTAATTGGTGCTGCTGTGCTGTCACTCCACTGCAGAGCTGGTGACCAGCCCAGCCTGCGGATGAAAGGCACTGTGCCAAGATGAGAGCAAAAGAGGGTTTTTTTCCTCTGTGGAACCAGGGGAAGGATCAAGGTGTGCCAGGGACTGTAAAAGTGCAGGGCACCTTTACACTCTCCCTTCCTGAGGCTTCACTGCAAGGTGCCAAGGCAGCTGCCAGTGAATCAAGGAACACAGACTAATGCCAGCATCAGCATTGCATATTGTTGTATATACATCAGCAAGTCAACAAAACACCCAAATTCTTTGCAAATCACTGAACTACTGATTGCTAAATTGCACAATCACAAACCACCTGTCAATGAATGTAAATGCCTAGTTCACACATACATGGCAAACTTCATTTCTCATGCTGTGTGAGGTTTAGCTGCTCTTCCTGAGGCTGGGAGCAGTCTGGTGCCCCAGAGCAGAGTTATTTATTCAAAGGAGGCAGCAGGATATCTTTTGGAAGCAGGGATTCAGGAATCAGCACCTTGTGTACTGTCAGATGATCAGGTGCTGAGCAGCAGAGATCAGCTTGGGCACTCCTGCAGCTCTGGTTGTGCCATTTCTGGGAGACAAACTGGGGCATCCCTCTGGTGCTGTGCAACTCTGGGGAGGTGCCACTGTCCAGGTTCTGTGCACAGAGAAATGTGGCAGTGCACGGGCACAGCCTCAGCGGTATCCTACCCTTGATGGCCTGTCCCCAGCCAAAGCACCACTGCTGGGATTGCCAGTTCAGAGAGAGCTACTTCTTAATGCAGAAATGGTTTTCCAAGTCAAGATTGGCCCGACAGCAATAAAAACTGCCTGTTAAATTCCAGCCCTCCTGTAGCTGACCTGGAGAAATTTCACTGAAGATGTTGGCAGCTGGGAGATGCGAGGGGTTTGTTCTTCTGTTGGGTTTTGTTTTGGATGTCCTGAAAAGGCATCATAATGAAGCACTTACTTTCTGCATTACTAAGATAATTTTACTTGTGTAATATAGTTAGAGACTGGGATAGTGATACGGGGCAAATAGTTGAATTAAGAAAAAGGGAATATTATTCCTACAAGAATATAGGGGAAAATTTACTATTATTACTGAAGTGATCTCTTCTAGATCCATTAGCTGCTTCTAGGAGGTGTGTGAACGCAGCTAATTCTCACTCTGCAGCCGAGCTAAGCGTGTGTTTCCTTGCTTCAAAGCACTTACAGAGACAAAAGGCCTTCAGAGACTGAGGGCACTCAAGTGTCCAGTCTGTTTTACCCCTGACTCCTAGATCAGACATATCATAACATTTATAGAAGCAAAGATTGGATTTGTAAACATTATTCATATTCACCAGCAAAGCAAACTTTTATAGGAGTTTTACAAAAGTAGAGATGGAGGTGCTAAAAGTCATCTGTCAGCATTTCTTGGAAATAGGAAATGCAAATCACTCCTAAGTATTATGCCCCAAATCCTCTAGCTTCTTTAGCATAGAAAGAAGTAGGAAACTACTAATCCTGAGGCTGCTTCCACTCATTAAATGTTCATCTTTGGGTGCTGTATTTTCTATCACTATATTCAGGCTCATGTATCAATAGAACAAAAACTTTGATTTTTCCCTGAGGTTTGGGAAGGGCAAGTTTGTTTCCAGGTGATATTTCAAATCAAAACATTTTGTCTGGCTTATATCAACTTGATATATAATCATGTTCTTCTCTGTGTAATAATAGAAATTGTACATTTTGGAGAAAGGTGAAATACCAACTTTAAAGTTGAAACTGTTCAAAATATCCTGCTCCTGAAACATCCCCAAAACCCTCTTCTGAAAAGATCTGGATTCAAATTTTCCCTTCCTATGGGGAAAGGAATTAAACCTATTTTGATCAAATCAATGGAGAGGTTGAGGGTTTCTCCAGCTCTGAAATCCTCTTAAATTTGGAATTAAATACTTGAGGGGAGAGGGGCAACTCAGCCTGGTGTCCTCAGGACCACAATGAAGCCTCACCCAGGGGGCTCCAGTGGGTATCTCCTGAGCACTGCCAGATGCACAGACCAGTTCAGCAGCTGGAATTCAGGAAGGGAATGCCCTGTGTGACTTTGTGCAGTGCTACTTTACACTCTCCATTTTCCTAGAGGAGAATCCTCCAGAGGCAGGAGAATCCTCCAGAGGCAGGAACTGGGTCAGTTCGACCTACTGAGCTTGGGACCAGCCCAAGGAGCTGGCACCTCTTCCCCCTGCTGCCTAAGCAGCCTCTCCTGCATCCCAGGGACCCTCGATGCACATGCTGAGCTGACCATCTCTGCTGCTGCCACCAGTGCACTCCAGCAGTGTGGCAGCAAATTAGGCAGAACTTATTGCCTATTAACAGCTCCATTCTCCAGTCACTGGTGTCATTACACATCTTGGCTTTCAGCATCTCTTCCAATTATGCAAAAGGGGGAATTCTGGACAGGATGAGATTCCTGAAAATTACAGGAGCCTCTTTTGCTCACCTATACATCAATCCATTTACCCAAAAGAGTGTGGAAAGGAGGGTAAGGGGCTTTCTCTTACTCTGGTGGAACCTTGTTTTGTCAGGTATTTGTGGGTCCAGTTCTACTCTCCCACATACACCAGTGTTGTCCTTTGAACCCACACAGTGCTAGAAGGAATATTAAAGCCATGTAATGTGCCAAAGCCTGAATTTCAACATAACTGCAGAAAGCTGTGGTATTGTTTTATGTGGCTGAAGTCGAGAGTGGTAATGTATGACCCCTTTTCCCCATTCCAAAAGCCCTGGCAAATCTGCTGGAGCTGCTCCTCTCACTTCCATCACACATTGCAATAGGAAGTGGGCACTTCTGGTTTCCACTTTCATCTACCATTTAAGACCAAAAGGGACAGCACTCAGTAAACAACTAAAATAATCCTTTCAAAGTCAAGAAGATTTCTTTCCTATCTTTCTGGGTGCAAATTGTAGCAGGCTTCATGTGTTACTAATCTCCTCAGTACTGCAGCAGGGTCTCAGCAAGTCAACACACACCTCTCCAAGATCCTCGAGGACTTATAATTCTATTCCTAAACTAAAACATAATCTCAAAAGCAGTTTCCCCTTGAAATGAAAAAAGTTTTTACTGTGTTTCAAATTACCATCCAACAGGAACTGCACAGTGCCAATGTAAACAGTGAGTGTCAATAATGAACTTGTCCAGCTTTTATCCACACGGGAGGGGAAGGCACACAATTTGCACAGCAGCCCAACCTTTGCAGGCACTGCCTGGCAGCAGGATTTACAGGCATGTTATCCACATCCAATATTACATATAGAAATATGCTGTGTGGAGAACACTGAACTCTTGTAAAATACAGCAGAAAAGTTCTGGTTATTCAGCTGCCCACTTGGTTCTCATTACAGCCCAGTTTGAAATGCTTCCCTTCCCTCCACTTGCCTCAATCTCTCTTCTATTTAAAGTAACTCTCACATCTTCAAAGGGTTTTTTAGATTATTGTGCTTTCATATAACAGTTATATGATATTATACTCTTCTTCAGTTGTATTGCTTCGTTTGTCTATTCCATAGTTTTCCTGGGTATTTCAAATGAAAATGTCTTCTTTCAGAAGTTCAGTGCACCTGGAATAAGCTGGATTTCCAAGGGTACCAAACAAGTGGTTACCCCAGGCATCCTTCCTCCTTTATGTCAGTATGAAGCAAATGTAAATTTGAATTTTTCCTTTACAAATTAATTTTTCATTGCAGTTTTAGGTGTGTTGCGATAAGGAGGAAAAGATGACAAAACTTAAAGATTTTATGACCAGCTGATATATATGTATATAAGAAGTTAATATGTTCCTTTCCACTGGGTAAAAGTTTTACTCCCATGCCACACCTCTTGATATCACAAGATTTTAAGTAGTTTTTATAGCAATAATTTTGAGTGGTTTTATGTATATCTATGTGTGGGCCCCTCTTCCTCAACATTATGGCTTAACTTTACCATATATAATATGTAGTTCATGTAATACAGTGCAGAGGTTTATGATTCCTCCATGGTATTTCCTTTTTCTAAAGGACGAAAGTATCTGAAACAGAGAATCTGTGTCTGGGAGTCATAAGCTAGCAAAAGAAAAAAAATAAAGGGAAAACTGAAATGGTTCCTGTAACCTAGAACTTAAAAACTTTTGTCACCAGTGAGGGTGGTTTTAATTGTGGAAACAAAATACACCAAAATTTCTGCAAAAGCAGAAGGAAAACAAGCTCCTGACTCACACTGTGTGGGTTTGTGGTGATGATCTTCTAGAGGAAGAACAAAATAGGTCTCCTAACGTTGAAATGGCACGTGTTGCTGTGGCTGTGGAGAGGGTTCCTTTATTGACTCTAGCTCCTTCTGTAATGGTGTACATTTGACTGTTCTCAGCTAATACTGACTCTTAATGCTTCTAACCATGATGAGTAATTTGCTTTCTTCCTAATTAAAGATCTGTTTATTCAAGGTGCCTTTTCACTTAGACTATGCCTGTATGTCAGAGCTGAGATATTTTCTCTTGTTTTTGATTTGGGCAGTTAAAACAAAGCAGTCAGTTGAGAAGGCATATTCTATCTACATCTAGATCTACTTGGGAAACTGGTTTTGTCTTTAAAATGCCTTTTACATTTTGATGCCATATGAAACTTTTACCCTAGAATAAAACAAACTGAAACAAATATTTGCATTTTATTTTGAAGTGCAATTTCTAAACAACAGGAAATAGGATTTTTATTTTTATTCAGTCATTCTGTTACTGCAGCATATAAAGGGAAGCTGCACTGAGTGCTGAAGGGGGAGCTGGCTGGGTGTGCAGAGGCACAGCTGTGACATGCCACCACCTATATGGGCTGGCCCAGACTGAGTCCCCTCCTGCTCCTCGTGCCTTGTGGGACCAAGGGAAGATCTGCAAACTGAGAGATCTCCCAGGTGTGTATGAGGGAAGAGAAGGATCTGGAAACTTTTCCATCACTTTGAGGAGTGAAATGGTTCTGTGTGATGGTGAGTGAGGGCAGGCGCATGTGGAAGCTGTAGGGCTGCAGAGAGGCAGAGCTGTACCATTCGGGGTAGAGAGTGCCAGCTGCAGAGCAGTGTGAGGGAGGGTCTACTGGTGTTATACTGGAGCACTGCTCACACAGGGCAGTGAACATTTGCTCTACCCTTGCACCCCTTCATTCCTGAAAGCTTTGCCTTTTGCCAAAGTCAGCTCTGGGGAAGGGGTGGAATCCCAGCTGCAGCACAGCCATGCTTTGAACAGGAGAGCACAGCTGATGACAGAGCAGGGGAGAGGGACACAGCTGTGCTCAGAACCGGGACCCATTCCTTAGGAGGTGCCTGCACCAAGTAAGCCTGGCTGGGTGAGAAGGGAGCTGCAAGGTTGTCTGTGGGTCCCGTTTATGCAGGGGAGCAGACACCAGTGTGATGGTCACTGTACAAGAACTTGGACTCCTACATGTGATACACTTCCAGTAATATTGTGAATATAACTACATGTCCTTTTCTGCAAGCTGCTCTGCACCAGAGTTTCAGACCCTGCACACTTAGAGCAGCCAGAGGAAACACATGGATATCAGTGCAACTACTCAGCCTTTTAAACAGAAGGTGATTTTCGATATTGAGCTGTAATGAGAATCCTGAATAGGTATGAAACCTCTTTAAAATCAGTTCTGTAATGCTGGTACAGTGGGAGAATATTACTATTTGATTTGCTGTTATTCAGTTATTTTTAAGCACATTTTGTGTGATTTGTAATAAGAAGAGATAAGGCAAGTAGCTGCTAGGCATACCCATGTGCTGTGAATATCAGAGATCACTAAATGTCACCAGCAAACTTCCTGTTGTTCCACTGATGCTCTGTAGGAATGGACATACCCTATTGACTCGACACAGGGTTTGTAACTCCATCATTCTCAGCTTCTGCATTCAGTGACCAGAAGGTATACACAGTTTAAAAATTTCAGTCCTTTCCTCCCTCTTTTTGCTGTGGTGTGGACAGGCAGAATGGTGCCTGCTCCAGGAAACGGAGCGACTGTCAAAGTATTTGTGACACAGAGGGCTCCTCCTGGGGAGGCACTGCAGCCATTCTGGCATGGCTCCCCCCAGCACCACTGCTCTGGCTGGACTGCTGAGACACCAGCACGCTGGCGACTTGGGCCCTGACACTGAAGCAGGAAATCTAATACAAACCAGGGATCTTTTCCTGTTTGGTGTGGGCAGCCCTGTGCCACACAGGGTTATTCACCCCTTCCCTGTGCCATCTCTCCTGTGGGCTGACACTGATCAAATTCTGGCCAAGGGCTCAGACAACATCACTGCAAACTCAAATTATCTGCATTTGGTACAGAAATCGAGGCATTCACACTCAAAAGTACCTGGAATGAACTAGATGGAAATCTGGCTGGAGCTAGATGATCTTTAAGGTCCCTTCCAAACCATTCTATGATTCTATGGCTGAAGATCAAAGCAATTATTATTAGTTTACTGTAATCACTCAGATTTAATGGTTCTGTAGAAGGTACCAATAGTATTGGGGTTTGACTGTACACAGTGTTTTGTGCCTAATCCTTCTGTGCAATTTCCACAGGGAGCCGTCCCACATAAATATTTTTATTAAGCTATCCAAATTTAAAATCAAGACCTTAAAAATAAAATAGTTACTGACCTTTCAGCTCATTTATAATTAAAATCTGTTCTAATGTTGTTCACATAAATAATAGATAGCTGTTTTCACAGATCAATGCCTTCTCTTGCTTTATAAGAAACATTTTGAAGTAAAATTACTGTGCCTTTAAGTTTAATACAAAAATTTGATGTGTTAGCAACTATGGGCTGATCTCTGTACATTTTTCAACTGTAAATTTCACTTTAAAATACAAACAATTATTAATATTGATTTGGACTAAAATAATATTGAATTTCAATATATTTTTGCCTCTTTTATGAATTACCCTGCACAGTCAGTGTGATTATGATGAAAGAGTATTTGCACGCTCAATTTCTTTTCAGCGAGAAACCTTGAAGAGTGCTAGTTGTGTTCAGGCTGATAATGATAAACACACGCATTCAAGGAAAATCAGACTACCTTAAAAATCTCAACTGAAGCATAATAAATTAATATTTCATCCTATATACGCAGTTCTCATATCAGGCTAGCTGAACTTTCATTATTAACAAATACTGAGCATTTGCTTAGAATGCAGCTCACTGCCTGAGCTCTGTTTTGGTTGTGCATCGCATGCAATTACAAAATTATGTCAATCCATCACTGCAATTTCCTGCGACTGAGCAAAGAGATGAATGCATTCATGTCCTAGGATGCTGTAAAACACCAATATATTTAAGTGCCATTAAACCCATGTTTCTGCGCTGTGGTTGGAATAAACATTTCATAGCTCCGGTGATGGAGGGATTTCCGTTTTTCTTCTGATCTCAGCTCTAATTTCAAGGCTGGTTTGTTAATTGCTTACTCAGCTACCCCAGCACCTCTGCAGAGGCCTCACCTCTGGGTCACCCTTCCCCATGGCCATGGCTGTGGCCAGCAGGGTCACTCAGGCACCGTGTCCTCGTTACACCCACAGGAGCGGTGCCAGGGGGTCTCCGAGAGCCTGCGATGTGTGGGCAGTCATCTCAAAAACACAAACTCTGTTCCCCAGGGAAAGCAGGTGTATTGAACTAGGACAAAATGTCAAAGCGACATTTTTGTAGAAATGGATTTTCAGAAAAATTTAATTTCTTGGGCCCTGAAGTAATGTTTTCATTGTGGGTGGCTGCTATAACCTGGAGAGCTGTGCAGCAAGCCTGGGAACTGGCAAAGGTTCACCGGGAATGTGGAGGGCTCTAATCCTCCCCAGTTTGTCCTGCTCCCCTCCCTGTGCAGCTGGCACATGCCAGGAGGACAGAGAGCTGGGGACTGCTCACCTTTCTGCCTGGGAAGCAGCTGTTAAACTCACTTTTTGCTCAAAGTGGAACTGGGGAGTGTGTAGCAGGCCGCAGCTGGGCCAGCCTTTGTTTTGATTCTCCCAGGGAAAAATGTATTTTTAAAAATTTTCTTTTTCCACATAGGAAACACTGGTTGTGTGAAAAGGGCATTTTCTTGCTGAAAAACCTTCTGCTGGAGAATTCCCCAACCAGCTCTTTTTCTGGAACTTACTCCCACAGACTGAAAATAACCCAAACTTGGTACCTTTCCAGTCATGTTACAAAAGCTAATGTTTTGCTAGAGTCCCTGGAGACAACAGAGTTGTGCTACTTATATTAAGAAAGGGGTAGTGGCAGCTAGCAAGTGCCTGCAGGACTGGTTTGAATGCTGCTGGCCCTTAATTCAATCACAGGTAATGAAAGATTAATAATATGGCACTTAACCTTAAATAGTGTTGCAATTACTTTGATTATGGAATAAAAACCAGAAAGCATTTATGACATTTACTATTTTTAAACCTCATTATTTTGGAGAGTGTCATTCAAGAATTTTGAACACTTGAAATCAGTAAAAATGAAATGCCACTGGTTTTTCTTTACCTGACTCAGGTGCTCTCTAGTGTGATTTCTCCCTTCTATGGGTAGAGCAGTAGGTAGGTGACAGGAAGTGCCCTTGAGTTCCTTCATTTGGGAGGTAATCTTGTTTCACCATTTTATGCTCAGATGCCCACAAAAGTGTAGTCCCCTCTCTGTTATTTTGTATGGTGTTTTATATAGTTTTGTGGTTTTGATTAGAGCAAGTCAATTTTCTTGGCCAAAATGGATTTTTAACAAAATGTTACCTTTTTCAAAATGTATTGTTAGGTCATAATTTTGTAAGGGATGCTTTCCTCCACAAAGATAAATTCTGTGTCCCATATTGCCAAAACTAATATTGGGAATATTACTATAATTTCATAATACATACATGTTGCATAGTAAACATATTGACAGAAAACACTCTTAAGGAGACCAAAATGTATTGCTACAAGACCCTGTAAGGGGCTCCAGCCTCTGGGAAAAAACTTGGAGCTGTATCATGTTGCCACACTAATTGCACACCATAAAACCTCTCAGCAGAGAGAAGTCTGGTTTTTAAGAAGGAAGAATAGCCTTCCTTAAATTTCCCTAGGTTTGATCCAGGTCCTGCCCAGCCACTCCACACGTTTTAGCTATGCTAAGGTAGGATACACACCAGATTTTGTGTCTTCCAATCTCAGCAAGAACGGCCGACAGAGCCAATTCTACGCTGCCGGACAGCGTGGTTGGGTTTAAGGAGGAGCGAGCTGTGGTGTTACGTTTTAGTTAAATGGCATGCTCTGTCTCAGCCCTCGAAAATGTACGGTTTATTCCAAGCTGTGATCCTCCCCTGCAGTATCATGTGTCTGGAATCCCATGGGCCCAAGTCTTACTCCGTGCCCACTTTGAATCTCCCTGTTAAGCTGTGCGAGGGAGACCAGGCTCTCTCTTGGTCCCTTTTCTCCTGAGGCTCTCCCTCTCTCCCCCTTCTCCCTCAGCAACCATGCTGCTCCCGGGGGTGGGACCCCCAATAAACCCTCATCTAATCAGCACCCTCAGAAGCCTTGTGGAGTCTCCTTGGCTGCTGCTACCAGCGAGCACACAGCTTAGGGGGCCCCCGGGGACCCCCAAAGGAACAGCAACAGCGAGCGTGTCGGCGCTGGGGCGGTGGGCTCTGCTCACAGAGAGGGGCTGCTGGCAGCAACACGGCTGAGCTTTACTGGGGTGCGTTCCCCAAGGAAGTCCTCTCACTGGCCGGGTTTTATCAAGTTCACTGAAAGCAACTTCTATCTCCTTAGTAACTTTTCAGACCGATGCCTCTACTCATCCTGGCAAGATGAAAACATCCAGAGCCTGAGATCTTTACCTTTTCTGTTCTGCTGCCTCATCAGATGACACTTCATGGTTGCGTGACTCCGATAGAGGAAACACAGTGTAGGATTTGAGGAAAACACACTTTTTAAAAAGTCAAGTCAGGCTGCACATTATTTCTACCCCACTTGCAATTAGCAGTGTGTGGGCTGATCACTAGCACTAAGCTGTGGCGGGAACGAAAACTTCACTGTGCTGCTCTGGTGTCACATCTTGCTGTACAAGTTTAATTTGACAAAGTGGAGAAGCCAGCAGAGGAACTCCTGTGGTTCCAGATAGCAATGTTGCAGCTCTGCAGCCCTCTTCAGGGCTAACAGTGACTAGAGTTTATGTACATGCACCACAGGGAAAACGACAGCTTTGCCCAAATACTGTCTTGCTGTGTGTGCCTAAGAGTGGCTGGACCAGTGTAAGATCCCCAAAATACTCAGATGGAACAGGGATGTTAAGTGCACTATTTCAGATTTTATTCTGGCTTTACCCAGCTCTCAGTCCCTTACTTTTTCTTCCAAATTGTTCATTGATTCAGATTTTATTGATTGTTCCTACAGGTGAATTTTGCACCCTTTTAAAGTAGCATCATGACTGTATTATTGCTAAATGTTGACAGCAAAACAAGCAGGTCCTGACACCTCTTCAAACCCTTAGTTCTGGTTTAAACACACTTCCAATACACACTGTGTGGCAAGGACACTTTAGAGCCTCTTTCCCACATAACTAAACTGTAACTACAAAATCATAATTGTGTGTAAAATATTGGAGATCAGTAAAACAAAGTGAATCAAAAGCACTGAGACTAACTGTGCATCTTATGGCTAATGGTTGTGATGCATTTGTGTTTCAAGGACCTGCTCAAACATAAAAAGAGCTATTTTGGTTTGAACCATTAGTGCTACCTTCTTTGTCACCTCCATTTATCTTTTATCCATCTTGCCTCATCCTTTTTTTTCTATTCTGTATATTGAGCAACTGTTCAGGTGTTTAATGTCAAAGCCATTAAAGGGATAACCCACGGGACATAGGAGACAATGTAAAAACAGCAAGTGTAGGTAGTGAGCAGCAGCTGTGTGGTGGAGGAATTCCCAAGCTGAGTGTGTATATGGGCTATTTCTAAACTGTTCTGAAAATTATCTAAAAAAGTAGCCTTATTGCCATAGATTTATATATCTGTAGAGCTATGCAGGCCCTCAAACAAAAATTAGGAATCTATTGTTCAGCAAAATAAACAACCCCCCCAATGTGAAGACCTATCTGATGTGTTGAAATGGTTGAGCCATGTCAGCAGCATCACCTGACCCTCCCTCCTGCAGCTCTTCCCAGTTTAGCTGCAGGAAAACACGAAGTTGGGCAAACAGGTCCCTTACTGCTAAATGTGGCTTGTATTACACACTTGCATGAGCGGTCACTACTGACTGAACCAGTCACTCCTAATGATCAACACCGTCTCTTCCCCTCACACTTACAACAACCGCCGAACCCAAACAACCTTATCAGAGAATACACAAGCTTGCAAATGAGATGCTGAAGCATAGGGTAGCACAGAGTGCAATAGAGATGGACCTCTCTGAACTGGGTGCTTGTTGTTTGGCTGAGGTGCCAGGGAATAACTGGAGGCTGCACCTCACAGAATGAGAAGAAAAGGACTAGCAACTGTTTTCTTGTGCCTTTGTGCCTCTTGTGCCTGTGGATTTGCTGCCCTTCCAAATGTTATGACTAATGCATAAAGCATTGCTCCTCTCCAGACACTCAACTTTTTGCTAGCTCAAGACTTAAAAACAAGCCATGAATCTGTCTGTTGCTGCAGGTCTCCAGGCGTGTAACCTTTACTGGATATGCCATGCTGGCATTCGCTGTCTCGCCTGCGCTGTTTATCAGCCTCGCTTACTTGCTGGGAGTATTGCAGGCTTGCAATCTCTGAGAACCTTCTGGGTTTACTCTTTGCCGTCCTCCCTCATAACTACAAATTAAATGGGGAAAGGATCTCCTGGAGAAACAGTTTAAAAGAGCTTAGGCAATTTCGTGCTGAATTTCTCTCCTTGGACCTTTATATATCATTGGTGTATCTTGCAAGACCCCTCTGGGGTTTTGAAACTAATTTTCCATCATCATTAGCGAGAAACCTACCCTCCTCTTCTTTTCATTAATGTCTAACGCAAGACTGAGAAGAAGTTCTGAATGTGCACACTCTTTTTAACTTGATGATGCCATATGCAAATAATTAAACAAGGCACAGAAGCAATGATTAAAAATACTACAAAACTTCCTCATTAAACTAAGCAATTATCTGCCAGAAGAGAGACATCTGAACCCTCTCACTCCACACACGTGATAAAATCTCCACGTCTTGCAGCTGTTTAATTTTTCCCCAAGAGGAGGAAAAAATCACATTTAATTACCATCAAGGGTGAGGACAACATGGTGGGTGCATAGATGGTGACATTCAGTTTGTATCCATCAGTGAGGTGGCTGTGACTTTGCACGTGATCTGTCTGATATTGCATGCAAGGGCACAGATGTATGCAAATTCAGTGGAAACATTAATTGAGTTCCAGCTATGTCATGTGCTGCTGTGCAAAAGAAATGGCTCCTGAAACTCTAGGGCTATGATTTGCTGTTTGGTGGTGGTTCAACTCAAGAAGTTAATACTTGGAGCCATCCCATCCTGTGTGCTGCATGACATTGGCATGGTGTCTTTGAGCTGTCCTCTCACTACTTGGGTAGTGAAGTGAGCCGAGGAAACAGATTCAGCAAAGGAACAGTGCATCAAAACAGATTGGCACTGAAAGAAAGTCATATTCGTGGAGATACATGTATTTTCAAAGCACTAAACCAGATTAAATGCTCCATGTTTTGTTCTTACCGTACAGTTTATCTATTTCATCACCTGCACCGTTCCTGTCACTGTAATAGCTGAGATTTTCACAATCTGTAGTTGTGAAAACAATGCTGTTCCTGCTTTTTACAGAGGGAAATCTGGGGCAGAGGAAACTGAAGAACCTGACTGCAGAAGTGGGAAATTTGTGGACAAAAAGAGGATGAGTTTGGACCTTCCACACTTCAGGTTAGTTTTCCAGCTACTGAATCATCCTCCTTTTCCTTAGGTACAGGAAAATAGTGAAAAAAGTAGATTTTTTTTTTTTAACAAGAAAATTTGAATATGCAAATTGGAAAATGGGAATAGATTTTTTTTTTTTTAACTTACGACAGAAGGTGTTTAAATCTGCCAAGAACTTCAGTCAAGCAACTGTTTTGTGCTAGTTGGGATGTAGGTTAGTGGTTTCAGCAAATACACAGATAATTAACTGAAACTCCTTTTGTTCTAGCCGACAACATAAAAGCAATGAGAGAAAGGAAAAAAAATCACAGGGGAGTTCTGTGGCATCTTGCAAGGTTTCCAGTGCAATATACATAGAATTACACTGATGAGCATTTCCAGTGCTAATGAGGGGATGCCAGACTGACAACACCAAAATCTGATGGTTTTGCTGAAAAGGAACAATATGAGAAGGAGCAGCAAAAATTCCCTTTTCCAGGAACCAGTGAACAGTTGTGAAGGGAAGGCCACAGACACCGAGTCCCTCTTCCCCTTTCAGCAGTGGCATGGCCTGCAGCACTGGGACCCTGAGGTGGCCAAGGAGAGGCTTCTCAGGGGTTACCAAGGCTGTGACACAGAAAAGCAGTTTGTCTGTAGGGAAGGGAATCTAAGCTGGATAACTGTAATACATAGCACTGTATTGTCATTGCATATTATCTGCAATATATGACACATAATAATTATGTACTACATGCAATATATAGCAAGAATATCATGGACATCCCTCTGGAATGTCCCTGCAGGTGTAAATGTGTAGGGAGGGTCTCTGGTCAGTCAGGGCTGTGAGGTGAAGGGTCTTACCAACTTGTAAACTCCTCTCTTCCTCACTCCCTCCAGCAGTTGGTAATGTATTACTCAAATACAGTATTAATTTAGTGCAATACTGAAACTTGTGGCCAGCAAGATGTGAATTAATGAGGACTCTCCCAGAAAGTAAGAAGAATCTTAACCCAGCTTCTCCAGAGAGCACACTGAATCATATCAGGTTATTAGTAAAATTATCATTGTCCTTATTGTAATGGCAAAGCCAAGAGCCATTTATTTAACAAGAAGTTTTATAACAGAAGAAGCAGTGGCTGGTCTGTGAGGTGCCCTGCAACCCTTTTAGGTGAGATCCTGAAAGGTGTTTTATGTTTAGGAAGGTTAGCACGGCAGGGTAGACAGTGCTGAAACTTCTGGAGAGGGTTGGGAGGTGGAGGTAAGGTGTGTTTAACAGGCAGCAGCAAAAATACAAAATCACTTCTGGCAAAGGAACTTGCTGAGTTATCTTGCTGCAGCTTTGTTTGCCAAAGAAGTTGTCCGTAAACCCTGCCATCATTAAAATTCTTCACGGTGATAACAGCACTTTCCCCAGAACACTTTGTTGAAGCTTGCAAATGGAATTATCTGCTATGACTGCTCTTTTGAGCAATGTAAATCTTCAACAACAATCCTAAGTAAACCTGTGATATACAGTGCATGGAACACCTATTTTTATAAATATCTCTGCAGAGGAATTCTAGAGATAGGAAGAATAAATTACAAGCAAGAGAATGGCAATTTAAAACATGCTCTAACCCCGTTTGCTCCTTGGCACTGGTCTACATTAACTTATCTCCAGCCCCTGGAAAGGCAAAAGTCACAGATTTTACTTACATAACTCAGAGTTTCTAAATAAGAAACAATAAAGAAGTGAAGCTTTGCAGAAAAAAACCCACATAAAGTATGTACAAGAAACACTACTTTAGCCTCTGTGGCCAGAAAGATACCAGCGTTGGGAGTAATGTGCCATTTTAACACAGATACAAACATTATGACCCGACTGCAGTACAAATACCAGGCGCCCCGCTGGGGAAATCATATCTCTTTTCAGGTGAGGGACACCAAATGACTCTCTGGTGCCTTGTTAAGAGCCAAGTGCTCAGCACCTCACCATGCACAGGACAGCTGCCTTTCTGCTTTAGGCTATGACTGCTCCCCAGGGATCTGAACTTCCCTGAATTTGGGTGTAATCCTAAGATGAAGTACTTCTTAATCTAATCCTAAACCACTACTGCATGTAAATGTCCAGAGCTGAAATCACTGCCTGGAAAGCAAAGAAAATGTTTAGCAATGGCTCTTTAAGCACTCTCCGTCTTATACTTTACAGCCTGGCCTCAGCTCAGTGAAATTTGGGCAGTTGAGAAAGGACCAGAAAGTTTTGCCATGTCCCATTGCTGTAACTCAGAAGACTGCTTCATCTTGCAGCATGTACAGGAACTGGAAATTAGTGTTTCCCTTCCATTTTACCCTAGCCAGCTCTTCTCATTCTAATGCTGCTCATTCTGGTGAGTTCTAGGATGGGCCAATTTGGGCAGGCAAAAGAACCTATAAAGTTGGCCTGGGATAATGATGGTCTGGGTGTCTTCTTATAAAGCAGGTGACAAAAATAATAGATCTTATCCAGAAGGAAAAGTTGCATTGTGCTGTCTAAAGGAGATTCATAACTATAACTCAGTAGAGAGGCTGTGATACTGTTACACTGAGTTAGCCAGTACAACTTTCTGTGCTCTGCTATTGTACCTTCAAATTAGTGCAGAGCAGGTATGATCAATCCAGTCATGTGCCATAGAGCTGGTATCATTTTCTACCTGTCTGGGAGATGACTTTTGTCACCCTGGTTATATAACTCCTACGCTGCTGCTGTGCCTGCTAGATGTGCTGCTGGCAGGGAAAACACACATATCTTTAGGCATTGGCCATGCTGAAGGATGATTGGGGTGAAATATAGAATTATTTTTCAGGATATCCTTCTACTTGCAGCAAATAAGCCATACCTACGGATGTTTTAATTTTTCACACTATACTGCTGTCCTGTGTGGCCCAGGCTTTGTAACTGCTGTCAACTCAAATGTCAGTTGATATTTATTACACCAGAACCAGAGCAAGGAATTCCTAAAGACCTTAAGGAAAGCATATTTAGTTTCTCATGCTCAAGAGAAATTTTGGAATAATTCCAAGTGAGGAAAGAAGACAGAATAAAAATTTTTAACTTTCAATGAGCCATATCTGCACATACACATTTCCTGTGCTAGAATGACATTTCAAGCGGATGGGATGTGACCAACTCCAAATTCCCAGAGAGGTAGCAGAACTCTAACTCTCTTCTGCAATTCAGGGCTTTAACAACAATACTTGTATTGTGTGCTCAGTTAAATTGCCCTTCCCAGAGGCAGCGCTCTGGCCTGCTCCGATGGCACCAGCAAAATGCCACCTGAGAGAGAGCAGGTGAAACGCATTCAGGTCCACTGCTCCCCTACTAGCAGCCTGTGGGTATTGCTGTCACCGAGAGCATTCAGAGTCCTTGCAAGGGCTGGGGTGAGCGGATCCCTTGTGTTTGCTGCAGCCCTTTCCAGCAGCCCCGGGCCCGCTGCCGAGGCCTCGGGCCGGGCGCGGCCGGGGCCGCTGAGGGGTGCAGGAGACGGGCCCAGGGCTGCGGCCGGGAGTGTGCCCCAGGAACCGCATGGGAACAGGCAGCTGCACGCCGTGGTAACAGCACAAGCACGGGGGTGGAAGGCTGAGATTGCAAAAAGGAGAGTGAACCCCAGGTAGGGGAATAGTGCCCAGACAGTAAAGCTAGTGAGGGAAGAAACCAAGACTAGGGGGATGCCCAAAGTAGGAGACTCCAGTGGTAGGAAGACGAGGGGAGAAAGCTGTGGATATTGTATCCTGACTCTGTCCCCCCAGGCCAATCCCATTCCAGCTCGTTTTTTCTCTCTCTGGTGTGGAGTGTGATGGGGCAGGCTCTGCTCCCTGCCGGTGCGGTGCTGAGGGCTCTGCGCTGCCAGGCCATGGGCAGCCAGTGCCTCCAGGGCTGGGCCTTCCTGCCATGGCGGATTGTGGTGGTTCCAGCTGTGGGTTTCTCTGGGTCTGGATTCAAGGCACTTGAGACAGTAATTAGTGTTCAGACTCAAGTGTTTATTATTTCTTATCAGTCAAACAGTCTCGCTATTGTGAGTTTGGCAGCTTTTCATTAGAAGGCACAAAATGGCCAACAGTCTCTTGTTACAAGGTCTTTTAAGACTAAACTGTCCAATTAAGAACTGACACCCAGATTATTTTCCCTCTTAACCCAATAACTGATCCCAAAGAGCCCACAATGGGGGCTCTTTGCCCAATTACAAAATGCCACCGAGACCCATGAAGAAGGAGGAAGAAGAAGAAGAAGCATGAAGAAGAAACCCAGGACAACACCCTGTGCCCTCCAGCTTGCTTCCATCCACAGCATACTAAAAATCCCAAAACCTAAATTTCTCACCAAGTGAGGCACCTAAACTACTCTCTATAATCTATTTCACACTTTTGTGGATTCCAGTCTATCTTGCAGTCTAGGAAACTTTCTCCATGAATGAGGGTCAAAGTCAGTGCTCCCCTGGGGGTCAGGGCACCCCAGAGCAGACAGAGAAATATTCCCGGTACCCTGGGTTTCCACAGAAGATGAGCTCTGCTAACTGCCAGTCATGTTCTTGGAAACATTTTTTAGTCTTTTGGACTGAAATGTGCAACACTGTATACTTCCCTGCTAGAAGGATATATCCAAGCAGGAGTCAGTAACAGCCCCAACACAATTGCCTCTTGTGTGGGAGGCTCTTGAATCCTTCCCAGTGTTTATAAAGTGTGTGTAAATTAATGAATGCATTCATTACTAATAATGACCCAAACATATTAAAAGCTTTAAACTACACACTTGAAAGAGTACTAAGCCTGCTACCAGAATGAAGTCTAAGGGCTCTCAGCAGCAAAGTGCAGTAGAAAACTGTGGCTGAAAGGAACAGATGTATAAAATGAATGCTTTCAGTGTGCTGAACTAAAATATAATTTAAACACATACAGAAGACATATAGACTGGCTTTCAGCAACACAACCCCCTGAAACACCTGTACAAGTAACCTTGTTTTGGATCAGCAAGGCTTATTCTATTTATTAAATCAATAAGTGTAAAGCCCATAGACCATTTTAGTTATCAACCTTTTCCAAATGAATATCCCAAGCATTTCTAATCACAACCAACTGAATTTCATTATTTTGACCTCCTTCTTCTTTGACTGGATCAATAATGTCTGATGTAATAATTCATCAAATTATACTGGGAAAATTATTGATTCTTCTTGTACACATTAGCTGGGAGAAAAATATGTCAGGCTCTCACTTTAGCCTAAATGGCTTCCAAGATTTAAATTAAACTGCATTTGGTATTTGTATGAAGGATATTAGCACTGTATGTAAAACAAATCACTGAAGCTGAAATGGATGTTTTACTTGCCCCAGTTCCCCTGACGCTTTTATGGCACCCATCACTGCAGTGTGTTTTTCATACCCTAATTGCTTTGTGAGATCTCTGCTCTGCCTCCCACCCCGTGCACTGGTGCAGCATTCAGCAGTGCTGACACTCCTCCTCCTGCCTCTTGGGGAGGCTCAACCCGAGGCCAACTGGAGATTTTATTTAGTTGAGAGATGTAGTAGAGAAGTAGGAGTCTTTCATGTAAATCCTGGGTGTTCACAAAAGGATCAAAAGCTTATGTGTATATGATGGTAAGGGGCAGGATTAATATTTAGCCATGCCACATTTTTAGGTGTTTAGGGGTTTATTAGTGAAAGCAGTATTTGAAAGAAGACAGTGAAGAAAACTGTATGTTACAATATGCTGTATTTTCTAACAGTACTGAGCCCATGAACTACCAATGGCAATTCATTTACAAATATCAAACTTGTGGAAATCCAGCCAATTTTATTTCTTAATACCTCGGTACTGATAATTTTGCGGGGGGAGGGATGTGAAGATAAAAACACTAAAACAATGTGCTGAATCATTAAGCCGAATGAACCATCCCTTCCCCCTGCAGCTGTAATCTGTCACCGTATCAGTTACCTATTGCATGTGTTGAAATAGCCAACCGTAGTTTCTTTTTCACCTTTTGTTTCAGATGAAGAGACTTAAAAATTGCAAATGTTTCTCCCCTTAGATGCAAGAGCATAAATCACGAGTAATACTGAGCTCTCTGCCTCATATTGATTCTTTCGTGAACTAAGCCAGATGGGTTCAGATATGAGCATGATCTAATATTCCCCTTAGCTTGATTTATAGATTTCTTTGTGCATTACCTGACCATAAATGAGTCTTGCATTATTTCTTGTGTGCCTGTCAAATTAAAGAAAAATACTCTCATTGACCTTTCAACCTGGGAGAAAAAAAATGAGTCAGAGACATTTTACTGCATGTATTACAGGGATCTCAGTGCTTACATGCCAATTAAGAGTGTGTGATTATGAAAGAGGTCTGGCAATTTGTGTTGTGTGTAATGATTTCATTTTCCTGTAAAGCACGGAGTGGATGTACTGACAGTAGCATAAGCTACATTGCAAATAACCCTGGAAGAGAGAAGAAGAGGAGAACAATTTGGCACAATTCATTCCTTAATTTACAGAAACAAGCACTGATTGCAAGAACTGAAATGTTTTTCTGGAAGAAAATAATGTTCTTTAAAATGTGGGCCCAGCAAGTGGAATTGCTGAGCCGCCGCCACAGACGCGTTAATTCCAACGAAGGGAACAGGAATCGGCGTCAGCTGACCCCAGAGACCTCTTCTGGGAGCAAAATGAGCTTCATATGTATGAAAAATAATGAGCAGTGTGCCACCAGCTTATCATTAGGACACAACCTTGGGCTCTGGACTTGCAACCAACTTGAGTGGGAGACGCTGAGCTTTGTCTGAGCAAAGAGCTCCTGCTTGACCTGCAGGGACTGACCTCAATGACCCCTCCCCTCCTCCCACCGTTCTCAAGCATGTTTCTGCAGCCTAATAAGCCTATTATCTCCTCTGCATTTATTTGCAAATAATGTTAAATGTAGCAAAACTAGGCATTAAAAAAAAGAAAATATTTCCATCTTTGCCATTCTTCAGTTTTTTGACCAGATGAAGTATGGTAAACATCCTCAGAAGCTGCTCAGCAGACCAAATCCCTGTCATGCTCCTATTCAGGTTGTATCTCTATTCTGTATCAGGAGATGACATTTTCAGTAAGAACAAAATTTTACCTTCTGCCTTCTAAGAAATAAGACTTTTTAAATAAGTCTTTCTTTGCTATGTGAGCATGCCGTAAAACCTGGCTGGTAGCCCTGGCTCTGGAAACAGGCAGACCTGTGCTCTCAGCTCTCTTTTCCAGGTACCCCACTCCCATGTGTCTGTGTCACCAGAAAAATCCTTTTTTCCCCCTATTTCTCTCCAGCTCAGATATGTTTAGACTAGCCAACCTGCTCCTACAAATGAAAATAGCTGTTCAGGAATATTAATGTTCCTTTCCAAACCGTTGTTAAGGTCACTGAAACATGAACTACCCCATTTCCTGACTACAGTCTTTATTTTATTCTTACATGGCTCTGCTGTGGCAAGAAAGCTTTTCTTAACACATCCAATTGGCCAAACAATGAAGTGTTTTACATCTGCCCAGGGATGCAGCTGAGCAGTGTATCTGTTCTGGGGGCCAGTGTATTCAAGAAAGAAGGTCATAAGTATAGATTTTCTTTGGTTTGGATACTTTATTTTAATTCCCGTGGCTGATCACATTTGTTTATTTTTATTACCCTAAGCTTCCAGTCCCCGAGAATGGGATCTGTGGTGCTAAAGACACTTTTATTATATATGAGACTTCAAGTGATAGTCTTTGCCCTGAGGAGCTCACAATAAAAATAAGCAGGCAGATAGAGAGATAAAAGACATGATTCAGCATCAGATGTAATTTGCTGTATGAAGCTGATCCAATTGTATTTGAAGGATTTATTTTACACATGAAGAAACTTAGGCACAATGAAATTAAATGACTGGCAGAAAATACCACAGAATCCATGGCAAAGTAAGAACCAAACTTTGATTGTCCCATAGCTCCCAGGACAGCCCTTCTCTTTGAAGTAGAGGGAATTATTTAAGCATTAAGTGTACACAACTACACATGCTTTACACCCCAGTTTGTAGAATTTTTACTGGTCTACGCAGTTCTGCCACCCAGCAGGTTTTTTGTGTGTTTTTTTTTTTAATCCCTCTGCTGTGCATAAGGCTGGCACCATATCTTCTTTGTGAGCTGTTCTTATTCAGAGATACTCTTGATGTCTAGCACAAATGGGGCTTCAAAGAAATGTTTATTGCATAAAGACACAGAAAATACACCTAAATTTCCTATTCTGGTCAGTATATTTATATGATAAGTATTGTGGTGATAGATCAAAATGCAGTGATTGCTATTCCCCTTCACATGGTGATTTATAATTGTGGATTTACATCTGACTAAAAGACTCTTCAGTCTGTCTGGCTTGCATGGTAATAACAACAGGCTCTCCTCAATATCCTTTTAGTATGGCAAAGCTTCTTCACTTTAAACAATTCCATGAACACACAAAAGGAAAGTTAAAAACCTCTTGCAAAACATAAAAATAATAAAGTACAATCAGTGAAATCCTAAATTATAATGATAACTTTATCCAGTGTCAGCTACAGACACTTACTGACTACAGTGTTTTAAGAGAAGCATTTCTACACCTGGTAAGCAAAACAAACAACAATCAAACAAAACAAAAAAAAATGAAAAAGGGAAAAGTGTCAGGGAAAGAATATTCAAGAATTTCTTAATAGAATTCAAGGGCTAACAGCAGAAGAAAACTATTGACCCTGTGATACTATGGAGTTTTATTTTACAGAAAAAAAATAGGATGCTGTAGGCTCAAAACATCCTGCTCCCTTGAATAACATTTCTCAGTCTGGGAAGTATAAACATCCACGAGTCACCTTCATGTCTGTATACTATAAACAATTATCTTTGGTTCCCTTTGTTGAACCCACTAAAGGGTTTTTATCTTCAGTTGCCTGGAAAAACAAATGTTCAAGGCTGAGGGCTGGTACCTTGCTCTTGTTATGAGCTGGACTATGGCATTCTTATTTAAAAAGTAAAACAACAGACCGACCTGTGAGACCCTTACAGGGGTCTGTATAATGAATAGGATCTTAAAAACAGACTGCTTCTGGAGGAGTTTTCTGCTGGCATCAGGACTGCAAATTTCTTCCTGCTTTGAGGTTGGTCATGGACAGGCTGTGAATGTGGTTCAGGCTTCTAGGGAAGGGAAAAGCTGTAATCTATGCATTTCCTCAGAACTCTCCTCCCTACTTCAGTATTCCTAGAGCTTTCTTAAAACACAGGTCCTAAGAATTTGTTCTAGAATTAAGTATTCGTTCTAGTCCCAGAAAGGCTGAAAACAAAGAAAGCCAAAATTTGCCTCATGTTCCTGCTGATATTCAAGACCTGAGCCACCCACACCAAGAATCCTTGCCGTCTGTGACACCCTTCAGGGGGAATATGCTGTGCTCTCCAGGTTGTCTCTGCACAGCAGTAAAATATCCTTTTTTTTTTTTTTTTTTGCTGGACACACACTGCCCTTATGAGGAGATAACCTGAGTTGAGCTTTTTTGGAAGTATCCATCACTGCAGTCCAAGCAATAAATCCTTCTCCTTGTCCAGCAGTTTATTCCCTAGTAGAAACATAGATAGTGACAGAGAAAATCACTGGGATCATCTAGTTTATCTCTTGCTGGGATAAAGATGGCTTCTTGCATTCATTGTCTTTGCAGACAATACCTCACCCAAAATTATCACCTGACCTAAAGTCTGACAGAGAAATGGAATATTACTAAGACAATCCCTGCTCGGGTGCCTGGTTTATTGCTTGTGCAGCAGCAGAGAATGAGTACAGCTTACAAGATAAAAAGGAGGAAGAACTGTAAGCCTTTCTCCTTCCCAAGGATACCATTTCAGGGGAGATGGTGAGGGAAGGGGAAAACAGAGCATTGTGTGTCTGTGAGCAGAACTGTCCTCAGAGGGCACTAATCTGTGAGAATTGCTGGAAATCACTAGAAAAGAGTAAGTGTACTAGCGGTATCTAGGAGGGTCCCAAAGGACTCCCCTTTCCCTAATCCAGGGGATTCTCTGAGAAAGGACAGGGAAGCCTTCCCCATCTCTTCCCCCATAGCACTCCCTATAAAGGGAAGAAGTCACAAAAGTGTTGATGTCTTTTCTTTTAAAAATGATAAAGAGGATGATGCCTCTCAAGGCTATGTTCAACAGCTGGAAGCCACAGTTGCTCCTTAGGACCAGACCCACTAAAAGAGGATTTTGTAATGTCAGTTGTTTTTTACGGCTTCCCATGCGCTCTTATACCACAAGTTACAATTTCGTTTCCAGAAGGTGTTTGTTTTCATAACATTCAAGGTGACTCTAGGACAAGACCTAGAGCAGTGAGAGGGAAAAGCAAGGCTTTGCCATACTTGACTGATTCAAGGTCCAGCCTGTGGGAGACTCATCCTGTCTCTGCCACCAGGAATTGCTGTGAACTGTTCCCATCCTCCTTGGTGACCTTGAGAGGACACTTTAACAGCCAGGCAGCCTTCTGTTCTCCATTAATCCTTGGAGCATGGATGCCAGCTCCCCTTTCAGCTCATCTGGCTTCTTACTCCTATATTTGGGTCTCAGCTCTAGGTCTTGAATTTATACCTTCCCCTTGCACCCTTTTTCTCCTTTGCCTCATGTCTGTTGGGCCCTGCCTCACCAGGGCCCCTGGACAGCCCAGATCCCTCTTTTCTTGCCTTAAGCAGGTGCATGGGCTGCTGTCTGCCTGATTTTATTTAGTGTATTTTGCGGTCAGTGTGGGGCTGGGACGGGATATGCTGAGAGCAGTGTCAGATGCAGGTCAGGAGAGGCAAAAGCAGTGAATGGACTGCTGTCTCACCATGGACTATGTGACAGGCTCCTTGGGCTCTCCCTGCCCTCTTTCACCCTGCTTTGCTCTCCTGCTCCTTCGGCAAAGAGCACAGCCTGTTCCCTGGGTTATGGACCAGGGCTTGTGCTGAGGGCCCAGACAGGATAAACCATCCCTGTCATGTGCTGAAGGATGGCAAAGACCTTTGTGTTCCTATTGCATCAACAACTGGGTTAGGATGGTCAAACTTTTAAACAATCAACTAAAAAAAAAAAAAAAGGTGATATTTTGGCCCAGACAAGGTGGAGAAGGACATGAGAGGCTCTTGTTCTTGGGACAGACAGGAAATACAGCTTTCCGAATCAGTTTATTTTGCTTATGATTCAGCACAGGATTTTACCTTCCCTTTTGGAATGTTGTCAGCACACATGGACAAAAGACATGGTATTTTGGTACATTGTGGTATTTAGAGCAGCCACAAAATATTAGAATCCAAATTGTATCCAACTATCATGTGATTATATGGCAAACTTGCATAGCAGATCCTCTGTGCCATACTCAGCCCTTGACAGATCTCTCAAAGGCAATATAAGTGATGAGCTCCTATTTAGGAACTGACAAATTTGTGTGGATCAATGATTATTAAAAAGAAAATGTCATTAAAGGGGACAGTTTGGTGCAGTATCATCCAGGAACTGTCAATGTCTGTGCTGGGAAAATTAAAACAAAGTAATCCTACAACACATATTTCAAATATTTTGAATTTAATAATTAACTAAAAGACAGATGCAACAGACCCTTTCCAAAGTGCATTTCAGTATCCATTAAAAACAGTGATCATCTAAAAGCCAATTACTTCACCGTAATTTTTGCTGAGGCTTGCTGGGATCTTTAATTTATTAAGTGTTTTATGAACTATTTGTTGGTTTTTGATTTTTTTAAAATGAAGGTAGCAACTAATTAAACATGAGAAACTTTATTCTGAATGTAAATAAAATCCAAATGTTTTGTTTTGACGCTTATAAGAAAAAAAAAGTAATTTTTGTATTCAAAATAAATTTGAATTTTGAAGATTTCTGTTTCAGTGATAAAAACGAAACACTCGAGTTGTCTTTTGGACAACTGAAACAATTCTTCCCCTTACTGATTTTGTTTCAACCTCTGAAAAGAAAAATTATACAGAGCCCAATTCTTCTGGCAGGAAGGGGCTCTGCAGATGTTGCTTTTCACTTGGAATTGTCCTGTGAAGCTGTCATGGCTCTGCTGAAACAGAGTGAGGTGAAGTGCCAGTGAAATCGACAGTATTGCTACAAATAAATATTTATGGAGTACAAAGATAGGAGACATTTTAGAAAGTTTGTCCTGTCCTTTATGTCAGCAGTCCTCATGTGCATTGCTGTTAATAGTTATTGGAGGGGTTTTTATCAATAAGTCAATGTAGAACTGTGGATTAGTTATTTTAAAAACAGTATTATTACAGGTATTCTTTCTCTCATGATTTTTCAGAACTGAGACCCTAATTGCAAACCCATTACAAGCCCAGGACAAGAAGAGCCAGTGGTTTCACAGAATAAAGGAGTAAGCAAACCAAGGGACTGGTTACAAGTGCTGGGGGAGTACAAGGCAGAGGCTGGGAAAGCAGTGCTACTTGCTGGGTTCTCGTGTTTGATGAGGGACACCATCCATGCCAGGGAATGGCACATGTGCAGAAATCCAATCCCAAGCAGGTCCACAGAGCCCAATGTGCTACAGTGCAGGAGGCTGTTTCCATCTTTCAGATCTTTGGCATTGTTAGAAATCTTAATAGGGCCTCATTTTACAAATATATGTTCAAATACCTCCCTTCTTCTCAACCTCCCTGTTGCTCTGGGGAGCTGCAATTCTTTCACCATACAAAGATCTCACTCCCAGGCATGATCTCCTTTTCCATGATGGGATAAAACTTTTCCTGAGGCTTTTTGCATTTCACATTTGCGTAAAAAAAGGTGTAGATTTGTTATCTAGGGAAAGCAACAAGGTAAGAGAGGCAGTGCTGGGTGGTGGAAGCTGGCTCGGCCCTGGGGTCTGCAAAGGAGAGCTCAGGGCAGGGTGGGCTGGGATTGGCAGCTCCTGTGGGATGCTGAGCTGAGACAAGGGGAGATTCATCAGTACAGCCAAATCACAGTACCCAGGCTAGATCAAAATCATCTCGGTGGAGTGTTTCTGCTTTCACCAAACTGAATTTCCTTCCCAAGAATTTTGTATTTCATGACAAGTTTTAAAACTGAGATTTTTTTTAATCTTAGAGAAAATCCCAAACTTAGAACTTCCCATAGGACAAAAATTCATATTTTGGTGATAAATCACAGGAAACTATGCTACTGGAGAAATTGAATGTCTGGGGACAGGTACCTGATAGTACTTTCCAAAATGGCAGAGACCCTTACACATGGCACAGGGATAATCCTGAGGACAGACCTGCCTCTGTTACCTGTGCAGAAACTGGACCGAATTCCCACAAAGATTGAACTTAGGAGCCTTTATAACCAGTTGCCTTCTTCAGTCTTACTGCTTTCTGTTGGTACCTTGGCAGCAAAATGGAGAGTTATTTCATATATTTTCATTTGCAAAATTAAATTTGGAGAGGAGAGGGATAATTTCATAAAGTAAACCAATATAAACAAAAATAGCCTTTCTGGGTAAGAAAATACAGCTAACTGTGGGACGTGCATGTAAGTCAATACAAATAACAGCCATCTAAAACCATGATGCTCTGTATTTCTGGCAACTAAACTTCAAAAGAAGATGAAAACAAAGGAGGACAATGGCATGTAGATTAGAGAACATAATATGTGGTGAGGCTGAGAAAGCCAAATTCAGAGTCCAATGAAAGAGATGGCTCGGGGTGAACATGACCACAGTCTAATATCAAAGGAACAACAGAAATGAAGGAAGTTATTCACAGTTTCAGAAAATTGTAGGCCAGGGACCAATGGCCTGAAGCTAAGAAAGAAAACATTTAGGTGAGATATTAGAGGGGAAAAGAAGCCCTGGGCAAAGAAAGTAACAGGGCAGTTGAACAGCCAGACAGGGAAGGATGCAGCGTGGCATACCTGCCAGGCTTGTGCAGCCAGTGAGATGGTCTATGGCTGGAAAAAGCAGAGGGGCTTTGATCAGACACACAGGAGCCAGCTCAGATGGAACGAGTATTTCTTGGTCTCACAGGCTCTGCTCCAGGTAATGGCACACAGTGATACATGGAATTACAGGGCAGAGCTGCTTCTTTGAATCAGCCCAGCTGCTTCCTCTGATGCTCTCTCACATATCTCCTTTATCCATCATGCACCCTCCCTTCCCATCCAAATGTGGATGAATTCCACGTAGTCCCCTCTCACTGAGCTCAGCTTTCTGTCCCACTGACACGAGGTGTCAGGAGAACTGCTGGGAGAAGAAGCAGTTGTTACTAAAGCAAGGCCAGCCAAGAGGGCTGCTGATATGATGGATTATAGAATGAAGTCTCAAAGTCACTTAAGGATGAGGAGCTGGAGGTGCGCATGAATAATGCCAATGATCATACAAAAAACTCTGCAACACTGAAAAGCTGGAAGAAACCACCGCCTCTGCTCAGAGCACTGCAAAAGCCAACACTAACTGGTCTCCACTGGAAAAATTAGGGCTGAGCAGGACTTTGCATAGGGAAGACATTTCCTGGAGGAAATGATGAGCTCTGGTGGTGGGTCCCCTCTGCACAAGCTCTCCCCACTACTTCTTTGCCCTAGAAATGCATGGAAATGGGGTCAGCTGGGTTGGAGACAGGCTGATATTAATTCTCTAACATGTGAGAGAAAGGTATCTCTAATACACACCTCACACTTCACGGTGTGCTAATAATAAACAACAGCAAGTTTATAGCCCAGAAGACACCCTGGAGATGGGATTTGGTTGCTCAGAGAGTGTGGGAGGAAGCAGGAAGGCTGTTGCTACCCACGGGCATGGGGCTCCTGCGGCGAAATGATGCACCATTATCACAGAGCACTGTTGGCTGGCTTCTAGTCAAACTCCTGGGCACACAGCAACCAGCACCCAGGGTGCTTTACAGCACAATTAGAGCTACTGCCAGAATAAATACTCAGTGTAGAGCACAGAAACCTCTTGCACAGAAACCTGCCATAAACACTGCCATTTGTCCTTTCCCGTCGGGACGCCGCTGCAAAGGTCTCTGCACACACAGCACCAGTGCCGTGGGGCTTTCCCACACACCTCACCTCTGGGCACTGCCCACAGGTGTAATCATTGCATTGGAGTTGTGTCACAAGTGAAGCAAAAATGACAAACATACTTCTGGTGAAGTTCTCCAGTGGAGGGTCACCATTTTTAGACTGGTCCAGGGAGCTGATGTATGTTTTGCCAGTGGTATCTTGGTGATAAGCACCTAGCAAAGGGAGTTTCTTGGGTTTGCTGGTTTATTGTTTACAAAGAACTACTTAACATAATTATTCTCTGATGTCTTCACATCAGGTAATAGAAGAAGCACTTCAAAAGAGATACAACTGGGATACAACTGGGTTACAGAGAAGGTTCATTTATGGTAAGTCCCAATCACAAAAAATGTCAGATGCGATACTTTGAAGACCAAATGAAAAAATGAAGAGTTGTTTTTCTTATATTTCAAAGCTACATCCATATCACTTGTTTTGCAGAAAATCCATGGCAATTACTGGTGAAATAAAATGTCTAAGAGGCTTCTCCCATAATTTTTAAATTGTACAAAATAATTTAAAAAATCATTATTTTAAAAGTCATCCTTTTTTATTTTAAAATTATTCCCCACCCTAAGGAATCCATATAGGTAAGTACAAACAAGTACTTTCAGAAGATATGTCCTTGAAAAATCTGGAAAGAATAAAGAAACATAAGAGCAGCACGGGTCTGCTGTAACTTTCTCTAAATTGCTTTCCCTCACTAACTCTGCTAAAACAATTGCAGCTACGTCCATAAGCTCAAACACTGGTATTTCTGAATAGCTCTTTAACTGAAGGGAACTGCAGTCATTCTGAAGACATATCTCTGTTACAATCTATAATGAATGGAATCTTCAAGGGGCAATAATTTCTCTCAATTATACAATTTTTCTGTTAAAAGTGGCCTGTGTTACAATCTGGGTTGTCAGTTCCTCTGGCCATGGACACACACATTTCTTAGGCACCCCTGTATGCTATCAATAGGATCAGTATTTATGTTAAATTTTTTTTTTAAATTTAATTTTTTAATTTAATTGCATGTTAACATAACCTTCCAAGTTATTTTTTCAATATAAATACATAGGGCACAACAGCTGTTTGGAGATCTCAAATTAAAACTGTTTTGTGGCTTTCTCTGCAGAAAACGCCTTTGGCTAATATAATTTAAACCTCTTCTGTGAATGAATTTCATGCTTTGAAGCTACCTAATAATTTCTGTCATTTAAGAACAATGTTCCATGATTTGCTCCTAATAGTAAAACAGAGGAAAGGAGCACTCCCCTGTGCTGCTGCTCCCTCCTGCCCTCGGGCTCCTGGATGTCCAGGAGCTGCCCCTTGCTGCCTGGGAAGGGGGCGAGGGCTCTGGGATGGTGCTTTAGCAAAACGTGAGAGAACTTCCCCGTGCAGTCCCAAGGTCACAGCCAGAACTCAGAAGGAGAACTATAAATTACAAAGTACTGGACTGCGGCCAAGCCCATGGGAAGCTGCATTTAGCATATCATTCTCTAAGCAGCAGGATGAAACCTTAACTCCCTTTCAGACAGCGTTTGAATGGAATTTGTTATAAGAACACTGTGATTGAAATATCACCGACTGACTTTCCACGACAACTCAGAAATGGGCTGCAGTCGCGGGGGGATCCTCTTCCAACCAGCCCACAATGATGATGAGGATGATAGAGCCCCATCAAATATTTATGAAAACCAGATGAATTTCTGTGCTAGCAACACATGCTGCTACTATAACAGAGACCTCAGATAATCTCCTGACATTATCCTGAGCTGAGGTTTCTCCCAGTGTAAACTAAGGGTAGAATAACAAGCTGATTCTAGTATTTTGAAGTAGGAGTGCTGCAACAGAGGTTAATAATGTATCAGAAGAACACAGTGCAGGTAGGTGTGATGATTTGTTATTTATAGATACTATGTAGTGGCTGCTATCAGTACAGTAGCCCTCCTGTGTAAGGTACAGAATAGAAGAGCTTTATGCAAGCTGTAGTGTTAGGAGCATATACAACATCTAATGTGTATCTAATACAATATCTATGTGGGGAGACACCAAGACCTGCAGGAGTGACAGCATACACAAAACAATAAGGGCAGTGCTATTCCAAAGCATTAAACAATTACAGGGTTTAGAACAAAAGGATTAATTAATTAATTCAAGGATTCAAAAGTAACTTTAGATTTTAAATGTTGAAAAAAAAATTGTTCATGTAAGTTTTCTGTGTCATAAAATCTCTGCACCTTGCTGTCACACCAATAACTCCAAGACTAGTATTTAAAGATGTGAGATAATACTACTGCCAGTCTCAGTGGGAGAGTGGCATTTTGAAAGGAAATCCCCTCCCCCTAGTCTGCAATGGAATACTGGCATTAAGTGCTGAAACAGCTGCCATCCTTTGTTTTGGCACTAAGTTAGGTGATAGAAAGCAGGGAAGAGATGCTGGAGAGTTTGGGGAGCACTGTGTGAAGGCAGACACTTCAGTAATTTATCGGACAGCAGCTTCCTTGGGTGGATCACACAGCCATAACTAACAGGCAGATGTGAATTACTTTGCTAGTAAGTTATAAGTGACTCTTTAAAACATTGTCACAGGGCTTTGGTATTATTGGAAGAAACACTAACAATGGGATCTGAATAATGGTTGAGAAGAAAAGCCAGAAAAGTAATAAATTAGCTTCTGTAGTTGGAGAGGGAGGTTTTTGGATGTGAATGTGATAAAGTCTGCTTTTGGGGAAAGATGGAAAAAAGCATGCAAGTATTTGTATATCTTAGAGATGCAGGGAAGGAACTTTCCCTAGAACTGGTGGATGTGGAAATCTGTGTTGGATGGAATATGTTCTGGGCTGAGGGATGGAAGGATGAAATAATAGCTGGTCATGCTCTGCCTTGCACCCAGTGCTCTGATAACCCCCAGATGAAGAGGTTTTTATCACTGCAGATTAGGAGGGGATTCTCTCTTCTCTTACAGGCAAATACATTTCTGCTACAAGAAAGGGGCTGCATTCTGTCCACTCACCCTTCTCTGAGCCTTTGGCATCTGCTCAGATGAAAGAAAATAACTCCTCTTCTGAACTGCAACACAAAGGGGAGATTCATGGCATCATCCTGTCTGTGTGCCTGCAGACTCACATGCTTTACTGACCAGGATGTCACTTGTACAATTTCTTTCTGTATTTCCTAGATCTTTTCACAAATGGATTTTGTGATTCCTGAGAAATGAGGAGTCTAAAGGTTCACAAAAAAACCAATCTGTCTGCTTTTTGCCAATGAAAGAGCAACTTAGCTTTTAGCTCTTTTCATGCACTAGTCTAACTTCTGATGTACTCTTTAGATATTTGAACTTATTTTACTAATGCAGCTCATACTGATTTATATGCTTTAAGCAGATCAAGCAGCTCATGCAAAAAAAAACCTGGTAAAGTATATTAAATAATAATTTATGTAACATCTTCCATTAAAAAACTTAAAAGCAACACAAAAATTAATTGATCTTCTTTGAGCTAAGTACTATCCCCATTTCAGGACATAAAAATGAAGCCATATTCAATCACATATTCAAATGTAGGTGCCTGAAGTCAGTCATCTTAATATGCATGTGACCAGCTAACTACTGCTGTGATTCTCCCAACTCTGAAGAGGGGCCGGTCTGTATTTGAAGACCACACAGAAGAGAAGGAGAAACCAACCTCTCTCCTACTGTTTCTGTGCAGGCATTAAAGGAACCCGGATTTAAAGACCAGGACCTCTTGCAGCTTTGGCTAAATTAGCAACTGTTAAAAAATAAAGCAACTTTTATTTAGATTCTAGCTTTAAGTGGATGTCAGATGACAGGCACTCAGGTTGAAAAAGCACTCAGAAAGTTTATGCAGCTGATCTGGCCACCTTTCCCAAGGTGAGTAATTAGCACTCTCTCCAGGATTGCCATTTACTTAATATTTCCTGACTTTCTCCTGGTTGGTTGCTGTATGAATGACTGGTGGTCAGCAGATCAGGCCCTAGCAGACCTTAACGTGGCTGTGCTTCTCTGTGGCAGCACTGCAGGCAGCATCAGGCCCCTCCTGCCTCCTGTCTTCATCTCAAGCACAGCCACCAGCCCCCTCTCCCAGGACTCTGACTTGCACTTTCAAGAGAGGGAGGCTTCATTCTGATGAAGACTGAAAGGCCATTTATGGGTGCTCTGATGCACATTTCAAATTAAGTATTTTAAGGGTGGTGAAATAATTGCCAGGTTTGCATATTTAATGGACCTTGAGATAAAAGCATTCCCCAAAAATGCCTAGTTAATACTGGTTTGACAGTGAATCGGCACAGTGCAGAGCTCCGATACATCAAATTAGCATTGATTTGCAAAATGTAACTGAAAGATCTCTTAAAACCTGCCAGGTTCCAAAATCAGTGTAGGAGAAGAGGGTCTCTCATCCTGACTGCCTTCTTAAAAGTCCTTTCCACTTCCTTACCAGGGCTCCAAGGGCATTCCTTTCAAATGCTTTAGAAATGATAATTCTTTTCAAACTTTGTGTTTGCATGCTTGCTCAAGAGTGATCAATCCCTCTTGGGGTCTTTCTTCACGGTACAACTGAGGGTGCTCTCGTGCTGGGTGAGGAGTGGAGCTGTGGCCGTGCAGTGCCCAGTGGAGGCGCAGCTGGACTCTGCACAGAGGGTGAGTGTTGGATCATCTGCGGTGCAGGTGCTCTGCTACCCCCCGCGGATGGCTAACAAGTTCCAGGTGGGATTTGAAGGCACTGGCACTGCCCCATTACGTTCCTCTATGGCTTCAGTCCTGGCAACTCCCACAGCTTCCCCTCTCCTGCACGATATTAACACAGCTGCGCTCAGCGGACCCGACGGTGCTGGAACGCCCTCAATGAACGGAGGGGAGCTGCCAGGCTCTGCTCCCTGAAGGGCTCGTGGCTCTGCCTGCCAGCTCGGGCTGTGTTAACCCCCCTGGCACGGGGCTGCCGGGGCACTGCCCGAGCCTGGCCGCAGCCTGCCACTGGGAACAGTTTCAATTAGGCTTATGCTGCCAGAGGAGGAATTCCCCAGGGTGGCTTTGTCCTGGTTGGTGTTAGCTCACTTTGCTTCCATTTTGCTCTATGGATTTTCAATAGCTATGATAGAACAGTGTACATTGAAACAAAAGTATTAAGATACAATGGTGACATTTTTCTCCAAACTTTTAGTCTTCACTGAACCAGGGATACAACTGGTAGGGTAACATTCCAGTATCCATTAACAGACATTTCCTTGAAAGTGTGCTGTCACAGCTATTAAAATGTTTTACCAGCAAAAGTCATGCAACACCACCTGTGACAGAGGCTTGTGACACTGGTTTTGATCCCCTGAAAGAACAGAAAATGGGAATAGACTGTTTAATGGTTGTTTTCTATTAGGGATGCATGCTGTGGTGTGGTTACTATGAGGTGGCACGTGCCAGCACCTAGTGGCTGTAAAAATGGCACTGTCAGACCTGGAAGGTCAGCCCCAGCATGGCAGGGAGTGTGCTGCAACAGTGTCCCCCCTCATTCCAGCCTTTCTCAGCTGTCTTCCCTCTCTGTTCCTACCAGTGGGGTCATGCTGTGAAGATGAGGTCCTGCTGCCACAGCTCCAAGTTCAGTGGTGGCACCAGGAGCAGAGCCTGTGCCTGCAGAACATCTCCCTGCATGGCAGCTCCAGCTGCCATGGCTGTACCTCACAGAAACAGAAAACTCCAGCAAACATCTGTGGGATCTTGTTTGTGATTGTCCCCACCAGCTCCCACTCAGCTTCAAAAACTGGAGACTGAAGGGCTGCTCCATGGCTCAGCTGAAGCCAGAGACAAATGTCGGCTGCTGCATGATGACTAAGTCTCACATGCTTATTGCTCCTATCAGTTAGAGCTCTTAATCACTTTGTGCTGTTTCATCCTATAACGTGAATTCACTTCAAGCTGTGAAATTCACCGTTTTTGCCATGACTAATTTGTGAAATCTGCCACCTTTCTTTGTGGTTCACGTTGTGCCCTAGTTAGGCATCATCTGTCTGATTAGGGAAGCCTGTGATTTGTTTCTTGCAGTTGAGCCAGTACAATTTCATTCCCCTCCTTTCTTCTCTCTGCACTCAACTGCAATTTTACTGTCGCCTGTGCCCTTGGGTGCACTGAGGCTGGAGTGGCGTGGAGGCCACCTCTGCTGGGGCTGGCACACAGGAGTCCTGGCTCTCCTCCTCCACAGAACACGTGCATAGGGCTCAGCCTGGGCTTTAACCCCGGCTTTGCTTGAAGCTACCTAGGTCTGTTATGTTTTCCATCTTCTTAGATTTCTCCCAGCCTGGTTGCTGCAATATTTTGGAAATGATTTCCCACCTGCCTTGCCAGTGCCTTGTTTCACGATACATTCATCTGTTACTCTTTACATTGAATGTTGCTGGCATTACTAAATGCTATAAATATACCCAGTATTCCATAAAAACACACAAGCAGATGACTGGTCTTGCCTACGAGAAATACTATGAATTTTTCATTTTTTTCACATGCTCTGAGCAAAATTCAGAGGGTGCTTGAGGAACATCTCATAACTGAATCGGGTCCTAAATTCCAATTTTCTCACTAATTAGTTATTTCCTAAAAATATTTTCCCGCACTCTTAATGTCTTAATTGTTCCTTGAAGACGTTGCCAGCTCATCCATCCTTTTTCACACCCTCTTATAAGCCCAGTGAAACATTATTTTAGTATTTCTGTCGCTGAAATACAGTGATAAATGGTCTTCTTTTAAAATCAGTGGGAACAGAATAATGGATGTGCAGGAGAGCTTATTGACTTGCTCTTGCCAAAATGGAGTCCTGCCATGAAGTTCAGAAGGATCACAAGCTCCTCATACTCCTCTTTTCTTGATGGTAAAGCTGATGGATTTGGGCTACACATCTTCACCAGCTAATGATGGAAAAGCAAAGGAAACCTTCTATCCTAGCTCTTATTTTAACCATAACTTTCTTTTCCATCTCTCTTCCTATGTTCTTTTTTTTTACTGGTTTCACTCAAAGTTAATCACCTCCCTGCCTGAAAAACAGTCATGTGAATAAGATCAATAGCATGATTCCTCTTCACAGATAAATAAATGGACAAATCTCTGAGAGTCCCTGGCTGTAATTAACCCTTTATCAAAATCCCAGAAGAGGAGGTTAAGGAACAGCCCAAATGCATGTTCTTTACTTTGTCCAGCTATCAGAAAACCTAATGGGCCTGATCCTGCTTCTGCCCACAGAGCTGATAACATTTCCCTGAATGACCCTGAGAGCAGGGCTGTGGCTGGTGCTCAGCATCCCATGCCCTTCTCTGTGTTTGCTGCATCCAGCACAGCAATCTCGCAGCCCTGCTGGCCCAAGCCACTTACTTACCCCACTGCAGCCTAATCAGATGGCAGTAAAAGCTTTTACTGTGCCATCCTGTTTGTGCTCAGCAGAAACATAAAAAGCATATTAGAAAATTGATTTTTGGCATTAATTGTGAGCAAAGAACATTACACTGAGTAGAGATAGGGTGGTTTTTTTCAGGCAGAAAAATTCTATTTTAGTCTTTTAAAAGCGACTGTGGAAGATGCTGAGCTAAGCCCCATGGACACTCTTTTCAAATACCATAAGGCAAAGAGTAGTTACTGAATCTCCTCAGTCTTATTAGCTTACATAAACATAAAAATTTGAATAATGTTTAAAAAGCTAAATTCTCCAGATAATCCATAATCAGTAAATGTTCATTACTGAGATGCAGCAAATATGCATGAGATTTCCCCGGTGGTATTTTGGTTGCACGATCTAAAAGGTGTAGAAAAGCCTCCTCCATGTGGGGCTGGGCAAAAACTTCTATAGGCTCCTGAGGCCATTTGGCCACAGTGTGGACCTTCCTGGTCCCTTTAGGAAGGAGCAGGAGGAAATCAGAATTCACGGTCTTGTGTTACAGCTCTGGTGATTTATAAATAAATCATCCCCACAGGATGATTGATGTCTCCATATAAATAATTAAGTCTTGACCTTATGTTATGACACCTGCTAAATTTTTTGGCACTCGAAAACAGCGCTCAGGAGAGATCCTTGACTATGGATAAATGAAGGTGGAGCTGCATTCAAGGGGGAGGGGGAGACAGGTTTTTGTTTACCCTCATTTTGTTCTGTTTGATTCCATCAGCTAATTGATGATGATTATTAATCTCTGTTGCCATCTACTCTATGGATTTAATTCCTGCCTGTGATTGCTGTTGTGAAGTTTGCTCCATAAGAAACAGACTTTGAATGGATTTCCAGTAGCCAGAGTTTCCCAGATGTCCCCCAAATCATTGTGTTACCTAGTCCAGGCACCTTACAATTATTTTTGGTTGCAATTTACTTAGTTTGGTGGCAGAGCTCCAGTAGCCCGGGTGACGCTGTCATTATGCTCAACCAGGCTAGGTAGCAGGTGTCAGCAAAAGTTTAATTTGGAAGCTCATGAATTCAAAAGAAGAGCTTAACAGTTATCCCCAACACAGAGAACTGCTGTGGCCTGAGCCTGGAAAAGAGAAAATCCCAGGGACATGAAAGGAATTGATGAGACACCAGGCATCTGACAAAATGAAATCTTCTCAGGATAAACTGAGGATAGCTTTCCTGTCAAATGGTGAGCATCATTGATAAACAAAACAGATTTACCGGCAGCATTTCCAATTCTCGTTTCTGAGACTGTTCCGGTTTACTATTCACCCTCTTTCCCTAGTACTGTAGATACAGCCTGTTCTCTTAATAGCTGCAACTTTTAAATCTTGCAATAAAATACAAGAATTTTCTATGTATGTGTCTAACATTAAAAAGAGCATCTTTGGGTTTTTTAAAACAAGTTAATCTACATGCAACAGAAGTCAGCTACAGACAAAAAGCAATATTATAACACAATCACAATAAGGGCTTTTCCTAATCCCTGAAAAATCTTAAAGAGCTAATGACACAGCTACAGCCAGGTATCACATCATTCCTGACTAGTTCAACCAGCACCCAGGAATCCCAGACGTCAGCAGGGTGCTGTCCGGTTGCCCATCACCAGCACCCCGGGGCGAACATACTTGTACAAATGATTCTTTGCCGTACGCTTGCCGTGGTTTGAACACACCCGTGCTGGAGGGCTGAGGTGTAAAGGGGCATTGCAAGGTCCGAGCTGCCAGTGTGGCCGAGCAGGGGCAGGGCAATCGGGATGTGCTGAGAAGCACTCCTGCGGGAGAGCAGCGCCCAAAGAAACCCCCTGTTCTCTAAAGATAGCTGCAGAAATTAAAAAGTGCCTCCGAGTCCCGTCATACCGCTCCTGCTCGCATAGACTGAACTCCGGGCGAACTGGGTTTCCAGTCTAGGGAGACGCCTGCATTTATCAACTAGTTTGCTTTGGACCCGTTATTTTCCTTACAGGAGCCCATGCCGGACCCGTACCCGCCAGCGAAGCCGTACCAGCCGTCGAAGCCGGAGGCTCCATCCTCCCCTGGAGGTGGGTCCCGGTGCCGGTGCCCCCGTGCCCGAGCGGCGAAGGGAGCGGAGCGGCTGGGGCGGAGGGGGCGCGCCGCAGCCCGGGGCGAGCCGCACCGCGCCCGGCCCCGAGCGCGGCCGCTGCCCCTGCGCCCCGCAACCAGCGGCGCCGGGAATTACCGGAATGACAGCGCCGCGAGCCGGGAGAGCAGCCCCGAGGTCAGGGGGTCGCGCCGCCGGGACGAGGAGGGGACGCGGGACGAGGGGCTCCAGCGCGGCTCCCCCGCAAGTTTGGTCACTTTCCCGAAGTGGTGCGGGCAAAAGTTGGGGAGCGGCCGGGGGACGCGGGGATCCGCGTGGCGAAGCGCGTCCCGGGCCCGGGGACAGAGGGTCTCGCCACTGACCTGCGCCTCCTCCCGCGCTCGCTCAGCGCATCCTCCGCGCCGCTCCCGCCGCCGCCCTGCGCGCCGCAGCCGCGGCTCCGCGCCCGCGATCCTCGGCGGGGAGGAGAGAGTAAAGCGGGACAGCCCGCCCGAGACGGGAGCCGCCGCCCCCCTCCCCGCCTCCCGCCTCCCGCCCCGCCAGCCCCGGCCCCGCTGGCGGCCGCGGCCGCCGCCCCGCGCCCAGCGCGCACCTCCGGGAGCAGGTGCGGCGGCCTCCGGCGGGGAGCGCTCCCGGTCCTGCCGCGCCCCCGGCGCATCTTCGCTCGCCGCGGCGCGGGCGGGGCCGCCGCCTTTCCAGGGATGCTCTCGCCTCTCAAGTTTGACACGTTCTGGCGGCGCCGGCCGCTCCCCGCCGCGGCCGCCGGATCGTGCATTGTCTGCAGGGCAGTTCCAGCGGAGCGGGGCGCTGCGGGCCGAGCCTGCGACCGCCCTGCGCGCTCCCGGCTCCCGCAACCCGAGTCCGCGCGGCTCCCGGCCGAATATTGCACCCCCCGAGGGGCTCGTTGCGGGGAGGGAGGAAAGAAAGGTCCCGGGCAGGGTGCGGGGGAAGCCTGTGCGCCCCTGCTGCCAGGTGTCGTCTGGGAGGAAAGGAGAAGGGAGGCTCCTCCGTATCCTCTGTGTGGCAAGCATCCTGCCGGGCGTCTCCTCCGGGCTGCAATTTGTAGAATATATATGTATTTTGAGACTGGTTGGGAAGATCGGTGGCCCAAACTTGCTCCCAAAAGACGGTTGTGAAGACACACCTCAAGGGCAGACACTGAAGTAATTGGAAGAGAATTGAAGCGATGGTGTCCTCGAAAAACAAACTGGAGCAGACACACTGTAGCCAGGGCATGGTGGGCACCAAGGCGTCTTATTCTTGAGCCTGGATATGGACTGTGGAGTAACAGCACAGAAGGGGCCTCTTGCACTCTCTGCTGGCTATTTTCCACCCTAAAATACAGAGAGGCTTTTCCCACATAACTGTGCAGCAGAATAAAGAGTCTCATGAGAGCAGAACCGGGCCATGGCTGTAATCCCCAAGAATAGCCTCGGTGGCATGCCTGGCTATTGCTAGTGTAATGAAATGGCTGTTTAATTAGGCTGAATAATGCCCCCAGAGCCTGGCATCAAGGGGTACACTGTGCTCAGTACCCACTCCTCAGTTTGGAGTGTGGGTCCTGGGAGTGCCCCTGCTGCCAGGGAGCCACGGAGCTGAGCTTTGGCAGCCCGGGGGCAGTGGGAGCTTGCAAGAAAGCAGCACCAGCCATGCTGCCTTGAGAGCCCACCACCCACCTCCACCTGACACTGTGCAGTGTAAAATGTGTGTCAAGATGGAGCCTATCTACAGCCCTCAGAGTAATTTCAGGTGTGTCTTATAAATAAACTATGACATTTATCCTGTGACTAGATTAGCAGAAATATATCACACTTAGTCTGCTCCCTAGCAATCAATTGTTCTAAGTAGGTGTTATTTATTAAAGCATTGATTAGGGACCCAAGTCTGTAGTCCTTAAGTAAGCCAGCCCTTTGCTGTTAGGATGGAATATTTAAATGAGAGGTTTGAGATCAGACTTTGTGTAACTCCATTGTCATAGGAAAAGAAGGCGCCCGTGACAGCTTTCTAGGGGAAGATGCATTCATGCCTCTTGGAGTTCAAGGGAAGAATAACATGGGAAAACTGCAGTCATTGCTTTACCTGAGCACCTTCTGTCCTGCTCCCTGTGGTGCAGGGTGCATAAGCTGTGACAGCCAAATAATAAGTCTATAACTGGGTAAAATGAGTTGCATACTATAAATGTAAAACACTGCTCGATGTCTGTTGCTATGGCAGGTGACCGGGGAGAAAACGTCCTCCAAGGGCCATCTCCTGGCATAAGGAACCTTTCCTGCCACATCTGTGGTGGGTGCCTTTGTGAGCAGGGCGAGCTGAGTGTGGCTCTGTATTCCTTATTCAGGTTGTGTTATGAAAAATGCTTTAAATGGATGACCTTGAAAACAAAGCCCAAACAAGAGTCCTGGCACTGGGTCCATTGACAGCGAATTCTCTGCCCTGCTGCCTGCAGGACTCACAATTATGTTTTTCTCCAATTTTGGCTCTATTACTTACAAAAAATTCCTGATAATTTGAAAAATAAGGTATCTTAAACCACTGATTTCTGGGGGTTATTTTTGTGTTTGGAGGATTGATTTTTATTTTTTTCCCTCCCTGTCTCCAATGGAACAGAAGGCAATGTGAATCCCTTTTGTTTACTTCTTTGTTTCTGCTCCTGACTGCTTATTAGCAGATGTGTGTGTGGCTCTGCTGTAGTCTGGGGCTGGTTAGTGACTATTACAAAGTTAGGAGGAAGAGCGACAGTCACAAAGCTTCAGTTATGAGAGGGTAGAATGAACAAAAAGGACAGAGAAAAAAAGAAAGAATTATTTATCTAGGAAAAGAATATACTTGGTAAATGTGGATGCTAGAACAATATTATTCTGTTATTTCTAGGAAATGAGATTTCCAATTATTTTGATATTAAAACATGTTAAAGCAAAGGCGATATTTATTGAAGGCTTTATTATCTGTTTTATTAGTTGCACAAACTCAGACACCCAGGGTGCAAAGAAACACCCCAGCATATAATCTAGTACCATGATCTAGTGATGCTAGTACTGTGCTTATAATCAGGATTTCTGATTATCATGCATTGCACACAGTCACTTAGAGCCCTATATAGAATCTACTTTCTTTTAAGACTGGAAGGAATTGTTTACCTTTGCTTAGTCATCAGCAAATGCAACTTATATTTTCAAAATGTTTGCTATGGAAAGATGGAGAACATTTGGGGGTGAGTGGAATTAATTGTAAAATTGTTTCTGGTGCCTGGATACATGTAAATTGTTTCTGGTGGAAAAGACTGGAAATTATTTATCTTGATGATTTGGAGCCTGATATTTATAGCAATAGTGTTTGAATGCTTTTGGAAAAAGATCATTTTTCCCATGCTGCCAATTATTTGGGAAAAATGTCTTTTTTTTTTTAAATACTATATATAGGAAAGCTTATCTTATACTGAGTCTTTATTCAGCTCTCAGAAAATAGCACAGAGAAAAATGAAGAGAACATATGGTGTCTTCTATCAGTCAGTCATCATTACTGCTTCTTCACACTATGTCATCACCCCACAAATAGCAAATGAGTGTGAATTTCTCCCTGCTGAAAGAGAAAAGAAAAAACTGGTTAGTACAGCCAAGTAAAAAAAGAAAAATAAATATTACAATAGCATCAACTGGAACATTATATAAAATATTAATGACAATGAGAATGCAGAGGGAAAACCCTCTAAACTGTCAAACAATAGTATCAAACCTGAAAATGTTGAGCTGGAGCAGAACTCATGAATTTCTCTTGATTTGATAACCAAGCTTGAAATATTGATGGGACACAGTCTCTCTTGCCCATTCTTTATGAATGATTCTGTGCTACTTGAGGTGCTCAAACAGACAGAACTCAAATAAGAACAGCGAGGAATGTAATGTAATAGTTTGTCTCTGGGGCATCCATAAAATCTTGAATTTCCTTTTTAAGCAGACATCTAGGAAAAATATAATTTTATTTAATTCCCCGATGTTCCTATTACACTTTACTATAAAGGTTGCAATTGAAATGCTTATCTGCAAAGCCCCTCTGCCATTCTTGGTTTCTTGCAAAGAAATGTGTGACAAAGCAGCCTTGGAAATAGCTGCCACAGGAACTTAATAAACCCCAACACTGGAAACATCTGTCCCAGCTTTGCAAGGGATATTTCAAAACCATCCTTCTTGAGAAGCAGCAAAAGCAGTTGGGGTTTATGGGGAAAAAAAATGTATATGTGTGTGTGTGTGTCTGTATGAAGTGCAACAAAGCAGCAAATTAAGAGCCTCATTGGAATGTCTAAAGCAGATCTGGACCATGTTGTCTCCCAGATCTCTAATCCTTCATTTCCTTTGGAAGCCTCCCTCAAAAAGCAGCTCATAACAGGATGCTAATGCGCCTGGAATTGAGCCCCACATGTAGCCTACATGGCAGCAAGCTCATTTGCAGCCTCCACTGACTCTGGCACCCAACTGAAATAAATGTGTACGAGGTGCTTGGTAAAGCCCTGCTCCAAACATCTGCCTATGTAGGCTCTTGGGCCACAGTTAAGTTTCTCCTATGGCCAGTTCCAGGATCTGATTGTGTTACTGATGCTGCTTTAGAGTTACCAGACCTGACTGGGGGAACAGAGCTTTTCTCTGAAGACCAATTTCTTAAAATTGCCTCTACTCAATGAGCCAGCCAGGGTGAGCTGGGCAGACTGGGGTCTGGGACAGTGCCAGTGAGGGTCGAGGAAGAGGGGAAAGCACAGAGTAAGGCTAGGGACAGAAGAAAGTGGAGTGAATTTTCTGGGAGTTAACCAAAATTTAGAAAATATTAAATAATTCTGTGCACTCTGCCCCTGGAGCAGTGCTTCTGTATAGGTAGTATCTGGCAAGGTTTCTATGGAGAGGCAGTGTCTTTTTCAGACCAAGAAATATCCATGGGACAAATTGTAGGGTACACAAACCATTCTTTAGGAACAAAATAAAAATCTCTAGAAAGATTATAGAAACCTCAAAAGACAGAACTGGAAGAGATGTATTAGATCATGTGGTTCCTTGTTGGTAGAAGCAGTAATAAATTGCCCCCCGGAGATAGAGAACATCAGTTATTTCATAAAATATAGCCAAAGGGCCCAGAAGGAACAATATGGTTTAGACGGGAAAGCCTGAGAAACATTTGATTTAGTCTTAAGTGAGAGCAGCCAGACCTGGCAGACTCAGATTCCAAAAACAGCATTCAAAACTACTCTTTGGAAACTCCATCAATAACTTGGAGTAACTGGGAGCTGGAGCTGCTGTGCTCCTTACTGGGTAGGTGTGGGAAGGAGTTCTTTCCACATACAAAGGTGTGTTGAAATATTCCCCAGAACAACATATAAGGCTGCAGGGGTCTGGAATATTTTACTGCTCCTGTTTTTTGTCCATCCTGGAAAAATGGTGGTTAAGATGGAGTAATTGCTGATGGCTCTTCCAAACCAAACCGGAAGGTAATGCTGTTCTCTAAGGACTAACTTGTTGCAGGTGCTGTTCTAAGTTTGGGTCTTCAGTGGGTCTATCCAAATCTTATCCATGCTGCCATCTGGGGCTTGGGGCTCTTTTGGATTGGCTTCATTGTTCTGGATGGACTTGCTTTGTCATTTCCTGAGACAGTAAAGCTCAGGGACAGAATTTGCGTGTGCCTCGTATGCAGCTCCTTGTTGTCTGTGTTTGGGCAAGAAATGAAACCATGATCAATCAACATGGTGATGGACTTTGCTGTGCAGCTGTTGTGATGGTGCTGAGCATGTTTTTCCAAGTGGATGTGTGGAATAAATCACACTGGAAAGATGAATTGGAGAAAAATATGCTCAATGTTGGCCAGCAAAAGTGATCCCAATGGGATCTTTCCATCACTGAAGGAATGTGTCACAGCTCTTTCATAGGTGGCATAAACAAGTTCCTTTTTAGGCTGCTGGGAACAGGGGCAGATCTCCTGACACTTGCATTCATTCTTCGCAATTTTATGTGTTTTGTAAGTTGGTGGTATGAGTCAGCAGAGAGGGAGCACTGTGCAGGCATTAAGCCTGCTCCTGAACCACTGCTCTGAGGACCAACCAAAGCAAAATAATGACAAAGTGAGGCTTTTCCCAGCTCATGTTAGGCCTGGCTCATCATCCCTTATCACAGACCTTCTCTCTCTTCAGCATCTCTTGCCTTCTGCTTCTCTATCCCTGGAGTGCACCTCTGCATCATCTGTCCCACCCACCTGCTGCCAAAACAAACCTGTCTTTAACCCGACCTTCCTGTCACCTCTTTTTTCCTTTCCTGCCTCTGGCTTTTCCCTCTCATGTTATTATTAACAGTTCAACTCTTTTTTAACATATAATATAAGGAATTGATTTTGTGTGTGGTTCGTGCAGAGGGAGCTGAGCCTGTGAACGAAGCCAATGTTTCTTTTTCTTCATTCTCCTTTAGTTTTGCATCTGTCGTGCTGTTTTCAATAAACAATTAAAATAAGTACAAGTATTGTGGTCAACTGGGGTTTCACCTAGTCTGCTTGCTTGAATACCTCCCCTGTGAACTGGGAATGCCATATTCCGGAGCTGCTCTGTGATCCATGGTTTAATTACGTGGCACCACTCCTTGTTTCTCCTGCTCTCTCACTGTTTGAAATACTGAGAGGAGCAAACCAGGGCCAAAGGGGAAGCCATAGATTTAGGCCTGTCTTTGCATGACCTCATCAGCTGGGTTTTGTTTGCAAACCCACGGGTGCTTGAGATTCAGGTCATTCCTCTGAATCCCCCTGCAGAGGCAGGCGTGTGTGAATGCATCAGAGAGGAGACATAAGTGACTCACACTATGATCCATTTTTATTCCAAACAGTCCTCAGTAAGAGTGAGAGGCTGGCTTTTCTGTTGCAAAACCGTGTTGATTTAATTTTTATTTTGCCAAGCTGGGTGTGGTTTGGGAAGAGGTACTTTGTATCTTATAATCTATCTATCTATCTATCTATCTATCTATCTATCTATCTATCTATTTATCATCTATCTGTAGCTTTTCAGGACAGTCAGGATGAGGGAAGAGATGAGAAATCTTGACTCCATGTTTCAGAAGGCTGGTTTATTATATTATGATATATATTATTTTAAAAATGCCAAACTAAAACTACACTGAAAGAACAGAGAGAAAGGATTCATCAGAAGGCGAGACAGGAATAGAATGGAATGAATAACAAAGGCTGGTGACTGACCAGAGAGTCTGAACAGCTGGATCCTTGATTGGTTATTAAGTAGAAACACCTCACATGGACCAATCAAGGATGCACCTGTTGCACTCCACAGCGGCAGATAGTCATTGTTTACATTTTGTTCCTGAGGCCTCTCAGCTTCTCAGGAGCAGAAAATCCTGGCAAAAGGATTTTCATAAAATATGTCTGTGACGTCTGTCTGTCTGTCTGTCTGTCTATCTATCTATCTATCTATCTATCTATCTATCTCCCAGAGGGTGAGAGCAGCAACAGCAGCAGAGGGTGAAAATCTGTGATTTTCAGTTTGTCCAGCTTCTCAGAGGAAAGCAGATCAGTTCAGAGGGAAAAAAAAAAGTAAACTACCTTTGTCCTGTAGATTTCCCCCTGTTGTTTTCATTTCTGAACAGGCATTGTCATCTTGTCTCATTAGAGGTAACACAAGCTGAAGGTTAAGAGGGAAAAAATTCCAGCTATTGACATATGTGATGCAAACCAGCTCTTATTTCCTTTGTAAATCAGGAATTGTGGGAAACTGTAGCAGATGTCTTGTCAACTGGGGAATCTGTTGTTGTCCTTTAAAAGGCAGCTGCTGCCTAGGTGAGCTGGTTTTCCTTAGAGCTAGAGCTGTGATGCTTCCAGAGTCAGGCTTTCAGTCTTCCCTGGATTTTGAATCACTAAAGCACCTGCAAGGTCACTTCCTGAATACCTTTGGATTTTCATCACTTTGGGCCATCTGGACTAGATGAGCAAGGTGATGTCAGTGAACTCCTTTGTGAGCAACTATCTATATGGCAAAGGGAAGAATGTTGTGAACAGGGGAGGCAAAAATCTCAGGGCAGACTCGGGATTTCAGGTTTATTTTGAACCTAGTAATGTAACCTTTCAAATTCACAAAGCATTGTCAGCTCTTGTAATGCTTTATTAGTCTACTGGGGTTTGATTTCTGTTTGTATTTTTACTATCTAGGGAAAAACAGATTTTGGCATCCTTTAGTCTGAACCTTGTCAACTGTCATTGTAGGAATAAGGCAAGTAAGAAGTCCTTATGTAAGCAAGATTTAATTGACTGGGCACTTAGGGAGAAGGAAAAAGGAGAAAAAAGAAAAACGATTAGCTGTAGCTTGATTCAGGTACCCTGTCCGTTCTGGAAAGAAAGGAAAAGAGAACATAAGCTGCTACATTTGTGTGATTGCACTAAAATAGCAGCTTGTGTTTACATTTTAACTTTCCATTACAAGGCTGCTGGCTGTGTAGCTGGAAGCACAGATTTGGGATGTGATGAGTACCTGTTTGGTGGGCTCTGTTACAGTGCCCCAAACAGCCAACACACAAATATTATCCTTTTGATATCAGTGCCAGCTTCTGAGGCCAAGACTTATGACAGTGGGGATTTCACAGTGTTCTTGCAAGTCCCATAAAATGAGAATATGCAGAAAAAAAGGACACAAATAATGTTTGCTCTGTCTCTCTCAAACTGATTTTCCTTGTACAGTTAGTGGTCAGTGACTCTTTGTGCTACTGTTAATGCAACACTGCAGTGAAATTCTCCTTCGTGTCATCTAGGGCCAGGCTCTGCCCCCGGTCCATTTTGAGGGGTTTCTTGGTATGTCAAGTGTCTCATTAGCCTGCAAGTGTGATAAAACACAAAGCAATATTTTATAGCATGTCAGACCTGAAGCACCAGATGCAATGTAAATGCTCTCACTCTTGTGTCTGATTCACTCACACTGATCCCTAATGTAGGTGATTCCCTGGATGGCTTCTCCAAATACTGACAGCAAAACCACAGCCATATGCTGGAGGGGCCAAGGGCCTTTCCTTTGTAATAATTCTTATTCTAGTTACAAAGCTGTTCTCAGGGTTGGAGGAAATACCCTCCTTCCCCTCCCCTCTCCCTAGTCTTTTCGAGAGATTGAGTAAAAGACTTGACTTTTGGCTGTCACTTTGCAAATCAAGCTGTTTTCCAATGTCTACAGTTATTTGCCCTTCTGTCCCTTGGAAAGCAATGCTAGAGATCCCTGACGTGAATTCAGTGATGACATGTGAACATTTTCTCATTAAGCAAGCCAATTTGCACTGGAACCTTGCTGCTCCTGCAGCTCTCAGAATGCAGTAAACTTTTTGTTTAATCCCACAAGGTCCTTGAAGATAGTTTCATTACAGACTATAATATCTCCTAATGGAAACTAGGTAATAGACGTACCAAGAACTAGCAAACAGGAGATTTTGTGTCAAAAGAGAATTCAATTTTAATTAATCTTTTCAGAGTAGTTCAATTGAGTCTTCAGGAGGAACCTATTTCTGCTTTTCTTTACAGTTCCCTACATGGATTCAGTGTATTTTAAATGTGTAACTCACTAGTCCAAAAGTATAACTAAATCAAAACCAAAAGATACATATTAGACCAGAACCTGGGAAATTTGCTTGTATACAAGGACTGGCTATTTTCCTTTTATCAGGACTCATGTGTTTTGGTGAGAACAGTAAGATCTTTATAGGTTTCCTGTGTCTCATTGTCCCTCCTTCCCCCCCACAGTGCCTGCACAGGTGTATGTGTGTGTATCCATGTCCATTTGTGTAAATATTCTGTTGTTTTTCATTGACAAGAACATTTATCTTTCCTGACTCTTAATTTAAATATAAGCATTTCTTTGTCACTTCCTCTACATCCCTTTAGCAGCGCAAGAAGGAGCCCTGTGTCAGCAGGACAGGTGCAGTATTTGTGTGTTTAGTCTCTGCCTGTATCTACAGCCTCTAGAGCCAGATGTCATAATTCACACATGAGTGTCAGCCAGTTTAGAAATGATTCTCTTTAAAATGGAAAGAAAATACATAGAATGTATAAACATGTAGCCCTTCTAGCTAGTTCTCTCCTGACCTCTGAACAACTAATTTCTCAGTTTTGATTTTAATTTTGTTTAGGGCTGAAAAAAAAAAGGATTTCTTGCCATCCCTCTGATTTTTGATTGCTTTCAATTAAGGCACTTTTATTTCTTAGATGATATGCCATTGGCCATGAAGGGAACATGTCACTCAGATGTGCTCTGCCCCCATCCCGCTGGGGAGGGCCTGTCCAAAAAGGATGTGGTTAGAAGGTAGCTTGGGATTCACTTGCTTGGGATTCACGTCATCCCAGAGCAGTAGTTATTTCCTGACACCCATTTTATGCAGAAGTATCTGAGGGTTTACCACAGAAGTGTTGGCCAAGTGTGGCCACATCAGAGTTCTGAGAACAGAGCCATGCAGAACATGCTCCCTCTCCCTCTCTGATTTCTGCTGTAGCCTGTAATAGAAAATAAATTAATGTACCCATTTTAATTTTAGGAAAGGGAGAGTGACATATATTGCTTACCTGGCAGTGCAGGGTGTCCATATCATCTCTGGCAGAGTGGGGAACATGCCAGCAAACAGAGACTGCTCTGCAGAGTGGGGGCCTGATGGAAGGTGTGCACTGCAGTTATTGAAGTGAGAGCAGCTGAGTGCTGCAAACCAGGCTTTAAATGCCCAATTTATTTCTCATTTATTTCTCCCCTTAGCTTTATTTAAAATTGTTTTGATAATGGGAGGCATTTGGCTCTGGGAATTTAGCACAGGGAGATGAGAACACTAAGAGTTTGATTTGCTGTTTCTGTAAGTATATCTAGTATTGCTGTAGTTGTACAGTGCAGCTTGAATTCAGATGCACTGCTTCCCCTTACAGTGGGTAATACATCTAGCCAGAAAGTGTCACTAGAATGGGGCAGGGAGAAAAAAGAGAAGCAAAGAGTCGAAGGGAAGAGGGTAAAAAGAAAAATGGATCAATAAAAAATGAGGAAAAATAGAAAAGAGGGTAAGAGTGGTAAACACAAATGAAGGGATAGGGGATATGTTAGAAAAAGAACAGGAAAATGTGAAGTGGCTTGAGGATGCTGGGAAATCTCATCCTTTAAAAATATAAGACCCTGGAAACCAGAGTAAGGCTTGATGTTAGAGCATTCCCTCACAGGCTGAGCAATGGCAGGAGTGAGAAGAAAAAAACTAAAAGGAAACTGGGGAGAAGAAAGAGAGAGTGTTTTTTACAGTGGATGCTGTGGGTAACAAGAAGGGAGGTGGTGCTGCTTTTTCCTGAGGTGTAGAGATGCTGATTGTCCTGCTGGGGGTTGTGAGGGATGCAGATGCACAGCTGGACCTACCATGAGAACTCCCTGTTTTCCAAGAAACACACTGGAAGAACTTTATTGTGCTTAGGGGCTATTTATTTGACCTGCTGTAGAAACTTGCTTTTCATTAAGGGAAAAGGTGAATCTGAGGTAATAGTCTAATTTATAAAAGAAAGTATCTTTTCCTGAGCATTTTTAACAAAGGAGTCAAACAGAAGCAGAGAAGGCTGCAGGAGGAAGCCCCATGTGACCACTGAGCCAGCAAATAGTGTGACCCAGCAGCTATTAGTGTTTATTTTGGGGCACTTTGGAAATGTCTGCTTCAAGGCACAAGTCTGCAGAAGCAGGGGCTACCCAGACCCCTGGCAATGGCTGGCTGTGGTGGTTTTGCATGGGAGGTGTTTATGGAAGTGATGCAAAGCTTCTAGCTACTGCAAAAGCTGTATATGCTTCTGAGAAAAACACCTGTTAAAGACAAAAGAAACCCAGAAACTTTTTTACTATTCATGAAGGGAAACACAAGTGAACTGTTCTCTTGTAGAGAAGTCTCCATAACATTAACAAGAGAGACTTCTCTCCCTAAGTGAACTAAAGAAAGACTATTCTAGACGTAGTAAACTGACTAAATGTTAAATGTTGTTTACATTGTCATTGAGAAAGAAAAGGTAGTAAGGGAAAGAGAAGTTTCTAAAAGTTTTGTTCTGATTCTTATTACTCTTTCTTTTAGTTACTGTTAACAAACTTTTCTTTATACCATTTTAAAGTTTAAAGCCTGCTTTACCTTTCTCCTAGTCCTATCTGACAGCAAAAAATAGGTAAGTACATCCTAGTGAGTGCACTGGTGATTAGCCAGCACGGAACCCATCACACTTATCAGTACATTAGCTGAGAAATCTCAACCAGCCAAAACTGTGGGAATCCTTAAAATCAGAGGATTTTGGGAAAGCTGCAAAAGGTAGGCCTCAGAAACAGCAGAACTGAGATTAGAGCTAAGCGGTAGTCATAAGATTTGTCAGCAGAAAAGTTATATAAGAAGTAGAAAAGTAAGGACAAATAGAACAATGGTCTGTGTATTAACACTTGTCTAGAATAACTCCCTAAGCTGCAGAAAAGTATATCTAGTGAGATATTGGGAAGTTCTAAGCTCAATAATGGACCTCTGTGCATTGTATCTTAAGGCTTACAAGCAGGTATTTGATTCTAAATAAGCAAGCACTGCTTTAACCGAAGGTACATGTGCTTATAGTGATTGGATAGAACCACTGTCAATGTGCTTTTGCTTTGTGTGATTGGTCAAAAAACTTTTAAAGTACATTGTAACTTTAAGTTCTTGGTCTGCTGCTTGGGATGTGAGCTGCTGGCATCTTCCCATTGCCATAAGCATGTAATGAGACTGATGCTGGAAAATCAAACATCTCAAGATGCATTCCCCAGCAGTCCCGTCCCCTTCGTGATTGTACAGAGCCCTCAGCCAGCAACACAAAACCCCTACCCTGGCACTGAGCCACGGAGTCACTGCTGGAGCTGTCCCAGCAGGGACCCATCCTGGGGAATGTCCCCACAGTCCCCGCACAGCAGGACACCCTGACACCTAGCAGGGTGTGGCAGCACATGGTGCAGCACCAGTGACGGGCTCCTGGGGTGGGCCTGTGCACTGCAGGTGTTGGTAGAGGCAGCAATTGGGTTTGTCAAGGCCTTGGACTCGCTTGCCCAGGGCTCCTGTGGGCCCAGGGAACCTATAGTAAAATGCAGGGTGCTCCCAACTCAGCTAAATGATTGGCATCTGACTCCATTGATTCAGAAGGCTGAACAATTGCTTTATTAAAACTACAGAATATTACATTATACTACACCATATTAAAGAGGTAAATACTATACTATACAAAGATACATACTGAAGAAAAACAGTGACTGTCTTGAGACAGGCAGGACACAGCTTTGAGCCAATTGGCCAAAGAAACAAAACAATTGTCAGCAGAATCCAATTGCCAAATCACTTCAGGTAAACAATCTCCATGACACATTCCACATGTGCAAAACAACAGGAGCAGCAAATGAGATAAGAACTGTTTTGTCTTTCTCTGAGGTTCCTCGCTGTGTTTCCCAGGAAATATCCTTGGGAAGTGTGCCTGTCTGCTCTCTATTAAGAGAGCTGCAGCTACAGGAGCCAGGCTGCCCTGCCTGAGCTCACGGGGTGTGGGCACATCAGCCCTCACTTTCTGTCTTGGTACCCACGCCGCCAGGCAGGGAGCACAGCTACTGACTGCTCAGAGGGGTGAGGAGGATGGGCTGTGGTGTACAGCAAATGCCTGGGGTTGTCTCTTTTGACCACACAAACAGCTGCATCTCTTGAAAACAAGACAGATCAACAAAGGTTAGGATTTTGTGTTCAATTGCTTTAATTCCTGTGGGGATACTTGGATTGAGGAAAACTCAGTAAAAATATAAAAACTTGGTAATATCTCCAGAAATGTGCTTAGGAAATTAGATAAATTATAGGGAACCCAAAGGAAGACCACAGCACTGTTCAGAGCACTCCATGACAGGCTGCAAATAGGACCTATCTTTTTCTTAAATCAAAGTGATGGGAGAAATATTAGGAAAATCTGTATATATTTGATGGCATTGTGTGGTATGGCTAGCATCTCATCTGCTACCTGTTAAAGAGCAATGTTTAGTTACAGCTTCCTATTTACTGCCATCCTTTTCTATTTGAGCATGTGTAATTTAAAATCATTTGGAAAACTAGCAGAATGAAACAAACTGACTGAAGTACAAAAGGTTATTTCCTTAGAATTTGGGCTTTAATGGCATGCAGAAAGGGGCTTGCTTTATTTCCTTCAGGTAGTCTTTGATTTTGCATGGTTCCTTTGAGTCCAGTTACATATGGAATTGTCTTGGGAAGGTAAAAGGAATCCCAGTTCCTTGGAGGAGAGGGGCAAGTCCCCTTCTGTGTACCACAGGGACAGGTGGATGGCACCAGCACTGCATTTGGCCCTGTTTGGGAAGGAACATTTCAAAAGAAGCTGTGTGTACTGAGCAGGGATAATATGAAGAACCATGTCAGTCTTGTAATTTTTGCAGACTAAAGAGGCTTCCCCCTCCCCCCACCCCCATCTCACAAGCATTTGGCTTAAAATGTGCTCTGACTCACTAGCCAGGTGGCTGGTAGGAAGTGCAGGGATTTGATGCTCCAGGATCTTCCCTCTCTCTGCCACAGACTTTGCCTGGTGTGCCATGCCTATTTTAAAAACCTCTGGGTTGTTTTCTTATGTTTCTTGTTGGAGTGTGAACCACCAGCCTGATGCCTTGTGTTCCTGCTGAAGCTGTTAAACCAAATTCCTGACTTGTGCAAAATACCCTTTTCTCTCCATCTGATGCAGGGCTTAACAACACACAGCTGTCCCAGGTGACTTTCTGAGAGGATGAGCAATCTCCTAATCCACTTTCCATCAGCATCCTGCTCTGCAGCTGTGCTGGTCATACGGCTGAAAGGCATCTGAATGTCACTGGTAGAGGTGACGTGTCAGGTGCAATCTTCTGTACAGCCTTTGGCAAATGCAGTGGTAGGATCAAAGGTCTAAAGCTCTGGTAAACAGGACATAGCAAAGATAAATGTTCTTAAATAAAATGCTCTAACTCAGATTTTGTGGATGGGCTCATCCTCATCCTTACTTCAGGATTAGGTTTTCTCTTGCTCCCTTTATTCCTTTGTTTTTCAGCTGGCTTTGCTGTGGGTTTTCAGGAACATTATTTCTGTTTAGGAGGTATGAAATAAGCAATTAAAACCCTTAGTTCTGTAATTTGCCATGTCTTGGCAAAGCCTGCCAGTGTCCCCACTGGAGGCATTGCTGGCTCTCCAGTGCAGATGCAGCTGGCAGAGACAGGGCTCTTGGGTGGGAACATAAAGCTGTTAATGCAGGTGAACTTAAAACTTTGATTTAACTCTTCTGAAAGTTGAATTTACTCTTCAGACTTCTCTGAACCTGGACCTCCCTGAAGGTGCCCCAGTATCCCCAAGGGGGCCATTACCCCATGGGGGTGGAAGTTCTCCAGGACATGGATCATTTCATCCCACACATCTGGTGTGTGTCTTCCCCAAAGGCTCTGACCCCACAGGCGGCTCCAGGAGCTGTGCAGCACATGCACTGCGTAACTGCAATAAGTTACATGAAAGTAGGAAATAGGAAGAGAGATTTCATTTTTGTCGGTTTTTATTTCCAATAGCCTTCAGAATAACAGAAGTTATTTTTCCCAAGCTGTCAAGGAAAAAAATATTGTGTTGAAGCAGAGACTGAGCTGAAGGCAACTCAGGTGGAGCAGAAGCTTTCAGCAGTTCCCCATGTGCAAGCACCTCCTCGGGCTCTTGGCTCTGCCTGCCCTGCGTTCCAGCCAGGTTTTGACCAGGAGCTGGGTGTGCCCAAGCAGAAGAGGGCTGGGACACCTGCACATCAGGAGCTGTTGGGAAGGGATGAGGGATCTGGACAAAGCACTGCTCCACCACCAGGCAGTCTACAGTACCTGGGAGCAGAATGTGAGTATTTGTCCTTTCATGCCTCTGCTCAAGGAGCAGCAGGGAGGCACCAAAAGCTGTGAACCCACTACTGAGCAGCGTGTTCTGCACTTCTGCAGCAGCCAACAAACACTGAGTAAGGTTCAGCTGAGGCTGGGCCTCCCGGGATTAGTTCCACTGCGAGAACAGAGAGACCCGAAAGTTCTGTCATTATAGCAAAAGGAAAGAAAGTGATGTGAGCACAGATGCTTGCATGATTTTGTATTTTGGAAAGTACAAAGGATCTGTTAACCTGCCAAGGAAAAGGGTTAAGCTCGGTTTTGCATCTTTCTTTTAGGCAAGCAGGCAGTGTGCATGGAAGCCTGCTTGGAAGCACACTTCAGATGGAAATGGCATCACTACTACTTGGCAGTGTCTGATCTTGTCCCTGTAACACACTGCAGTCACAGCCAGGCAGTGCTTCATGGCAGGATGGCAAACACAGTCCTGATTTCATATGAGAGGGATGGGGAGAGCAGGCACTGGGAGTGCCCTGAGCTGGGGCTGTGTCCTGGGGCTCCCTGAGAGCAGCTCTGCCCCAAGCACAGGCCTGGCTTCAGTCAGATGCTGTTGTCTATCTGACACGTGAAATATCTCTATCGAGTACAGTGGTAACAACTGGCACGTTAACAGCCCATTTGGAATCTCCAGGGAAAATAGAGCCTTTGGAGCTGATACAGTGTGTGGTGGGGGAGCACAAGGACATGCTGGAACGTGGTTGGAGCTGCTGATGACAATGTGTTTGCTGGAACCTAAGGTGTTTATTAAAAGCTGCTCTGTTTCACATTTTGTCTACCCATAGCTATATTTTGCTTAAAAAGTGACATGTGGAATGTAGATTTGGATACTTCAAAACCACCTAGTCTCAAAAGCATTGACCGAGATGTGAATGCCTGAATTTCGTCACTCTTGAGGATACCTTCCTGAACACAGACACTGGAGAAAGGTAAACACAAAGAAGAAATAATTTCTTACTTCAACTGCTGCCAAATGATGGATACTTAACAAGGCATGGGTCTAAACAGACATCAGTATTTTTCCAGCCATGTTTTATAGCTGTTATTCTTGAGATTGATCATAGACTGAGGGACAGGTATGCCAAAACTCCTTGGTAAACAACATAAGAAACTCTGGAGTTTGAAATAACTCTATGAGTGTCTGCCCATTCCCCTGTCCCTTTCCCCACCTGTACCCTTGTCCATCCCTGGCCTGGCCAGCCAGAGGGGAGCAGCATCTTGGATGGCAAAGGAAGAAGCACCTTCCTTGGTGCTAGAAGGCTGAGTCTTAGTGCTCTGCTTTGGAACAGTGAATGAAGAGCTTGATGAGGAAGGATAGATGCACCAGGACTGTCAGAGTACCCAGCAATCCCCAGAAATGGCCTGCCCAGGTGAAAGGAGCTGCAGTGTGTCTGCAGGGATGCCACGGCCATGTCCTGCTCTGAGTGGGACCTAGCAAGAAGTCAGCAGATCCTCCAGATTGGCATCAGCAAAATCACAGATGGAACTGTATTTTCTGAAATTTTTGAGGGAGAGTACAGCTCTGCCAGCAGAGTGAATGCAGTCAGATCCAGCACAGCAGCAGTGGGGCTGGGACACCATTTTATTCTTTTTCAGTTTTTAATAATTCTGGGCTTTAGCACTCCCACTTATTATTGCAGTGGCTGACAGGGGACCTACGGGAAAATCCAGTTTTATTGAAATTGAAAAGGTCAGTTTTGTTGAGCATTTCCATGGTGAAAACAGGGAGTTAAATGTATTCAGACTTCTCAAGCTACTCAGCTCCATGGCTGGACTGACCAACTGGAAGATTTTCCCTGCAAGCTATTGTAATACTATCTCATTGCACAGCTTTTCTGTGTGGGGTGGGCTTGAGGTTTTTGTCAGAAAAATAAAAATTGCTGGCCAAATTCTTCAGCCTTTGCCATGTTGTTCGTGGTCAGACTGCTGCCAGGAATCTTGTGACAGGCTCTGAAGGCAATGGGAAGGCAGCTTTTCAGTATTTCCGTTTCTGTTGACTGCCCCCTTAAAGGGTGTTTTGCGCAAACATTCTTTCATTTGTCTCTGGCAAGTGTCACCTGCGACTCTGCTGTTCCCCCTGGTCTCAGTGACGTTTTTGCTCTGTGTGTGTTAGTCCCTAACAGGATACATTTTATTAGGGCCCAGATTGATTTTGGTTAATTGTTCAGGCGAGTGTGATCTCTCTATCATTCCCTGAACATTGGACGGCATTCACAGCTCTGGCCTCAGGAGATGCAGGCCCCCTTCTCTGTGGTGCTGCTATACCTTGAAATGTTCCTTTTCCTGTCTGCAAACTTGCAGGAATCCCTGCCCCAGCAAAGGCACACTGAAGCTGAAGAGGCTTCTCTCTGGGCAGTAGCTCCTTGGAGGGAGCAGTGACACATTTCTTGTTCAGTCATTGTAACTAAATGCCCAGTCCTGCTCTATGAATTTTCAAATAATTCATCAGTCTCATATACTTTCTTTATTTCTTCTTCCTTCGGTGCCATGGGCATGAAAATTGAGATCTTCCTTTTTAAAAAGTTCATCTGCTCCTACCACTCACTGCTAATTCGTTCTTTATTCCCACAATTTTCATAAAGCTCTCTCAGCAGCCAGGTATGGTGGCACCTCCTCCAGGGTTTCTTGCCTTTTGTGGTGCTGGCTGTCACTGTGTAACTCCTTCAATGATCACGTGGAGGGGGGTCCTGTCACCTCCCCTGGCTGTTTTGTAGACATCATCATACATGTGAATTATCAACAAGGTGCAGAGAAGCAACTGCCCTGGGAAGGGAGTGCTCTCCTTCACAGCCAGGCTGCCACCCCTGCCCCAGGCTCTGACACCATGGATGGCAGCTGGGATTCTAGCAAAGCCCTGAGTGTCTTGTGCTGCTCCACTGACAGCACAGAGGAGGGGCTGGCAGTGGCCTGGCAGGCTGGTGGCACTGGTGGCTGTCCCCATGGGAAGCTTGGGCAGCAGTGGGGCAGTGTGAGGCTGCTGCCCCTCAGTCCCACTACCCCGCTCCCGGGATGAAGGGCAGGGAGAGCATGTCAGTGTGAGAATCCCTACAAAGACTGGAATGAAATTGTTTTATTTTATACATTTTTGCGTGGATATTTGTACCTGGAGATAATGCCTGAGCACGTGAGGCACTGCTTGGCTGTGCTCTGGGGCCCTGCTCATGCTTGTGGATTTTGGATGTTGCCAGACTGGCCTGTGCACTTTGTACAGGCAGCAGAGCCATGAGAGGCAATTGGCATGTTAATGGGAGACTTGCCTGGGTTTTATAACCTCGGATCCGTGCCCTTCACTCCCTGCCACCCCTGACTCTTTATCACAGCTTCTCCTTCTGCTCTGGTGCTGCTCACCCCTGTGCCAATCAAGCAGCTTTTCCCTTGGTAGAGCAAGAAGCTGGGAATAGCTGAATCTTGTATTTTACTTGCAAGACACAACTGTATGTAAATTGAGTGAATTAGCTTTGGTTGGGTTTTTTCTTTCTTTTTTTCCTTTCTTTCTTATTTTTTCTTTCTTTTTTTTTTTTTTTCCACAGCAGACTGCAATATGTATACCAGGGTAATCCTTGTATAATATCCTCAGAGTTTTCATAGCTCCCAGTTCTCCTGTACCCTCATACCAGCCAGTTTCTCAGTGCAGTACCATACACCACGCAGCAGTGTGGAGCTGCTGGGAGGCTGGGCAGTGCTCCTGGTCTCCCCTCCATCCCCACACTCCACCACAGCTGCTGCTTCAGGCACAGTCCTCTCTCAGTAGGTTTTCCCCACATTGCACATGCTTTTAAGATCCTGGCCTAAAGGTTTTTAGCCATTCCAGCTGATTTCAGAGGGGTTCTTCAGCCTATATACATGTAAGAGCTGTTTCATTTTGCATTCAGTGTAACAGAAATTGAAGAATGAAGACCTGGAAAACCAGTAGATTGCTAACTTTGGTTACCTGTTCTGTGGTTTGCACACACATGCACATTCTTGCTTACTTACAAGGGTTTGGCTGTTTATTTCTCAGGCCAGGCAATTTTGCTATTAAAATCTGCAGAAGTTTTTGTTTTTGAAAACAGATGAGCACCCACAAGCTGGTGTGCATGACTGTTCTCCATTTCCCAGGGATGGAAGTTTAAATGCAGTCAGTAAACCTGGAAGAGGCCAAACTTCCTTAACATCAGTTTCTCAGTGAATATGGAGAGACGAAAGAGAGAGAGAAAGAAAGAAAGAAAAAAGAGAAAGAAAGAACAAGCTCAAAAATTATTATTACAAATCCTTGTTTAGCCTTGGGCATCTCCTTTCACATGGGAACTGTACATGCTCACAGAAAGATGGCACAGCCCAGTACAGGGAGGGAAGGAGAGGAATTTCCCCATTGTGAGGGTAGAGATGAGAGGAACAGGGACATTGAGGAAGTCAGGATGAAGCAAGGAATCTCTGGCAGAGCTGGAGCTCACTGCAGAGTCCCAGCACCCAGTGCCTTATCTGGAAGATCATTTTCCCCCTTCTTAATAGTGAATATGATCTTTCAAATAAGATTTTATGTTTGTTTATATTTAGTAGCTCATCCTTCAGGAAGGACTCAATCCTGCTTGGTACTACATCAGTTTGGGCAGATTTAGATCTGTTGGGAGCTAAGGATGCTCCTCTTTTCCTAAACCAAGCCATTCAAGAAGCTGATGCTATTGACAGATTACCAGTTATAGCTCTTTATTGCTTACTGTAGGTTTATTGCAAACTCCTTTCCTGCTTAGTTTTCCTTCCCTCTCTCAGAGCAAACATAATGTACAGCCTATGTAAATATAAAGCATTAAGCAATTACTGGGTTATTTCAGATGCAGCACTAATAATATATCATTTCTGGAAAGCACAGCTTCCCATGTCGTGTGTACAGTACTCACTGAAAGGAGCTCAGCCATTACTGCTGCATCCCTGAGCTATTACTCACCCACCCCAGGAAACAAAGGGGAGTCCCAGAGGTTAATGTGGTTAGTAAAGCAATTTGAGGAAGATGAGCTTGAATCTGCTTACACAGTGCACGGAAGATATTTAAAGAGCAGACTTCCATCTCCTGCTCTGCAGCTCCTGCATCGCTGTGGCTTCTGCAGGGAGTGCCAGGCTGCTGCTGGAATGAGGAGCAGCACCTCTGAGAATCTGCTGTGTCTGAGATCCCCCAGGCAAATTGCCTGGCACCAGTTTTAAGAGGCTCCATGTGGGTTCTTGCTGAAAATGAAGAATCCTGAGTCTGCATGGCTGTTGTGTGCTTCTGCCTTGCTCAGCCCCGGGACACAGCCTGGAGCGGCCTGGTCAGTGCCAGGTGAGGGAGGAGGGCAGCAGGGCCAGGGGATGAGGGGCAGCTGCCAGCTGAGCACCCAGCCTGCTTCCATCTGCAGTGCACACCCTCTCTTGGAGGGTGTTAAATTTTTTAGCGGGTGCCAAAGGCACATTGGTCGGGCAGGCTCAGTCAGTGCTGCCTGCGTTGTGCCTGTTCAGTGGGCAAACAGCAGAATGGATCTCCTGAGCTGTCAATCCCGCGCCTCCACTGGCACTGCAGCGCCTAAAAAAGATGGTTTTAGAGAAAGGTACAGATGCACTGTGCTTCCTTGGAATACACAGTTGAAAAAAAGCTAGGATGTGCTCAAAAGCCTCTTTGTATTCTTCTTTTCTCCACTTAAAAAATCCACCTTCTGAACTTGGTGAAATATTGAAATGAATGCATTGGGGCTCCCCGCTGGAGGAGACTCCAAGTGGCTCAGGACACACACTCACCTCTGAGCTCTGCGGATCCCCGTGCCCTGTGCTGTTATTTCTGCTTTTGTAGGTTTTGTTTGGAATGGGAGTGGGGCTCTTTCCAGCTCCCTGCCGAGCCCCCAGCCCCTGCTCGGGAGCCTGGCCCTGGCAGAGAGGGGCTGGCCAGCCCTGCCCGTGCCAGCCTCACATGGCAGAGCTGGTTTCTCCTTTAGCACTGTAAAATGAGCTTTTACTGATGGATTTTTTGGCTGGCCTTTTCCAGGCATTTGGCTCTCAGCTGAGCTAGCTGTCATGGCAGTAATGGGGCTGCCTGTGATCCTGATAAGGGGTTAGTTTGCTGACAGATTATCTTGCCCTTTCCTTTTGCACTTGGTTTATGAAAAATGTGCTTATGTTTTCTTAAAATATCTGATCCATAATTCCAGTTTGGGAACCATGGTGTATGGGCTTAGATATGAAGGTGTGGTAAGACAGAGAGACAAATCACAGCAGTGGGCTGAGCTTTTTATCTTTGAGTCTTGTTAAATTTGGAGTACTATAGGGCAGATCTTTGGTGCAGTGTCCAGATTTAATTTGTATTTGTGTAGGAATAAGCAGTGCTCACTTATCTCTGCAGCATTTGCCAATTACATAAACAACATTTATAATTATGATTCATTTATTTAGATTTTCTCTTGTGGGATTTCCACAAGCACAGAGAATTAGAGAGAATTAAAATAATGTGGCTAGATTACTAGCAAGGCATTATTTCAGGCTTTCTCTGGCTGTATATCATTCCCAGTTGATTCAGTGTGTGAGTGCAATGGCCACAGTGTAATTCTTTATGGACATAATAAAAATCTCCCAAGCTGAACATTAATTGACAGCCTGTTTGGATGACCTGATTATAACCTACAGCAGGACCAAGGCAGGTTTTCTTTCTGGGGAAAATAACTCAACTTGGGGCACTGTGAGCAATTCCCCACTTGTTATCTTGTAATGTGCTTGTTTTGGGAACATACAGAAATTTCCAGTGCCGGGCTTGTGCTTTTGTTAAATTCAGAATTTCAGTGCATTGAAGCAGAAGTGATCAATAGTTTTACACATCTTTCTCTCTTTTTGATGTGCAGGATATGCTGAGCAGGGCTGAAAGGCACAGCTGCTATTCATTCCTTTGGGAAACACTGGCCTGCTTTGGTAAAATGATTTTTGTTTGGAAGAAAATGTTTGATTTCTTGCAGAAGCCTTAGAAGATGCAAAATTAAATATTTTTAGTTCAGAACTGGAGAAAATTAAAATGTTTTCAACATTTCCTTAAAAAGCTGACTGCTTCAGTAGGAAACCCCCCCACATTCTGCCATTTTCTGTTCTGTGGTCTGTTCCTTGAACATCCTTCACAAAAATCCCCCAACACATTCATAAAAGAAAATTAGAAGGAAAAATTTCAAGCAACCTTGATATTCACAAAGGGAATTTTTATCAGCTCACGGTTTCCAGAAGAAAATCTCATTCCTGCAGAAGCAGGAACCCAGACATATCTCCTCTAATGAATTTCAGCCAGGAGCATCAGTGTGTGATGGATTGGCCCAAGGCTGTGCAGGGAGTGGGATGCTGACAGTGCTGGGAGCAGGGCACAGTGGCAGATAGCCTTTCTCACGTCCTGCAGAGGAAATGACAAACCCCTATTATTTACTGGCTTTAAATAACTTGCCACAGTCCAAAGCTGCCCTCTGCTTGGCCAAAGCTCCCAGTGAGTTGCAGTAATTCCAGTGGGTTAACTGAGAACGTTAGGGCTGAGCCTTGTGCCAGGACACCACTCTTAAGCATCCAGTCCTGATGGTTTGTAACTAGGGCTGGAGAGGAGATGTCTTTCTAATTTGCTGCTCTTCCAAGGGTGGCAGAACCACTGGGCTGCCCCTGTGGGCTCTTGGGGCCACTAAATGGTTAATTATTCTGTAGACAGGACACTTGGGAAAATGGGAGGCTGGGAGGGTTCCTGGAAACAAGGGTCCCAGCCAGGTGCCCACATCTTCTGGTCTGATTTCTGCTGGGAGTTAGGCAGGAAAGGAGCCATGCTGGCAGTCAGACACTTTTCAGGGAACATTTTAATGAAATAGATAAAGTCTCCTTTTGGGGGAAAAGTTGATTCATTGACATTTTCTGACAGAACATGTTCTGTCAGAAAATCCCTACCTACTCTGAATTAGAGGGCTGGTTCTGTCCTCTGTGCTTCAGGCTTATGTTTGGATATCAGATAGTGAATTTTTACCAGTGTGAGCAATTTCCTAAAAATCACTTTAGTATTCTGGCAGTTTGTAAGATGGAGAAAAAAAATTTAAAAATGCTTAGGGGCAAATTTTCTGCGTGGTGTACAGGGAATTTTAACACATTATAACTGCAGCTAGGTGGGTAGCTCACTAGGCTGGAAATTTACTTCTTCATACCTTGAGATTATAAGTCAGGGAGTTTCTTTGTGTCAGCCTTGGGGATTTTGCCTTTTTTAGATCTCAACTTTGTAACTAAGTGGAAGCAGATGAAGTTTGTAATGCATAGAGAAGGGAAATTTGCACTGCTCCTTAAATCAAACAGGGCTGAAATAGCTCAGGAAGGCTTCTGTGAGTCAGCAATGCCACCCTTCCCTAAAAATCCTGTGGAAATAAAATGTAATGGTTGTGCTGGGAGCTGAAGGCACTTCAAATGGGAATTACACCTATGCAATGAAGATAGTGGGGCATAATTAAGGCACTTCATAACGGAGATTGATAGATTTGCATGATACTCCTACTTTCAAGGCATCTGCAACATTCCTCCCCAGTCACCTTCAGAAACTCCAATGACTGGTGACAGAGGAGTGAGGAAGGCAGGCCTTTGGCACAGTGCTTTAGGTAGGGCAGTGCTGTGATTTGGTGTTTAACAGGACACTGGGCTCTGAACTGCACCGTGGACCAGGAAATTATTTTAGCGAGCACCTCTAAAATAGCTTTTTCCCTTTAGAAAGTTTTGATTCCCTGAGGAAAGATCATGAACAATCTAATCCAAATTAAATCCATGATCCCCACATGCTGGAGATATGAAGGGTCTTGGCACCTGCTGCTTTGGTCTCCTGATCCCACTCCAGCTCAGCTTGCTGGAGCCATCTGCAGGACTCCTCCCTTTGTGCTGCTCTAGCCCTGGGTAGCCCTTCCAGGGGGAGTTGAAACATCTGAAGGCTGCTCTGAATGTCTCTGGTGAATGGCAGCCTCCAGAAGAGTACCACAAAGGACAGCAGGGCCTAGGAATGGGGACCATGGACCTGGAGGGGAAACTGCAAAGTTTGGCACGTGAAGAAAAGCTGAGAGAAAATGTAGGTACTATGCTACCAAGATGAGGAGGAATTACATCCTGTCAGCAAAATACTCCTAATTAGAGCTGACTGTAAGATCTGACATATTTTAGAGGTTTTGATAGTGACTGAGACATGGATAATTTGAAGTGAGAGCTTTTGTGGACTTTGACTTCCAGATTGTTCTTAACAACAGGAGCAAGCATGTGGGATGCCTTATATAGTTCTAAAGGTTTACATAATTTACATATAGTTTTGAAAGTTATCAGATTTCCACATTTTTCCCATATTTTTAAGTTCTCTCCTCTTCATCATATCTTAACTTGAATACAGAAGCTGCAATAACATAAAAATTTCCTTAGCTCTTACACCACACTAATCTGACAAAACAAATAGATCCACATTATTACACTCAAGATGTAAGAGAAAGTCAAAAACCCCAATTAGCCTTTCTCAATCACTGCTAAGTTGACATGGGAGGGATGAAGACAATACTGAAAAGAATGTTAGTTTTAAAAACCTTGTGTAAGTTGAAGTTGTTCCTAGCCAGCACGTGCAGAATACAATGCCAATGTCAAAAGAGTCTCTGCACAGAAAATTGTGCAAGAACAGAGAAGCAGAACAAAACATTACCAGCAGATCTCTGCAAAATGCATGTTTCACTTCGAAACAGCTGCTGTAATCATTTTCTTCTGATTTTGACCTTTGTGAATTTAACATTACAAAGCTGTAGCTGTAGCTTTGGATTCAGGTGAAGACAAAAACCTAAAAATAAACCTAATTTGTTCCAAGACAGAAAACTGAGGTCTGAGTAACTTCAATGTGCAATTACAGGTGTGCTCAGGTTCACTTGACTAGTTCCTGTAGAGAATCAGTTGAGAACACTTGCAGTGTTAATTTAAAGCTGGTAGCAGAACTTGCCAAAAGACAAATCAGGCAGGTTTCCTGCAGCTTTATATTGCTCCAGAAGACTTCTTCCAAATGAGTAGTTTTCTCCTCCTGCTCATTCATTAATTCTGCAGTGCTGTGCCTACTGTCAGAATGAGATCTGGGGGTCTGTCAGTGGGTATTGTTATGGCTGTGAGCCACGACAAGCAGGGTGGCTGTGAGCCAGGCAGCGGGGCTGGGCTGCTGGCAATGAGCTGTGTCATGAGCTGTGTCATGGCTGTGTCCTGGTGTCCCTCTCCACGCTGGTGGTGCCTGTGCTGGATCCCAGCAGGCTGCTGGGCCATGGGCCTTGCACTCTGCTGGCTCCAGAGGGTCCTGCTGCCTGCAGTGCTGTGCTGCTGTGTTTCAGCTGAGGAGCCGTTACTCACCAAGTGGTTTGCGGGAGTTGGAGGGTTTGGGATGGCACTGAAGGGCTCCTTGCCACTGCCTGTGCTTGAAGGGGCTTCCTTCTGGAGGTTTTGGAGTAGTCTCTGTGCAGCTAACACAAAAGCAGTGCCCAAGAAACATGGCTAGACAGTCAGAAGTGAGGTTGGACAGGATTAAAGGTCCTGGAAGGGAGCATTTTAAGGAAAATTACACAAGCTTGTTTGATCCTAAATTTCAATTAAGAACAAATAAAGTTATAGTGCTGGGCAGGCAGAGATTTCTCTGATCATTTTAAGGCATTGCCTGAGGCAATCTATGAATATTCAATGCGCTGACCTCTCTTATAATATTGCAATCACCTGAAAATACAAATCATGGAGGTTTTTTATCCTTGAAGTAGGATTTGTGTTACTTTTTTTTTTTTTTCACCTTGATTGACTGGCACACCTTGAACTCAAGTACTCAGTGGTTAACATTCCTTGATCATTGTATGTTGATCTTGACTATGCCTTTCTCATCATCGGATTGATTATTGAAGTAGCTGTGTGAGCCCATGCTAACCTGGTTTCAGATTATTCCAGTGGGTTTGAACTTTTTTTCCCTCTAATAAAACGCCTCATCTGCAGTGTCTGTACAAACTGGCTCTGATGCCTCTTTTTGTGCAGGGCTGGGGATGCTGGGTTCCACACTGCTTCCTAGCCCGTCAGCTGTGGACAAAGAAACCATTTGATTCCCTGTGTCTTTTCACCAGAGCTAGCTAGCTAGCTTTTATTTAGCATTAGGGTAAATAAAAATCCTCATTCACACTTCCATGAAGGCCTGTTTTCTAGGCTTTGACCTTTCCCACTGGTCTCCTTCAGACCCTTACCAAGTGGTCCAGGTCCTTCCTGAAGGACAGTGCCCCACACTGCTAAGCTTCCCCAGCAAACTGCACATCCTGCAGACTGTTCCTTTATTTATGCATGCCTGTCTCTTTCAGAATTGTGGCATTCTTGATTGCCTCTCAGTATAATTTACTATAATTCTTAGATCCTTTCCTAAGAACTTCCATTTCTGCAATGGAGTATTTTTGCAGGCTCTTCTTGAAATGCACCCTCTTGTTTGTGCTGTTTCCCCAGCTTGTTGGGGCCATTTGCAATTCTGATGCTGTCCTCCCACACATTTGCAGTCCCTTCTGGCTGGGGGTCATTTGCAAATGTATTGAGCACGCTGTGTCCTACCTTCCAGGTCACAGCCATGTGGCATTGAGCAGAGCTGGCTCAGGACAAATCCCCAGGCAATACCTTTGTTTTGTGCATCCTTCCATTTTGAACAGTAAACAATCAATAACTCCTCCCCAGCTTAAGTCACCCTGTCTTTCTTGCTTCCTCCTACAGAAGTTTAATCTACATTGTAAATCTGTAGCTTATATAAAAATATGGGAAATGGTGACAGAGACTTAGTAGGTTAAGTATGAGGTTTGCCCTTCTCCCTTCACCACAAGGTCTGCTACTTTGTCGCAAAATGAAATGATATTTTTATTGATATTATTTTTACATGACAGATTCATGCACAGGGCTGTTCATCTCCTTCATGTCCTCCCTGGCCTTACAAATCACTTGTTTATTTGTTCCAGCATTCTCAACTGCCCTTTCATTCCTCACTCTGCCATCCTCCCCCGTGTTCAGCACGGGCGCTGTCACTTTGCAATTGTTTTGTGCCTCTCCGTGACTTCTCCAAGGTGAATTCCTAGTGATGCCCCTGACTAGTTGTGTGTAATGCCCTATGAGCTATTTACCTCAGGAACTAATTGGCTGATGGAATTACAGAGACCAGACTTACTCAAGTACCCTTGAAACTCAGTTGCTGTGTGTCTTTTTTCCCTTTATGCAGTTACTTTCATCCTAGGTCTTAACTGTTGTCCACCTACTGTGGACCTGTTGATGGAGATTACTGCTCACAAGAAAGCCTGGAAATCATCAGCATTCACCTCTGCCATACAGAGGTATGACACTGCTGGTTTTCCTCCAGTTTCCTCAGTTTTTAGGGTTCTGAGGTCATTCCTTAGTTGTAGCACGTTCTGTGATTTCCCTGACCTCCCAGCCCACTTTGCAGGGTGACAATGCCTGCCCTGGCATTGACACAGGTGACACAGCCCAGCTGGGAGCACAGCAGGGGACCCTGGGGTGGGCACACCAGGGCTTTGCTGCTGCAAAAAGGCCTTTGCTGCCCTCCTGCTTGTCCAGGGTTGCTCAGTGATCACACAGAAATGAGCCTGTCTTAAGTCCTCCATCCCTTGTTCTCAATCTATACTGAATTAGTGCAAGCTAACTGTATCACAGAATCACAGAGCACTCTGGGCTGGAAGAGACCCACAGGGATCATGCAGCCCATGGACTCTCAGATGACCCGGCCTTCATTTTCCTTTTGGGAGGCAGAAGCAAGTGGTGAATGTCACAGACAGCCCCTGTCCCCCTGCTGAGCTGCTCTGCTGCAGTCCTGTCGCATGCACCCGTGTGCAGCACAGCCAAAGCACCACAGCTGGCAGGAAATGACACACAATGAAAGTCCTCTGGCCCAGCCAGTCTTTGTGATACATGAAGGAATTGTGTTAATTTATATAAAGTGGCTTTTGCTAAGGCTGCTTCTACTTGAATTTGATTTTGAAAAGAAGAAATTATTCTTCCTCCTTAATGCAGACTTTGCAATGCTTATTGTATTCTTCGTTCAGGTCACTCGGTACCTGAAGCATCCCACTGCTTTTCTCCTGCAGATAAAATAGTGCCTTTTGTTTCCCCTTGTTCAGGCTCGACCTCTCCTCTTGCCCTGCCATCCACATCTCTCTGATGTCTCAATTTTTGTGGGCTTAACTGGTGCATGAGGAAGCCTTTGTGGAGGATTTGAAGGAGGCCATCTTGTAGGTCCTGACATTTCCCCTTCTAGTTTCAGCCCTGGCCTCTCCCAGCTCCAGCAGGATCCTTCCTCTCGTGTCCCAGTTCAGTCTGGTTCATCTTCCTTCCAGCAAATTTGCCATGGGAGGCTCCTAATCCTCTGTATGGGGAATTTGCATTTCCCAGAGGGCACAGGACTAATGCCAGCTTTCCCGGCCAGCTGATGTGCTCTCCTGTCTGCTACTCAATGCATGAGCTGGAAAAATCTAATAAAACTTTTACAACTAATAAAGCATTGCTACTCTCACCTGCTTTTCTCCCTGTACCTCTTTTGTATCTTCCCTTACTTATAAACCTGACACCTCATTTTCTTTCTCATCATTCTTCTCATGCTTGTCACTTGCTCATTTTAAGGTTTTTCTGTACCTGGTAGGTGTGATAAATGAGAATTGGATTGTTAATGATTAGATAAATTTCTGTGTGAAAACAGGGTTAGAAGGTCGGGATTAGCTAGTTCTGAAGAAAACTAATTGGAGTTGATGTATGAATCAGAATTTCAAGTCAAATTTCTTCCTATTTGCTGCTTTAAAAAATAAAAGTACATGGAAATATTGGATTGACAAGAGAAAGACAATTAAAAAAACTGGTAAGTTTTTAAACATATGTCATGAGTGCCTGGAACTTGCTACTTTTTGTCTATCAACATATAGTAATGGTCCTGGGAAAAGGCATTTGTTTATGTGGCTAATAAGAATTCACACAATTAGAGAAGATTTAATTAAGAGAAGAAATTTGTAAGACTTATGCTTAAAGTATACTCAGAGGTGTGTGTGTCCATTGAAATAACCCCCCTGGCTTCAGAGCACACAGCAGCCACTCATGGGAGAGAGTTTTGTTATAACAGAGGGGCCCTGCCCCAGCAGCTCCCCAGGCACCCAGCAGAGTTTCCTGGCTCAGGAAAGCTCAGGGCATTTTTGACAGTCTGGCTGCATGTGGCTTTTTACAGGATGGGTAAAGTGGCATCTCTGTTTCAGAAAATTTGATGAGATCTCCACGAGACCACACAGTTAGATGGACTTTAGTTTTCTACACTTTCAAATACAAACATAAATACACAGAAGATGGCTCTGAAGGAGTCTGTGCTCTTTGCATTCCCAGGGCACAACACAGAGCCCTTCTGCATGGGAGAGATCATACCTGGCAGATCTTTACTGACCACACACCTTAAAACATCTCTCTCCCTGAGATAGCTGCACATGTATATGAATATACATGAGCTCTAACAAGCATTTTTCCTATTGCCTTTTTTGAATATTAAAGATCAATATTTTTGTCATTGTTTTGCTTTTCATTACCTCTTTAAAGCTGATGTTAAGTAACAAATCAGACTCAAAACCAACCACAAAGAGCTGTCACTGGCTGAGGTATTAGATTGAAAATAACCACAAGCATGGCAGCAATAGTATTGGTATTGGCAGTAGAGTTATAAAGCCAGGCACATCTCCAGAGGGCTCTATATTCTGATGATCTAAGACTTGGATATCTTTTGTTGTGCAGCAAAATACCAGTATAACTCACTCACCACAGACAAGCTAGGGCAGACAGTGTGAGTCAGTCCCCAGAAGTTGAAATGCCCTCTCATCAGCTGCAGCAAAAGCTCCTGTGGGTGTGATTTGTGTCCAGTGCCACTCTCCAGTGCCATGCTGGGCATTCCCTGCACTGGAGTGCACAGAGCAGGTGGGGATATCCCACCTGAGGTGACTGAAGGGACCTACAAGCACAGCTGGGGTGCAGGGGTGTGAAGTGACCCTGCTGCTGAGCTGTGCTGCTGCCCCACAGCCTGAGCTTTGTCACCCTCCCAGCAGTACAGCCAGCCTGGGGTTTGGCTGTGCAGGCAAGCACATCAATAATGCTGGAGGAATAGGTATTACTGTAAGTCTCTGATAAATAGCCACAGCAAATAAGGGGCAGATAAGATGCTGTAATAAAAAGACAAATAGGTTACATGAGATAAGCTAGGAAGAAAACAAGTTAGATAGCTTTATAAATCACATCAAGGAGTTATGAGACATACAAGTTTGATCTTTGCTAGAGAGGCTAATGGGGAAGTATGAGCAGTATCCACAGACAGGAGAGCTGGACACTGGTAAATGAGAGATGCTTACAGGATTACAGGAAATGATCTTTCTATCATTACACTATTTAGATCTGGCAGCTTAGGTACGTTTGAACTCACATTTATCCTGCTTTTATAAATGACTTTAGCTAAAAGAATAGCAAAAATGTTCACAAAGGCCTTGCGGTCTCCTCAGAAACTGCAAGTGATGTCAGAAATCCTGGGAGCAGATCCAGTATTTTGTTTCCCTTTGCTGTTGAAGTTCCATGTGCTTCTTGGTCCCTCTTGTTCTGGGATAACACCTCAGACAATCAGGAAGCAGGGTCAGGGATTTCCTCCAGTGCCAAAGGATGCTCAGTGCACAGCTCCATCCATATGGCAGCAGAGTAGGAATCTTAGTAGGATCCATTTTTTGTGGGGATGTGGGGGCAGGTGAGCCATGAGCCAAGTGGGGGTGTTGTCAGATTTCTGAAAGTCCCTCTGCAGCTGATGTGCTTCATCCCTTTTTATAATCTCCTTGAGCTAAATGACACATTGATAAACTGTCTAGGATAAATAGTGTTTTCCAGACATTACCAGACAGTGGGGACTTTTTCAATGATCCTTTGTCTCCGTTTAAGATCAAAAAGGTTTGTACCCAGTGAAATGGGAGGAAGAAAAAACTTCTTGATATTGCAGCGAGCGTTTAAGTATCCTATTGTTTAGTTAACATGTTTTGACAGATTTGGTTTCATGATGCATAAAAGTGTAAAAAAACCACTGTTATATAACCCTCATCAGTCAAGGATTGAAATTTAGATTTACTTCTCACTGAACAGAGCTATTGTGTTCTACCACGGAGCTAGTGAAAATGCATAGCCATAACAGTGCTGGGATTTAAAACACAATATACCAGGTGGGCTCACATGGAGTGATCAGAATACTAAGTGTCACTGGTGGGTTGCAATGAGCCTGAGAGATTATTTGTTTTAGGAAGAAAGATGAGTAGGCTTGCTGTAAAAGTGTGAGGAATCTCTGATTGGGGTACACATGGTAGACAGGCCAAACATCTTTCACTATGATTAAGTGGTATCAGACACTGAAGCTGGATTGCTTGTCCTGGTGATGCTGTTGCTCCCTGCGTGCCACGGCAAGTTAATCTGGTTCAGCAGTAGCTGGGGGATGAATTTTGGCATTTGGAGTATGTTTTGTCACCTGTTCCCCTTCTCTGATTTCTCTATTTGAAGTAAGGTCTGCGTGTGAGAACAGTCCCTCTGAGCTTTGATCTGCTTCGGGGTTTGCCCTGATGTCACTGCAATCTCTACCACACAGAACAGAATGCTTTAAGACAGAGCGTGGCACAATCTTCACCAATTTTGAGCTGGGTTTGTTCTGCTGTTTGATTTTCCCCATTCTGCACGTTTCCACATGACCTGTACCCAGTACCTGCTGTGTCAGGGCTTCAGAGGGGAGTCTCAGGGGACCCTGCTGACTACTGGAACTCCAGCTTCTGACCTGGTCCTTGCCTTGCTCCCAGCAAAACAAAGGAGATGTGCAAGCATGCCACGTAAACATGTCACTTGCATAGGAATTCATCATTTTGAGCCTTTCCCATGCAGTACAGACTTCCTAGCCCACAATGAGGAGAAACAATAACAGCAGTGCTAAACAATAATGTTTGCAAAATGGCAGGTTTTGGCTAACCAAGCTTCCCAGTGCTATCCCTCCTTGCTGGCAGCATTCCCTCCTGGAAGGTTGGCCAGCCTTGGCTGCAGGGACGTGCTGCTGGAATACACAGTTGGCAGAAAACCCTACTGGGAAAAGCAGGCACAACTACTGATTTGGATGGAGTTACACTTGTTTACACTTGAACTGAGCTCGATCCCCAGCTCTGCAGTAGTATTTAGATTCCTGGTGCTTCGCTGTGTCTGCCATTTGCTCAGGACACCTACACACAGAGGCAGTGCTGCAGCTCCTCAGGGCTTACAGCAATCTTATTAGTTAGGGTTTTGTACAGGGCTTGCCTTTTTCCCTCAAAATGTATTTAAACAAGTAGTAGCACTATGTTCTGCTTTTTTACTGAGCCAGTAGCAAAGGAACTAAGCACAACAAGAACAGCAGGAGAAATACAGCAAAGATGTGGGGGATTAAACAACAGGCATCTTCTCATCTTACCAGCAAAGCTTTTACTGAAATATCTTTACAGAAAGAATTTGAATGGTTCTGATTTTACACAGAGCTACATTAAAAAGAAATGCAATCTCTCAAGCATTGTAAAATCTCTGTTACTGGACTACTTCTGGCTCTGGCAATAAGCAAGAATATACACTTTCTCTTGTTTGTAAGACTGTGGCAGTGGTGTGGGTATTCCTAGGGTAAAAGGGGAATGGTCCTGATGGATGGAGGCAGGGCTGCCACTGGTGTGTTGTAAGTCCTCTCGTAGCTGCTAATGAAGAGGTGCTTGCTGCTGTTGTTTGTAACCAAGAAGGATGAGGGCTCCCCGAGGCTCTGATTCTTGTGCTCCTGGCCATCCATAACTCTCAGTGTAGCAGCATGACATGAGCAAGAAAATGAAAAGGAAAACACATTGGTTGTCTATCAGCATCTTTGAAAAATTGATCCAATAAAATGTTCAATGAATATATTCACAAGTAATCTATGCAGCTCTATGAGTGGAAAATAAATATGGGAAAGAGGAAGGTCAATCATTATATACCTTGTTCCAAATAAATCAAATAAGCTGCCAGATCAATTATTTGTCAAATTTGAATTGAGCAATTTTTGGTCTCCTCTAGTAGTATGTCAAAGACCCACATAATTAGCATTGGCCTGGCTCACTAGTGATGTTGACTTGGCCTTGAAATTCTGTAGGCCACGTTATTAAGCTGCTCAGACTCTTCATGAATTTGTTTGTTTGGTTTGGCTGCGCATTGCTAGGTGCCCAAATAGATGTATGTCATTGCTGGGGTTGCTCCTCAGGAGTTCCATTTCACCTTCTGCCCTTGGCAGATCCTTCACAGCAAACTGCTGTGAACATCTTCTCATTTGCTTCCATTTGCTGTAGCTGATGCCTTGAGGATTTCTGTTCCTTTGTCTCCTTGTTACCCTAGTTGATTCACTTATTAGCCTGTAAATATCCCTGGGAACTTAGAAATCTTACCCAGATGGACCAGTGACTCATTATTAATAGAAATACCTTTTGAGAACTCATTTGTATGTTTTGTTGGTGGGTTCTCCTCTATTCTTAAGAGTTCATGTCTGCTCTAATTTGAGAAAAGACTTTGATTCTTAATTTTGTGTTCGGTACTGGGATGCTAACTGACAGCATCTCTTTGCTTTTCTTCCCATTTTAATATACACAGCATTTAAAGCCAAATCAGGAAAAATCACTCACTGACTCTTTAACCAATGATTTCAGCATAAGCTTTGCCAAAAGAAGATGAAAGGTTTGGGCCAGTTACCAGTTTCAGTGCTACAGAAATACTGGAAGGCCTCATACTGTATGTCTCATGCCTTAGACAAGCATGATGGGGGACAAAAGACTGCCCAAAGGACAAGATACCAGGGAGTTTCATGTGCTGGGGTGGCCAAGAGGCTGCAGGATACAGGAAGGGAGGATATACAGACTTGGGAAGGAAATCTGAGAACAGAAGTAGAAAGGAGACTTTGAACAAATGGAAAATCTCTAATTCCCAGCACCCACAGTGGTAGCTTCTCATTTCAGTTGACTGTCTCAGAACTTAGACTCATGTACATGTAATATTTGATGACTTAGGCAGAAATAGGTCTATTTTCAAAGCTGATCTTTGCATTACATATTGAATCCATCATAGATTCTCTTCTGCTTTAATGAAAAGCCTGCATGAATGGCTTAAAAAATGAAGAGAACTTACATCATAAATCGGACTGAGGCACTTGCTTGAGAATTAGCATGAATATGTAAAAACTACCCCAATCAAATAAATGGTAATAGTAGAACTATTTGAATGTCTGAGCATAAATAAAAGAGATGTAAGTGCACTCTGCATTCTGTGGCATTTTGTGCATCTTTGTCAGAGGTAATATTTCCATAGTATTTAAAGGACACATTCTGCCTTTTTATGCAGTGATGCAGTCTGACATGAGAGCAAGTCCTGATTAAGCTGACTACTTGGATCAAGAATTTATGGCTTGTGTTCAAAAACATTTTAAAAGTAGTCCTTCTGTGGAGGAGATACGGATGTCCATGGACCTCTCCATGACTCATGAGCAAATGCACAGCAGCACGTGCTGTAGTGTACTGTGTCCTCACAAGGAACTGTCCAAAGGATGGGGATGAAAAACTGGCATAATCCTGCTCTTGGGCAGTTTTTTCACTCCAGACTGAGGCTCTGCATTGTAGTTTTCAGCCATTGAAGGGAAAGATCACCAAGCAGAATGAAATAATTGGGTCAGAACTGTGATTACAGTGTAGTTCTGTTTTGCTAGTTAAGCTAGTATTTTACCCAAAAGATTTAAGAATTTTGGATTGGTAACAGAAATGAACAGACAGAATGAGAACAGCAAACAAACTTGGAGTCACTCTATTTTTCTGTTTTATTTTCTTTCCTGGGGCTTGCTGGGCAGTACAAATGTTGCCTTGTTGACACTCCTATAGCCAGTAGCACCTTTTCTGTGCTTGATAAGGGAACAAATCTTTTCCACTTACCTGGGAGAACAGCACACTCAAAGTAAAACTATTATTTATATACAGAACAAATGGGAAGGTACTTAGAGAAGATCAAGTATGTAGAATGAAATGCCAAGGTTTTCTTTTACATCACAGATGGAAGTGATTTGCTGTCATCCCTCATTTGGAAGATCCTCGTCATTGTGGATGTTCTAACCCATCCATCCCCATGCAGAATATCCAGGCCTCTGTGTGCTGGGTTGTCATGGGTACCTGTGTGTGTGTCCATGAACTCTGTTCAGATGGAGCCTAAACAATCACATCCCTACACAAAGAAAAATTCTCTTTTCATCAACAGAGCTGAATTTGGGTTCACGCTTCTCTCTGTCTCCCCACAGAAGCTTGTTTTTTTACTCAAAAGCAGCAAAATAGAAAACATTTACAAAAATGTCAGCATAGCTGCAGCTTTGGAGTGGGGCTGGGGAAAAGGAAGGTTTTTTTCTGCAGAGGAGGGGTAGAATGACTGTTTTGGTCTCATGACCTTGGAGAAATGAAGGACCCTCAGAAAATTTTGGAGTTTGGTCCTGCCTGTCGACTACTCCAGCATTTATGGCTGTAGCCAAAGGACTGACTGAGTGCCTACCACCAGCTGCCATCTCCTCTCCCTCTCCTAGGAGCAGGGGAAGCAGCAGATTGGAAGTAAATCACCACAAAATGCAGTAGCAAGTAAGGATTCAAGCTTTCTGCCCCCTGTTCCACCTACTCTAGAGATATTTCCCAGCCTGTGGCCCATGGGTTCCCAATTTTGATGGAAAACACAGGCTGATTTTGAAATGTGACAGCAATTCAGAGGGAGGGAGGAGAGACTGCCAGATGGCTCTGCTTTGCACCTTCTTCAGTTTGCAGGATAACACTTTGTGATTTGCCATAAATTTATCATTTTCTTCTGTGCTGTGGAATGAAGCTAAACTTTTGGCCTCTTGGCTCCATCCTTCCACCTAAGACCAAAAGGATGCAGTGTGGTGGAGGGAGGAGGAAGGATGCCTGCCCTGGTATGTGCAAAGGGAATAAATGGGGGGTGTGCTATGGAAGGAAGGAGAAGCAGCTCGTGAAGAATGTAACCAGCAGAGCTGGAAACACCCCCTCAGTGCCCACAGGGAGGGCCACAATCTCATTCCTCTGAGAGTCTGGCTGGAGCTGTCTTGGATCCATGAGACCAGAAGGAGCTGCTTATTGACATGATCATAATCTAAGGTGGAATTATAGCCTGAACTGGTGAACTTTTGGAGGTATATTACTTGTTGCTGTACACATTCAAATGACACATTCTTTGCTAATTTTTTTTTTTTTTGCTCTCTTCCTGCTGGTGCAGCAGAAAATGGTGAAGCAATTCCAGTGGGGCATGGTGGCCACTAATCTTCACACTGAGCGACGGCAGGATGTGCTGTGCTTTCAGATCTGTGCTTCAGTGTCCTCCTTTGTCCTTCTGGCCTCTCTTCAGAGCTTCCATGGAGAACATTTTAACCGTGTTTTAATTCACTTTCACACTCTAACTAGTAGGAGTGTGATAATATCACATTACATGACTATTTTTGGTAGTTTCTACCAGGGACTAAAGAGTAACAAGACTATAAATACTCATTCCATGACCTTAATACAAACCTTCTACTTTATGAAAATGTCAATTTTCTTTTATGATAATTTTAACAAATATAGCACATAGAGCAGAAACTTGCATTTGGGAGCTCTGATTTTTTTTTTTTTTAAGTTCAAGAGAGAATTCAGTACAGAAAACTTGTCAATAGGAGGGGTTTGGAGCATGTGTCAACATTTGCAGAGAAACTAAGTTTACGCATGTAATTTCCATATTCTGATTGAATTTTCAACCAGGCTTTTAAAATTATAGTCCTAAAATTTGCAGTGAGGTTTAGTCTCTTCCAGGTTCAAATCAAGTCATGTGCATGCACTGGGCTGTTTAGCAGGACAGTGTGGCTCTGTCATCACACACAGAATGAAGAGCTTCCTACGGCTTGCCCCCCTCCATTTTGTGTGTTGCCAACAGGAATCTTCTTGTGTAACTGCTGGAAGGAGGAGCTCGGCTCAGGAAACGCTCCTGGTCAGCAGCTCCAACAGGGTCCTGCTGCAGCTGAGGAGGGATTCATGGCCCTGCATACCCCCATGCAAGCACCCCTGCTTCACCTCAAAGCAGTCACCCCCGAATCCTACAGGTCCTTGTGTCTCCCCTGTCTGTGCCTTCCCATTGTTTAGGTGCCTCTGCAGCAGCACAGCACAGCACAGCATGAAGTGTTCTGTCCCCAAGGGGGATGAGCTTTTTGCAGTTTTCTGTCCATCTCCCCAGCTCAAGGGTGAGCTGCTCTGTGTGCACATCTCCTTCAGCCATCCCAGTCAGGCAGGTCGGAGCAGAGGCAGGATACTGGCAATGGTACGAGCAGTGAGCTACACTTAATATTTTGCATGTGATCTGGATGCATTTTATAATGAAGTACAAGTTTAAATATCTGCTGGTTTTGCACTCTGATATCTATGCACCTTCTCAGTACAATGTTACCTGAAGTGGCTCCTTCAGAGCAGATGCCTGTTGCCACTTGCCCAGTGCTAGGGCATTAAGTGCACAGAACCCAAGAGCTGCTATCATTTCTGCTTTGTTCAGGGACAGCCCAGCTTAGGTTTAGCTATCAATTTACTATAAATGTGCAAGCAATTTAACTTCTACTCAGACATGTATCTAAAGCATTAGCTTGCAAACAACTGTATGTGCAGGAGTTTGGTTTTCTCAAGAGAGCAATGTGCAAATGTGCTGAGATAAGATTAATTAAATCCTTTCTATCTGGTCCTGCTTTAAAAGTTCTTCAGTGCTACTGCAATGGCTAGAATCACCAATCTGCTTTTTCTAGGGAACATACCTAAATGGAAATAAAGATAGCTACAAGTATATGTGCTGTGCTGCACATGTGAGCTCTGGTCAGGATAATGGCTTTAATGTAAGAATTCATACTTTTTTGATACCTGCTGTATTTTTGGTACTCCGATAGGAATTCTAGACTTTGGGAATAAATCCTTTCTCTATTCAAATCCTATCCAAATGAAAATTGTAATTTAGACACAATGACATGATTTAAAATAATCTGTGTAGGTTGTAGCAAGAGTCTGTCCTTAATGAAACGTTGATCTCAGTCTTATTTGTCACCTTTAACAAGGTTTTTTCTTCCGAAGGAAGAACTGTCTCCAGAAGGTCTAGTTTAAACAATAAAGCAAGATGAAAAGGCTCCCTGTTTTCCAGACCGAGTTTGTTTTATGGGATTAAATTCTATTAAGTCTGAATTTAAACAGAAACTCATCAGGAAAACAAGTATCAGTTTCAATCATGTTAGATTTTAGTTTGCTTGGGGGTTTTTGGAGGTTTGTTTTATTATGAGACTTGGTGGCAAATCTGGTAGGACTAAAAATTGTCAGGTTTTGTAAAAAAAAAAAAGCTCTATTTCTTTGAACTCTGTCTCAAAAGTGTTTTCAGGTCCTGGAGTGAATTAAGAGAGTTCATTTGAAGCAGGAGGTCTTCTGATTGCTCTTTTCATAGTTCTGAGCAGTCTGTCGTGGGAACCATCCCGAGTGTGCTTGGCACTGGGCAAGTCAGGAGTTTCCCAGGAGTCTCCTGCCGTGCTGGCCACGTGTGGCTGACAGCTCCCAGCCCCTGGCAGGGATGGTCCTGATCCCTTCTGGCAAGGGCCCCATGGAGGCTCAGTCCCCGGGCCTTGGACCCAGACAAGCAATGCACACACTGGTGGCACTCCCCTTGGGCTGCTGGGCAGAGCGCTGCGGTGCCGGGGTGTGGTCTGGCAGTCTCATCTCACTGACATTGGAGAGAGAGGCTCTCCTGGTGAGCCCCTGTGGCTGGAGCCCCTCCTCAGGGTGTCTCAGTGCTTCGAAAACTACACAAGAATTCACTTCCAGCTGAGATGCTGCTAAAATATTTGTAGCAGAATGGACTGATTTCAGGAGAGATGGGCATCTAGGCAGGATTTTCAGGCAGGTTGTCTCAACATGGGCCCTGGTTTCTTACTACAGAGATGGGCAAGACAGAGAGAGGAGGCCAGGACTGCACAGGTCTCACCTGCTGCCATGAGTTGTCCCACAATAGATCCATTCAAATTTTCTCTTTATGAACTAGTGATGGTTAGAAGGCAAGGGATTTCTTCACCCCAAAAAGGATTTGAACTCACATTTCCCACATTCAAGAGATTCAGCTGAGGCCTGTAAGATTAGGATCATAGTTTGAGCTGCTGTTCTCCTGTTAGCTTTCTCTCAGTAGGTTCCTTGTTTGTCCTCAAGTGAACAAATAAATGTTGTGCTTCAATCCAGACCCCCAAAGCTCTCATGTGTGACTGAAGCTGCTCTTACTGCTACACAAGCCCTTGGCTACTACACTGCTGTGCCACCAGTTTGTCAGGATACATGATTATATACATGACATGAATAGCAAGAAGCTTTCCTTTTCTGCAAATGCCAAGGGTAGGGGGAGGTTTGGAAATCACACAGCATTTCTGTGACAAATAGATCAAGATTTAATACTTCTTAACCATTGCTGCATGGGAACAAAAGGACTTTATTTTGTAGCTTAAACAAATTCTGGTGAGT